>NC_090058.1:15299458-15899458 GCF_038355195.1 Osmerus mordax | reverse complement strand
GTGCGTTGGTGGCATGCCTCACTCTGAGGAAGCAATCAGAGCTTGATTTTGCCAGGTAAGTAAAAGACGCTACCAAGTCAGACGCGCTACCGTTGTGCCACGAGGCCTAGTTGTGAGCTCAAGAGGCAACGTTCTGACCTGGCGTCTGATGTGCAACCGTTGTGCCGCAAAGCGCGCTGAGAGTACCGATTAAAGAGGCTCTTTGTGTCGAAGGTGCACCGGCATGCTTGCGAGGGATTCGCCATACCATCCCTCGGGGTTTGTGTGGCGAAGGAGATGTACATGCAGATGTTCCACGAAAAGCTCAGTGTTTCCTGCCACCCCAGAGCCCGGATAGCTCAGTCGGCAGAGCATCAGACTTTTAATCTGAGGGTCCAGGGTTCAAGTCCCTGTTCGGGCGAAGGCTGTTCAAACCGCGTGGCAGCGTGGGATGAAGCGGGCCAAATTGGTCTCTCTTATGTACCTGACTTTGAGGAAACAATGGAAGGAGCAAGGGTCCAGCGTTCTAGGCCCTGTGTGAGCTGTGTGTTCAAACCACAGAGCGTGACTTGTGGCGCGCAACCTTTGTCTCCGTTGCACGCCTGACTTTGAGACAAAGGATGCAAAATTGAGCTGACACCTGCGCCTAAAGAGGCACCGCTGAGATTTGAACTCAGGATCTCCTGTTTACTAGACAGGCGCTTTGACCAACTAAGCCACGGCGCCTTGCTTCATCGGACCAGACGGGCTCAGGCTTCCGTTTTCTCTTCGACTAGGTGCTTTAAGGTGGGGTCGAAAGCCACCTTAGAAAGGTATGCCCAACATGCAGCAAAGGCTCTCAAGGCACCAGAATGAAGAGATTTTCCAGCTTCTTGGACTCTGATGGCGGTCTAAAAACAGATTCCCTGACCGGGAATCGAACCCGGGCCGCGGCGGTGAGAGCGCCGAATCCTAGCCACTAGACCACCAGGGAGAGCTTGGCTTCCTCTGCTCGCTGTCAAAGATGAGGACCACGTTGCAGGACGCAGCTAGTCAAAGGTTTCCACTGGACCTTAAAGTTCCCCCTGACCGGGAATCGAAACCAGCCACTAGACCACCAGGGAGAGACTTAAAAGAGTGGTGCGTCAGCAAAGGCTTTCTTCTTTTGTACCTGAACGGGAGTGAGAATGGGGCATCGCATGCCTTCCTCGCAAATAAAGCCTCCCGCTCGCTCGCTCGCTCGCTCACCCTTTGACAGCTCAGTTGGTGGAGCGGAGGACTGTATTTTTCCGAGATTTTCCAGCTCCGACGGCGGTACAGCTCATTGTCACACTGGCAAGACCCACAACAGGGGCAAACAAGAACACATTCGTCCCTGGGTGGGCTCGAACCACCATCCTTTCGGTTAACAGCCGAACGCGCTAGCCAATTGCGCCACAGAGACCCTGTTTTTACAGAAATAGGACCGGAAAATGGAAGGAAACGCTGGGAGACGAGTGCCAAAACTCCCACGAAGAAGAGGAGGAGCGGCCGTACAAATAACTCTTCCCGTGAGCCGTCGACGGGGAGTTTGGGGAAAAAAGAGAACGACTCTGGTGGGACTGGAACCCACAACCTTTGAATGGCTTTTCCTCCCCCTGCCTAGAAGTCCAATGCGCTATCCATTGCGCCACAGAGCCCCCGACGATTTACCCGCTTGACGTCTACCTTTTGAACCCTGGCAGCATCAGGTCCCTGTTTGGGCGAGGTGCGTTGGTGGCATGCCTCACTCTGAGGAAGCAATCAGAGCTTGATTTTGCCAGGTAAGTAAAAGACGCTACCAAGTCAGACGCGCTACCGTTGTGCCACGAGGCCTAGTTGTGAGCTCAAGAGGCAACGTTCTGACCTGGCGTCTGATGTGCAACCGTTGTGCCGCAAAGCGCGCTGAGAGTACCGATTAAAGAGGCTCTTTGTGTCGAAGGTGCACCGGCATGCTTGCGAGGGATTCGCCATACCATCCCTCGGGGTTTGTGTGGCGAAGGAGATGTACATGCAGATGTTCCACGAAAAGCTCAGTGTTTCCTGCCACCCCAGAGCCCGGATAGCTCAGTCGGCAGAGCATCAGACTTTTAATCTGAGGGTCCAGGGTTCAAGTCCCTGTTCGGGCGAAGGCTGTTCAAACCGCGTGGCAGCGTGGGATGAAGCGGGCCAAATTGGTCTCTCTTATGTACCTGACTTTGAGGAAACAATGGAAGGAGCAAGGGTCCAGCGTTCTAGGCCCTGTGTGAGCTGTGTGTTCAAACCACAGAGCGTGACTTGTGGCGCGCAACCTTTGTCTCCGTTGCACGCCTGACTTTGAGACAAAGGATGCAAAATTGAGCTGACACCTGCGCCTAAAGAGGCACCGCTGAGATTTGAACTCAGGATCTCCTGTTTACTAGACAGGCGCTTTGACCAACTAAGCCACGGCGCCTTGCTTCATCGGACCAGACGGGCTCAGGCTTCCGTTTTCTCTTCGACTAGGTGCTTTAAGGTGGGGTCGAAAGCCACCTTAGAAAGGTATGCCCAACATGCAGCAAAGGCTCTCAAGGCACCAGAATGAAGAGATTTTCCAGCTTCTTGGACTCTGATGGCGGTCTAAAAACAGATTCCCTGACCGGGAATCGAACCCGGGCCGCGGCAGTGAGAGCGCCGAATCCTAGCCACTAGACCACCAGGGAGAGCTTGGCTTCCTCTGCTCGCTGTCAAAGATGAGGACCACGTTGCAGGACGCAGCTAGTCAAAGGTTTCCACTGGACCTTAAAGTTCCCCCTGACCGGGAATCGAAACCAGCCACTAGACCACCAGGGAGAGACTTAAAAGAGTGGTGCGTCAGCAAAGGCTTTCTTCTTTTGTACCTGAACGGGAGTGAGAATGGGGCATCGCATGCCTTCCTCGCAAATAAAGCCTCCCGCTCGCTCGCTCGCTCGCTCACCCTTTGACAGCTCAGTTGGTGGAGCGGAGGACTGTATTTTTCCGAGATTTTCCAGCTCCGACGGCGGTACAGCTCATTGTCACACTGGCAAGACCCACAACAGGGGCAAACAAGAACACATTCGTCCCTGGGTGGGCTCGAACCACCATCCTTTCGGTTAACAGCCGAACGCGCTAGCCAATTGCGCCACAGAGACCCTGTTTTTACAGAAATAGGACCGGAAAATGGAAGGAAACGCTGGGAGACGAGTGCCAAAACTCCCACGAAGAAGAGGAGGAGCGGCCGTACAAATAACTCTTCCCGTGAGCCGTCGACGTGGAGTTTGGGGAAAAAAGAGAACGACTCTGGTGGGACTCGAACCCACAACCTTTGAATGGCTTTTCCTCCCCCTGCCTAGAAGTCCAATGCGCTATCCATTGCGCCACAGAGCCCCCGACAATTTACCCGCTTGACGTCTACCTTTTGAACCCTGGCAGCATCAGGTCCCTGTTTGGGCGAGGTGCGTTGGTGGCATGCCTCACTCTGAGGAAGCAATCAGAGCTTGATTTTGCCAGGTAAGTAAAAGACGCTACCAAGTCAGACGCGCTACCGTTGTGCCACGAGGCCTAGTTGTGAGCTCAAGAGGCAACGTTCTGACCTGGCGTCTGATGTGCAACCGTTGTGCCGCAAAGCGCGCTGAGAGTACCGATTAAAGAGGCTCTTTGTGTCGAAGGTGCACCGGCATGCTTGCGAGGGATTCGCCATACCATCCCTCGGGGTTTGTGTGGCGAAGGAGATGTACATGCAGATGTTCCACGAAAAGCTCAGTGTTTCCTGCCACCCCAGAGCCCGGATAGCTCAGTCGGCAGAGCATCAGACTTTTAATCTGAGGGTCCAGGGTTCAAGTCCCTGTTCGGGCGAAGGCTGTTCAAACCGCGTGGCAGCGTGGGATGAAGCGGGCCAAATTGGTCTCTCTTATGTACCTGACTTTGAGGAAACAATGGAAGGAGCAAGGGTCCAGCGTTCTAGGCCCTGTGTGAGCTGTGTGTTCAAACCACAGAGCGTGACTTGTGGCGCGCAACCTTTGTCTCCGTTGCACGCCTGACTTTGAGACAAAGGATGCAAAATTGAGCTGACACCTGCGCCTAAAGAGGCACCGCTGAGATTTGAACTCAGGATCTCCTGTTTACTAGACAGGCGCTTTGACCAACTAAGCCACGGCGCCTTGCTTCATCGGACCAGACGGGCTCAGGCTTCCGTTTTCTCTTCGACTAGGTGCTTTAAGGTGGGGTCGAAAGCCACCTTAGAAAGGTATGCCCAACATGCAGCAAAGGCTCTCAAGGCACCAGAATGAAGAGATTTTCCAGCTTCTTGGACTCTGATGGCGGTCTAAAAACAGATTCCCTGACCGGGAATCGAACCCGGGCCGCGGCAGTGAGAGCGCCGAATCCTAGCCACTAGACCACCAGGGAGAGCTTGGCTTCCTCTGCTCGCTGTCAAAGATGAGGACCACGTTGCAGGACGCAGCTAGTCAAAGGTTTCCACTGGACCTTAAAGTTCCCCCTGACCGGGAATCGAAACCAGCCACTAGACCACCAGGGAGAGACTTAAAAGAGTGGTGCGTCAGCAAAGGCTTTCTTCTTTTGTACCTGAACGGGAGTGAGAATGGGGCATCGCATGCCTTCCTCGCAAATAAAGCCTCCCGCTCGCTCGCTCGCTCGCTCACCCTTTGACAGCTCAGTTGGTGGAGCGGAGGACTGTATTTTTCCGAGATTTTCCAGCTCCGACGGCGGTACAGCTCATTGTCACACTGGCAAGACCCACAACAGGGGCAAACAAGAACACATTCGTCCCTGGGTGGGCTCGAACCACCATCCTTTCGGTTAACAGCCGAACGCGCTAGCCAATTGCGCCACAGAGACCCTGTTTTTACAGAAATAGGACCGGAAAATGGAAGGAAACGCTGGGAGACGAGTGCCAAAACTCCCACGAAGAAGAGGAGGAGCGGCCGTACAAATAACTCTTCCCGTGAGCCGTCGACGTGGAGTTTGGGGAAAAAAGAGAACGACTCTGGTGGGACTCGAACCCACAACCTTTGAATGGCTTTTCCTCCCCCTGCCTAGAAGTCCAATGCGCTATCCATTGCGCCACAGAGCCCCCGACGATTTACCCGCTTGACGTCTACCTTTTCAACCCTGGCAGCATCAGGTCCCTGTTTGGGCGAGGTGCGTTGGTGGCATGCCTCACTCTGAGGAAGCAATCAGAGCTTGATTTTGCCAGGTAAGTAAAAGACGCTACCAAGTCAGACGCGCTACCGTTGTGCCACGAGGCCTAGTTGTGAGCTCAAGAGGCAACGTTCTGACCTGGCGTCTGATGTGCAACCGTTGTGCCGCAAAGCGCGCTGAGAGTACCGATTAAAGAGGCTCTTTGTGTCGAAGGTGCACCGGCATGCTTGCGAGGGATTCGCCATACCATCCCTCGGGGTTTGTGTGGCGAAGGAGATGTACATGCAGATGTTCCACGAAAAGCTCAGTGTTTCCTGCCACCCCAGAGCCCGGATAGCTCAGTCGGCAGAGCATCAGACTTTTAATCTGAGGGTCCAGGGTTCAAGTCCCTGTTCGGGCGAAGGCTGTTCAAACCGCGTGGCAGCGTGGGATGAAGCGGGCCAAATTGGTCTCTCTTATGTACCTGACTTTGAGGAAACAATGGAAGGAGCAAGGGTCCAGCGTTCTAGGCCCTGTGTGAGCTGTGTGTTCAAACCACAGAGCGTGACTTGTGGCGCGCAACCTTTGTCTCCGTTGCACGCCTGACTTTGAGACAAAGGATGCAAAATTGAGCTGACACCTGCGCCTAAAGAGGCACCGCTGAGATTTGAACTCAGGATCTCCTGTTTACTAGACAGGCGCTTTGACCAACTAAGCCACGGCGCCTTGCTTCATCGGACCAGACGGGCTCAGGCTTCCGTTTTCTCTTCGACTAGGTGCTTTAAGGTGGGGTCGAAAGCCACCTCAGAAAGGTATGCCCAACATGCAGCAAAGGCTCTCAAGGCACCAGAATGAAGAGATTTTCCAGCTTCTTGGACTCTGATGGCGGTCTAAAAACAGATTCCCTGACCGGGAATCGAACCCGGGCCGCGGCGGTGAGAGCGCCGAATCCTAGCCACTAGACCACCAGGGAGAGCTTGGCTTCCTCTGCTCGCTGTCAAAGATGAGGACCACGTTGCAGGACGCAGCTAGTCAAAGGTTTCCACTGGACCTTAAAGTTCCCCCTGACCGGGAATCGAAACCAGCCACTAGACCACCAGGGAGAGACTTAAAAGAGTGGTGCGTCAGCAAAGGCTTTCTTCTTTTGTACCTGAACGGGAGTGAGAATGGGGCATCGCATGCCTTCCTCGCAAATAAAGCCTCCCGCTCGCTCGCTCGCTCGCTCACCCTTTGACAGCTCAGTTGGTGGAGCGGAGGACTGTATTTTTCCGAGATTTTCCAGCTCCGACGGCGGTACAGCTCATTGTCACACTGGCAAGACCCACAACAGGGGCAAACAAGAACACATTCGTCCCTGGGTGGGCTCGAACCACCATCCTTTCGGTTAACAGCCGAACGCGCTAGCCAATTGCGCCACAGAGACCCTGTTTTTACAGAAATAGGACCGGAAAATGGAAGGAAACGCTGGGAGACGAGTGCCAAAACTCCCACGAAGAAGAGGAGGAGCGGCCGTACAAATAACTCTTCCCGTGAGCCGTCGACGGGGAGTTTGGGGAAAAAAGAGAACGACTCTGGTGGGACTCGAACCCACAACCTTTGAATGGCTTTTCCTCCCCCTGCCTAGAAGTCCAATGCGCTATCCATTGCGCCACAGAGCCCCCGACGACTTACCCGCTTGACGTCTACCTTTTCAACCCTGGCAGCATCAGGTCCCTGTTTGGGCGAGGTGCGTTGGTGGCATGCCTCACTCTGAGGAAGCAATCAGAGCTTGATTTTGCCAGGTAAGTAAAAGACGCTACCAAGTCAGACGCGCTACCGTTGTGCCACGAGGCCTAGTTGTGAGCTCAAGAGGCAACGTTCTGACCTGGCGTCTGATGTGCAACCGTTGTGCCGCAAAGCGCGCTGAGAGTACCGATTAAAGAGGCTCTTTGTGTCGAAGGTGCACCGGCATGCTTGCGAGGGATTCGCCATACCATCCCTCGGGGTTTGTGTGGCGAAGGAGATGTACATGCAGATGTTCCACGAAAAGCTCAGTGTTTCCTGCCACCCCAGAGCCCGGATAGCTCAGTCGGCAGAGCATCAGACTTTTAATCTGAGGGTCCAGGGTTCAAGTCCCTGTTCGGGCGAAGGCTGTTCAAACCGCGTGGCAGCGTGGGATGAAGCGGGCCAAATTGGTCTCTCTTATGTACCTGACTTTGAGGAAACAATGGAAGGAGCAAGGGTCCAGCGTTCTAGGCCCTGTGTGAGCTGTGTGTTCAAACCACAGAGCGTGACTTGTGGCGCGCAACCTTTGTCTCCGTTGCACGCCTGACTTTGAGACAAAGGATGCAAAATTGAGCTGACACCTGCGCCTAAAGAGGCACCGCTGAGATTTGAACTCAGGATCTCCTGTTTACTAGACAGGCGCTTTGACCAACTAAGCCACGGCGCCTTGCTTCATCGGACCAGACGGGCTCAGGCTTCCGTTTTCTCTTCGACTAGGTGCTTTAAGGTGGGGTCGAAAGCCACCTCAGAAAGGTATGCCCAACATGCAGCAAAGGCTCTCAAGGCACCAGAATGAAGAGATTTTCCAGCTTCTTGGACTCTGATGGCGGTCTAAAAACAGATTCCCTGACCGGGAATCGAACCCGGGCCGCGGCGGTGAGAGCGCCGAATCCTAGCCACTAGACCACCAGGGAGAGCTTGGCTTCCTCTGCTCGCTGTCAAAGATGAGGACCACGTTGCAGGACGCAGCTAGTCAAAGGTTTCCACTGGACCTTAAAGTTCCCCCTGACCGGGAATCGAAACCAGCCACTAGACCACCAGGGAGAGACTTAAAAGAGTGGTGCGTCAGCAAAGGCTTTCTTCTTTTGTACCTGAACGGGAGTGAGAATGGGGCATCGCATGCCTTCCTCGCAAATAAAGCCTCCCGCTCGCTCGCTCGCTCGCTCACCCTTTGACAGCTCAGTTGGTGGAGCGGAGGACTGTATTTTTCCGAGATTTTCCAGCTCCGACGGCGGTACAGCTCATTGTCACACTGGCAAGACCCACAACAGGGGCAAACAAGAACACATTCGTCCCTGGGTGGGCTCGAACCACCATCCTTTCGGTTAACAGCCGAACGCGCTAGCCAATTGCGCCACAGAGACCCTGTTTTTACAGAAATAGGACCGGAAAATGGAAGGAAACGCTGGGAGACGAGTGCCAAAACTCCCACGAAGAAGAGGAGGAGCGGCCGTACAAATAACTCTTCCCGTGAGCCGTCGACGGGGAGTTTGGGGAAAAAAGAGAACGACTCTGGTGGGACTCGAACCCACAACCTTTGAATGGCTTTTCCTCCCCCTGCCTAGAAGTCCAATGCGCTATCCATTGCGCCACAGAGCCCCCGACGACTTACCCGCTTGACGTCTACCTTTTCAACCCTGGCAGCATCAGGTCCCTGTTTGGGCGAGGTGCGTTGGTGGCATGCCTCACTCTGAGGAAGCAATCAGAGCTTGATTTTGCCAGGTAAGTAAAAGACGCTACCAAGTCAGACGCGCTACCGTTGTGCCACGAGGCCTAGTTGTGAGCTCAAGAGGCAACGTTCTGACCTGGCGTCTGATGTGCAACCGTTGTGCCGCAAAGCGCGCTGAGAGTACCGATTAAAGAGGCTCTTTGTGTCGAAGGTGCACCGGCATGCTTGCGAGGGATTCGCCATACCATCCCTCGGGGTTTGTGTGGCAAAGGAGATGTACATGCAGATGTTCCACGAAAAGCTCAGTGTTTCCTGCCACCCCAGAGCCCGGATAGCTCAGTCGGCAGAGCATCAGACTTTTAATCTGAGGGTCCAGGGTTCAAGTCCCTGTTCGGGCGAAGGCTGTTCAAACCGCGTGGCAGCGTGGGATGAAGCGGGCCAAATTGGTCTCTCTTATGTACCTGACTTTGAGGAAACAATGGAAGGAGCAAGGGTCCAGCGTTCTAGGCCCTGTGTGAGCTGTGTGTTCAAACCACAGAGCGTGACTTGTGGCGCGCAACCTTTGTCTCCGTTGCACGCCTGACTTTGAGACAAAGGATGCAAAATTGAGCTGACACCTGCGCCTAAAGAGGCACCGCTGAGATTTGAACTCAGGATCTCCTGTTTACTAGACAGGCGCTTTGACCAACTAAGCCACGGCGCCTTGCTTCATCGGACCAGACGGGCTCAGGCTTCCGTTTTCTCTTCGACTAGGTGCTTTAAGGTGGGGTCGAAAGCCACCTTAGAAAGGTATGCCCAACATGCAGCAAAGGCTCTCAAGGCACCAGAATGAAGAGATTTTCCAGCTTCTTGGACTCTGATGGCGGTCTAAAAACAGATTCCCTGACCGGGAATCGAACCCGGGCCGCGGCGGTGAGAGCGCCGAATCCTAGCCACTAGACCACCAGGGAGAGCTTGGCTTCCTCTGCTCGCTGTCAAAGATGAGGACCACGTTGCAGGACGCAGCTAGTCAAAGGTTTCCACTGGACCTTAAAGTTCCCCCTGACCGGGAATCGAAACCAGCCACTAGACCGCCAGGGAGAGACTTAAAAGAGTGGTGCGTCAGCAAAGGCTTTCTTCTTTTGTACCTGAACGGGAGTGAGAATGGGGCATCGCATGCCTTCCTCGCAAATAAAGCCTCCCGCTCGCTCGCTCGCTCGCTCACCCTTTGACAGCTCAGTTGGTGGAGCGGAGGACTGTATTTTTCCGAGATTTTCCAGCTCCGACGGCGGTACAGCTCATTGTCACACTGGCAAGACCCACAACAGGGGCAAACAAGAACACATTCGTCCCTGGGTGGGCTCGAACCACCATCCTTTCGGTTAACAGCCGAACGCGCTAGCCAATTGCGCCACAGAGACCCTGTTTTTACAGAAATAGGACCGGAAAATGGAAGGAAACGCTGGGAGACGAGTGCCAAAACTCCCACGAAGAAGAGGAGGAGCGGCCGTACAAATAACTCTTCCCGTGAGCCGTCGACGGGGAGTTTGGGGAAAAAAGAGAACGACTCTGGTGGGACTCGAACCCACAACCTTTGAATGGCTTTTCCTCCCCCTGCCTAGAAGTCCAATGCGCTATCCATTGCGCCACAGAGCCCCCGACGATTTACCCGCTTGACGTCTACCTTTTGAACCCTGGCAGCATCAGGTCCCTGTTTGGGCGAGGTGCGTTGGTGGCATGCCTCACTCTGAGGAAGCAATCAGAGCTTGATTTTGCCAGGTAAGTAAAAGACGCTACCAAGTCAGACGCGCTACCGTTGTGCCACGAGGCCTAGTTGTGAGCTCAAGAGGCAACGTTCTGACCTGGCGTCTGATGTGCAACCGTTGTGCCGCAAAGCGCGCTGAGAGTACCGATTAAAGAGGCTCTTTGTGTCGAAGGTGCACCGGCATGCTTGCGAGGGATTCGCCATACCATCCCTCGGGGTTTGTGTGGCGAAGGAGATGTACATGCAGATGTTCCACGAAAAGCTCAGTGTTTCCTGCCACCCCAGAGCCCGGATAGCTCAGTCGGCAGAGCATCAGACTTTTAATCTGAGGGTCCAGGGTTCAAGTCCCTGTTCGGGCGAAGGCTGTTCAAACCGCGTGGCAGCGTGGGATGAAGCGGGCCAAATTGGTCTCTCTTATGTACCTGACTTTGAGGAAACAATGGAAGGAGCAAGGGTCCAGCGTTCTAGGCCCTGTGTGAGCTGTGTGTTCAAACCACAGAGCGTGACTTGTGGCGCGCAACCTTTGTCTCCGTTGCACGCCTGACTTTGAGACAAAGGATGCAAAATTGAGCTGACACCTGCGCCTAAAGAGGCACCGCTGAGATTTGAACTCAGGATCTCCTGTTTACTAGACAGGCGCTTTGACCAACTAAGCCACGGCGCCTTGCTTCATCGGACCAGACGGGCTCAGGCTTCCGTTTTCTCTTCGACTAGGTGCTTTAAGGTGGGGTCGAAAGCCACCTTAGAAAGGTATGCCCAACATGCAGCAAAGGCTCTCAAGGCACCAGAATGAAGAGATTTTCCAGCTTCTTGGACTCTGATGGCGGTCTAAAAACAGATTCCCTGACCGGGAATCGAACCCGGGCCGCGGCGGTGAGAGCGCCGAATCCTAGCCACTAGACCACCAGGGAGAGCTTGGCTTCCTCTGCTCGCTGTCAAAGATGAGGACCACGTTGCAGGACGCAGCTAGTCAAAGGTTTCCACTGGACCTTAAAGTTCCCCCTGACCGGGAATCGAAACCAGCCACTAGACCACCAGGGAGAGACTTAAAAGAGTGGTGCGTCAGCAAAGGCTTTCTTCTTTTGTACCTGAACGGGAGTGAGAATGGGGCATCGCATGCCTTCCTCGCAAATAAAGCCTCCCGCTCGCTCGCTCGCTCGCTCACCCTTTGACAGCTCAGTTGGTGGAGCGGAGGACTGTATTTTTCCGAGATTTTCCAGCTCCGACGGCGGTACAGCTCATTGTCACACTGGCAAGACCCACAACAGGGGCAAACAAGAACACATTCGTCCCTGGGTGGGCTCGAACCACCATCCTTTCGGTTAACAGCCGAACGCGCTAGCCAATTGCGCCACAGAGACCCTGTTTTTACAGAAATAGGACCGGAAAATGGAAGGAAACGCTGGGAGACGAGTGCCAAAACTCCCACGAAGAAGAGGAGGAGCGGCCGTACAAATAACTCTTCCCGTGAGCCGTCGACGTGGAGTTTGGGGAAAAAAGAGAACGACTCTGGTGGGACTCGAACCCACAACCTTTGAATGGCTTTTCCTCCCCCTGCCTAGAAGTCCAATGCGCTATCCATTGCGCCACAGAGCCCCCGACGATTTACCCGCTTGACGTCTACCTTTTCAACCCTGGCAGCATCAGGTCCCTGTTTGGGCGAGGTGCGTTGGTGGCATGCCTCACTCTGAGGAAGCAATCAGAGCTTGATTTTGCCAGGTAAGTAAAAGACGCTACCAAGTCAGACGCGCTACCGTTGTGCCACGAGGCCTAGTTGTGAGCTCAAGAGGCAACGTTCTGACCTGGCGTCTGATGTGCAACCGTTGTGCCGCAAAGCGCGCTGAGAGTACCGATTAAAGAGGCTCTTTGTGTCGAAGGTGCACCGGCATGCTTGCGAGGGATTCGCCATACCATCCCTCGGGGTTTGTGTGGCGAAGGAGATGTACATGCAGATGTTCCACGAAAAGCTCAGTGTTTCCTGCCACCCCAGAGCCCGGATAGCTCAGTCGGCAGAGCATCAGACTTTTAATCTGAGGGTCCAGGGTTCAAGTCCCTGTTCGGGCGAAGGCTGTTCAAACCGCGTGGCAGCGTGGGATGAAGCGGGCCAAATTGGTCTCTCTTATGTACCTGACTTTGAGGAAACAATGGAAGGAGCAAGGGTCCAGCGTTCTAGGCCCTGTGTGAGCTGTGTGTTCAAACCACAGAGCGTGACTTGTGGCGCGCAACCTTTGTCTCCGTTGCACGCCTGACTTTGAGACAAAGGATGCAAAATTGAGCTGACACCTGCGCCTAAAGAGGCACCGCTGAGATTTGAACTCAGGATCTCCTGTTTACTAGACAGGCGCTTTGACCAACTAAGCCACGGCGCCTTGCTTCATCGGACCAGACGGGCTCAGGCTTCCGTTTTCTCTTCGACTAGGTGCTTTAAGGTGGGGTCGAAAGCCACCTCAGAAAGGTATGCCCAACATGCAGCAAAGGCTCTCAAGGCACCAGAATGAAGAGATTTTCCAGCTTCTTGGACTCTGATGGCGGTCTAAAAACAGATTCCCTGACCGGGAATCGAACCCGGGCCGCGGCGGTGAGAGCGCCGAATCCTAGCCACTAGACCACCAGGGAGAGCTTGGCTTCCTCTGCTCGCTGTCAAAGATGAGGACCACGTTGCAGGACGCAGCTAGTCAAAGGTTTCCACTGGACCTTAAAGTTCCCCCTGACCGGGAATCGAAACCAGCCACTAGACCACCAGGGAGAGACTTAAAAGAGTGGTGCGTCAGCAAAGGCTTTCTTCTTTTGTACCTGAACGGGAGTGAGAATGGGGCATCGCATGCCTTCCTCGCAAATAAAGCCTCCCGCTCGCTCGCTCGCTCGCTCACCCTTTGACAGCTCAGTTGGTGGAGCGGAGGACTGTATTTTTCCGAGATTTTCCAGCTCCGACGGCGGTACAGCTCATTGTCACACTGGCAAGACCCACAACAGGGGCAAACAAGAACACATTCGTCCCTGGGTGGGCTCGAACCACCATCCTTTCGGTTAACAGCCGAACGCGCTAGCCAATTGCGCCACAGAGACCCTGTTTTTACAGAAATAGGACCGGAAAATGGAAGGAAACGCTGGGAGACGAGTGCCAAAACTCCCACGAAGAAGAGGAGGAGCGGCCGTACAAATAACTCTTCCCGTGAGCCGTCGACGGGGAGTTTGGGGAAAAAAGAGAACGACTCTGGTGGGACTCGAACCCACAACCTTTGAATGGCTTTTCCTCCCCCTGCCTAGAAGTCCAATGCGCTATCCATTGCGCCACAGAGCCCCCGACGACTTACCCGCTTGACGTCTACCTTTTCAACCCTGGCAGCATCAGGTCCCTGTTTGGGCGAGGTGCGTTGGTGGCATGCCTCACTCTGAGGAAGCAATCAGAGCTTGATTTTGCCAGGTAAGTAAAAGACGCTACCAAGTCAGACGCGCTACCGTTGTGCCACGAGGCCTAGTTGTGAGCTCAAGAGGCAACGTTCTGACCTGGCGTCTGATGTGCAACCGTTGTGCCGCAAAGCGCGCTGAGAGTACCGATTAAAGAGGCTCTTTGTGTCGAAGGTGCACCGGCATGCTTGCGAGGGATTCGCCATACCATCCCTCGGGGTTTGTGTGGCGAAGGAGATGTACATGCAGATGTTCCACGAAAAGCTCAGTGTTTCCTGCCACCCCAGAGCCCGGATAGCTCAGTCGGCAGAGCATCAGACTTTTAATCTGAGGGTCCAGGGTTCAAGTCCCTGTTCGGGCGAAGGCTGTTCAAACCGCGTGGCAGCGTGGGATGAAGCGGGCCAAATTGGTCTCTCTTATGTACCTGACTTTGAGGAAACAATGGAAGGAGCAAGGGTCCAGCGTTCTAGGCCCTGTGTGAGCTGTGTGTTCAAACCACAGAGCGTGACTTGTGGCGCGCAACCTTTGTCTCCGTTGCACGCCTGACTTTGAGACAAAGGATGCAAAATTGAGCTGACACCTGCGCCTAAAGAGGCACCGCTGAGATTTGAACTCAGGATCTCCTGTTTACTAGACAGGCGCTTTGACCAACTAAGCCACGGCGCCTTGCTTCATCGGACCAGACGGGCTCAGGCTTCCGTTTTCTCTTCGACTAGGTGCTTTAAGGTGGGGTCGAAAGCCACCTCAGAAAGGTATGCCCAACATGCAGCAAAGGCTCTCAAGGCACCAGAATGAAGAGATTTTCCAGCTTCTTGGACTCTGATGGCGGTCTAAAAACAGATTCCCTGACCGGGAATCGAACCCGGGCCGCGGCGGTGAGAGCGCCGAATCCTAGCCACTAGACCACCAGGGAGAGCTTGGCTTCCTCTGCTCGCTGTCAAAGATGAGGACCACGTTGCAGGACGCAGCTAGTCAAAGGTTTCCACTGGACCTTAAAGTTCCCCCTGACCGGGAATCGAAACCAGCCACTAGACCACCAGGGAGAGACTTAAAAGAGTGGTGCGTCAGCAAAGGCTTTCTTCTTTTGTACCTGAACGGGAGTGAGAATGGGGCATCGCATGCCTTCCTCGCAAATAAAGCCTCCCGCTCGCTCGCTCGCTCGCTCACCCTTTGACAGCTCAGTTGGTGGAGCGGAGGACTGTATTTTTCCGAGATTTTCCAGCTCCGACGGCGGTACAGCTCATTGTCACACTGGCAAGACCCACAACAGGGGCAAACAAGAACACATTCGTCCCTGGGTGGGCTCGAACCACCATCCTTTCGGTTAACAGCCGAACGCGCTAGCCAATTGCGCCACAGAGACCCTGTTTTTACAGAAATAGGACCGGAAAATGGAAGGAAACGCTGGGAGACGAGTGCCAAAACTCCCACGAAGAAGAGGAGGAGCGGCCGTACAAATAACTCTTCCCGTGAGCCGTCGACGGGGAGTTTGGGGAAAAAAGAGAACGACTCTGGTGGGACTCGAACCCACAACCTTTGAATGGCTTTTCCTCCCCCTGCCTAGAAGTCCAATGCGCTATCCATTGCGCCACAGAGCCCCCGACGACTTACCCGCTTGACGTCTACCTTTTCAACCCTGGCAGCATCAGGTCCCTGTTTGGGCGAGGTGCGTTGGTGGCATGCCTCACTCTGAGGAAGCAATCAGAGCTTGATTTTGCCAGGTAAGTAAAAGACGCTACCAAGTCAGACGCGCTACCGTTGTGCCACGAGGCCTAGTTGTGAGCTCAAGAGGCAACGTTCTGACCTGGCGTCTGATGTGCAACCGTTGTGCCGCAAAGCGCGCTGAGAGTACCGATTAAAGAGGCTCTTTGTGTCGAAGGTGCACCGGCATGCTTGCGAGGGATTCGCCATACCATCCCTCGGGGTTTGTGTGGCAAAGGAGATGTACATGCAGATGTTCCACGAAAAGCTCAGTGTTTCCTGCCACCCCAGAGCCCGGATAGCTCAGTCGGCAGAGCATCAGACTTTTAATCTGAGGGTCCAGGGTTCAAGTCCCTGTTCGGGCGAAGGCTGTTCAAACCGCGTGGCAGCGTGGGATGAAGCGGGCCAAATTGGTCTCTCTTATGTACCTGACTTTGAGGAAACAATGGAAGGAGCAAGGGTCCAGCGTTCTAGGCCCTGTGTGAGCTGTGTGTTCAAACCACAGAGCGTGACTTGTGGCGCGCAACCTTTGTCTCCGTTGCACGCCTGACTTTGAGACAAAGGATGCAAAATTGAGCTGACACCTGCGCCTAAAGAGGCACCGCTGAGATTTGAACTCAGGATCTCCTGTTTACTAGACAGGCGCTTTGACCAACTAAGCCACGGCGCCTTGCTTCATCGGACCAGACGGGCTCAGGCTTCCGTTTTCTCTTCGACTAGGTGCTTTAAGGTGGGGTCGAAAGCCACCTTAGAAAGGTATGCCCAACATGCAGCAAAGGCTCTCAAGGCACCAGAATGAAGAGATTTTCCAGCTTCTTGGACTCTGATGGCGGTCTAAAAACAGATTCCCTGACCGGGAATCGAACCCGGGCCGCGGCGGTGAGAGCGCCGAATCCTAGCCACTAGACCACCAGGGAGAGCTTGGCTTCCTCTGCTCGCTGTCAAAGATGAGGACCACGTTGCAGGACGCAGCTAGTCAAAGGTTTCCACTGGACCTTAAAGTTCCCCCTGACCGGGAATCGAAACCAGCCACTAGACCGCCAGGGAGAGACTTAAAAGAGTGGTGCGTCAGCAAAGGCTTTCTTCTTTTGTACCTGAACGGGAGTGAGAATGGGGCATCGCATGCCTTCCTCGCAAATAAAGCCTCCCGCTCGCTCGCTCGCTCGCTCACCCTTTGACAGCTCAGTTGGTGGAGCGGAGGACTGTATTTTTCCGAGATTTTCCAGCTCCGACGGCGGTACAGCTCATTGTCACACTGGCAAGACCCACAACAGGGGCAAACAAGAACACATTCGTCCCTGGGTGGGCTCGAACCACCATCCTTTCGGTTAACAGCCGAACGCGCTAGCCAATTGCGCCACAGAGACCCTGTTTTTACAGAAATAGGACCGGAAAATGGAAGGAAACGCTGGGAGACGAGTGCCAAAACTCCCACGAAGAAGAGGAGGAGCGGCCGTACAAATAACTCTTCCCGTGAGCCGTCGACGGGGAGTTTGGGGAAAAAAGAGAACGACTCTGGTGGGACTCGAACCCACAACCTTTGAATGGCTTTTCCTCCCCCTGCCTAGAAGTCCAATGCGCTATCCATTGCGCCACAGAGCCCCCGACGATTTACCCGCTTGACGTCTACCTTTTGAACCCTGGCAGCATCAGGTCCCTGTTTGGGCGAGGTGCGTTGGTGGCATGCCTCACTCTGAGGAAGCAATCAGAGCTTGATTTTGCCAGGTAAGTAAAAGACGCTACCAAGTCAGACGCGCTACCGTTGTGCCACGAGGCCTAGTTGTGAGCTCAAGAGGCAACGTTCTGACCTGGCGTCTGATGTGCAACCGTTGTGCCGCAAAGCGCGCTGAGAGTACCGATTAAAGAGGCTCTTTGTGTCGAAGGTGCACCGGCATGCTTGCGAGGGATTCGCCATACCATCCCTCGGGGTTTGTGTGGCGAAGGAGATGTACATGCAGATGTTCCACGAAAAGCTCAGTGTTTCCTGCCACCCCAGAGCCCGGATAGCTCAGTCGGCAGAGCATCAGACTTTTAATCTGAGGGTCCAGGGTTCAAGTCCCTGTTCGGGCGAAGGCTGTTCAAACCGCGTGGCAGCGTGGGATGAAGCGGGCCAAATTGGTCTCTCTTATGTACCTGACTTTGAGGAAACAATGGAAGGAGCAAGGGTCCAGCGTTCTAGGCCCTGTGTGAGCTGTGTGTTCAAACCACAGAGCGTGACTTGTGGCGCGCAACCTTTGTCTCCGTTGCACGCCTGACTTTGAGACAAAGGATGCAAAATTGAGCTGACACCTGCGCCTAAAGAGGCACCGCTGAGATTTGAACTCAGGATCTCCTGTTTACTAGACAGGCGCTTTGACCAACTAAGCCACGGCGCCTTGCTTCATCGGACCAGACGGGCTCAGGCTTCCGTTTTCTCTTCGACTAGGTGCTTTAAGGTGGGGTCGAAAGCCACCTTAGAAAGGTATGCCCAACATGCAGCAAAGGCTCTCAAGGCACCAGAATGAAGAGATTTTCCAGCTTCTTGGACTCTGATGGCGGTCTAAAAACAGATTCCCTGACCGGGAATCGAACCCGGGCCGCGGCGGTGAGAGCGCCGAATCCTAGCCACTAGACCACCAGGGAGAGCTTGGCTTCCTCTGCTCGCTGTCAAAGATGAGGACCACGTTGCAGGACGCAGCTAGTCAAAGGTTTC
Source organism: Osmerus mordax (assembly GCF_038355195.1). Taxonomy (NCBI): domain Eukaryota; kingdom Metazoa; phylum Chordata; class Actinopteri; order Osmeriformes; family Osmeridae; genus Osmerus; species Osmerus mordax. The sequence continues at coordinate 15,881,386 of NC_090058.1, read as the reverse complement.
CACTGGACCTTAAAGTTCCCCCTGACCGGGAATCGAAACCAGCCACTAGACCACCAGGGAGAGACTTAAAAGAGTGGTGCGTCAGCAAAGGCTTTCTTCTTTTGTACCTGAACGGGAGTGAGAATGGGGCATCGCATGCCTTCCTCGCAAATAAAGCCTCCCGCTCGCTCGCTCGCTCGCTCACCCTTTGACAGCTCAGTTGGTGGAGCGGAGGACTGTATTTTTCCGAGATTTTCCAGCTCCGACGGCGGTACAGCTCATTGTCACACTGGCAAGACCCACAACAGGGGCAAACAAGAACACATTCGTCCCTGGGTGGGCTCGAACCACCATCCTTTCGGTTAACAGCCGAACGCGCTAGCCAATTGCGCCACAGAGACCCTGTTTTTACAGAAATAGGACCGGAAAATGGAAGGAAACGCTGGGAGACGAGTGCCAAAACTCCCACGAAGAAGAGGAGGAGCGGCCGTACAAATAACTCTTCCCGTGAGCCGTCGACGGGGAGTTTGGGGAAAAAAGAGAACGACTCTGGTGGGACTCGAACCCACAACCTTTGAATGGCTTTTCCTCCCCCTGCCTAGAAGTCCAATGCGCTATCCATTGCGCCACAGAGCCCCCGACGATTTACCCGCTTGACGTCTACCTTTTGAACCCTGGCAGCATCAGGTCCCTGTTTGGGCGAGGTGCGTTGGTGGCATGCCTCACTCTGAGGAAGCAATCAGAGCTTGATTTTGCCAGGTAAGTAAAAGACGCTACCAAGTCAGACGCGCTACCGTTGTGCCACGAGGCCTAGTTGTGAGCTCAAGAGGCAACGTTCTGACCTGGCGTCTGATGTGCAACCGTTGTGCCGCAAAGCGCGCTGAGAGTACCGATTAAAGAGGCTCTTTGTGTCGAAGGTGCACCGGCATGCTTGCGAGGGATTCGCCATACCATCCCTCGGGGTTTGTGTGGCGAAGGAGATGTACATGCAGATGTTCCACGAAAAGCTCAGTGTTTCCTGCCACCCCAGAGCCCGGATAGCTCAGTCGGCAGAGCATCAGACTTTTAATCTGAGGGTCCAGGGTTCAAGTCCCTGTTCGGGCGAAGGCTGTTCAAACCGCGTGGCAGCGTGGGATGAAGCGGGCCAAATTGGTCTCTCTTATGTACCTGACTTTGAGGAAACAATGGAAGGAGCAAGGGTCCAGCGTTCTAGGCCCTGTGTGAGCTGTGTGTTCAAACCACAGAGCGTGACTTGTGGCGCGCAACCTTTGTCTCCGTTGCACGCCTGACTTTGAGACAAAGGATGCAAAATTGAGCTGACACCTGCGCCTAAAGAGGCACCGCTGAGATTTGAACTCAGGATCTCCTGTTTACTAGACAGGCGCTTTGACCAACTAAGCCACGGCGCCTTGCTTCATCGGACCAGACGGGCTCAGGCTTCCGTTTTCTCTTCGACTAGGTGCTTTAAGGTGGGGTCGAAAGCCACCTTAGAAAGGTATGCCCAACATGCAGCAAAGGCTCTCAAGGCACCAGAATGAAGAGATTTTCCAGCTTCTTGGACTCTGATGGCGGTCTAAAAACAGATTCCCTGACCGGGAATCGAACCCGGGCCGCGGCGGTGAGAGCGCCGAATCCTAGCCACTAGACCACCAGGGAGAGCTTGGCTTCCTCTGCTCGCTGTCAAAGATGAGGACCACGTTGCAGGACGCAGCTAGTCAAAGGTTTCCACTGGACCTTAAAGTTCCCCCTGACCGGGAATCGAAACCAGCCACTAGACCACCAGGGAGAGACTTAAAAGAGTGGTGCGTCAGCAAAGGCTTTCTTCTTTTGTACCTGAACGGGAGTGAGAATGGGGCATCGCATGCCTTCCTCGCAAATAAAGCCTCCCGCTCGCTCGCTCGCTCGCTCACCCTTTGACAGCTCAGTTGGTGGAGCGGAGGACTGTATTTTTCCGAGATTTTCCAGCTCCGACGGCGGTACAGCTCATTGTCACACTGGCAAGACCCACAACAGGGGCAAACAAGAACACATTCGTCCCTGGGTGGGCTCGAACCACCATCCTTTCGGTTAACAGCCGAACGCGCTAGCCAATTGCGCCACAGAGACCCTGTTTTTACAGAAATAGGACCGGAAAATGGAAGGAAACGCTGGGAGACGAGTGCCAAAACTCCCACGAAGAAGAGGAGGAGCGGCCGTACAAATAACTCTTCCCGTGAGCCGTCGACGGGGAGTTTGGGGAAAAAAGAGAACGACTCTGGTGGGACTCGAACCCACAACCTTTGAATGGCTTTTCCTCCCCCTGCCTAGAAGTCCAATGCGCTATCCATTGCGCCACAGAGCCCCCGACGATTTACCCGCTTGACGTCTACCTTTTGAACCCTGGCAGCATCAGGTCCCTGTTTGGGCGAGGTGCGTTGGTGGCATGCCTCACTCTGAGGAAGCAATCAGAGCTTGATTTTGCCAGGTAAGTAAAAGACGCTACCAAGTCAGACGCGCTACCGTTGTGCCACGAGGCCTAGTTGTGAGCTCAAGAGGCAACGTTCTGACCTGGCGTCTGATGTGCAACCGTTGTGCCGCAAAGCGCGCTGAGAGTACCGATTAAAGAGGCTCTTTGTGTCGAAGGTGCACCGGCATGCTTGCGAGGGATTCGCCATACCATCCCTCGGGGTTTGTGTGGCAAAGGAGATGTACATGCAGATGTTCCACGAAAAGCTCAGTGTTTCCTGCCACCCCAGAGCCCGGATAGCTCAGTCGGCAGAGCATCAGACTTTTAATCTGAGGGTCCAGGGTTCAAGTCCCTGTTCGGGCAAAGGCTGTTCAAACCGCGTGGCAGCGTGGGATGAAGCGGGCCAAATTGGTCTCTCTTATGTACCTGACTTTGAGGAAACAATGGAAGGAGCAAGGGTCCAGCGTTCTAGGCCCTGTGTGAGCTGTGTGTTCAAACCACAGAGCGTGACTTGTGGCGCGCAACCTTTGTCTCCGTTGCACGCCTGACTTTGAGACAAAGGATGCAAAATTGAGCTGACACCTGCGCCTAAAGAGGCACCGCTGAGATTTGAACTCAGGATCTCCTGTTTACTAGACAGGCGCTTTGACCAACTAAGCCACGGCGCCTTGCTTCATCGGACCAGACGGGCTCAGGCTTCCGTTTTCTCTTCGACTAGGTGCTTTAAGGTGGGGTCGAAAGCCACCTTAGAAAGGTATGCCCAACATGCAGCAAAGGCTCTCAAGGCACCAGAATGAAGAGATTTTCCAGCTTCTTGGACTCTGATGGCGGTCTAAAAACAGATTCCCTGACCGGGAATCGAACCCGGGCCGCGGCGGTGAGAGCGCCGAATCCTAGCCACTAGACCACCAGGGAGAGCTTGGCTTCCTCTGCTCGCTGTCAAAGATGAGGACCACGTTGCAGGACGCAGCTAGTCAAAGGTTTCCACTGGACCTTAAAGTTCCCCCTGACCGGGAATCGAAACCAGCCACTAGACCACCAGGGAGAGACTTAAAAGAGTGGTGCGTCAGCAAAGGCTTTCTTCTTTTGTACCTGAACGGGAGTGAGAATGGGGCATCGCATGCCTTCCTCGCAAATAAAGCCTCCCGCTCGCTCGCTCGCTCGCTCACCCTTTGACAGCTCAGTTGGTGGAGCGGAGGACTGTATTTTTCCGAGATTTTCCAGCTCCGACGGCGGTACAGCTCATTGTCACACTGGCAAGACCCACAACAGGGGCAAACAAGAACACATTCGTCCCTGGGTGGGCTCGAACCACCATCCTTTCGGTTAACAGCCGAACGCGCTAGCCAATTGCGCCACAGAGACCCTGTTTTTACAGAAATAGGACCGGAAAATGGAAGGAAACGCTGGGAGACGAGTGCCAAAACTCCCACGAAGAAGAGGAGGAGCGGCCGTACAAATAACTCTTCCCGTGAGCCGTCGACGGGGAGTTTGGGGAAAAAAGAGAACGACTCTGGTGGGACTCGAACCCACAACCTTTGAATGGCTTTTCCTCCCCCTGCCTAGAAGTCCAATGCGCTATCCATTGCGCCACAGAGCCCCCGACAATTTACCCGCTTGACGTCTACCTTTTCAACCCTGGCAGCATCAGGTCCCTGTTTGGGCGAGGTGCGTTGGTGGCATGCCTCACTCTGAGGAAGCAATCAGAGCTTGATTTTGCCAGGTAAGTAAAAGACGCTACCAAGTCAGACGCGCTACCGTTGTGCCACGAGGCCTAGTTGTGAGCTCAAGAGGCAACGTTCTGACCTGGCGTCTGATGTGCAACCGTTGTGCCGCAAAGCGCGCTGAGAGTACCGATTAAAGAGGCTCTTTGTGTCGAAGGTGCACCGGCATGCTTGCGAGGGATTCGCCATACCATCCCTCGGGGTTTGTGTGGCGAAGGAGATGTACATGCAGATGTTCCACGAAAAGCTCAGTGTTTCCTGCCACCCCAGAGCCCGGATAGCTCAGTCGGCAGAGCATCAGACTTTTAATCTGAGGGTCCAGGGTTCAAGTCCCTGTTCGGGCGAAGGCTGTTCAAACCGCGTGGCAGCGTGGGATGAAGCGGGCCAAATTGGTCTCTCTTATGTACCTGACTTTGAGGAAACAATGGAAGGAGCAAGGGTCCAGCGTTCTAGGCCCTGTGTGAGCTGTGTGTTCAAACCACAGAGCGTGACTTGTGGCGCGCAACCTTTGTCTCCGTTGCACGCCTGACTTTGAGACAAAGGATGCAAAATTGAGCTGACACCTGCGCCTAAAGAGGCACCGCTGAGATTTGAACTCAGGATCTCCTGTTTACTAGACAGGCGCTTTGACCAACTAAGCCACGGCGCCTTGCTTCATCGGACCAGACGGGCTCAGGCTTCCGTTTTCTCTTCGACTAGGTGCTTTAAGGTGGGGTCGAAAGCCACCTTAGAAAGGTATGCCCAACATGCAGCAAAGGCTCTCAAGGCACCAGAATGAAGAGATTTTCCAGCTTCTTGGACTCTGATGGCGGTCTAAAAACAGATTCCCTGACCGGGAATCGAACCCGGGCCGCGGCGGTGAGAGCGCCGAATCCTAGCCACTAGACCACCAGGGAGAGCTTGGCTTCCTCTGCTCGCTGTCAAAGATGAGGACCACGTTGCAGGACGCAGCTAGTCAAAGGTTTCCACTGGACCTTAAAGTTCCCCCTGACCGGGAATCGAAACCAGCCACTAGACCACCAGGGAGAGACTTAAAAGAGTGGTGCGTCAGCAAAGGCTTTCTTCTTTTGTACCTGAACGGGAGTGAGAATGGGGCATCGCATGCCTTCCTCGCAAATAAAGCCTCCCGCTCGCTCGCTCGCTCGCTCACCCTTTGACAGCTCAGTTGGTGGAGCGGAGGACTGTATTTTTCCGAGATTTTCCAGCTCCGACGGCGGTACAGCTCATTGTCACACTGGCAAGACCCACAACAGGGGCAAACAAGAACACATTCGTCCCTGGGTGGGCTCGAACCACCATCCTTTCGGTTAACAGCCGAACGCGCTAGCCAATTGCGCCACAGAGACCCTGTTTTTACAGAAATAGGACCGGAAAATGGAAGGAAACGCTGGGAGACGAGTGCCAAAACTCCCACGAAGAAGAGGAGGAGCGGCCGTACAAATAACTCTTCCCGTGAGCCGTCGACGTGGAGTTTGGGGAAAAAAGAGAACGACTCTGGTGGGACTCGAACCCACAACCTTTGAATGGCTTTTCCTCCCCCTGCCTAGAAGTCCAATGCGCTATCCATTGCGCCACAGAGCCCCCGACAATTTACCCGCTTGACGTCTACCTTTTCAACCCTGGCAGCATCAGGTCCCTGTTTGGGCGAGGTGCGTTGGTGGCATGCCTCACTCTGAGGAAGCAATCAGAGCTTGATTTTGCCAGGTAAGTAAAAGACGCTACCAAGTCAGACGCGCTACCGTTGTGCCACGAGGCCTAGTTGTGAGCTCAAGAGGCAACGTTCTGACCTGGCGTCTGATGTGCAACCGTTGTGCCGCAAAGCGCGCTGAGAGTACCGATTAAAGAGGCTCTTTGTGTCGAAGGTGCACCGGCATGCTTGCGAGGGATTCGCCATACCATCCCTCGGGGTTTGTGTGGCGAAGGAGATGTACATGCAGATGTTCCACGAAAAGCTCAGTGTTTCCTGCCACCCCAGAGCCCGGATAGCTCAGTCGGCAGAGCATCAGACTTTTAATCTGAGGGTCCAGGGTTCAAGTCCCTGTTCGGGCGAAGGCTGTTCAAACCGCGTGGCAGCGTGGGATGAAGCGGGCCAAATTGGTCTCTCTTATGTACCTGACTTTGAGGAAACAATGGAAGGAGCAAGGGTCCAGCGTTCTAGGCCCTGTGTGAGCTGTGTGTTCAAACCACAGAGCGTGACTTGTGGCGCGCAACCTTTGTCTCCGTTGCACGCCTGACTTTGAGACAAAGGATGCAAAATTGAGCTGACACCTGCGCCTAAAGAGGCACCGCTGAGATTTGAACTCAGGATCTCCTGTTTACTAGACAGGCGCTTTGACCAACTAAGCCACGGCGCCTTGCTTCATCGGACCAGACGGGCTCAGGCTTCCGTTTTCTCTTCGACTAGGTGCTTTAAGGTGGGGTCGAAAGCCACCTTAGAAAGGTATGCCCAACATGCAGCAAAGGCTCTCAAGGCACCAGAATGAAGAGATTTTCCAGCTTCTTGGACTCTGATGGCGGTCTAAAAACAGATTCCCTGACCGGGAATCGAACCCGGGCCGCGGCGGTGAGAGCGCCGAATCCTAGCCACTAGACCACCAGGGAGAGCTTGGCTTCCTCTGCTCGCTGTCAAAGATGAGGACCACGTTGCAGGACGCAGCTAGTCAAAGGTTTCCACTGGACCTTAAAGTTCCCCCTGACCGGGAATCGAAACCAGCCACTAGACCACCAGGGAGAGACTTAAAAGAGTGGTGCGTCAGCAAAGGCTTTCTTCTTTTGTACCTGAACGGGAGTGAGAATGGGGCATCGCATGCCTTCCTCGCAAATAAAGCCTCCCGCTCGCTCGCTCGCTCGCTCACCCTTTGACAGCTCAGTTGGTGGAGCGGAGGACTGTATTTTTCCGAGATTTTCCAGCTCCGACGGCGGTACAGCTCATTGTCACACTGGCAAGACCCACAACAGGGGCAAACAAGAACACATTCGTCCCTGGGTGGGCTCGAACCACCATCCTTTCGGTTAACAGCCGAACGCGCTAGCCAATTGCGCCACAGAGACCCTGTTTTTACAGAAATAGGACCGGAAAATGGAAGGAAACGCTGGGAGACGAGTGCCAAAACTCCCACGAAGAAGAGGAGGAGCGGCCGTACAAATAACTCTTCCCGTGAGCCGTCGACGGGGAGTTTGGGGAAAAAAGAGAACGACTCTGGTGGGACTCGAACCCACAACCTTTGAATGGCTTTTCCTCCCCCTGCCTAGAAGTCCAATGCGCTATCCATTGCGCCACAGAGCCCCCGACGATTTACCCGCTTGACGTCTACCTTTTGAACCCTGGCAGCATCAGGTCCCTGTTTGGGCGAGGTGCGTTGGTGGCATGCCTCACTCTGAGGAAGCAATCAGAGCTTGATTTTGCCAGGTAAGTAAAAGACGCTACCAAGTCAGACGCGCTACCGTTGTGCCACGAGGCCTAGTTGTGAGCTCAAGAGGCAACGTTCTGACCTGGCGTCTGATGTGCAACCGTTGTGCCGCAAAGCGCGCTGAGAGTACCGATTAAAGAGGCTCTTTGTGTCGAAGGTGCACCGGCATGCTTGCGAGGGATTCGCCATACCATCCCTCGGGGTTTGTGTGGCGAAGGAGATGTACATGCAGATGTTCCACGAAAAGCTCAGTGTTTCCTGCCACCCCAGAGCCCGGATAGCTCAGTCGGCAGAGCATCAGACTTTTAATCTGAGGGTCCAGGGTTCAAGTCCCTGTTCGGGCGAAGGCTGTTCAAACCGCGTGGCAGCGTGGGATGAAGCGGGCCAAATTGGTCTCTCTTATGTACCTGACTTTGAGGAAACAATGGAAGGAGCAAGGGTCCAGCGTTCTAGGCCCTGTGTGAGCTGTGTGTTCAAACCACAGAGCGTGACTTGTGGCGCGCAACCTTTGTCTCCGTTGCACGCCTGACTTTGAGACAAAGGATGCAAAATTGAGCTGACACCTGCGCCTAAAGAGGCACCGCTGAGATTTGAACTCAGGATCTCCTGTTTACTAGACAGGCGCTTTGACCAACTAAGCCACGGCGCCTTGCTTCATCGGACCAGACGGGCTCAGGCTTCCGTTTTCTCTTCGACTAGGTGCTTTAAGGTGGGGTCGAAAGCCACCTTAGAAAGGTATGCCCAACATGCAGCAAAGGCTCTCAAGGCACCAGAATGAAGAGATTTTCCAGCTTCTTGGACTCTGATGGCGGTCTAAAAACAGATTCCCTGACCGGGAATCGAACCCGGGCCGCGGCGGTGAGAGCGCCGAATCCTAGCCACTAGACCACCAGGGAGAGCTTGGCTTCCTCTGCTCGCTGTCAAAGATGAGGACCACGTTGCAGGACGCAGCTAGTCAAAGGTTTCCACTGGACCTTAAAGTTCCCCCTGACCGGGAATCGAAACCAGCCACTAGACCACCAGGGAGAGACTTAAAAGAGTGGTGCGTCAGCAAAGGCTTTCTTCTTTTGTACCTGAACGGGAGTGAGAATGGGGCATCGCATGCCTTCCTCGCAAATAAAGCCTCCCGCTCGCTCGCTCGCTCGCTCACCCTTTGACAGCTCAGTTGGTGGAGCGGAGGACTGTATTTTTCCGAGATTTTCCAGCTCCGACGGCGGTACAGCTCATTGTCACACTGGCAAGACCCACAACAGGGGCAAACAAGAACACATTCGTCCCTGGGTGGGCTCGAACCACCATCCTTTCGGTTAACAGCCGAACGCGCTAGCCAATTGCGCCACAGAGACCCTGTTTTTACAGAAATAGGACCGGAAAATGGAAGGAAACGCTGGGAGACGAGTGCCAAAACTCCCACGAAGAAGAGGAGGAGCGGCCGTACAAATAACTCTTCCCGTGAGCCGTCGACGGGGAGTTTGGGGAAAAAAGAGAACGACTCTGGTGGGACTCGAACCCACAACCTTTGAATGGCTTTTCCTCCCCCTGCCTAGAAGTCCAATGCGCTATCCATTGCGCCACAGAGCCCCCGACGATTTACCCGCTTGACGTCTACCTTTTGAACCCTGGCAGCATCAGGTCCCTGTTTGGGCGAGGTGCGTTGGTGGCATGCCTCACTCTGAGGAAGCAATCAGAGCTTGATTTTGCCAGGTAAGTAAAAGACGCTACCAAGTCAGACGCGCTACCGTTGTGCCACGAGGCCTAGTTGTGAGCTCAAGAGGCAACGTTCTGACCTGGCGTCTGATGTGCAACCGTTGTGCCGCAAAGCGCGCTGAGAGTACCGATTAAAGAGGCTCTTTGTGTCGAAGGTGCACCGGCATGCTTGCGAGGGATTCGCCATACCATCCCTCGGGGTTTGTGTGGCGAAGGAGATGTACATGCAGATGTTCCACGAAAAGCTCAGTGTTTCCTGCCACCCCAGAGCCCGGATAGCTCAGTCGGCAGAGCATCAGACTTTTAATCTGAGGGTCCAGGGTTCAAGTCCCTGTTCGGGCGAAGGCTGTTCAAACCGCGTGGCAGCGTGGGATGAAGCGGGCCAAATTGGTCTCTCTTATGTACCTGACTTTGAGGAAACAATGGAAGGAGCAAGGGTCCAGCGTTCTAGGCCCTGTGTGAGCTGTGTGTTCAAACCACAGAGCGTGACTTGTGGCGCGCAACCTTTGTCTCCGTTGCACGCCTGACTTTGAGACAAAGGATGCAAAATTGAGCTGACACCTGCGCCTAAAGAGGCACCGCTGAGATTTGAACTCAGGATCTCCTGTTTACTAGACAGGCGCTTTGACCAACTAAGCCACGGCGCCTTGCTTCATCGGACCAGACGGGCTCAGGCTTCCGTTTTCTCTTCGACTAGGTGCTTTAAGGTGGGGTCGAAAGCCACCTTAGAAAGGTATGCCCAACATGCAGCAAAGGCTCTCAAGGCACCAGAATGAAGAGATTTTCCAGCTTCTTGGACTCTGATGGCGGTCTAAAAACAGATTCCCTGACCGGGAATCGAACCCGGGCCGCGGCGGTGAGAGCGCCGAATCCTAGCCACTAGACCACCAGGGAGAGCTTGGCTTCCTCTGCTCGCTGTCAAAGATGAGGACCACGTTGCAGGACGCAGCTAGTCAAAGGTTTCCACTGGACCTTAAAGTTCCCCCTGACCGGGAATCGAAACCAGCCACTAGACCACCAGGGAGAGACTTAAAAGAGTGGTGCGTCAGCAAAGGCTTTCTTCTTTTGTACCTGAACGGGAGTGAGAATGGGGCATCGCATGCCTTCCTCGCAAATAAAGCCTCCCGCTCGCTCGCTCGCTCGCTCACCCTTTGACAGCTCAGTTGGTGGAGCGGAGGACTGTATTTTTCCGAGATTTTCCAGCTCCGACGGCGGTACAGCTCATTGTCACACTGGCAAGACCCACAACAGGGGCAAACAAGAACACATTCGTCCCTGGGTGGGCTCGAACCACCATCCTTTCGGTTAACAGCCGAACGCGCTAGCCAATTGCGCCACAGAGACCCTGTTTTTACAGAAATAGGACCGGAAAATGGAAGGAAACGCTGGGAGACGAGTGCCAAAACTCCCACGAAGAAGAGGAGGAGCGGCCGTACAAATAACTCTTCCCGTGAGCCGTCGACGGGGAGTTTGGGGAAAAAAGAGAACGACTCTGGTGGGACTCGAACCCACAACCTTTGAATGGCTTTTCCTCCCCCTGCCTAGAAGTCCAATGCGCTATCCATTGCGCCACAGAGCCCCCGACGATTTACCCGCTTGACGTCTACCTTTTGAACCCTGGCAGCATCAGGTCCCTGTTTGGGCGAGGTGCGTTGGTGGCATGCCTCACTCTGAGGAAGCAATCAGAGCTTGATTTTGCCAGGTAAGTAAACGACGCTACCAAGTCAGACGCGCTACCGTTGTGCCACGAGGCCTAGTTGTGAGCTCAAGAGGCAACGTTCTGACCTGGCGTCTGATGTGCAACCGTTGTGCCGCAAAGCGCGCTGAGAGTACCGTTTAAAGAGGCTCTTTGTGTCGAAGGTGCACCGGCATGCTTGCGAGGGATTCGCCATACCATCCCTCGGGGTTTGTGTGGCGAAGGAGATGTACATGCAGATGTTCCACGAAAAGCTCAGTGTTTCCTGCCACCCCAGAGCCCGGATAGCTCAGTCGGCAGAGCATCAGACTTTTAATCTGAGGGTCCAGGGTTCAAGTCCCTGTTCGGGCGAAGGCTGTTCAAACCGCGTGGCAGCGTGGGATGAAGCGGGCCAAATTGGTCTCTCTTATGTACCTGACTTTGAGGAAACAATGGAAGGAGCAAGGGTCCAGCGTTCTAGGCCCTGTGTGAGCTGTGTGTTCAAACCACAGAGCGTGACTTGTGGCGCGCAACCTTTGTCTCCGTTGCACGCCTGACTTTGAGACAAAGGATGCAAAATTGAGCTGACACCTGCGCCTAAAGAGGCACCGCTGAGATTTGAACTCAGGATCTCCTGTTTACTAGACAGGCGCTTTGACCAACTAAGCCACGGCGCCTTGCTTCATCGGACCAGACGGGCTCAGGCTTCCGTTTTCTCTTCGACTAGGTGCTTTAAGGTGGGGTCGAAAGCCACCTTAGAAAGGTATGCCCAACATGCAGCAAAGGCTCTCAAGGCACCAGAATGAAGAGATTTTCCAGCTTCTTGGACTCTGATGGCGGTCTAAAAACAGATTCCCTGACCGGGAATCGAACCCGGGCCGCGGCGGTGAGAGCGCCGAATCCTAGCCACTAGACCACCAGGGAGAGCTTGGCTTCCTCTGCTCGCTGTCAAAGATGAGGACCACGTTGCAGGACGCAGCTAGTCAAAGGTTTCCACTGGACCTTAAAGTTCCCCCTGACCGGGAATCGAAACCAGCCACTAGACCACCAGGGAGAGACTTAAAAGAGTGGTGCGTCAGCAAAGGCTTTCTTCTTTTGTACCTGAACGGGAGTGAGAATGGGGCATCGCATGCCTTCCTCGCAAATAAAGCCTCCCGCTCGCTCGCTCGCTCGCTCACCCTTTGACAGCTCAGTTGGTGGAGCGGAGGACTGTATTTTTCCGAGATTTTCCAGCTCCGACGGCGGTACAGCTCATTGTCACACTGGCAAGACCCACAACAGGGGCAAACAAGAACACATTCGTCCCTGGGTGGGCTCGAACCACCATCCTTTCGGTTAACAGCCGAACGCGCTAGCCAATTGCGCCACAGAGACCCTGTTTTTACAGAAATAGGACCGGAAAATGGAAGGAAACGCTGGGAGACGAGTGCCAAAACTCCCACGAAGAAGAGGAGGAGCGGCCGTACAAATAACTCTTCCCGTGAGCCGTCGACGGGGAGTTTGGGGAAAAAAGAGAACGACTCTGGTGGGACTCGAACCCACAACCTTTGAATGGCTTTTCCTCCCCCTGCCTAGAAGTCCAATGCGCTATCCATTGCGCCACAGAGCCCCCGACGATTTACCCGCTTGACGTCTACCTTTTGAACCCTGGCAGCATCAGGTCCCTGTTTGGGCGAGGTGCGTTGGTGGCATGCCTCACTCTGAGGAAGCAATCAGAGCTTGATTTTGCCAGGTAAGTAAACGACGCTACCAAGTCAGACGCGCTACCGTTGTGCCACGAGGCCTAGTTGTGAGCTCAAGAGGCAACGTTCTGACCTGGCGTCTGATGTGCAACCGTTGTGCCGCAAAGCGCGCTGAGAGTACCGTTTAAAGAGGCTCTTTGTGTCGAAGGTGCACCGGCATGCTTGCGAGGGATTCGCCATACCATCCCTCGGGGTTTGTGTGGCGAAGGAGATGTACATGCAGATGTTCCACGAAAAGCTCAGTGTTTCCTGCCACCCCAGAGCCCGGATAGCTCAGTCGGCAGAGCATCAGACTTTTAATCTGAGGGTCCAGGGTTCAAGTCCCTGTTCGGGCGAAGGCTGTTCAAACCGCGTGGCAGCGTGGGATGAAGCGGGCCAAATTGGTCTCTCTTATGTACCTGACTTTGAGGAAACAATGGAAGGAGCAAGGGTCCAGCGTTCTAGGCCCTGTGTGAGCTGTGTGTTCAAACCACAGAGCGTGACTTGTGGCGCGCAACCTTTGTCTCCGTTGCACGCCTGACTTTGAGACAAAGGATGCAAAATTGAGCTGACACCTGCGCCTAAAGAGGCACCGCTGAGATTTGAACTCAGGATCTCCTGTTTACTAGACAGGCGCTTTGACCAACTAAGCCACGGCGCCTTGCTTCATCGGACCAGACGGGCTCAGGCTTCCGTTTTCTCTTCGACTAGGTGCTTTAAGGTGGGGTCGAAAGCCACCTTAGAAAGGTATGCCCAACATGCAGCAAAGGCTCTCAAGGCACCAGAATGAAGAGATTTTCCAGCTTCTTGGACTCTGATGGCGGTCTAAAAACAGATTCCCTGACCGGGAATCGAACCCGGGCCGCGGCGGTGAGAGCGCCGAATCCTAGCCACTAGACCACCAGGGAGAGCTTGGCTTCCTCTGCTCGCTGTCAAAGATGAGGACCACGTTGCAGGACGCAGCTTGTCAAAGGTTTCCACTGGACCTTAAAGTTCCCTGACCGGGAATCGAAACCAGCCACTAGACCACCAGGGAGAGACTTAAAAGAGTGGTGCGTCAGCAAAGGCTTTCTTCTTTTGTACCTGAACGGGAGTGAGAATGGGGCATCGCACGCCTTCCTCGCAAATAAAGCCTCCCACTCGCTCGCTCGCTCGCTCACCCTTTGACAGCTCAGTTGGTGGAGCGGAGGACTGTATTTTTCCGAGATTTTCCAGCTCCGACGGCGGTACAGCTCATTGTCACACTGGCAAGACCCACAACAGGGGCAAACAAGAACACATTCGTCCCTGGGTGGGCTCGAACCACCATCCTTTCGGTTAACAGCCGAACGCGCTAGCCAATTGCGCCACAGAGACCCTGTTTTTACAGAAATAGGACCGGAAAATGGAAGGAAACGCTGGGAGACGAGTGCCAAAACTCCCACGAAGAAGAGGAGGAGCGGCCGTACAAATAACTCTTCCCGTGAGCCGTCGACGGGGAGTTTGGGGAAAAAAGAGAACGACTCTGGTGGGACTCGAACCCACAACCTTTGAATGGCTTTTCCTCCCCCTGCCTAGAAGTCCAATGCGCTATCCATTGCGCCACAGAGCCCCCGACGATTTACCCGCTTGACGTCTACCTTTTGAACCCTGGCAGCATCAGGTCCCTGTTTGGGCGAGGTGCGTTGGTGGCATGCCTCACTCTGAGGAAGCAATCAGAGCTTGATTTTGCCAGGTAAGTAAAAGACGCTACCAAGTCAGACGCGCTACCGTTGTGCCACGAGGCCTAGTTGTGAGCTCAAGAGGCAACGTTCTGACCTGGCGTCTGATGTGCAACCGTTGTGCCGCAAAGCGCGCTGAGAGTACCGATTAAAGAGGCTCTTTGTGTCGAAGGTGCACCGGCATGCTTGCGAGGGATTCGCCATACCATCCCTCGGGGTTTGTGTGGCGAAGGAGATGTACATGCAGATGTTCCACGAAAAGCTCAGTGTTTCCTGCCACCCCAGAGCCCGGATAGCTCAGTCGGCAGAGCATCAGACTTTTAATCTGAGGGTCCAGGGTTCAAGTCCCTGTTCGGGCGAAGGCTGTTCAAACCGCGTGGCAGCGTGGGATGAAGCGGGCCAAATTGGTCTCTCTTATGTACCTGACTTTGAGGAAACAATGGAAGGAGCAAGGGTCCAGCGTTCTAGGCCCTGTGTGAGCTGTGTGTTCAAACCACAGAGCGTGACTTGTGGCGCGCAACCTTTGTCTCCGTTGCACGCCTGACTTTGAGACAAAGGATGCAAAATTGAGCTGACACCTGCGCCTAAAGAGGCACCGCTGAGATTTGAACTCAGGATCTCCTGTTTACTAGACAGGCGCTTTGACCAACTAAGCCACGGCGCCTTGCTTCATCGGACCAGACGGGCTCAGGCTTCCGTTTTCTCTTCGACTAGGTGCTTTAAGGTGGGGTCGAAAGCCACCTTAGAAAGGTATGCCCAACATGCAGCAAAGGCTCTCAAGGCACCAGAATGAAGAGATTTTCCAGCTTCTTGGACTCTGATGGCGGTCTAAAAACAGATTCCCTGACCGGGAATCGAACCCGGGCCGCGGCGGTGAGAGCGCCGAATCCTAGCCACTAGACCACCAGGGAGAGCTTGGCTTCCTCTGCTCGCTGTCAAAGATGAGGACCACGTTGCAGGACGCAGCTAGTCAAAGGTTTCCACTGGACCTTAAAGTTCCCCCTGACCGGGAATCGAAACCAGCCACTAGACCACCAGGGAGAGACTTAAAAGAGTGGTGCGTCAGCAAAGGCTTTCTTCTTTTGTACCTGAACGGGAGTGAGAATGGGGCATCGCATGCCTTCCTCGCAAATAAAGCCTCCCGCTCGCTCGCTCGCTCGCTCACCCTTTGACAGCTCAGTTGGTGGAGCGGAGGACTGTATTTTTCCGAGATTTTCCAGCTCCGACGGCGGTACAGCTCATTGTCACACTGGCAAGACCCACAACAGGGGCAAACAAGAACACATTCGTCCCTGGGTGGGCTCGAACCACCATCCTTTCGGTTAACAGCCGAACGCGCTAGCCAATTGCGCCACAGAGACCCTGTTTTTACAGAAATAGGACCGGAAAATGGAAGGAAACGCTGGGAGACGAGTGCCAAAACTCCCACGAAGAAGAGGAGGAGCGGCCGTACAAATAACTCTTCCCGTGAGCCGTCGACGGGGAGTTTGGGGAAAAAAGAGAACGACTCTGGTGGGACTCGAACCCACAACCTTTGAATGGCTTTTCCTCCCCCTGCCTAGAAGTCCAATGCGCTATCCATTGCGCCACAGAGCCCCCGACAATTTACCCGCTTGACGTCTACCTTTTCAACCCTGGCAGCATCAGGTCCCTGTTTGGGCGAGGTGCGTTGGTGGCATGCCTCACTCTGAGGAAGCAATCAGAGCTTGATTTTGCCAGGTAAGTAAAAGACGCTACCAAGTCAGACGCGCTACCGTTGTGCCACGAGGCCTAGTTGTGAGCTCAAGAGGCAACGTTCTGACCTGGCGTCTGATGTGCAACCGTTGTGCCGCAAAGCGCGCTGAGAGTACCGATTAAAGAGGCTCTTTGTGTCGAAGGTGCACCGGCATGCTTGCGAGGGATTCGCCATACCATCCCTCGGGGTTTGTGTGGCGAAGGAGATGTACATGCAGATGTTCCACGAAAAGCTCAGTGTTTCCTGCCACCCCAGAGCCCGGATAGCTCAGTCGGCAGAGCATCAGACTTTTAATCTGAGGGTCCAGGGTTCAAGTCCCTGTTCGGGCGAAGGCTGTTCAAACCGCGTGGCAGCGTGGGATGAAGCGGGCCAAATTGGTCTCTCTTATGTACCTGACTTTGAGGAAACAATGGAAGGAGCAAGGGTCCAGCGTTCTAGGCCCTGTGTGAGCTGTGTGTTCAAACCACAGAGCGTGACTTGTGGCGCGCAACCTTTGTCTCCGTTGCACGCCTGACTTTGAGACAAAGGATGCAAAATTGAGCTGACACCTGCGCCTAAAGAGGCACCGCTGAGATTTGAACTCAGGATCTCCTGTTTACTAGACAGGCGCTTTGACCAACTAAGCCACGGCGCCTTGCTTCATCGGACCAGACGGGCTCAGGCTTCCGTTTTCTCTTCGACTAGGTGCTTTAAGGTGGGGTCGAAAGCCACCTTAGAAAGGTATGCCCAACATGCAGCAAAGGCTCTCAAGGCACCAGAATGAAGAGATTTTCCAGCTTCTTGGACTCTGATGGCGGTCTAAAAACAGATTCCCTGACCGGGAATCGAACCCGGGCCGCGGCAGTGAGAGCGCCGAATCCTAGCCACTAGACCACCAGGGAGAGCTTGGCTTCCTCTGCTCGCTGTCAAAGATGAGGACCACGTTGCAGGACGCAGCTAGTCAAAGGTTTCCACTGGACCTTAAAGTTCCCCCTGACCGGGAATCGAAACCAGCCACTAGACCACCAGGGAGAGACTTAAAAGAGTGGTGCGTCAGCAAAGGCTTTCTTCTTTTGTACCTGAACGGGAGTGAGAATGGGGCATCGCATGCCTTCCTCGCAAATAAAGCCTCCCGCTCGCTCGCTCGCTCGCTCACCCTTTGACAGCTCAGTTGGTGGAGCGGAGGACTGTATTTTTCCGAGATTTTCCAGCTCCGACGGCGGTACAGCTCATTGTCACACTGGCAAGACCCACAACAGGGGCAAACAAGAACACATTCGTCCCTGGGTGGGCTCGAACCACCATCCTTTCGGTTAACAGCCGAACGCGCTAGCCAATTGCGCCACAGAGACCCTGTTTTTACAGAAATAGGACCGGAAAATGGAAGGAAACGCTGGGAGACGAGTGCCAAAACTCCCACGAAGAAGAGGAGGAGCGGCCGTACAAATAACTCTTCCCGTGAGCCGTCGACGTGGAGTTTGGGGAAAAAAGAGAACGACTCTGGTGGGACTCGAACCCACAACCTTTGAATGGCTTTTCCTCCCCCTGCCTAGAAGTCCAATGCGCTATCCATTGCGCCACAGAGCCCCCGACAATTTACCCGCTTGACGTCTACCTTTTCAACCCTGGCAGCATCAGGTCCCTGTTTGGGCGAGGTGCGTTGGTGGCATGCCTCACTCTGAGGAAGCAATCAGAGCTTGATTTTGCCAGGTAAGTAAAAGACGCTACCAAGTCAGACGCGCTACCGTTGTGCCACGAGGCCTAGTTGTGAGCTCAAGAGGCAACGTTCTGACCTGGCGTCTGATGTGCAACCGTTGTGCCGCAAAGCGCGCTGAGAGTACCGATTAAAGAGGCTCTTTGTGTCGAAGGTGCACCGGCATGCTTGCGAGGGATTCGCCATACCATCCCTCGGGGTTTGTGTGGCGAAGGAGATGTACATGCAGATGTTCCACGAAAAGCTCAGTGTTTCCTGCCACCCCAGAGCCCGGATAGCTCAGTCGGCAGAGCATCAGACTTTTAATCTGAGGGTCCAGGGTTCAAGTCCCTGTTCGGGCGAAGGCTGTTCAAACCGCGTGGCAGCGTGGGATGAAGCGGGCCAAATTGGTCTCTCTTATGTACCTGACTTTGAGGAAACAATGGAAGGAGCAAGGGTCCAGCGTTCTAGGCCCTGTGTGAGCTGTGTGTTCAAACCACAGAGCGTGACTTGTGGCGCGCAACCTTTGTCTCCGTTGCACGCCTGACTTTGAGACAAAGGATGCAAAATTGAGCTGACACCTGCGCCTAAAGAGGCACCGCTGAGATTTGAACTCAGGATCTCCTGTTTACTAGACAGGCGCTTTGACCAACTAAGCCACGGCGCCTTGCTTCATCGGACCAGACGGGCTCAGGCTTCCGTTTTCTCTTCGACTAGGTGCTTTAAGGTGGGGTCGAAAGCCACCTTAGAAAGGTATGCCCAACATGCAGCAAAGGCTCTCAAGGCACCAGAATGAAGAGATTTTCCAGCTTCTTGGACTCTGATGGCGGTCTAAAAACAGATTCCCTGACCGGGAATCGAACCCGGGCCGCGGCGGTGAGAGCGCCGAATCCTAGCCACTAGACCACCAGGGAGAGCTTGGCTTCCTCTGCTCGCTGTCAAAGATGAGGACCACGTTGCAGGACGCAGCTAGTCAAAGGTTTCCACTGGACCTTAAAGTTCCCCCTGACCGGGAATCGAAACCAGCCACTAGACCACCAGGGAGAGACTTAAAAGAGTGGTGCGTCAGCAAAGGCTTTCTTCTTTTGTACCTGAACGGGAGTGAGAATGGGGCATCGCATGCCTTCCTCGCAAATAAAGCCTCCCGCTCGCTCGCTCGCTCGCTCACCCTTTGACAGCTCAGTTGGTGGAGCGGAGGACTGTATTTTTCCGAGATTTTCCAGCTCCGACGGCGGTACAGCTCATTGTCACACTGGCAAGACCCACAACAGGGGCAAACAAGAACACATTCGTCCCTGGGTGGGCTCGAACCACCATCCTTTCGGTTAACAGCCGAACGCGCTAGCCAATTGCGCCACAGAGACCCTGTTTTTACAGAAATAGGACCGGAAAATGGAAGGAAACGCTGGGAGACGAGTGCCAAAACTCCCACGAAGAAGAGGAGGAGCGGCCGTACAAATAACTCTTCCCGTGAGCCGTCGACGGGGAGTTTGGGGAAAAAAGAGAACGACTCTGGTGGGACTCGAACCCACAACCTTTGAATGGCTTTTCCTCCCCCTGCCTAGAAGTCCAATGCGCTATCCATTGCGCCACAGAGCCCCCGACGATTTACCCGCTTGACGTCTACCTTTTGAACCCTGGCAGCATCAGGTCCCTGTTTGGGCGAGGTGCGTTGGTGGCATGCCTCACTCTGAGGAAGCAATCAGAGCTTGATTTTGCCAGGTAAGTAAACGACGCTACCAAGTCAGACGCGCTACCGTTGTGCCACGAGGCCTAGTTGTGAGCTCAAGAGGCAACGTTCTGACCTGGCGTCTGATGTGCAACCGTTGTGCCGCAAAGCGCGCTGAGAGTACCGTTTAAAGAGGCTCTTTGTGTCGAAGGTGCACCGGCATGCTTGCGAGGGATTCGCCATACCATCCCTCGGGGTTTGTGTGGCGAAGGAGATGTACATGCAGATGTTCCACGAAAAGCTCAGTGTTTCCTGCCACCCCAGAGCCCGGATAGCTCAGTCGGCAGAGCATCAGACTTTTAATCTGAGGGTCCAGGGTTCAAGTCCCTGTTCGGGCGAAGGCTGTTCAAACCGCGTGGCAGCGTGGGATGAAGCGGGCTAAATTGGTCTCTCTTATGTACCTGACTTTGAGGAAACAATGGAAGGAGCAAGGGTCCAGCGTTCTAGGCCCTGTGTGAGCTGTGTGTTCAAACCACAGAGCGTGACTTGTGGCGCGCAACCTTTGTCTCCGTTGCACGCCTGACTTTGAGACAAAGGATGCAAAATTGAGCTGACACCTGCGCCTAAAGAGGCACCGCTGAGATTTGAACTCAGGATCTCCTGTTTACTAGACAGGCGCTTTGACCAACTAAGCCACGGCGCCTTGCTTCATCGGACCAGACGGGCTCAGGCTTCCGTTTTCTCTTCGACTAGGTGCTTTAAGGTGGGGTCGAAAGCCACCTTAGAAAGGTATGCCCAACATGCAGCAAAGGCTCTCAAGGCACCAGAATGAAGAGATTTTCCAGCTTCTTGGACTCTGATGGCGGTCTAAAAACAGATTCCCTGACCGGGAATCGAACCCGGGCCGCGGCAGTGAGAGCGCCGAATCCTAGCCACTAGACCACCAGGGAGAGCTTGGCTTCCTCTGCTCGCTGTCAAAGATGAGGACCACGTTGCAGGACGCAGCTAGTCAAAGGTTTCCACTGGACCTTAAAGTTCCCCCTGACCGGGAATCGAAACCAGCCACTAGACCACCAGGGAGAGACTTAAAAGAGTGGTGCGTCAGCAAAGGCTTTCTTCTTTTGTACCTGAACGGGAGTGAGAATGGGGCATCGCATGCCTTCCTCGCAAATAAAGCCTCCCGCTCGCTCGCTCGCTCGCTCACCCTTTGACAGCTCAGTTGGTGGAGCGGAGGACTGTATTTTTCCGAGATTTTCCAGCTCCGACGGCGGTACAGCTCATTGTCACACTGGCAAGACCCACAACAGGGGCAAACAAGAACACATTCGTCCCTGGGTGGGCTCGAACCACCATCCTTTCGGTTAACAGCCGAACGCGCTAGCCAATTGCGCCACAGAGACCCTGTTTTTACAGAAATAGGACCGGAAAATGGAAGGAAACGCTGGGAGACGAGTGCCAAAACTCCCACGAAGAAGAGGAGGAGCGGCCGTACAAATAACTCTTCCCGTGAGCCGTCGACGGGGAGTTTGGGGAAAAAAGAGAACGACTCTGGTGGGACTCGAACCCACAACCTTTGAATGGCTTTTCCTCCCCCTGCCTAGAAGTCCAATGCGCTATCCATTGCGCCACAGAGCCCCCGACGATTTACCCGCTTGACGTCTACCTTTTGAACCCTGGCAGCATCAGGTCCCTGTTTGGGCGAGGTGCGTTGGTGGCATGCCTCACTCTGAGGAAGCAATCAGAGCTTGATTTTGCCAGGTAAGTAAAAGACGCTACCAAGTCAGACGCGCTACCGTTGTGCCACGAGGCCTAGTTGTGAGCTCAAGAGGCAACGTTCTGACCTGGCGTCTGATGTGCAACCGTTGTGCCGCAAAGCGCGCTGAGAGTACCGATTAAAGAGGCTCTTTGTGTCGAAGGTGCACCGGCATGCTTGCGAGGGATTCGCCATACCATCCCTCGGGGTTTGTGTGGCGAAGGAGATGTACATGCAGATGTTCCACGAAAAGCTCAGTGTTTCCTGCCACCCCAGAGCCCGGATAGCTCAGTCGGCAGAGCATCAGACTTTTAATCTGAGGGTCCAGGGTTCAAGTCCCTGTTCGGGCGAAGGCTGTTCAAACCGCGTGGCAGCGTGGGATGAAGCGGGCCAAATTGGTCTCTCTTATGTACCTGACTTTGAGGAAACAATGGAAGGAGCAAGGGTCCAGCGTTCTAGGCCCTGTGTGAGCTGTGTGTTCAAACCACAGAGCGTGACTTGTGGCGCGCAACCTTTGTCTCCGTTGCACGCCTGACTTTGAGACAAAGGATGCAAAATTGAGCTGACACCTGCGCCTAAAGAGGCACCGCTGAGATTTGAACTCAGGATCTCCTGTTTACTAGACAGGCGCTTTGACCAACTAAGCCACGGCGCCTTGCTTCATCGGACCAGACGGGCTCAGGCTTCCGTTTTCTCTTCGACTAGGTGCTTTAAGGTGGGGTCGAAAGCCACCTTAGAAAGGTATGCCCAACATGCAGCAAAGGCTCTCAAGGCACCAGAATGAAGAGATTTTCCAGCTTCTTGGACTCTGATGGCGGTCTAAAAACAGATTCCCTGACCGGGAATCGAACCCGGGCCGCGGCGGTGAGAGCGCCGAATCCTAGCCACTAGACCACCAGGGAGAGCTTGGCTTCCTCTGCTCGCTGTCAAAGATGAGGACCACGTTGCAGGACGCAGCTAGTCAAAGGTTTCCACTGGACCTTAAAGTTCCCCCTGACCGGGAATCGAAACCAGCCACTAGACCACCAGGGAGAGACTTAAAAGAGTGGTGCGTCAGCAAAGGCTTTCTTCTTTTGTACCTGAACGGGAGTGAGAATGGGGCATCGCATGCCTTCCTCGCAAATAAAGCCTCCCGCTCGCTCGCTCGCTCGCTCACCCTTTGACAGCTCAGTTGGTGGAGCGGAGGACTGTATTTTTCCGAGATTTTCCAGCTCCGACGGCGGTACAGCTCATTGTCACACTGGCAAGACCCACAACAGGGGCAAACAAGAACACATTCGTCCCTGGGTGGGCTCGAACCACCATCCTTTCGGTTAACAGCCGAACGCGCTAGCCAATTGCGCCACAGAGACCCTGTTTTTACAGAAATAGGACCGGAAAATGGAAGGAAACGCTGGGAGACGAGTGCCAAAACTCCCACGAAGAAGAGGAGGAGCGGCCGTACAAATAACTCTTCCCGTGAGCCGTCGACGGGGAGTTTGGGGAAAAAAGAGAACGACTCTGGTGGGACTCGAACCCACAACCTTTGAATGGCTTTTCCTCCCCCTGCCTAGAAGTCCAATGCGCTATCCATTGCGCCACAGAGCCCCCGACGATTTACCCGCTTGACGTCTACCTTTTGAACCCTGGCAGCATCAGGTCCCTGTTTGGGCGAGGTGCGTTGGTGGCATGCCTCACTCTGAGGAAGCAATCAGAGCTTGATTTTGCCAGGTAAGTAAACGACGCTACCAAGTCAGACGCGCTACCGTTGTGCCACGAGGCCTAGTTGTGAGCTCAAGAGGCAACGTTCTGACCTGGCGTCTGATGTGCAACCGTTGTGCCGCAAAGCGCGCTGAGAGTACCGTTTAAAGAGGCTCTTTGTGTCGAAGGTGCACCGGCATGCTTGCGAGGGATTCGCCATACCATCCCTCGGGGTTTGTGTGGCGAAGGAGATGTACATGCAGATGTTCCACGAAAAGCTCAGTGTTTCCTGCCACCCCAGAGCCCGGATAGCTCAGTCGGCAGAGCATCAGACTTTTAATCTGAGGGTCCAGGGTTCAAGTCCCTGTTCGGGCGAAGGCTGTTCAAACCGCGTGGCAGCGTGGGATGAAGCGGGCTAAATTGGTCTCTCTTATGTACCTGACTTTGAGGAAACAATGGAAGGAGCAAGGGTCCAGCGTTCTAGGCCCTGTGTGAGCTGTGTGTTCAAACCACAGAGCGTGACTTGTGGCGCGCAACCTTTGTCTCCGTTGCACGCCTGACTTTGAGACAAAGGATGCAAAATTGAGCTGACACCTGCGCCTAAAGAGGCACCGCTGAGATTTGAACTCAGGATCTCCTGTTTACTAGACAGGCGCTTTGACCAACTAAGCCACGGCGCCTTGCTTCATCGGACCAGACGGGCTCAGGCTTCCGTTTTCTCTTCGACTAGGTGCTTTAAGGTGGGGTCGAAAGCCACCTTAGAAAGGTATGCCCAACATGCAGCAAAGGCTCTCAAGGCACCAGAATGAAGAGATTTTCCAGCTTCTTGGACTCTGATGGCGGTCTAAAAACAGATTCCCTGACCGGGAATCGAACCCGGGCCGCGGCGGTGAGAGCGCCGAATCCTAGCCACTAGACCACCAGGGAGAGCTTGGCTTCCTCTGCTCGCTGTCAAAGATGAGGACCACGTTGCAGGACGCAGCTAGTCAAAGGTTTCCACTGGACCTTAAAGTTCCCCCTGACCGGGAATCGAAACCAGCCACTAGACCACCAGGGAGAGACTTAAAAGAGTGGTGCGTCAGCAAAGGCTTTCTTCTTTTGTACCTGAACGGGAGTGAGAATGGGGCATCGCATGCCTTCCTCGCAAATAAAGCCTCCCGCTCGCTCGCTCGCTCGCTCACCCTTTGACAGCTCAGTTGGTGGAGCGGAGGACTGTATTTTTCCGAGATTTTCCAGCTCCGACGGCGGTACAGCTCATTGTCACACTGGCAAGACCCACAACAGGGGCAAACAAGAACACATTCGTCCCTGGGTGGGCTCGAACCACCATCCTTTCGGTTAACAGCCGAACGCGCTAGCCAATTGCGCCACAGAGACCCTGTTTTTACAGAAATAGGACCGGAAAATGGAAGGAAACGCTGGGAGACGAGTGCCAAAACTCCCACGAAGAAGAGGAGGAGCGGCCGTACAAATAACTCTTCCCGTGAGCCGTCGACGGGGAGTTTGGGGAAAAAAGAGAACGACTCTGGTGGGACTCGAACCCACAACCTTTGAATGGCTTTTCCTCCCCCTGCCTAGAAGTCCAATGCGCTATCCATTGCGCCACAGAGCCCCCGACGATTTACCCGCTTGACGTCTACCTTTTCAACCCTGGCAGCATCAGGTCCCTGTTTGGGCGAGGTGCGTTGGTGGCATGCCTCACTCTGAGGAAGCAATCAGAGCTTGATTTTGCCAGGTAAGTAAAAGACGCTACCAAGTCAGACGCGCTACCGTTGTGCCACGAGGCCTAGTTGTGAGCTCAAGAGGCAACGTTCTGACCTGGCGTCTGATGTGCAACCGTTGTGCCGCAAAGCGCGCTGAGAGTACCGATTAAAGAGGCTCTTTGTGTCGAAGGTGCACCGGCATGCTTGCGAGGGATTCGCCATACCATCCCTCGGGGTTTGTGTGGCGAAGGAGATGTACATGCAGATGTTCCACGAAAAGCTCAGTGTTTCCTGCCACCCCAGAGCCCGGATAGCTCAGTCGGCAGAGCATCAGACTTTTAATCTGAGGGTCCAGGGTTCAAGTCCCTGTTCGGGCGAAGGCTGTTCAAACCGCGTGGCAGCGTGGGATGAAGCGGGCCAAATTGGTCTCTCTTATGTACCTGACTTTGAGGAAACAATGGAAGGAGCAAGGGTCCAGCGTTCTAGGCCCTGTGTGAGCTGTGTGTTCAAACCACAGAGCGTGACTTGTGGCGCGCAACCTTTGTCTCCGTTGCACGCCTGACTTTGAGACAAAGGATGCAAAATTGAGCTGACACCTGCGCCTAAAGAGGCACCGCTGAGATTTGAACTCAGGATCTCCTGTTTACTAGACAGGCGCTTTGACCAACTAAGCCACGGCGCCTTGCTTCATCGGACCAGACGGGCTCAGGCTTCCGTTTTCTCTTCGACTAGGTGCTTTAAGGTGGGGTCGAAAGCCACCTTAGAAAGGTATGCCCAACATGCAGCAAAGGCTCTCAAGGCACCAGAATGAAGAGATTTTCCAGCTTCTTGGACTCTGATGGCGGTCTAAAAACAGATTCCCTGACCGGGAATCGAACCCGGGCCGCGGCGGTGAGAGCGCCGAATCCTAGCCACTAGACCACCAGGGAGAGCTTGGCTTCCTCTGCTCGCTGTCAAAGATGAGGACCACGTTGCAGGACGCAGCTAGTCAAAGGTTTCCACTGGACCTTAAAGTTCCCCCTGACCGGGAATCGAAACCAGCCACTAGACCACCAGGGAGAGACTTAAAAGAGTGGTGCGTCAGCAAAGGCTTTCTTCTTTTGTACCTGAACGGGAGTGAGAATGGGGCATCGCATGCCTTCCTCGCAAATAAAGCCTCCCGCTCGCTCGCTCGCTCGCTCACCCTTTGACAGCTCAGTTGGTGGAGCGGAGGACTGTATTTTTCCGAGATTTTCCAGCTCCGACGGCGGTACAGCTCATTGTCACACTGGCAAGACCCACAACAGGGGCAAACAAGAACACATTCGTCCCTGGGTGGGCTCGAACCACCATCCTTTCGGTTAACAGCCGAACGCGCTAGCCAATTGCGCCACAGAGACCCTGTTTTTACAGAAATAGGACCGGAAAATGGAAGGAAACGCTGGGAGACGAGTGCCAAAACTCCCACGAAGAAGAGGAGGAGCGGCCGTACAAATAACTCTTCCCGTGAGCCGTCGACGGGGAGTTTGGGGAAAAAAGAGAACGACTCTGGTGGGACTCGAACCCACAACCTTTGAATGGCTTTTCCTCCCCCTGCCTAGAAGTCCAATGCGCTATCCATTGCGCCACAGAGCCCCCGACGATTTACCCGCTTGACGTCTACCTTTTGAACCCTGGCAGCATCAGGTCCCTGTTTGGGCGAGGTGCGTTGGTGGCATGCCTCACTCTGAGGAAGCAATCAGAGCTTGATTTTGCCAGGTAAGTAAAAGACGCTACCAAGTCAGACGCGCTACCGTTGTGCCACGAGGCCTAGTTGTGAGCTCAAGAGGCAACGTTCTGACCTGGCGTCTGATGTGCAACCGTTGTGCCGCAAAGCGCGCTGAGAGTACCGATTAAAGAGGCTCTTTGTGTCGAAGGTGCACCGGCATGCTTGCGAGGGATTCGCCATACCATCCCTCGGGGTTTGTGTGGCGAAGGAGATGTACATGCAGATGTTCCACGAAAAGCTCAGTGTTTCCTGCCACCCCAGAGCCCGGATAGCTCAGTCGGCAGAGCATCAGACTTTTAATCTGAGGGTCCAGGGTTCAAGTCCCTGTTCGGGCGAAGGCTGTTCAAACCGCGTGGCAGCGTGGGATGAAGCGGGCCAAATTGGTCTCTCTTATGTACCTGACTTTGAGGAAACAATGGAAGGAGCAAGGGTCCAGCGTTCTAGGCCCTGTGTGAGCTGTGTGTTCAAACCACAGAGCGTGACTTGTGGCGCGCAACCTTTGTCTCCGTTGCACGCCTGACTTTGAGACAAAGGATGCAAAATTGAGCTGACACCTGCGCCTAAAGAGGCACCGCTGAGATTTGAACTCAGGATCTCCTGTTTACTAGACAGGCGCTTTGACCAACTAAGCCACGGCGCCTTGCTTCATCGGACCAGACGGGCTCAGGCTTCCGTTTTCTCTTCGACTAGGTGCTTTAAGGTGGGGTCGAAAGCCACCTTAGAAAGGTATGCCCAACATGCAGCAAAGGCTCTCAAGGCACCAGAATGAAGAGATTTTCCAGCTTCTTGGACTCTGATGGCGGTCTAAAAACAGATTCCCTGACCGGGAATCGAACCCGGGCCGCGGCGGTGAGAGCGCCGAATCCTAGCCACTAGACCACCAGGGAGAGCTTGGCTTCCTCTGCTCGCTGTCAAAGATGAGGACCACGTTGCAGGACGCAGCTAGTCAAAGGTTTCCACTGGACCTTAAAGTTCCCCCTGACCGGGAATCGAAACCAGCCACTAGACCACCAGGGAGAGACTTAAAAGAGTGGTGCGTCAGCAAAGGCTTTCTTCTTTTGTACCTGAACGGGAGTGAGAATGGGGCATCGCATGCCTTCCTCGCAAATAAAGCCTCCCGCTCGCTCGCTCGCTCGCTCACCCTTTGACAGCTCAGTTGGTGGAGCGGAGGACTGTATTTTTCCGAGATTTTCCAGCTCCGACGGCGGTACAGCTCATTGTCACACTGGCAAGACCCACAACAGGGGCAAACAAGAACACATTCGTCCCTGGGTGGGCTCGAACCACCATCCTTTCGGTTAACAGCCGAACGCGCTAGCCAATTGCGCCACAGAGACCCTGTTTTTACAGAAATAGGACCGGAAAATGGAAGGAAACGCTGGGAGACGAGTGCCAAAACTCCCACGAAGAAGAGGAGGAGCGGCCGTACAAATAACTCTTCCCGTGAGCCGTCGACGGGGAGTTTGGGGAAAAAAGAGAACGACTCTGGTGGGACTCGAACCCACAACCTTTGAATGGCTTTTCCTCCCCCTGCCTAGAAGTCCAATGCGCTATCCATTGCGCCACAGAGCCCCCGACGATGTACCCGCTTGACGTCTACCTTTTCAACCCTGGCAGCATCAGGTCCCTGTTTGGGCGAGGTGCGTTGGTGGCATGCCTCACTCTGAGGAAGCAATCAGAGCTTGATTTTGCCAGGTAAGTAAAAGACGCTACCAAGTCAGACGCGCTACCGTTGTGCCACGAGGCCTAGTTGTGAGCTCAAGAGGCAACGTTCTGACCTGGCGTCTGATGTGCAACCGTTGTGCCGCAAAGCGCGCTGAGAGTACCGATTAAAGAGGCTCTTTGTGTCGAAGGTGCACCGGCATGCTTGCGAGGGATTCGCCATACCATCCCTCGGGGTTTGTGTGGCGAAGGAGATGTACATGCAGATGTTCCACGAAAAGCTCAGTGTTTCCTGCCACCCCAGAGCCCGGATAGCTCAGTCGGCAGAGCATCAGACTTTTAATCTGAGGGTCCAGGGTTCAAGTCCCTGTTCGGGCGAAGGCTGTTCAAACCGCGTGGCAGCGTGGGATGAAGCGGGCCAAATTGGTCTCTCTTATGTACCTGACTTTGAGGAAACAATGGAAGGAGCAAGGGTCCAGCGTTCTAGGCCCTGTGTGAGCTGTGTGTTCAAACCACAGAGCGTGACTTGTGGCGCGCAACCTTTGTCTCCGTTGCACGCCTGACTTTGAGACAAAGGATGCAAAATTGAGCTGACACCTGCGCCTAAAGAGGCACCGCTGAGATTTGAACTCAGGATCTCCTGTTTACTAGACAGGCGCTTTGACCAACTAAGCCACGGCGCCTTGCTTCATCGGACCAGACGGGCTCAGGCTTCCGTTTTCTCTTCGACTAGGTGCTTTAAGGTGGGGTCGAAAGCCACCTTAGAAAGGTATGCCCAACATGCAGCAAAGGCTCTCAAGGCACCAGAATGAAGAGATTTTCCAGCTTCTTGGACTCTGATGGCGGTCTAAAAACAGATTCCCTGACCGGGAATCGAACCCGGGCCGCGGCGGTGAGAGCGCCGAATCCTAGCCACTAGACCACCAGGGAGAGCTTGGCTTCCTCTGCTCGCTGTCAAAGATGAGGACCACGTTGCAGGACGCAGCTAGTCAAAGGTTTCCACTGGACCTTAAAGTTCCCCCTGACCGGGAATCGAAACCAGCCACTAGACCACCAGGGAGAGACTTAAAAGAGTGGTGCGTCAGCAAAGGCTTTCTTCTTTTGTACCTGAACGGGAGTGAGAATGGGGCATCGCATGCCTTCCTCGCAAATAAAGCCTCCCGCTCGCTCGCTCGCTCGCTCACCCTTTGACAGCTCAGTTGGTGGAGCGGAGGACTGTATTTTTCCGAGATTTTCCAGCTCCGACGGCGGTACAGCTCATTGTCACACTGGCAAGACCCACAACAGGGGCAAACAAGAACACATTCGTCCCTGGGTGGGCTCGAACCACCATCCTTTCGGTTAACAGCCGAACGCGCTAGCCAATTGCGCCACAGAGACCCTGTTTTTACAGAAATAGGACCGGAAAATGGAAGGAAACGCTGGGAGACGAGTGCCAAAACTCCCACGAAGAAGAGGAGGAGCGGCCGTACAAATAACTCTTCCCGTGAGCCGTCGACGGGGAGTTTGGGGAAAAAAGAGAACGACTCTGGTGGGACTCGAACCCACAACCTTTGAATGGCTTTTCCTCCCCCTGCCTAGAAGTCCAATGCGCTATCCATTGCGCCACAGAGCCCCCGACGATGTACCCGCTTGACGTCTACCTTTTCAACCCTGGCAGCATCAGGTCCCTGTTTGGGCGAGGTGCGTTGGTGGCATGCCTCACTCTGAGGAAGCAATCAGAGCTTGATTTTGCCAGGTAAGTAAAAGACGCTACCAAGTCAGACGCGCTACCGTTGTGCCACGAGGCCTAGTTGTGAGCTCAAGAGGCAACGTTCTGACCTGGCGTCTGATGTGCAACCGTTGTGCCGCAAAGCGCGCTGAGAGTACCGATTAAAGAGGCTCTTTGTGTCGAAGGTGCACCGGCATGCTTGCGAGGGATTCGCCATACCATCCCTCGGGGTTTGTGTGGCGAAGGAGATGTACATGCAGATGTTCCACGAAAAGCTCAGTGTTTCCTGCCACCCCAGAGCCCGGATAGCTCAGTCGGCAGAGCATCAGACTTTTAATCTGAGGGTCCAGGGTTCAAGTCCCTGTTCGGGCGAAGGCTGTTCAAACCGCGTGGCAGCGTGGGATGAAGCGGGCCAAATTGGTCTCTCTTATGTACCTGACTTTGAGGAAACAATGGAAGGAGCAAGGGTCCAGCGTTCTAGGCCCTGTGTGAGCTGTGTGTTCAAACCACAGAGCGTGACTTGTGGCGCGCAACCTTTGTCTCCGTTGCACGCCTGACTTTGAGACAAAGGATGCAAAATTGAGCTGACACCTGCGCCTAAAGAGGCACCGCTGAGATTTGAACTCAGGATCTCCTGTTTACTAGACAGGCGCTTTGACCAACTAAGCCACGGCGCCTTGCTTCATCGGACCAGACGGGCTCAGGCTTCCGTTTTCTCTTCGACTAGGTGCTTTAAGGTGGGGTCGAAAGCCACCTTAGAAAGGTATGCCCAACATGCAGCAAAGGCTCTCAAGGCACCAGAATGAAGAGATTTTCCAGCTTCTTGGACTCTGATGGCGGTCTAAAAACAGATTCCCTGACCGGGAATCGAACCCGGGCCGCGGCGGTGAGAGCGCCGAATCCTAGCCACTAGACCACCAGGGAGAGCTTGGCTTCCTCTGCTCGCTGTCAAAGATGAGGACCACGTTGCAGGACGCAGCTAGTCAAAGGTTTCCACTGGACCTTAAAGTTCCCCCTGACCGGGAATCGAAACCAGCCACTAGACCGCCAGGGAGAGACTTAAAAGAGTGGTGCGTCAGCAAAGGCTTTCTTCTTTTGTACCTGAACGGGAGTGAGAATGGGGCATCGCATGCCTTCCTCGCAAATAAAGCCTCCCGCTCGCTCGCTCGCTCGCTCACCCTTTGACAGCTCAGTTGGTGGAGCGGAGGACTGTATTTTTCCGAGATTTTCCAGCTCCGACGGCGGTACAGCTCATTGTCACACTGGCAAGACCCACAACAGGGGCAAACAAGAACACATTCGTCCCTGGGTGGGCTCGAACCACCATCCTTTCGGTTAACAGCCGAACGCGCTAGCCAATTGCGCCACAGAGACCCTGTTTTTACAGAAATAGGACCGGAAAATGGAAGGAAACGCTGGGAGACGAGTGCCAAAACTCCCACGAAGAAGAGGAGGAGCGGCCGTACAAATAACTCTTCCCGTGAGCCGTCGACGGGGAGTTTGGGGAAAAAAGAGAACGACTCTGGTGGGACTCGAACCCACAACCTTTGAATGGCTTTTCCTCCCCCTGCCTAGAAGTCCAATGCGCTATCCATTGCGCCACAGAGCCCCCGACGATTTACCCGCTTGACGTCTACCTTTTGAACCCTGGCAGCATCAGGTCCCTGTTTGGGCGAGGTGCGTTGGTGGCATGCCTCACTCTGAGGAAGCAATCAGAGTTTGATTTTGCCAGGTAAGTAAACGACGCTACCAAGTCAGACGCGCTACCGTTGTGCCACGAGGCCTAGTTGTGAGCTCAAGAGGCAACGTTCTGACCTGGCGTCTGATGTGCAACCGTTGTGCCGCAAAGCGCGCTGAGAGTACCGTTTAAAGAGGCTCTTTGTGTCGAAGGTGCACCGGCATGCTTGCGAGGGATTCGCCATACCATCCCTCGGGGTTTGTGTGGCGAAGGAGATGTACATGCAGATGTTCCACGAAAAGCTCAGTGTTTCCTGCCACCCCAGAGCCCGGATAGCTCAGTCGGCAGAGCATCAGACTTTTAATCTGAGGGTCCAGGGTTCAAGTCCCTGTTCGGGCGAAGGCTGTTCAAACCGCGTGGCAGCGTGGGATGAAGCGGGCCAAATTGGTCTCTCTTATGTACCTGACTTTGAGGAAACAATGGAAGGAGCAAGGGTCCAGCGTTCTAGGCCCTGTGTGAGCTGTGTGTTCAAACCACAGAGCGTGACTTGTGGCGCGCAACCTTTGTCTCCGTTGCACGCCTGACTTTGAGACAAAGGATGCAAAATTGAGCTGACACCTGCGCCTAAAGAGGCACCGCTGAGATTTGAACTCAGGATCTCCTGTTTACTAGACAGGCGCTTTGACCAACTAAGCCACGGCGCCTTGCTTCATCGGACCAGACGGGCTCAGGCTTCCGTTTTCTCTTCGACTAGGTGCTTTAAGGTGGGGTCGAAAGCCACCTTAGAAAGGTATGCCCAACATGCAGCAAAGGCTCTCAAGGCACCAGAATGAAGAGATTTTCCAGCTTCTTGGACTCTGATGGCGGTCTAAAAACAGATTCCCTGACCGGGAATCGAACCCGGGCCGCGGCGGTGAGAGCGCCGAATCCTAGCCACTAGACCACCAGGGAGAGCTTGGCTTCCTCTGCTCGCTGTCAAAGATGAGGACCACGTTGCAGGACGCAGCTAGTCAAAGGTTTCCACTGGACCTTAAAGTTCCCCCTGACCGGGAATCGAAACCAGCCACTAGACCACCAGGGAGAGACTTAAAAGAGTGGTGCGTCAGCAAAGGCTTTCTTCTTTTGTACCTGAACGGGAGTGAGAATGGGGCATCGCACGCCTTCCTCGCAAATAAAGCCTCCCGCTCGCTCGCTCGCTCGCTCACCCTTTGACAGCTCAGTTGGTGGAGCGGAGGACTGTATTTTTCCGAGATTTTCCAGCTCCGACGGCGGTACAGCTCATTGTCACACTGGCAAGACCCACAACAGGGGCAAACAAGAACACATTCGTCCCTGGGTGGGCTCGAACCACCATCCTTTCGGTTAACAGCCGAACGCGCTAGCCAATTGCGCCACAGAGACCCTGTTTTTACAGAAATAGGACCGGAAAATGGAAGGAAACGCTGGGAGACGAGTGCCAAAACTCCCACGAAGAAGAGGAGGAGCGGCCGTACAAATAACTCTTCCCGTGAGCCGTCGACGGGGAGTTTGGGGAAAAAAGAGAACGACTCTGGTGGGACTCGAACCCACAACCTTTGAATGGCTTTTCCTCCCCCTGCCTAGAAGTCCAATGCGCTATCCATTGCGCCACAGAGCCCCCGACGATTTACCCGCTTGACGTCTACCTTTTGAACCCTGGCAGCATCAGGTCCCTGTTTGGGCGAGGTGCGTTGGTGGCATGCCTCACTCTGAGGAAGCAATCAGAGCTTGATTTTGCCAGGTAAGTAAAAGACGCTACCAAGTCAGACGCGCTACCGTTGTGCCACGAGGCCTAGTTGTGAGCTCAAGAGGCAACGTTCTGACCTGGCGTCTGATGTGCAACCGTTGTGCCGCAAAGCGCGCTGAGAGTACCGATTAAAGAGGCTCTTTGTGTCGAAGGTGCACCGGCATGCTTGCGAGGGATTCGCCATACCATCCCTCGGGGTTTGTGTGGCGAAGGAGATGTACATGCAGATGTTCCACGAAAAGCTCAGTGTTTCCTGCCACCCCAGAGCCCGGATAGCTCAGTCGGCAGAGCATCAGACTTTTAATCTGAGGGTCCAGGGTTCAAGTCCCTGTTCGGGCGAAGGCTGTTCAAACCGCGTGGCAGCGTGGGATGAAGCGGGCCAAATTGGTCTCTCTTATGTACCTGACTTTGAGGAAACAATGGAAGGAGCAAGGGTCCAGCGTTCTAGGCCCTGTGTGAGCTGTGTGTTCAAACCACAGAGCGTGACTTGTGGCGCGCA
Source organism: Osmerus mordax (assembly GCF_038355195.1). Taxonomy (NCBI): domain Eukaryota; kingdom Metazoa; phylum Chordata; class Actinopteri; order Osmeriformes; family Osmeridae; genus Osmerus; species Osmerus mordax. The sequence continues at coordinate 15,847,750 of NC_090058.1, read as the reverse complement.
ACCTTTGTCTCCGTTGCACGCCTGACTTTGAGACAAAGGATGCAAAATTGAGCTGACACCTGCGCCTAAAGAGGCACCGCTGAGATTTGAACTCAGGATCTCCTGTTTACTAGACAGGCGCTTTGACCAACTAAGCCACGGCGCCTTGCTTCATCGGACCAGACGGGCTCAGGCTTCCGTTTTCTCTTCGACTAGGTGCTTTAAGGTGGGGTCGAAAGCCACCTTAGAAAGGTATGCCCAACATGCAGCAAAGGCTCTCAAGGCACCAGAATGAAGAGATTTTCCAGCTTCTTGGACTCTGATGGCGGTCTAAAAACAGATTCCCTGACCGGGAATCGAACCCGGGCCGCGGCGGTGAGAGCGCCGAATCCTAGCCACTAGACCACCAGGGAGAGCTTGGCTTCCTCTGCTCGCTGTCAAAGATGAGGACCACGTTGCAGGACGCAGCTAGTCAAAGGTTTCCACTGGACCTTAAAGTTCCCCCTGACCGGGAATCGAAACCAGCCACTAGACCACCAGGGAGAGACTTAAAAGAGTGGTGCGTCAGCAAAGGCTTTCTTCTTTTGTACCTGAACGGGAGTGAGAATGGGGCATCGCATGCCTTCCTCGCAAATAAAGCCTCCCGCTCGCTCGCTCGCTCGCTCACCCTTTGACAGCTCAGTTGGTGGAGCGGAGGACTGTATTTTTCCGAGATTTTCCAGCTCCGACGGCGGTACAGCTCATTGTCACACTGGCAAGACCCACAACAGGGGCAAACAAGAACACATTCGTCCCTGGGTGGGCTCGAACCACCATCCTTTCGGTTAACAGCCGAACGCGCTAGCCAATTGCGCCACAGAGACCCTGTTTTTACAGAAATAGGACCGGAAAATGGAAGGAAACGCTGGGAGACGAGTGCCAAAACTCCCACGAAGAAGAGGAGGAGCGGCCGTACAAATAACTCTTCCCGTGAGCCGTCGACGGGGAGTTTGGGGAAAAAAGAGAACGACTCTGGTGGGACTCGAACCCACAACCTTTGAATGGCTTTTCCTCCCCCTGCCTAGAAGTCCAATGCGCTATCCATTGCGCCACAGAGCCCCCGACGATTTACCCGCTTGACGTCTACCTTTTGAACCCTGGCAGCATCAGGTCCCTGTTTGGGCGAGGTGCGTTGGTGGCATGCCTCACTCTGAGGAAGCAATCAGAGCTTGATTTTGCCAGGTAAGTAAAAGACGCTACCAAGTCAGACGCGCTACCGTTGTGCCACGAGGCCTAGTTGTGAGCTCAAGAGGCAACGTTCTGACCTGGCGTCTGATGTGCAACCGTTGTGCCGCAAAGCGCGCTGAGAGTACCGATTAAAGAGGCTCTTTGTGTCGAAGGTGCACCGGCATGCTTGCGAGGGATTCGCCATACCATCCCTCGGGGTTTGTGTGGCGAAGGAGATGTACATGCAGATGTTCCACGAAAAGCTCAGTGTTTCCTGCCACCCCAGAGCCCGGATAGCTCAGTCGGCAGAGCATCAGACTTTTAATCTGAGGGTCCAGGGTTCAAGTCCCTGTTCGGGCGAAGGCTGTTCAAACCGCGTGGCAGCGTGGGATGAAGCGGGCCAAATTGGTCTCTCTTATGTACCTGACTTTGAGGAAACAATGGAAGGAGCAAGGGTCCAGCGTTCTAGGCCCTGTGTGAGCTGTGTGTTCAAACCACAGAGCGTGACTTGTGGCGCGCAACCTTTGTCTCCGTTGCACGCCTGACTTTGAGACAAAGGATGCAAAATTGAGCTGACACCTGCGCCTAAAGAGGCACCGCTGAGATTTGAACTCAGGATCTCCTGTTTACTAGACAGGCGCTTTGACCAACTAAGCCACGGCGCCTTGCTTCATCGGACCAGACGGGCTCAGGCTTCCGTTTTCTCTTCGACTAGGTGCTTTAAGGTGGGGTCGAAAGCCACCTTAGAAAGGTATGCCCAACATGCAGCAAAGGCTCTCAAGGCACCAGAATGAAGAGATTTTCCAGCTTCTTGGACTCTGATGGCGGTCTAAAAACAGATTCCCTGACCGGGAATCGAACCCGGGCCGCGGCGGTGAGAGCGCCGAATCCTAGCCACTAGACCACCAGGGAGAGCTTGGCTTCCTCTGCTCGCTGTCAAAGATGAGGACCACGTTGCAGGACGCAGCTAGTCAAAGGTTTCCACTGGACCTTAAAGTTCCCCCTGACCGGGAATCGAAACCAGCCACTAGACCACCAGGGAGAGACTTAAAAGAGTGGTGCGTCAGCAAAGGCTTTCTTCTTTTGTACCTGAACGGGAGTGAGAATGGGGCATCGCATGCCTTCCTCGCAAATAAAGCCTCCCGCTCGCTCGCTCGCTCGCTCACCCTTTGACAGCTCAGTTGGTGGAGCGGAGGACTGTATTTTTCCGAGATTTTCCAGCTCCGACGGCGGTACAGCTCATTGTCACACTGGCAAGACCCACAACAGGGGCAAACAAGAACACATTCGTCCCTGGGTGGGCTCGAACCACCATCCTTTCGGTTAACAGCCGAACGCGCTAGCCAATTGCGCCACAGAGACCCTGTTTTTACAGAAATAGGACCGGAAAATGGAAGGAAACGCTGGGAGACGAGTGCCAAAACTCCCACGAAGAAGAGGAGGAGCGGCCGTACAAATAACTCTTCCCGTGAGCCGTCGACGGGGAGTTTGGGGAAAAAAGAGAACGACTCTGGTGGGACTCGAACCCACAACCTTTGAATGGCTTTTCCTCCCCCTGCCTAGAAGTCCAATGCGCTATCCATTGCGCCACAGAGCCCCCGACGATTTACCCGCTTGACGTCTACCTTTTGAACCCTGGCAGCATCAGGTCCCTGTTTGGGCGAGGTGCGTTGGTGGCATGCCTCACTCTGAGGAAGCAATCAGAGCTTGATTTTGCCAGGTAAGTAAAAGACGCTACCAAGTCAGACGCGCTACCGTTGTGCCACGAGGCCTAGTTGTGAGCTCAAGAGGCAACGTTCTGACCTGGCGTCTGATGTGCAACCGTTGTGCCGCAAAGCGCGCTGAGAGTACCGATTAAAGAGGCTCTTTGTGTCGAAGGTGCACCGGCATGCTTGCGAGGGATTCGCCATACCATCCCTCGGGGTTTGTGTGGCGAAGGAGATGTACATGCAGATGTTCCACGAAAAGCTCAGTGTTTCCTGCCACCCCAGAGCCCGGATAGCTCAGTCGGCAGAGCATCAGACTTTTAATCTGAGGGTCCAGGGTTCAAGTCCCTGTTCGGGCGAAGGCTGTTCAAACCGCGTGGCAGCGTGGGATGAAGCGGGCCAAATTGGTCTCTCTTATGTACCTGACTTTGAGGAAACAATGGAAGGAGCAAGGGTCCAGCGTTCTAGGCCCTGTGTGAGCTGTGTGTTCAAACCACAGAGCGTGACTTGTGGCGCGCAACCTTTGTCTCCGTTGCACGCCTGACTTTGAGACAAAGGATGCAAAATTGAGCTGACACCTGCGCCTAAAGAGGCACCGCTGAGATTTGAACTCAGGATCTCCTGTTTACTAGACAGGCGCTTTGACCAACTAAGCCACGGCGCCTTGCTTCATCGGACCAGACGGGCTCAGGCTTCCGTTTTCTCTTCGACTAGGTGCTTTAAGGTGGGGTCGAAAGCCACCTTAGAAAGGTATGCCCAACATGCAGCAAAGGCTCTCAAGGCACCAGAATGAAGAGATTTTCCAGCTTCTTGGACTCTGATGGCGGTCTAAAAACAGATTCCCTGACCGGGAATCGAACCCGGGCCGCGGCGGTGAGAGCGCCGAATCCTAGCCACTAGACCACCAGGGAGAGCTTGGCTTCCTCTGCTCGCTGTCAAAGATGAGGACCACGTTGCAGGACGCAGCTAGTCAAAGGTTTCCACTGGACCTTAAAGTTCCCCCTGACCGGGAATCGAAACCAGCCACTAGACCACCAGGGAGAGACTTAAAAGAGTGGTGCGTCAGCAAAGGCTTTCTTCTTTTGTACCTGAACGGGAGTGAGAATGGGGCATCGCATGCCTTCCTCGCAAATAAAGCCTCCCGCTCGCTCGCTCGCTCGCTCACCCTTTGACAGCTCAGTTGGTGGAGCGGAGGACTGTATTTTTCCGAGATTTTCCAGCTCCGACGGCGGTACAGCTCATTGTCACACTGGCAAGACCCACAACAGGGGCAAACAAGAACACATTCGTCCCTGGGTGGGCTCGAACCACCATCCTTTCGGTTAACAGCCGAACGCGCTAGCCAATTGCGCCACAGAGACCCTGTTTTTACAGAAATAGGACCGGAAAATGGAAGGAAACGCTGGGAGACGAGTGCCAAAACTCCCACGAAGAAGAGGAGGAGCGGCCGTACAAATAACTCTTCCCGTGAGCCGTCGACGGGGAGTTTGGGGAAAAAAGAGAACGACTCTGGTGGGACTCGAACCCACAACCTTTGAATGGCTTTTCCTCCCCCTGCCTAGAAGTCCAATGCGCTATCCATTGCGCCACAGAGCCCCCGACGATTTACCCGCTTGACGTCTACCTTTTGAACCCTGGCAGCATCAGGTCCCTGTTTGGGCGAGGTGCGTTGGTGGCATGCCTCACTCTGAGGAAGCAATCAGAGCTTGATTTTGCCAGGTAAGTAAACGACGCTACCAAGTCAGACGCGCTACCGTTGTGCCACGAGGCCTAGTTGTGAGCTCAAGAGGCAACGTTCTGACCTGGCGTCTGATGTGCAACCGTTGTGCCGCAAAGCGCGCTGAGAGTACCGTTTAAAGAGGCTCTTTGTGTCGAAGGTGCACCGGCATGCTTGCGAGGGATTCGCCATACCATCCCTCGGGGTTTGTGTGGCGAAGGAGATGTACATGCAGATGTTCCACGAAAAGTTCAGTGTTTCCTGCCACCCCAGAGCCCGGATAGCTCAGTCGGCAGAGCATCAGACTTTTAATCTGAGGGTCCAGGGTTCAAGTCCCTGTTCGGGCGAAGGCTGTTCAAACCGCGTGGCAGCGTGGGATGAAGCGGGCCAAATTGGTCTCTCTTATGTACCTGACTTTGAGGAAACAATGGAAGGAGCAAGGGTCCAGCGTTCTAGGCCCTGTGTGAGCTGTGTGTTCAAACCACAGAGCGTGACTTGTGGCGCGCAACCTTTGTCTCCGTTGCACGCCTGACTTTGAGACAAAGGATGCAAAATTGAGCTGACACCTGCGCCTAAAGAGGCACCGCTGAGATTTGAACTCAGGATCTCCTGTTTACTAGACAGGCGCTTTGACCAACTAAGCCACGGCGCCTTGCTTCATCGGACCAGACGGGCTCAGGCTTCCGTTTTCTCTTCGACTAGGTGCTTTAAGGTGGGGTCGAAAGCCACCTTAGAAAGGTATGCCCAACATGCAGCAAAGGCTCTCAAGGCACCAGAATGAAGAGATTTTCCAGCTTCTTGGACTCTGATGGCGGTCTAAAAACAGATTCCCTGACCGGGAATCGAACCCGGGCCGCGGCGGTGAGAGCGCCGAATCCTAGCCACTAGACCACCAGGGAGAGCTTGGCTTCCTCTGCTCGCTGTCAAAGATGAGGACCACGTTGCAGGACGCAGCTTGTCAAAGGTTTCCACTGGACCTTAAAGTTCCCTGACCGGGAATCGAAACCAGCCACTAGACCACCAGGGAGAGACTTAAAAGAGTGGTGCGTCAGCAAAGGCTTTCTTCTTTTGTACCTGAACGGGAGTGAGAATGGGGCATCGCACGCCTTCCTCGCAAATAAAGCCTCCCACTCGCTCGCTCGCTCGCTCACCCTTTGACAGCTCAGTTGGTGGAGCGGAGGACTGTATTTTTCCGAGATTTTCCAGCTCCGACGGCGGTACAGCTCATTGTCACACTGGCAAGACCCACAACAGGGGCAAACAAGAACACATTCGTCCCTGGGTGGGCTCGAACCACCATCCTTTCGGTTAACAGCCGAACGCGCTAGCCAATTGCGCCACAGAGACCCTGTTTTTACAGAAATAGGACCGGAAAATGGAAGGAAACGCTGGGAGACGAGTGCCAAAACTCCCACGAAGAAGAGGAGGAGCGGCCGTACAAATAACTCTTCCCGTGAGCCGTCGACGGGGAGTTTGGGGAAAAAAGAGAACGACTCTGGTGGGACTCGAACCCACAACCTTTGAATGGCTTTTCCTCCCCCTGCCTAGAAGTCCAATGCGCTATCCATTGCGCCACAGAGCCCCCGACGATTTACCCGCTTGACGTCTACCTTTTGAACCCTGGCAGCATCAGGTCCCTGTTTGGGCGAGGTGCGTTGGTGGCATGCCTCACTCTGAGGAAGCAATCAGAGCTTGATTTTGCCAGGTAAGTAAAAGACGCTACCAAGTCAGACGCGCTACCGTTGTGCCACGAGGCCTAGTTGTGAGCTCAAGAGGCAACGTTCTGACCTGGCGTCTGATGTGCAACCGTTGTGCCGCAAAGCGCGCTGAGAGTACCGATTAAAGAGGCTCTTTGTGTCGAAGGTGCACCGGCATGCTTGCGAGGGATTCGCCATACCATCCCTCGGGGTTTGTGTGGCGAAGGAGATGTACATGCAGATGTTCCACGAAAAGCTCAGTGTTTCCTGCCACCCCAGAGCCCGGATAGCTCAGTCGGCAGAGCATCAGACTTTTAATCTGAGGGTCCAGGGTTCAAGTCCCTGTTCGGGCGAAGGCTGTTCAAACCGCGTGGCAGCGTGGGATGAAGCGGGCCAAATTGGTCTCTCTTATGTACCTGACTTTGAGGAAACAATGGAAGGAGCAAGGGTCCAGCGTTCTAGGCCCTGTGTGAGCTGTGTGTTCAAACCACAGAGCGTGACTTGTGGCGCGCAACCTTTGTCTCCGTTGCACGCCTGACTTTGAGACAAAGGATGCAAAATTGAGCTGACACCTGCGCCTAAAGAGGCACCGCTGAGATTTGAACTCAGGATCTCCTGTTTACTAGACAGGCGCTTTGACCAACTAAGCCACGGCGCCTTGCTTCATCGGACCAGACGGGCTCAGGCTTCCGTTTTCTCTTCGACTAGGTGCTTTAAGGTGGGGTCGAAAGCCACCTTAGAAAGGTATGCCCAACATGCAGCAAAGGCTCTCAAGGCACCAGAATGAAGAGATTTTCCAGCTTCTTGGACTCTGATGGCGGTCTAAAAACAGATTCCCTGACCGGGAATCGAACCCGGGCCGCGGCGGTGAGAGCGCCGAATCCTAGCCACTAGACCACCAGGGAGAGCTTGGCTTCCTCTGCTCGCTGTCAAAGATGAGGACCACGTTGCAGGACGCAGCTAGTCAAAGGTTTCCACTGGACCTTAAAGTTCCCCCTGACCGGGAATCGAAACCAGCCACTAGACCACCAGGGAGAGACTTAAAAGAGTGGTGCGTCAGCAAAGGCTTTCTTCTTTTGTACCTGAACGGGAGTGAGAATGGGGCATCGCATGCCTTCCTCGCAAATAAAGCCTCCCGCTCGCTCGCTCGCTCGCTCACCCTTTGACAGCTCAGTTGGTGGAGCGGAGGACTGTATTTTTCCGAGATTTTCCAGCTCCGACGGCGGTACAGCTCATTGTCACACTGGCAAGACCCACAACAGGGGCAAACAAGAACACATTCGTCCCTGGGTGGGCTCGAACCACCATCCTTTCGGTTAACAGCCGAACGCGCTAGCCAATTGCGCCACAGAGACCCTGTTTTTACAGAAATAGGACCGGAAAATGGAAGGAAACGCTGGGAGACGAGTGCCAAAACTCCCACGAAGAAGAGGAGGAGCGGCCGTACAAATAACTCTTCCCGTGAGCCGTCGACGGGGAGTTTGGGGAAAAAAGAGAACGACTCTGGTGGGACTCGAACCCACAACCTTTGAATGGCTTTTCCTCCCCCTGCCTAGAAGTCCAATGCGCTATCCATTGCGCCACAGAGCCCCCGACAATTTACCCGCTTGACGTCTACCTTTTCAACCCTGGCAGCATCAGGTCCCTGTTTGGGCGAGGTGCGTTGGTGGCATGCCTCACTCTGAGGAAGCAATCAGAGCTTGATTTTGCCAGGTAAGTAAAAGACGCTACCAAGTCAGACGCGCTACCGTTGTGCCACGAGGCCTAGTTGTGAGCTCAAGAGGCAACGTTCTGACCTGGCGTCTGATGTGCAACCGTTGTGCCGCAAAGCGCGCTGAGAGTACCGATTAAAGAGGCTCTTTGTGTCGAAGGTGCACCGGCATGCTTGCGAGGGATTCGCCATACCATCCCTCGGGGTTTGTGTGGCGAAGGAGATGTACATGCAGATGTTCCACGAAAAGCTCAGTGTTTCCTGCCACCCCAGAGCCCGGATAGCTCAGTCGGCAGAGCATCAGACTTTTAATCTGAGGGTCCAGGGTTCAAGTCCCTGTTCGGGCGAAGGCTGTTCAAACCGCGTGGCAGCGTGGGATGAAGCGGGCCAAATTGGTCTCTCTTATGTACCTGACTTTGAGGAAACAATGGAAGGAGCAAGGGTCCAGCGTTCTAGGCCCTGTGTGAGCTGTGTGTTCAAACCACAGAGCGTGACTTGTGGCGCGCAACCTTTGTCTCCGTTGCACGCCTGACTTTGAGACAAAGGATGCAAAATTGAGCTGACACCTGCGCCTAAAGAGGCACCGCTGAGATTTGAACTCAGGATCTCCTGTTTACTAGACAGGCGCTTTGACCAACTAAGCCACGGCGCCTTGCTTCATCGGACCAGACGGGCTCAGGCTTCCGTTTTCTCTTCGACTAGGTGCTTTAAGGTGGGGTCGAAAGCCACCTTAGAAAGGTATGCCCAACATGCAGCAAAGGCTCTCAAGGCACCAGAATGAAGAGATTTTCCAGCTTCTTGGACTCTGATGGCGGTCTAAAAACAGATTCCCTGACCGGGAATCGAACCCGGGCCGCGGCGGTGAGAGCGCCGAATCCTAGCCACTAGACCACCAGGGAGAGCTTGGCTTCCTCTGCTCGCTGTCAAAGATGAGGACCACGTTGCAGGACGCAGCTAGTCAAAGGTTTCCACTGGACCTTAAAGTTCCCCCTGACCGGGAATCGAAACCAGCCACTAGACCACCAGGGAGAGACTTAAAAGAGTGGTGCGTCAGCAAAGGCTTTCTTCTTTTGTACCTGAACGGGAGTGAGAATGGGGCATCGCATGCCTTCCTCGCAAATAAAGCCTCCCGCTCGCTCGCTCGCTCGCTCACCCTTTGACAGCTCAGTTGGTGGAGCGGAGGACTGTATTTTTCCGAGATTTTCCAGCTCCGACGGCGGTACAGCTCATTGTCACACTGGCAAGACCCACAACAGGGGCAAACAAGAACACATTCGTCCCTGGGTGGGCTCGAACCACCATCCTTTCGGTTAACAGCCGAACGCGCTAGCCAATTGCGCCACAGAGACCCTGTTTTTACAGAAATAGGACCGGAAAATGGAAGGAAACGCTGGGAGACGAGTGCCAAAACTCCCACGAAGAAGAGGAGGAGCGGCCGTACAAATAACTCTTCCCGTGAGCCGTCGACGTGGAGTTTGGGGAAAAAAGAGAACGACTCTGGTGGGACTCGAACCCACAACCTTTGAATGGCTTTTCCTCCCCCTGCCTAGAAGTCCAATGCGCTATCCATTGCGCCACAGAGCCCCCGACAATTTACCCGCTTGACGTCTACCTTTTCAACCCTGGCAGCATCAGGTCCCTGTTTGGGCGAGGTGCGTTGGTGGCATGCCTCACTCTGAGGAAGCAATCAGAGCTTGATTTTGCCAGGTAAGTAAAAGACGCTACCAAGTCAGACGCGCTACCGTTGTGCCACGAGGCCTAGTTGTGAGCTCAAGAGGCAACGTTCTGACCTGGCGTCTGATGTGCAACCGTTGTGCCGCAAAGCGCGCTGAGAGTACCGATTAAAGAGGCTCTTTGTGTCGAAGGTGCACCGGCATGCTTGCGAGGGATTCGCCATACCATCCCTCGGGGTTTGTGTGGCGAAGGAGATGTACATGCAGATGTTCCATGAAAAGCTCAGTGTTTCCTGCCACCCCAGAGCCCGGATAGCTCAGTCGGCAGAGCATCAGACTTTTAATCTGAGGGTCCAGGGTTCAAGTCCCTGTTCGGGCGAAGGCTGTTCAAACCGCGTGGCAGCGTGGGATGAAGCGGGCCAAATTGGTCTCTCTTATGTACCTGACTTTGAGGAAACAATGGAAGGAGCAAGGGTCCAGCGTTCTAGGCCCTGTGTGAGCTGTGTGTTCAAACCACAGAGCGTGACTTGTGGCGCGCAACCTTTGTCTCCGTTGCACGCCTGACTTTGAGACAAAGGATGCAAAATTGAGCTGACACCTGCGCCTAAAGAGGCACCGCTGAGATTTGAACTCAGGATCTCCTGTTTACTAGACAGGCGCTTTGACCAACTAAGCCACGGCGCCTTGCTTCATCGGACCAGACGGGCTCAGGCTTCCGTTTTCTCTTCGACTAGGTGCTTTAAGGTGGGGTCGAAAGCCACCTTAGAAAGGTATGCCCAACATGCAGCAAAGGCTCTCAAGGCACCAGAATGAAGAGATTTTCCAGCTTCTTGGACTCTGATGGCGGTCTAAAAACAGATTCCCTGACCGGGAATCGAACCCGGGCCGCGGCGGTGAGAGCGCCGAATCCTAGCCACTAGACCACCAGGGAGAGCTTGGCTTCCTCTGCTCGCTGTCAAAGATGAGGACCACGTTGCAGGACGCAGCTAGTCAAAGGTTTCCACTGGACCTTAAAGTTCCCCCTGACCGGGAATCGAAACCAGCCACTAGACCACCAGGGAGAGACTTAAAAGAGTGGTGCGTCAGCAAAGGCTTTCTTCTTTTGTACCTGAACGGGAGTGAGAATGGGGCATCGCATGCCTTCCTCGCAAATAAAGCCTCCCGCTCGCTCGCTCGCTCGCTCACCCTTTGACAGCTCAGTTGGTGGAGCGGAGGACTGTATTTTTCCGAGATTTTCCAGCTCCGACGGCGGTACAGCTCATTGTCACACTGGCAAGACCCACAACAGGGGCAAACAAGAACACATTCGTCCCTGGGTGGGCTCGAACCACCATCCTTTCGGTTAACAGCCGAACGCGCTAGCCAATTGCGCCACAGAGACCCTGTTTTTACAGAAATAGGACCGGAAAATGGAAGGAAACGCTGGGAGACGAGTGCCAAAACTCCCACGAAGAAGAGGAGGAGCGGCCGTACAAATAACTCTTCCCGTGAGCCGTCGACGGGGAGTTTGGGGAAAAAAGAGAACGACTCTGGTGGGACTCGAACCCACAACCTTTGAATGGCTTTTCCTCCCCCTGCCTAGAAGTCCAATGCGCTATCCATTGCGCCACAGAGCCCCCGACGATTTACCCGCTTGACGTCTACCTTTTGAACCCTGGCAGCATCAGGTCCCTGTTTGGGCGAGGTGCGTTGGTGGCATGCCTCACTCTGAGGAAGCAATCAGAGCTTGATTTTGCCAGGTAAGTAAACGACGCTACCAAGTCAGACGCGCTACCGTTGTGCCACGAGGCCTAGTTGTGAGCTCAAGAGGCAACGTTCTGACCTGGCGTCTGATGTGCAACCGTTGTGCCGCAAAGCGCGCTGAGAGTACCGTTTAAAGAGGCTCTTTGTGTCGAAGGTGCACCGGCATGCTTGCGAGGGATTCGCCATACCATCCCTCGGGGTTTGTGTGGCGAAGGAGATGTACATGCAGATGTTCCACGAAAAGCTCAGTGTTTCCTGCCACCCCAGAGCCCGGATAGCTCAGTCGGCAGAGCATCAGACTTTTAATCTGAGGGTCCAGGGTTCAAGTCCCTGTTCGGGCGAAGGCTGTTCAAACCGCGTGGCAGCGTGGGATGAAGCGGGCTAAATTGGTCTCTCTTATGTACCTGACTTTGAGGAAACAATGGAAGGAGCAAGGGTCCAGCGTTCTAGGCCCTGTGTGAGCTGTGTGTTCAAACCACAGAGCGTGACTTGTGGCGCGCAACCTTTGTCTCCGTTGCACGCCTGACTTTGAGACAAAGGATGCAAAATTGAGCTGACACCTGCGCCTAAAGAGGCACCGCTGAGATTTGAACTCAGGATCTCCTGTTTACTAGACAGGCGCTTTGACCAACTAAGCCACGGCGCCTTGCTTCATCGGACCAGACGGGCTCAGGCTTCCGTTTTCTCTTCGACTAGGTGCTTTAAGGTGGGGTCGAAAGCCACCTTAGAAAGGTATGCCCAACATGCAGCAAAGGCTCTCAAGGCACCAGAATGAAGAGATTTTCCAGCTTCTTGGACTCTGATGGCGGTCTAAAAACAGATTCCCTGACCGGGAATCGAACCCGGGCCGCGGCAGTGAGAGCGCCGAATCCTAGCCACTAGACCACCAGGGAGAGCTTGGCTTCCTCTGCTCGCTGTCAAAGATGAGGACCACGTTGCAGGACGCAGCTAGTCAAAGGTTTCCACTGGACCTTAAAGTTCCCCCTGACCGGGAATCGAAACCAGCCACTAGACCACCAGGGAGAGACTTAAAAGAGTGGTGCGTCAGCAAAGGCTTTCTTCTTTTGTACCTGAACGGGAGTGAGAATGGGGCATCGCATGCCTTCCTCGCAAATAAAGCCTCCCGCTCGCTCGCTCGCTCGCTCACCCTTTGACAGCTCAGTTGGTGGAGCGGAGGACTGTATTTTTCCGAGATTTTCCAGCTCCGACGGCGGTACAGCTCATTGTCACACTGGCAAGACCCACAACAGGGGCAAACAAGAACACATTCGTCCCTGGGTGGGCTCGAACCACCATCCTTTCGGTTAACAGCCGAACGCGCTAGCCAATTGCGCCACAGAGACCCTGTTTTTACAGAAATAGGACCGGAAAATGGAAGGAAACGCTGGGAGACGAGTGCCAAAACTCCCACGAAGAAGAGGAGGAGCGGCCGTACAAATAACTCTTCCCGTGAGCCGTCGACGGGGAGTTTGGGGAAAAAAGAGAACGACTCTGGTGGGACTCGAACCCACAACCTTTGAATGGCTTTTCCTCCCCCTGCCTAGAAGTCCAATGCGCTATCCATTGCGCCACAGAGCCCCCGACGATTTACCCGCTTGACGTCTACCTTTTGAACCCTGGCAGCATCAGGTCCCTGTTTGGGCGAGGTGCGTTGGTGGCATGCCTCACTCTGAGGAAGCAATCAGAGCTTGATTTTGCCAGGTAAGTAAACGACGCTACCAAGTCAGACGCGCTACCGTTGTGCCACGAGGCCTAGTTGTGAGCTCAAGAGGCAACGTTCTGACCTGGCGTCTGATGTGCAACCGTTGTGCCGCAAAGCGCGCTGAGAGTACCGTTTAAAGAGGCTCTTTGTGTCGAAGGTGCACCGGCATGCTTGCGAGGGATTCGCCATACCATCCCTCGGGGTTTGTGTGGCGAAGGAGATGTACATGCAGATGTTCCACGAAAAGCTCAGTGTTTCCTGCCACCCCAGAGCCCGGATAGCTCAGTCGGCAGAGCATCAGACTTTTAATCTGAGGGTCCAGGGTTCAAGTCCCTGTTCGGGCGAAGGCTGTTCAAACCGCGTGGCAGCGTGGGATGAAGCGGGCTAAATTGGTCTCTCTTATGTACCTGACTTTGAGGAAACAATGGAAGGAGCAAGGGTCCAGCGTTCTAGGCCCTGTGTGAGCTGTGTGTTCAAACCACAGAGCGTGACTTGTGGCGCGCAACCTTTGTCTCCGTTGCACGCCTGACTTTGAGACAAAGGATGCAAAATTGAGCTGACACCTGCGCCTAAAGAGGCACCGCTGAGATTTGAACTCAGGATCTCCTGTTTACTAGACAGGCGCTTTGACCAACTAAGCCACGGCGCCTTGCTTCATCGGACCAGACGGGCTCAGGCTTCCGTTTTCTCTTCGACTAGGTGCTTTAAGGTGGGGTCGAAAGCCACCTTAGAAAGGTATGCCCAACATGCAGCAAAGGCTCTCAAGGCACCAGAATGAAGAGATTTTCCAGCTTCTTGGACTCTGATGGCGGTCTAAAAACAGATTCCCTGACCGGGAATCGAACCCGGGCCGCGGCAGTGAGAGCGCCGAATCCTAGCCACTAGACCACCAGGGAGAGCTTGGCTTCCTCTGCTCGCTGTCAAAGATGAGGACCACGTTGCAGGACGCAGCTAGTCAAAGGTTTCCACTGGACCTTAAAGTTCCCCCTGACCGGGAATCGAAACCAGCCACTAGACCACCAGGGAGAGACTTAAAAGAGTGGTGCGTCAGCAAAGGCTTTCTTCTTTTGTACCTGAACGGGAGTGAGAATGGGGCATCGCATGCCTTCCTCGCAAATAAAGCCTCCCGCTCGCTCGCTCGCTCGCTCACCCTTTGACAGCTCAGTTGGTGGAGCGGAGGACTGTATTTTTCCGAGATTTTCCAGCTCCGACGGCGGTACAGCTCATTGTCACACTGGCAAGACCCACAACAGGGGCAAACAAGAACACATTCGTCCCTGGGTGGGCTCGAACCACCATCCTTTCGGTTAACAGCCGAACGCGCTAGCCAATTGCGCCACAGAGACCCTGTTTTTACAGAAATAGGACCGGAAAATGGAAGGAAACGCTGGGAGACGAGTGCCAAAACTCCCACGAAGAAGAGGAGGAGCGGCCGTACAAATAACTCTTCCCGTGAGCCGTCGACGGGGAGTTTGGGGAAAAAAGAGAACGACTCTGGTGGGACTCGAACCCACAACCTTTGAATGGCTTTTCCTCCCCCTGCCTAGAAGTCCAATGCGCTATCCATTGCGCCACAGAGCCCCCGACAATTTACCCGCTTGACGTCTACCTTTTCAACCCTGGCAGCATCAGGTCCCTGTTTGGGCGAGGTGCGTTGGTGGCATGCCTCACTCTGAGGAAGCAATCAGAGCTTGATTTTGCCAGGTAAGTAAAAGACGCTACCAAGTCAGACGCGCTACCGTTGTGCCACGAGGCCTAGTTGTGAGCTCAAGAGGCAACGTTCTGACCTGGCGTCTGATGTGCAACCGTTGTGCCGCAAAGCGCGCTGAGAGTACCGATTAAAGAGGCTCTTTGTGTCGAAGGTGCACCGGCATGCTTGCGAGGGATTCGCCATACCATCCCTCGGGGTTTGTGTGGCGAAGGAGATGTACATGCAGATGTTCCACGAAAAGCTCAGTGTTTCCTGCCACCCCAGAGCCCGGATAGCTCAGTCGGCAGAGCATCAGACTTTTAATCTGAGGGTCCAGGGTTCAAGTCCCTGTTCGGGCGAAGGCTGTTCAAACCGCGTGGCAGCGTGGGATGAAGCGGGCCAAATTGGTCTCTCTTATGTACCTGACTTTGAGGAAACAATGGAAGGAGCAAGGGTCCAGCGTTCTAGGCCCTGTGTGAGCTGTGTGTTCAAACCACAGAGCGTGACTTGTGGCGCGCAACCTTTGTCTCCGTTGCACGCCTGACTTTGAGACAAAGGATGCAAAATTGAGCTGACACCTGCGCCTAAAGAGGCACCGCTGAGATTTGAACTCAGGATCTCCTGTTTACTAGACAGGCGCTTTGACCAACTAAGCCACGGCGCCTTGCTTCATCGGACCAGACGGGCTCAGGCTTCCGTTTTCTCTTCGACTAGGTGCTTTAAGGTGGGGTCGAAAGCCACCTCAGAAAGGTATGCCCAACATGCAGCAAAGGCTCTCAAGGCACCAGAATGAAGAGATTTTCCAGCTTCTTGGACTCTGATGGCGGTCTAAAAACGGATTCCCTGACCGGGAATCGAACCCGGGCCGCGGCGGTGAGAGCGCCGAATCCTAGCCACTAGACCACCAGGGAGAGCTTGGCTTCCTCTGCTCGCTGTCAAAGATGAGGACCACGTTGCAGGACGCAGCTAGTCAAAGGTTTCCACTGGACCTTAAAGTTCCCCCTGACCGGGAATCGAAACCAGCCACTAGACCACCAGGGAGAGACTTAAAAGAGTGGTGCGTCAGCAAAGGCTTTCTTCTTTTGTACCTGAACGGGAGTGAGAATGGGGCATCGCATGCCTTCCTCGCAAATAAAGCCTCCCGCTCGCTCGCTCGCTCGCTCACCCTTTGACAGCTCAGTTGGTGGAGCGGAGGACTGTATTTTTCCGAGATTTTCCAGCTCCGACGGCGGTACAGCTCATTGTCACACTGGCAAGACCCACAACAGGGGCAAACAAGAACACATTCGTCCCTGGGTGGGCTCGAACCACCATCCTTTCGGTTAACAGCCGAACGCGCTAGCCAATTGCGCCACAGAGACCCTGTTTTTACAGAAATAGGACCGGAAAATGGAAGGAAACGCTGGGAGACGAGTGCCAAAACTCCCACGAAGAAGAGGAGGAGCGGCCGTACAAATAACTCTTCCCGTGAGCCGTCGACGGGGAGTTTGGGGAAAAAAGAGAACGACTCTGGTGGGACTCGAACCCACAACCTTTGAATGGCTTTTCCTCCCCCTGCCTAGAAGTCCAATGCGCTATCCATTGCGCCACAGAGCCCCCGACGATTTACCCGCTTGACGTCTACCTTTTGAACCCTGGCAGCATCAGGTCCCTGTTTGGGCGAGGTGCGTTGGTGGCATGCCTCACTCTGAGGAAGCAATCAGAGCTTGATTTTGCCAGGTAAGTAAACGACGCTACCAAGTCAGACGCGCTACCGTTGTGCCACGAGGCCTAGTTGTGAGCTCAAGAGGCAACGTTCTGACCTGGCGTCTGATGTGCAACCGTTGTGCCGCAAAGCGCGCTGAGAGTACCGTTTAAAGAGGCTCTTTGTGTCGAAGGTGCACCGGCATGCTTGCGAGGGATTCGCCATACCATCCCTCGGGGTTTGTGTGGCGAAGGAGATGTACATGCAGATGTTCCACGAAAAGCTCAGTGTTTCCTGCCACCCCAGAGCCCGGATAGCTCAGTCGGCAGAGCATCAGACTTTTAATCTGAGGGTCCAGGGTTCAAGTCCCTGTTCGGGCGAAGGCTGTTCAAACCGCGTGGCAGCGTGGGATGAAGCGGGCCAAATTGGTCTCTCTTATGTACCTGACTTTGAGGAAACAATGGAAGGAGCAAGGTTCCAGCGTTCTAGGCCCTGTGTGAGCTGTGTGAGCTGTGTGTTCAAACCACAGAGCGTGACTTGTGGCGCGCAACCTTTGTCTCCGTTGCCCGCCTGACTTTGAGACAAAGGATGCAAAATTGAGCTGACACCTGCGCCTAAAGAGGCACCGCTGAGATTTGAACTCAGGATCTCCTGTTTACTAGACAGGCGCTTTGACCAACTAAGCCACGGCGCCTTGCTTCATCGGACCAGACGGGCTCAGGCTTCCGTTTTCTCTTCGACTAGGTGCTTTAAGGTGGGGTCGAAAGCCACCTTAGAAAGGTATGCCCAACATGCAGCAAAGGCTCTCAAGGCACCAGAATGAAGAGATTTTCCAGCTTCTTGGACTCTGATGGCGGTCTAAAAACAGATTCCCTGACCGGGAATCGAACCCGGGCCGCAGCGGTGAGAGCGCCGAATCCTAGCCACTAGACCACCAGGGAGAGCTTGGCTTCCTCTGCTCGCTGTCAAAGATGAGGACCACGTTGCAGGACGCAGCTAGTCAAAGGTTTCCACTGGACCTTAAAGTTCCCTGACCGGGAATCGAAACCAGCCACTAGACCACCAGGGAGAGACTTAAAAGAGTGGTGCGTCAGCAAAGGCTTTCTTCTTTTGTACCTGAACGGGAGTGAGAATGGGGCATCGCATGCCTTCCTCGCAAATAAAGCCTCCCACTCGCTCGCTCACCCTTTGACAGCTCAGTTGGTGGAGCGGAGGACTGTATTTTTCCGAGATTTTCCAGCTCCGACGGCGGTACAGCTCATTGTCACACTGGCAAGACCCACAACAGGGGCAAACAAGAACACATTCGTCCCTGGGTGGGCTCGAACCACCATCCTTTCGGTTAACAGCCGAACGCGCTAGCCAATTGCGCCACAGAGACCCTGTTTTTACAGAAATAGGACCGGAAAATGGAAGGAAACGCTGGGAGACGAGTGCCAAAACTCCCACGAAGAAGAGGAGGAGCGGCCGTACAAATAACTCTTCCCGTGAGCCGTCGACGGGGAGTTTGGGGAAAAAAGAGAACGACTCTGGTGGGACTCGAACCCACAACCTTTGAATGGCTTTTCCTCCCCCTGCCTAGAAGTCCAATGCGCTATCCATTGCGCCACAGAGCCCCCGACGATTTACCCGCTTGACGTCTACCTTTTGAACCCTGGCAGCATCAGGTCCCTGTTTGGGCGAGGTGCGTTGGTGGCATGCCTCACTCTGAGGAAGCAATCAGAGCTTGATTTTGCCAGGTAAGTAAACGACGCTACCAAGTCAGACGCGCTACCGTTGTGCCACGAGGCCTAGTTGTGAGCTCAAGAGGCAACGTTCTGACCTGGCGTCTGATGTGCAACCGTTGTGCCGCAAAGCGCGCTGAGAGTACCGTTTAAAGAGGCTCTTTGTGTCGAAGGTGCACCGGCATGCTTGCGAGGGATTCGCCATACCATCCCTCGGGGTTTGTGTGGCGAAGGAGATGTACATGCAGATGTTCCACGAAAAGCTCAGTGTTTCCTGCCACCCCAGAGCCCGGATAGCTCAGTCGGCAGAGCATCAGACTTTTAATCTGAGGGTCCAGGGTTCAAGTCCCTGTTCGGGCGAAGGCTGTTCAAACCGCGTGGCAGCGTGGGATGAAGCGGGCCAAATTGGTCTCTCTTATGTACCTGACTTTGAGGAAACAATGGAAGGAGCAAGGGTCCAGCGTTCTAGGCCCTGTGTGAGCTGTGTGTTCAAACCACAGAGCGTGACTTGTGGCGCGCAACCTTTGTCTCCGTTGCACGCCTGACTTTGAGACAAAGGATGCAAAATTGAGCTGACACCTGCGCCTAAAGAGGCACCGCTGAGATTTGAACTCAGGATCTCCTGTTTACTAGACAGGCGCTTTGACCAACTAAGCCACGGCGCCTTGCTTCATCGGACCAGACGGGCTCAGGCTTCCGTTTTCTCTTCGACTAGGTGCTTTAAGGTGGGGTCGAAAGCCACCTTAGAAAGGTATGCCCAACATGCAGCAAAGGCTCTCAAGGCACCAGAATGAAGAGATTTTCCAGCTTCTTGGACTCTGATGGCGGTCTAAAAACAGATTCCCTGACCGGGAATCGAACCCGGGCCGCGGCGGTGAGAGCGCCGAATCCTAGCCACTAGACCACCAGGGAGAGCTTGGCTTCCTCTGCTCGCTGTCAAAGATGAGGACCACGTTGCAGGACGCAGCTAGTCAAAGGTTTCCACTGGACCTTAAAGTTCCCCCTGACCGGGAATCGAAACCAGCCACTAGACCACCAGGGAGAGACTTAAAAGAGTGGTGCGTCAGCAAAGGCTTTCTTCTTTTGTACCTGAACGGGAGTGAGAATGGGGCATCGCATGCCTTCCTCGCAAATAAAGCCTCCCGCTCGCTCGCTCACCCTTTGACAGCTCAGTTGGTGGAGCGGAGGACTGTATTTTTCCGAGATTTTCCAGCTCCGACGGCGGTACAGCTCATTGTCACACTGGCAAGACCCACAACAGGGGCAAACAAGAACACATTCGTCCCTGGGTGGGCTCGAACCACCATCCTTTCGGTTAACAGCCGAACGCGCTAGCCAATTGCGCCACAGAGACCCTGTTTTTACAGAAATAGGACCGGAAAATGGAAGGAAACGCTGGGAGACGAGTGCCAAAACTCCCACGAAGAAGAGGAGGAGCGGCCGTACAAATAACTCTTCCCGTGAGCCGTCGACGGGGAGTTTGGGGAAAAAAGAGAACGACTCTGGTGGGACTCGAACCCACAACCTTTGAATGGCTTTTCCTCCCCCTGCCTAGAAGTCCAATGCGCTATCCATTGCGCCACAGAGCCCCCGACGATTTACCCGCTTGACGTCTACCTTTTGAACCCTGGCAGCATCAGGTCCCTGTTTGGGCGAGGTGCGTTGGTGGCATGCGTCACTCTGAGGAAGCAATCAGAGCTTGATTTTGCCAGGTAAGTAAAAGACGCTACCAAGTCAGACGCGCTACCGTTGTGCCACGAGGCCTAGTTGTGAGCTCAAGAGGCAACGTTCTGACCTGGCGTCTGATGTGCAACCGTTGTGCCGCAAAGCGCGCTGAGAGTACCGTTTAAAGAGGCTCTTTGTGTCGAAGGTGCACCGGCATGCTTGCGAGGGATTCGCCATACCATCCCTCGGGGTTTGTGTGGCGAAGGAGATGTACATGCAGATGTTCCACGAAAAGCTCAGTGTTTCCTGCCACCCCAGAGCCCGGATAGCTCAGTCGGCAGAGCATCAGACTTTTAATCTGAGGGTCCAGGGTTCAAGTCCCTGTTCGGGCGAAGGCTGTTCAAACCGCGTGGCAGCGTGGGATGAAGCGGGCCAAATTGGTCTCTCTTATGTACCTGACTTTGAGGAAACAATGGAAGGAGCAAGGTTCCAGCGTTCTAGGCCCTGTGTGAGCTGTGTGAGCTGTGTGTTCAAACCACAGAGCGTGACTTGTGGCGCGCAACCTTTGTCTCCGTTGCCCGCCTGACTTTGAGACAAAGGATGCAAAATTGAGCTGACACCTGCGCCTAAAGAGGCACCGCTGAGATTTGAACTCAGGATCTCCTGTTTACTAGACAGGCGCTTTGACCAACTAAGCCACGGCGCCTTGCTTCATCGGACCAGACGGGCTCAGGCTTCCGTTTTCTCTTCGACTAGGTGCTTTAAGGTGGGGTCGAAAGCCACCTTAGAAAGGTATGCCCAACATGCAGCAAAGGCTCTCAAGGCACCAGAATGAAGAGATTTTCCAGCTTCTTGGACTCTGATGGCGGTCTAAAAACAGATTCCCTGACCGGGAATCGAACCCGGGCCGCAGCGGTGAGAGCGCCGAATCC
This sequence comes from Osmerus mordax, assembly GCF_038355195.1. Classification (NCBI taxonomy): domain Eukaryota; kingdom Metazoa; phylum Chordata; class Actinopteri; order Osmeriformes; family Osmeridae; genus Osmerus; species Osmerus mordax. The sequence goes on along the minus strand of NC_090058.1, from coordinate 15,826,921 downwards.
TAGCCACTAGACCACCAGGGAGAGCTTGGCTTCCTCTGCTCGCTGTCAAAGATGAGGACCACGTTGCAGGACGCAGCTAGTCAAAGGTTTCCACTGGACCTTAAAGTTCCCTGACCGGGAATCGAAACCAGCCACTAGACCACCAGGGAGAGACTTAAAAGAGTGGTGCGTCAGCAAAGGCTTTCTTCTTTTGTACCTGAACGGGAGTGAGAATGGGGCATCGCATGCCTTCCTCGCAAATAAAGCCTCCCACTCGCTCGCTCACCCTTTGACAGCTCAGTTGGTGGAGCGGAGGACTGTATTTTTCCGAGATTTTCCAGCTCCGACGGCGGTACAGCTCATTGTCACACTGGCAAGACCCACAACAGGGGCAAACAAGAACACATTCGTCCCTGGGTGGGCTCGAACCACCATCCTTTCGGTTAACAGCCGAACGCGCTAGCCAATTGCGCCACAGAGACCCTGTTTTTACAGAAATAGGACCGGAAAATGGAAGGAAACGCTGGGAGACGAGTGCCAAAACTCCCACGAAGAAGAGGAGGAGCGGCCGTACAAATAACTCTTCCCGTGAGCCGTCGACGGGGAGTTTGGGGAAAAAAGAGAACGACTCTGGTGGGACTCGAACCCACAACCTTTGAATGGCTTTTCCTCCCCCTGCCTAGAAGTCCAATGCGCTATCCATTGCGCCACAGAGCCCCCGACGATTTACCCGCTTGACGTCTACCTTTTCAACCCTGGCAGCATCAGGTCCCTGTTTGGGCGAGGTGCGTTGGTGGCATGCCTCACTCTGAGGAAGCAATCAGAGCTTGATTTTGCCAGGTAAGTAAACGACGCTACCAAGTCAGACGCGCTACCGTTGTGCCACGAGGCCTAGTTGTGAGCTCAAGAGGCAACGTTCTGACCTGGCGTCTGATGTGCAACCGTTGTGCCGCAAAGCGCGCTGAGAGTACCGTTTAAAGAGGCTCTTTGTGTCGAAGGTGCACCGGCATGCTTGCGAGGGATTCGCCATACCATCCCTCGGGGTTTGTGTGGCGAAGGAGATGTACATGCAGATGTTCCACGAAAAGCTCAGTGTTTCCTGCCACCCCAGAGCCCGGATAGCTCAGTCGGCAGAGCATCAGACTTTTAATCTGAGGGTCCAGGGTTCAAGTCCCTGTTCGGGCGAAGGCTGTTCAAACCGCGTGGCAGCGTGGGATGAAGCGGGCCAAATTGGTCTCTCTTATGTACCTGACTTTGAGGAAACAATGGAAGGAGCAAGGGTCCAGCGTTCTAGGCCCTGTGTGAGCTGTGTGTTCAAACCACAGAGCGTGACTTGTGGCGCGCAACCTTTGTCTCCGTTGCACGCCTGACTTTGAGACAAAGGATGCAAAATTGAGCTGACACCTGCGCCTAAAGAGGCACCGCTGAGATTTGAACTCAGGATCTCCTGTTTACTAGACAGGCGCTTTGACCAACTAAGCCACGGCGCCTTGCTTCATCGGACCAGACGGGCTCAGGCTTCCGTTTTCTCTTCGACTAGGTGCTTTAAGGTGGGGTCGAAAGCCACCTTAGAAAGGTATGCCCAACATGCAGCAAAGGCTCTCAAGGCACCAGAATGAAGAGATTTTCCAGCTTCTTGGACTCTGATGGCGGTCTAAAAACAGATTCCCTGACCGGGAATCGAACCCGGGCCGCGGCGGTGAGAGCGCCGAATCCTAGCCACTAGACCACCAGGGAGAGCTTGGCTTCCTCTGCTCGCTGTCAAAGATGAGGACCACGTTGCAGGACGCAGCTAGTCAAAGGTTTCCACTGGACCTTAAAGTTCCCCCTGACCGGGAATCGAAACCAGCCACTAGACCACCAGGGAGAGACTTAAAAGAGTGGTGCGTCAGCAAAGGCTTTCTTCTTTTGTACCTGAACGGGAGTGAGAATGGGGCATCGCATGCCTTCCTCGCAAATAAAGCCTCCCGCTCGCTCGCTCGCTCACCCTTTGACAGCTCAGTTGGTGGAGCGGAGGACTGTATTTTTCCGAGATTTTCCAGCTCCGACGGCGGTACAGCTCATTGTCACACTGGCAAGACCCACAACAGGGGCAAACAAGAACACATTCGTCCCTGGGTGGGCTCGAACCACCATCCTTTCGGTTAACAGCCGAACGCGCTAGCCAATTGCGCCACAGAGACCCTGTTTTTACAGAAATAGGACCGGAAAATGGAAGGAAACGCTGGGAGACGAGTGCCAAAACTCCCACGAAGAAGAGGAGGAGCGGCCGTACAAATAACTCTTCCCGTGAGCCGTCGACGGGGAGTTTGGGGAAAAAAGAGAACGACTCTGGTGGGACTCGAACCCACAACCTTTGAATGGCTTTTCCTCCCCCTGCCTAGAAGTCCAATGCGCTATCCATTGCGCCACAGAGCCCCCGACGATTTACCCGCTTGACGTCTACCTTTTCAACCCTGGCAGCATCAGGTCCCTGTTTGGGCGAGGTGCGTTGGTGGCATGCCTCACTCTGAGGAAGCAATCAGAGCTTGATTTTGCCAGGTAAGTAAAAGACGCTACCAAGTCAGACGCGCTACCGTTGTGCCACGAGGCCTAGTTGTGAGCTCAAGAGGCAACGTTCTGACCTGGCGTCTGATGTGCAACCGTTGTGCCGCAAAGCGCGCTGAGAGTACCGATTAAAGAGGCTCTTTGTGTCGAAGGTGCACCGGCATGCTTGCGAGGGATTCGCCATACCATCCCTCGGGGTTTGTGTGGCGAAGGAGATGTACATGCAGATGTTCCACGAAAAGCTCAGTGTTTCCTGCCACCCCAGAGCCCGGATAGCTCAGTCGGCAGAGCATCAGACTTTTAATCTGAGGGTCCAGGGTTCAAGTCCCTGTTCGGGCGAAGGCTGTTCAAACCGCGTGGCAGCGTGGGATGAAGCGGGCCAAATTGGTCTCTCTTATGTACCTGACTTTGAGGAAACAATGGAAGGAGCAAGGGTCCAGCGTTCTAGGCCCTGTGTGAGCTGTGTGTTCAAACCACAGAGCGTGACTTGTGGCGCGCAACCTTTGTCTCCGTTGCACGCCTGACTTTGAGACAAAGGATGCAAAATTGAGCTGACACCTGCGCCTAAAGAGGCACCGCTGAGATTTGAACTCAGGATCTCCTGTTTACTAGACAGGCGCTTTGACCAACTAAGCCACGGCGCCTTGCTTCATCGGACCAGACGGGCTCAGGCTTCCGTTTTCTCTTCGACTAGGTGCTTTAAGGTGGGGTCGAAAGCCACCTTAGAAAGGTATGCCCAACATGCAGCAAAGGCTCTCAAGGCACCAGAATGAAGGGATTTTCCAGCTTCTTGGACTCTGATGGCGGTTTAAAAACAGATTCCCTGACCGGGAATCGAACCCGGGCCGCGGCGGTGAGAGCGCCGAATCCTAGCCACTAGACCACCAGGGAGAGCTTGGCTTCCTCTGCTCGCTGTCAAAGATGAGGACCACGTTGCAGGACGCAGCTAGTCAAAGGTTTCCACTGGACCTTAAAGTTCCCCCTGACCGGGAATCGAAACCAGCCACTAGACCACCAGGGAGAGACTTAAAAGAGTGGTGCGTCAGCAAAGGCTTTCTTCTTTTGTACCTGAACGGGAGTGAGAATGGGGCATCGCATGCCTTCCTCGCAAATAAAGCCTCCCGCTCGCTCGCTCGCTCGCTCGCTCACCCTTTGACAGCTCAGTTGGTGGAGCGGAGGACTGTATTTTTCCGAGATTTTCCAGCTCCGACGGCGGTACAGCTCATTGTCACACTGGCAAGACCCACAACAGGGGCAAACAAGAACACATTCGTCCCTGGGTGGGCTCGAACCACCATCCTTTCGGTTAACAGCCGAACGCGCTAGCCAATTGCGCCACAGAGACCCTGTTTTTACAGAAATAGGACCGGAAAATGGAAGGAAACGCTGGGAGACGAGTGCCAAAACTCCCACGAAGAAGAGGAGGAGCGGCCGTACAAATAACTCTTCCCGTGAGCCGTCGACGGGGAGTTTGGGGAAAAAAGAGAACGACTCTGGTGGGACTCGAACCCACAACCTTTGAATGGCTTTTCCTCCCCCTGCCTAGAAGTCCAATGCGCTATCCATTGCGCCACAAAGCCCCCGACGACTTACCCGCTTGACGTCTACCTTTTCAACCCTGGCAGCATCAGGTCCCTGTTTGGGCGAGGTGCGTTGGTGGCATGCCTCACTCTGAGGAAGCAATCAGAGCTTGATTTTGCCAGGTAAGTAAAAGACGCTACCAAGTCAGACGCGCTACCGTTGTGCCACGAGGCCTAGTTGTGAGCTCAAGAGGCAACGTTCTGACCTGGCGTCTGATGTGCAACCGTTGTGCCGCAAAGCGCGCTGAGAGTACCGATTAAAGAGGCTCTTTGTGTCGAAGGTGCACCGGCATGCTTGCGAGGGATTCGCCATACCATCCCTCGGGGTTTGTGTGGCGAAGGAGATGTACATGCAGATGTTCCACGAAAAGCTCAGTGTTTCCTGCCACCCCAGAGCCCGGATAGCTCAGTCGGCAGAGCATCAGACTTTTAATCTGAGGGTCCAGGGTTCAAGTCCCTGTTCGGGCGAAGGCTGTTCAAACCGCGTGGCAGCGTGGGATGAAGCGGGCCAAATTGGTCTCTCTTATGTACCTGACTTTGAGGAAACAATGGAAGGAGCAAGGGTCCAGCGTTCTAGGCCCTGTGTGAGCTGTGTGTTCAAACCACAGAGCGTGACTTGTGGCGCGCAACCTTTGTCTCCGTTGCACGCCTGACTTTGAGACAAAGGATGCTAAATTGAGCTGACACCTGCGCCTAAAGAGGCACCGCTGAGATTTGAACTCAGGATCTCCTGTTTACTAGACAGGCGCTTTGACCAACTAAGCCACGGCGCCTTGCTTCATCGGACCAGACGGGCTCAGGCTTCCGTTTTCTCTTCGACTAGGTGCTTTAAGGTGGGGTCGAAAGCCACCTTAGAAAGGTATGCCCAACATGCAGCAAAGGCTCTCAAGGCACCAGAATGAAGAGATTTTCCAGCTTCTTGGACTCTGATGGCGGTCTAAAAACAGATTCCCTGACCGGGAATCGAACCCGGGCCGCGGCGGTGAGAGCGCCGAATCCTAGCCACTAGACCACCAGGGAGAGCTTGGCTTCCTCTGCTCGCTGTCAAAGATGAGGACCACGTTGCAGGACGCAGCTAGTCAAAGGTTTCCACTGGACCTTAAAGTTCCCCCTGACCGGGAATCGAAACCAGCCACTAGACCACCAGGGAGAGACTTAAAAGAGTGGTGCGTCAGCAAAGGCTTTCTTCTTTTGTACCTGAACGGGAGTGAGAATGGGGCATCGCATGCCTTCCTCGCAAATAAAGCCTCCCGCTCGCTCGCTCGCTCGCTCACCCTTTGACAGCTCAGTTGGTGGAGCGGAGGACTGTATTTTTCCGAGATTTTCCAGCTCCGACGGCGGTACAGCTCATTGTCACACTGGCAAGACCCACAACAGGGGCAAACAAGAACACATTCGTCCCTGGGTGGGCTCGAACCACCATCCTTTCGGTTAACAGCCGAACGCGCTAGCCAATTGCGCCACAGAGACCCTGTTTTTACAGAAATAGGACCGGAAAATGGAAGGAAACGCTGGGAGACGAGTGCCAAAACTCCCACGAAGAAGAGGAGGAGCGGCCGTACAAATAACTCTTCCCGTGAGCCGTCGACGGGGAGTTTGGGGAAAAAAGAGAACGACTCTGGTGGGACTCGAACCCACAACCTTTGAATGGCTTTTCCTCCCCCTGCCTAGAAGTCCAATGCGCTATCCATTGCGCCACAGAGCCCCCGACGATTTACCCGCTTGACGTCTACCTTTTGAACCCTGGCAGCATCAGGTCCCTGTTTGGGCGAGGTGCGTTGGTGGCATGCCTCACTCTGAGGAAGCAATCAGAGTTTGATTTTGCCAGGTAAGTAAACGACGCTACCAAGTCAGACGCGCTACCGTTGTGCCACGAGGCCTAGTTGTGAGCTCAAGAGGCAACGTTCTGACCTGGCGTCTGATGTGCAACCGTTGTGCCGCAAAGCGCGCTGAGAGTACCGTTTAAAGAGGCTCTTTGTGTCGAAGGTGCACCGGCATGCTTGCGAGGGATTCGCCATACCATCCCTCGGGGTTTGTGTGGTGAAGGAGATGTACATGCAGATGTTCCACGAAAAGCTCAGTGTTTCCTGCCACCCCAGAGCCCGGATAGCTCAGTCGGCAGAGCATCAGACTTTTAATCTGAGGGTCCAGGGTTCAAGTCCCTGTTCGGGCGAAGGCTGTTCAAACCGCGTGGCAGCGTGGGATGAAGCGGTCCAAATTGGTCTCTCTTATGTACCTGACTTTGAGGAAACAATGGAAGGAGCAAGGGTCCAGCGTTCTAGGCCCTGTGTGAGCTGTGTGTTCAAACCACAGAGCGTGACTTGTGGCGCGCAACCTTTGTCTCCGTTGCACGCCTGACTTTGAGACAAAGGATGCAAAATTGAGCTGACACCTGCGCCTAAAGAGGCACCGCTGAGATTTGAACTCAGGATCTCCTGTTTACTAGACAGGCGCTTTGACCAACTAAGCCACGGCGCCTTGCTTCATCGGACCAGACGGGCTCAGGCTTCCGTTTTCTCTTCGACTAGGTGCTTTAAGGTGGGGTCGAAAGCCACCTTAGAAAGGTATGCCCAACATGCAGCAAAGGCTCTCAAGGCACCAGAATGAAGAGATTTTCCAGCTTCTTGGACTCTGATGGCGGTCTAAAAACAGATTCCCTGACCGGGAATCGAACCCGGGCCGCGGCGGTGAGAGCGCCGAATCCTAGCCACTAGACCACCAGGGAGAGCTTGGCTTCCTCTGCTCGCTGTCAAAGATGAGGACCACGTTGCAGGGCGCAGCTTGTCAAAGGTTTCCACTGGACCTTAAAGTTCCCTGACCGGGAATCGAAACCAGCCACTAGACCACCAGGGAGAGACTTAAAAGAGTGGTGCGTCAGCAAAGGCTTTCTTCTTTTGTACCTGAACGGGAGTGAGAATGGGGCATCGCACGCCTTCCTCGCAAATAAAGCCTCCCACTCGCTCGCTCGCTCGCTCACCCTTTGACAGCTCAGTTGGTGGAGCGGAGGACTGTATTTTTCCGAGATTTTCCAGCTCCGACGGCGGTACAGCTCATTGTCACACTGGCAAGACCCACAACAGGGGCAAACAAGAACACATTCGTCCCTGGGTGGGCTCGAACCACCATCCTTTCGGTTAACAGCCGAACGCGCTAGCCAATTGCGCCACAGAGACCCTGTTTTTACAGAAATAGGACCGGAAAATGGAAGGAAACGCTGGGAGACGAGTGCCAAAACTCCCACGAAGAAGAGGAGGAGCGGCCGTACAAATAACTCTTCCCGTGAGCCGTCGACGGGGAGTTTGGGGAAAAAAGAGAACGACTCTGGTGGGACTCGAACCCACAACCTTTGAATGGCTTTTCCTCCCCCTGCCTAGAAGTCCAATGCGCTATCCATTGCGCCACAGAGCCCCCGACGATTTACCCGCTTGACGTCTACCTTTTCAACCCTGGCAGCATCAGGTCCCTGTTTGGGCGAGGTGCGTTGGTGGCATGCCTCACTCTGAGGAAGCAATCAGAGCTTGATTTTGCCAGGTAAGTAAAAGACGCTACCAAGTCAGACGCGCTACCGTTGTGCCACGAGGCCTAGTTGTGAGCTCAAGAGGCAACGTTCTGACCTGGCGTCTGATGTGCAACCGTTGTGCCGCAAAGCGCGCTGAGAGTACCGATTAAAGAGGCTCTTTGTGTCGAAGGTGCACCGGCATGCTTGCGAGGGATTCGCCATACCATCCCTCGGGGTTTGTGTGGCGAAGGAGATGTACATGCAGATGTTCCACGAAAAGCTCAGTGTTTCCTGCCACCCCAGAGCCCGGATAGCTCAGTCGGCAGAGCATCAGACTTTTAATCTGAGGGTCCAGGGTTCAAGTCCCTGTTCGGGCGAAGGCTGTTCAAACCGCGTGGCAGCGTGGGATGAAGCGGGCCAAATTGGTCTCTCTTATGTACCTGACTTTGAGGAAACAATGGAAGGAGTAAGGGTCCAGCGTTCTAGGCCCTGTGTGAGCTGTGTGTTCAAACCACAGAGCGTGACTTGTGGCGCGCAACCTTTGTCTCCGTTGCACGCCTGACTTTGAGACAAAGGATGCAAAATTGAGCTGACACCTGCGCCTAAAGAGGCACCGCTGAGATTTGAACTCAGGATCTCCTGTTTACTAGACAGGCGCTTTGACCAACTAAGCCACGGCGCCTTGCTTCATCGGACCAGACGGGCTCAGGCTTCCGTTTTCTCTTCGACTAGGTGCTTTAAGGTGGGGTCGAAAGCCACCTTAGAAAGGTATGCCCAACATGCAGCAAAGGCTCTCAAGGCACCAGAATGAAGGGATTTTCCAGCTTCTTGGACTCTGATGGCGGTTTAAAAACAGATTCCCTGACCGGGAATCGAACCCGGGCCGCGGCGGTGAGAGCGCCGAATCCTAGCCACTAGACCACCAGGGAGAGCTTGGCTTCCTCTGCTCGCTGTCAAAGATGAGGACCACGTTGCAGGACGCAGCTAGTCAAAGGTTTCCACTGGACCTTAAAGTTCCCCCTGACCGGGAATCGAAACCAGCCACTAGACCACCAGGGAGAGACTTAAAAGAGTGGTGCGTCAGCAAAGGCTTTCTTCTTTTGTACCTGAACGGGAGTGAGAATGGGGCATCGCACGCCTTCCTCGCAAATAAAGCCTCCCGCTCGCTCGCTCGCTCGCTCGCTCACCCTTTGACAGCTCAGTTGGTGGAGCGGAGGACTGTATTTTTCCGAGATTTTCCAGCTCCGACGGCGGTACAGCTCATTGTCACACTGGCAAGACCCACAACAGGGGCAAACAAGAACACATTCGTCCCTGGGTGGGCTCGAACCACCATCCTTTCGGTTAACAGCCGAACGCGCTAGCCAATTGCGCCACAGAGACCCTGTTTTTACAGAAATAGGACCGGAAAATGGAAGGAAACGCTGGGAGACGAGTGCCAAAACTCCCACGAAGAAGAGGAGGAGCGGCCGTACAAATAACTCTTCCCGTGAGCCGTCGACGGGGAGTTTGGGGAAAAAAGAGAACGACTCTGGTGGGACTCGAACCCACAACCTTTGAATGGCTTTTCCTCCCCCTGCCTAGAAGTCCAATGCGCTATCCATTGCGCCACAGAGCCCCCGACGATTTACCCGCTTGACGTCTACCTTTTCAACCCTGGCAGCATCAGGTCCCTGTTTGGGCGAGGTGCGTTGGTGGCATGCCTCACTCTGAGGAAGCAATCAGAGCTTGATTTTGCCAGGTAAGTAAAAGACGCTACCAAGTCAGACGCGCTACCGTTGTGCCACGAGGCCTAGTTGTGAGCTCAAGAGGCAACGTTCTGACCTGGCGTCTGATGTGCAACCGTTGTGCCGCAAAGCGCGCTGAGAGTACCGATTAAAGAGGCTCTTTGTGTCGAAGGTGCACCGGCATGCTTGCGAGGGATTCGCCATACCATCCCTCGGGGTTTGTGTGGCGAAGGAGATGTACATGCAGATGTTCCACGAAAAGCTCAGTGTTTCCTGCCACCCCACAGCCCGGATAGCTCAGTCGGCAGAGCATCAGACTTTTAATCTGAGGGTCCAGGGTTCAAGTCCCTGTTCGGGCGAAGGCTGTTCAAACCGCGTGGCAGCGTGGGATGAAGCGGGCCAAATTGGTCTCTCTTATGTACCTGACTTTGAGGAAACAATGGAAGGAGCAAGGGTCCAGCGTTCTAGGCCCTGTGTGAGCTGTGTGTTCAAACCACAGAGCGTGACTTGTGGCGCGCAACCTTTGTCTCCGTTGCACGCCTGACTTTGAGACAAAGGATGCTAAATTGAGCTGACACCTGCGCCTAAAGAGGCACCGCTGAGATTTGAACTCAGGATCTCCTGTTTACTAGACAGGCGCTTTGACCAACTAAGCCACGGCGCCTTGCTTCATCGGACCAGACGGGCTCAGGCTTCCGTTTTCTCTTCGACTAGGTGCTTTAAGGTGGGGTCGAAAGCCACCTTAGAAAGGTATGCCCAACATGCAGCAAAGGCTCTCAAGGCACCAGAATGAAGAGATTTTCCAGCTTCTTGGACTCTGATGGCGGTCTAAAAACAGATTCCCTGACCGGGAATCGAACCCGGGCCGCGGCGGTGAGAGCGCCGAATCCTAGCCACTAGACCACCAGGGAGAGCTTGGCTTCCTCTGCTCGCTGTCAAAGATGAGGACCACGTTGCAGGACGCAGCTTGTCAAAGGTTTCCACTGGACCTTAAAGTTCCCTGACCGGGAATCGAAACCAGCCACTAGACCACCAGGGAGAGACTTAAAAGAGTGGTGCGTCAGCAAAGGCTTTCTTCTTTTGTACCTGAACGGGAGTGAGAATGGGGCATCGCACGCCTTCCTCGCAAATAAAGCCTCCCACTCGCTCGCTCGCTCGCTCGCTCACCCTTTGACAGCTCAGTTGGTGGAGCGGAGGACTGTATTTTTCCGAGATTTTCCAGCTCCGACGGCGGTACAGCTCATTGTCACACTGGCAAGACCCACAACAGGGGCAAACAAGAACACATTCGTCCCTGGGTGGGCTCGAACCACCATCCTTTCGGTTAACAGCCGAACGCGCTAGCCAATTGCGCCACAGAGACCCTGTTTTTACAGAAATAGGACCGGAAAATGGAAGGAAACGCTGGGAGACGAGTGCCAAAACTCCCACGAAGAAGAGGAGGAGCGGCCGTACAAATAACTCTTCCCGTGAGCCGTCGACGGGGAGTTTGGGGAAAAAAGAGAACGACTCTGGTGGGACTCGAACCCACAACCTTTGAATGGCTTTTCCTCCCCCTGCCTAGAAGTCCAATGCGCTATCCATTGCGCCACAGAGCCCCCGACGATTTACCCGCTTGACGTCTACCTTTTCAACCCTGGCAGCATCAGGTCCCTGTTTGGGCGAGGTGCGTTGGTGGCATGCCTCACTCTGAGGAAGCAATCAGAGCTTGATTTTGCCAGGTAAGTAAACGACGCTACCAAGTCAGACGCGCTACCGTTGTGCCACGAGGCCTAGTTGTGAGCTCAAGAGGCAACGTTCTGACCTGGCGTCTGATGTGCAACCGTTGTGCCGCAAAGCGCGCTGAGAGTACCGTTTAAAGAGGCTCTTTGTGTCGAAGGTGCACCGGCATGCTTGCGAGGGATTCGCCATACCATCCCTCGGGGTTTGTGTGGCGAAGGAGATGTACATGCAGATGTTCCACGAAAAGCTCAGTGTTTCCTGCCACCCCAGAGCCCGGATAGCTCAGTCGGCAGAGCATCAGACTTTTAATCTGAGGGTCCAGGGTTCAAGTCCCTGTTCGGGCGAAGGCTGTTCAAACCGCGTGGCAGCGTGGGATGAAGCGGGCCAAATTGGTCTCTCTTATGTACCTGACTTTGAGGAAACAATGGAAGGAGCAAGGGTCCAGCGTTCTAGGCCCTGTGTGAGCTGTGTGTTCAAACCACAGAGCGTGACTTGTGGCGCGCAACCTTTGTCTCCGTTGCACGCCTGACTTTGAGACAAAGGATGCAAAATTGAGCTGACACCTGCGCCTAAAGAGGCACCGCTGAGATTTGAACTCAGGATCTCCTGTTTACTAGACAGGCGCTTTGACCAACTAAGCCACGGCGCCTTGCTTCATCGGACCAGACGGGCTCAGGCTTCCGTTTTCTCTTCGACTAGGTGCTTTAAGGTGGGGTCGAAAGCCACCTTAGAAAGGTATGCCCAACATGCAGCAAAGGCTCTCAAGGCACCAGAATGAAGAGATTTTCCAGCTTCTTGGACTCTGATGGCGGTCTAAAAACAGATTCCCTGACCGGGAATCGAACCCGGGCCGCGGCGGTGAGAGCGCCGAATCCTAGCCACTAGACCACCAGGGAGAGCTTGGCTTCCTCTGCTCGCTGTCAAAGATGAGGACCACGTTGCAGGACGCAGCTAGTCAAAGGTTTCCACTGGACCTTAAAGTTCCCCCTGACCGGGAATCGAAACCAGCCACTAGACCACCAGGGAGAGACTTAAAAGAGTGGTGCGTCAGCAAAGGCTTTCTTCTTTTGTACCTGAACGGGAGTGAGAATGGGGCATCGCATGCCTTCCTCGCAAATAAAGCCTCCCGCTCGCTCGCTCGCTCACCCTTTGACAGCTCAGTTGGTGGAGCGGAGGACTGTATTTTTCCGAGATTTTCCAGCTCCGACGGCGGTACAGCTCATTGTCACACTGGCAAGACCCACAACAGGGGCAAACAAGAACACATTCGTCCCTGGGTGGGCTCGAACCACCATCCTTTCGGTTAACAGCCGAACGCGCTAGCCAATTGCGCCACAGAGACCCTGTTTTTACAGAAATAGGACCGGAAAATGGAAGGAAACGCTGGGAGACGAGTGCCAAAACTCCCACGAAGAAGAGGAGGAGCGGCCGTACAAATAACTCTTCCCGTGAGCCGTCGACGGGGAGTTTGGGGAAAAAAGAGAACGACTCTGGTGGGACTCGAACCCACAACCTTTGAATGGCTTTTCCTCCCCCTGCCTAGAAGTCCAATGCGCTATCCATTGCGCCACAGAGCCCCCGACGATTTACCCGCTTGACGTCTACCTTTTCAACCCTGGCAGCATCAGGTCCCTGTTTGGGCGAGGTGCGTTGGTGGCATGCCTCACTCTGAGGAAGCAATCAGAGCTTGATTTTGCCAGGTAAGTAAAAGACGCTACCAAGTCAGACGCGCTACCGTTGTGCCACGAGGCCTAGTTGTGAGCTCAAGAGGCAACGTTCTGACCTGGCGTCTGATGTGCAACCGTTGTGCCGCAAAGCGCGCTGAGAGTACCGATTAAAGAGGCTCTTTGTGTCGAAGGTGCACCGGCATGCTTGCGAGGGATTCGCCATACCATCCCTCGGGGTTTGTGTGGCGAAGGAGATGTACATGCAGATGTTCCACGAAAAGCTCAGTGTTTCCTGCCACCCCAGAGCCCGGATAGCTCAGTCGGCAGAGCATCAGACTTTTAATCTGAGGGTCCAGGGTTCAAGTCCCTGTTCGGGCGAAGGCTGTTCAAACCGCGTGGCAGCGTGGGATGAAGCGGGCCAAATTGGTCTCTCTTATGTACCTGACTTTGAGGAAACAATGGAAGGAGCAAGGGTCCAGCGTTCTAGGCCCTGTGTGAGCTGTGTGTTCAAACCACAGAGCGTGACTTGTGGCGCGCAACCTTTGTCTCCGTTGCACGCCTGACTTTGAGACAAAGGATGCAAAATTGAGCTGACACCTGCGCCTAAAGAGGCACCGCTGAGATTTGAACTCAGGATCTCCTGTTTACTAGACAGGCGCTTTGACCAACTAAGCCACGGCGCCTTGCTTCATCGGACCAGACGGGCTCAGGCTTCCGTTTTCTCTTCGACTAGGTGCTTTAAGGTGGGGTCGAAAGCCACCTTAGAAAGGTATGCCCAACATGCAGCAAAGGCTCTCAAGGCACCAGAATGAAGGGATTTTCCAGCTTCTTGGACTCTGATGGCGGTTTAAAAACAGATTCCCTGACCGGGAATCGAACCCGGGCCGCAGCGGTGAGAGCGCCGAATCCTAGCCACTAGACCACCAGGGAGAGCTTGGCTTCCTCTGCTCGCTGTCAAAGATGAGGACCACGTTGCAGGACGCAGCTAGTCAAAGGTTTCCACTGGACCTTAAAGTTCCCCCTGACCGGGAATCGAAACCAGCCACTAGACCACCAGGGAGAGACTTAAAAGAGTGGTGCGTCAGCAAAGGCTTTCTTCTTTTGTACCTGAACGGGAGTGAGAATGGGGCATCGCATGCCTTCCTCGCAAATAAAGCCTCCCGCTCGCTCGCTCGCTCGCTCGCTCACCCTTTGACAGCTCAGTTGGTGGAGCGGAGGACTGTATTTTTCCGAGATTTTCCAGCTCCGACGGCGGTACAGCTCATTGTCACACTGGCAAGACCCACAACAGGGGCAAACAAGAACACATTCGTCCCTGGGTGGGCTCGAACCACCATCCTTTCGGTTAACAGCCGAACGCGCTAGCCAATTGCGCCACAGAGACCCTGTTTTTACAGAAATAGGACCGGAAAATGGAAGGAAACGCTGGGAGACGAGTGCCAAAACTCCCACGAAGAAGAGGAGGAGCGGCCGTACAAATAACTCTTCCCGTGAGCCGTCGACGGGGAGTTTGGGGAAAAAAGAGAACGACTCTGGTGGGACTCGAACCCACAACCTTTGAATGGCTTTTCCTCCCCCTGCCTAGAAGTCCAATGCGCTATCCATTGCGCCACAGAGCCCCCGACGATTTACCCGCTTGACGTCTACCTTTTCAACCCTGGCAGCATCAGGTCCCTGTTTGGGCGAGGTGCGTTGGTGGCATGCCTCACTCTGAGGAAGCAATCAGAGCTTGATTTTGCCAGGTAAGTAAAAGACGCTACCAAGTCAGACGCGCTACCGTTGTGCCACGAGGCCTAGTTGTGAGCTCAAGAGGCAACGTTCTGACCTGGCGTCTGATGTGCAACCGTTGTGCCGCAAAGCGCGCTGAGAGTACCGATTAAAGAGGCTCTTTGTGTCGAAGGTGCACCGGCATGCTTGCGAGGGATTCGCCACACCATCCCTCGGGGTTTGTGTGGCGAAGGAGATGTACATGCAGATGTTCCACGAAAAGCTCAGTGTTTCCTGCCACCCCAGAGCCCGGATAGCTCAGTCGGCAGAGCATCAGACTTTTAATCTGAGGGTCCAGGGTTCAAGTCCCTGTTCGGGCGAAGGCTGTTCAAACCGCGTGGCAGCGTGGGATGAAGCGGGCCAAATTGGTCTCTCTTATGTACCTGACTTTGAGGAAACAATGGAAGGAGCAAGGGTCCAGCGTTCTAGGCCCTGTGTGAGCTGTGTGTTCAAACCACAGAGCGTGACTTGTGGCGCGCAACCTTTGTCTCCGTTGCACGCCTGACTTTGAGACAAAGGATGCAAAATTGAGCTGACACCTGCGCCTAAAGAGGCACCGCTGAGATTTGAACTCAGGATCTCCTGTTTACTAGACAGGCGCTTTGACCAACTAAGCCACGGCGCCTTGCTTCATCGGACCAGACGGGCTCAGGCTTCCGTTTTCTCTTCGACTAGGTGCTTTAAGGTGGGGTCGAAAGCCACCTTAGAAAGGTATGCCCAACATGCAGCAAAGGCTCTCAAGGCACCAGAATGAAGAGATTTTCCAGCTTCTTGGACTCTGATGGCGGTCTAAAAACAGATTCCCTGACCGGGAATCGAACCCGGGCCGCGGCGGTGAGAGCGCCGAATCCTAGCCACTAGACCACCAGGGAGAGCTTGGCTTCCTCTGCTCGCTGTCAAAGATGAGGACCACGTTGCAGGACGCAGCTAGTCAAAGGTTTCCACTGGACCTTAAAGTTCCCCCTGACCGGGAATCGAAACCAGCCACTAGACCACCAGGGAGAGACTTAAAAGAGTGGTGCGTCAGCAAAGGCTTTCTTCTTTTGTACCTGAACGGGAGTGAGAATGGGGCATCGCATGCCTTCCTCGCAAATAAAGCCTCCCGCTCGCTCGCTCGCTCGCTCACCCTTTGACAGCTCAGTTGGTGGAGCGGAGGACTGTATTTTTCCGAGATTTTCCAGCTCCGACGGCGGTACAGCTCATTGTCACACTGGCAAGACCCACAACAGGGGCAAACAAGAACACATTCGTCCCTGGGTGGGCTCGAACCACCATCCTTTCGGTTAACAGCCGAACGCGCTAGCCAATTGCGCCACAGAGACCCTGTTTTTACAGAAATAGGACCGGAAAATGGAAGGAAACGCTGGGAGACGAGTGCCAAAACTCCCACGAAGAAGAGGAGGAGCGGCCGTACAAATAACTCTTCCCGTGAGCCGTCGACGGGGAGTTTGGGGAAAAAAGAGAACGACTCTGGTGGGACTCGAACCCACAACCTTTGAATGGCTTTTCCTCCCCCTGCCTAGAAGTCCAATGCGCTATCCATTGCGCCACAGAGCCCCCGACGATGTACCCGCTTGACGTCTACCTTTTCAACCCTGGCAGCATCAGGTCCCTGTTTGGGCGAGGTGCGTTGGTGGCATGCCTCACTCTGAGGAAGCAATCAGAGCTTGATTTTGCCAGGTAAGTAAAAGACGCTACCAAGTCAGACGCGCTACCGTTGTGCCACGAGGCCTAGTTGTGAGCTCAAGAGGCAACGTTCTGACCTGGCGTCTGATGTGCAACCGTTGTGCCGCAAAGCGCGCTGAGAGTACCGATTAAAGAGGCTCTTTGTGTCGAAGGTGCACCGGCATGCTTGCGAGGGATTCGCCATACCATCCCTCGGGGTTTGTGTGGCGAAGGAGATGTACATGCAGATGTTCCACGAAAAGCTCAGTGTTTCCTGCCACCCCAGAGCCCGGATAGCTCAGTCGGCAGAGCATCAGACTTTTAATCTGAGGGTCCAGGGTTCAAGTCCCTGTTCGGGCGAAGGCTGTTCAAACCGCGTGGCAGCGTGGGATGAAGCGGGCCAAATTGGTCTCTCTTATGTACCTGACTTTGAGGAAACAATGGAAGGAGCAAGGGTCCAGCGTTCTAGGCCCTGTGTGAGCTGTGTGTTCAAACCACAGAGCGTGACTTGTGGCGCGCAACCTTTGTCTCCGTTGCACGCCTGACTTTGAGACAAAGGATGCAAAATTGAGCTGACACCTGCGCCTAAAGAGGCACCGCTGAGATTTGAACTCAGGATCTCCTGTTTACTAGACAGGCGCTTTGACCAACTAAGCCACGGCGCCTTGCTTCATCGGACCAGACGGGCTCAGGCTTCCGTTTTCTCTTCGACTAGGTGCTTTAAGGTGGGGTCGAAAGCCACCTTAGAAAGGTATGCCCAACATGCAGCAAAGGCTCTCAAGGCACCAGAATGAAGAGATTTTCCAGCTTCTTGGACTCTGATGGCGGTCTAAAAACAGATTCCCTGACCGGGAATCGAACCCGGGCCGCGGCGGTGAGAGCGCCGAATCCTAGCCACTAGACCACCAGGGAGAGCTTGGCTTCCTCTGCTCGCTGTCAAAGATGAGGACCACGTTGCAGGACGCAGCTAGTCAAAGGTTTCCACTGGACCTTAAAGTTCCCCCTGACCGGGAATCGAAACCAGCCACTAGACCACCAGGGAGAGACTTAAAAGAGTGGTGCGTCAGCAAAGGCTTTCTTCTTTTGTACCTGAACGGGAGTGAGAATGGGGCATCGCATGCCTTCCTCGCAAATAAAGCCTCCCGCTCGCTCGCTCGCTCGCTCACCCTTTGACAGCTCAGTTGGTGGAGCGGAGGACTGTATTTTTCCGAGATTTTCCAGCTCCGACGGCGGTACAGCTCATTGTCACACTGGCAAGACCCACAACAGGGGCAAACAAGAACACATTCGTCCCTGGGTGGGCTCGAACCACCATCCTTTCGGTTAACAGCCGAACGCGCTAGCCAATTGCGCCACAGAGACCCTGTTTTTACAGAAATAGGACCGGAAAATGGAAGGAAACGCTGGGAGACGAGTGCCAAAACTCCCACGAAGAAGAGGAGGAGCGGCCGTACAAATAACTCTTCCCGTGAGCCGTCGACGGGGAGTTTGGGGAAAAAAGAGAACGACTCTGGTGGGACTCGAACCCACAACCTTTGAATGGCTTTTCCTCCCCCTGCCTAGAAGTCCAATGCGCTATCCATTGCGCCACAGAGCCCCCGACGATGTACCCGCTTGACGTCTACCTTTTCAACCCTGGCAGCATCAGGTCCCTGTTTGGGCGAGGTGCGTTGGTGGCATGCCTCACTCTGAGGAAGCAATCAGAGCTTGATTTTGCCAGGTAAGTAAAAGACGCTACCAAGTCAGACGCGCTACCGTTGTGCCACGAGGCCTAGTTGTGAGCTCAAGAGGCAACGTTCTGACCTGGCGTCTGATGTGCAACCGTTGTGCCGCAAAGCGCGCTGAGAGTACCGATTAAAGAGGCTCTTTGTGTCGAAGGTGCACCGGCATGCTTGCGAGGGATTCGCCATACCATCCCTCGGGGTTTGTGTGGCGAAGGAGATGTACATGCAGATGTTCCACGAAAAGCTCAGTGTTTCCTGCCACCCCAGAGCCCGGATAGCTCAGTCGGCAGAGCATCAGACTTTTAATCTGAGGGTCCAGGGTTCAAGTCCCTGTTCGGGCGAAGGCTGTTCAAACCGCGTGGCAGCGTGGGATGAAGCGGGCCAAATTGGTCTCTCTTATGTACCTGACTTTGAGGAAACAATGGAAGGAGCAAGGGTCCAGCGTTCTAGGCCCTGTGTGAGCTGTGTGTTCAAACCACAGAGCGTGACTTGTGGCGCGCAACCTTTGTCTCCGTTGCACGCCTGACTTTGAGACAAAGGATGCAAAATTGAGCTGACACCTGCGCCTAAAGAGGCACCGCTGAGATTTGAACTCAGGATCTCCTGTTTACTAGACAGGCGCTTTGACCAACTAAGCCACGGCGCCTTGCTTCATCGGACCAGACGGGCTCAGGCTTCCGTTTTCTCTTCGACTAGGTGCTTTAAGGTGGGGTCGAAAGCCACCTTAGAAAGGTATGCCCAACATGCAGCAAAGGCTCTCAAGGCACCAGAATGAAGAGATTTTCCAGCTTCTTGGACTCTGATGGCGGTCTAAAAACAGATTCCCTGACCGGGAATCGAACCCGGGCCGCGGCGGTGAGAGCGCCGAATCCTAGCCACTAGACCACCAGGGAGAGCTTGGCTTCCTCTGCTCGCTGTCAAAGATGAGGACCACGTTGCAGGACGCAGCTAGTCAAAGGTTTCCACTGGACCTTAAAGTTCCCCCTGACCGGGAATCGAAACCAGCCACTAGACCGCCAGGGAGAGACTTAAAAGAGTGGTGCGTCAGCAAAGGCTTTCTTCTTTTGTACCTGAACGGGAGTGAGAATGGGGCATCGCATGCCTTCCTCGCAAATAAAGCCTCCCGCTCGCTCGCTCGCTCGCTCACCCTTTGACAGCTCAGTTGGTGGAGCGGAGGACTGTATTTTTCCGAGATTTTCCAGCTCCGACGGCGGTACAGCTCATTGTCACACTGGCAAGACCCACAACAGGGGCAAACAAGAACACATTCGTCCCTGGGTGGGCTCGAACCACCATCCTTTCGGTTAACAGCCGAACGCGCTAGCCAATTGCGCCACAGAGACCCTGTTTTTACAGAAATAGGACCGGAAAATGGAAGGAAACGCTGGGAGACGAGTGCCAAAACTCCCACGAAGAAGAGGAGGAGCGGCCGTACAAATAACTCTTCCCGTGAGCCGTCGACGGGGAGTTTGGGGAAAAAAGAGAACGACTCTGGTGGGACTCGAACCCACAACCTTTGAATGGCTTTTCCTCCCCCTGCCTAGAAGTCCAATGCGCTATCCATTGCGCCACAGAGCCCCCGACGATTTACCCGCTTGACGTCTACCTTTTGAACCCTGGCAGCATCAGGTCCCTGTTTGGGCGAGGTGCGTTGGTGGCATGCCTCACTCTGAGGAAGCAATCAGAGTTTGATTTTGCCAGGTAAGTAAACGACGCTACCAAGTCAGACGCGCTACCGTTGTGCCACGAGGCCTAGTTGTGAGCTCAAGAGGCAACGTTCTGACCTGGCGTCTGATGTGCAACCGTTGTGCCGCAAAGCGCGCTGAGAGTACCGTTTAAAGAGGCTCTTTGTGTCGAAGGTGCACCGGCATGCTTGCGAGGGATTCGCCATACCATCCCTCGGGGTTTGTGTGGTGAAGGAGATGTACATGCAGATGTTCCACGAAAAGCTCAGTGTTTCCTGCCACCCCAGAGCCCGGATAGCTCAGTCGGCAGAGCATCAGACTTTTAATCTGAGGGTCCAGGGTTCAAGTCCCTGTTCGGGCGAAGGCTGTTCAAACCGCGTGGCAGCGTGGGATGAAGCGGTCCAAATTGGTCTCTCTTATGTACCTGACTTTGAGGAAACAATGGAAGGAGCAAGGGTCCAGCGTTCTAGGCCCTGTGTGAGCTGTGTGTTCAAACCACAGAGCGTGACTTGTGGCGCGCAACCTTTGTCTCCGTTGCACGCCTGACTTTGAGACAAAGGATGCAAAATTGAGCTGACACCTGCGCCTAAAGAGGCACCGCTGAGATTTGAACTCAGGATCTCCTGTTTACTAGACAGGCGCTTTGACCAACTAAGCCACGGCGCCTTGCTTCATCGGACCAGACGGGCTCAGGCTTCCGTTTTCTCTTCGACTAGGTGCTTTAAGGTGGGGTCGAAAGCCACCTTAGAAAGGTATGCCCAACATGCAGCAAAGGCTCTCAAGGCACCAGAATGAAGAGATTTTCCAGCTTCTTGGACTCTGATGGCGGTCTAAAAACAGATTCCCTGACCGGGAATCGAACCCGGGCCGCGGCGGTGAGAGCGCCGAATCCTAGCCACTAGACCACCAGGGAGAGCTTGGCTTCCTCTGCTCGCTGTCAAAGATGAGGACCACGTTGCAGGGCGCAGCTTGTCAAAGGTTTCCACTGGACCTTAAAGTTCCCTGACCGGGAATCGAAACCAGCCACTAGACCACCAGGGAGAGACTTAAAAGAGTGGTGCGTCAGCAAAGGCTTTCTTCTTTTGTACCTGAACGGGAGTGAGAATGGGGCATCGCACGCCTTCCTCGCAAATAAAGCCTCCCACTCGCTCGCTCGCTCGCTCACCCTTTGACAGCTCAGTTGGTGGAGCGGAGGACTGTATTTTTCCGAGATTTTCCAGCTCCGACGGCGGTACAGCTCATTGTCACACTGGCAAGACCCACAACAGGGGCAAACAAGAACACATTCGTCCCTGGGTGGGCTCGAACCACCATCCTTTCGGTTAACAGCCGAACGCGCTAGCCAATTGCGCCACAGAGACCCTGTTTTTACAGAAATAGGACCGGAAAATGGAAGGAAACGCTGGGAGACGAGTGCCAAAACTCCCACGAAGAAGAGGAGGAGCGGCCGTACAAATAACTCTTCCCGTGAGCCGTCGACGGGGAGTTTGGGGAAAAAAGAGAACGACTCTGGTGGGACTCGAACCCACAACCTTTGAATGGCTTTTCCTCCCCCTGCCTAGAAGTCCAAAGCGCTATCCATTGCGCCACAGAGCCCCCGACGATTTAGCCGCTTGACGTCTACCTTTTGAACCCTGGCAGCATCAGGTCCCTGTTTGGGCGAGGTGCGTTGGTGGCATGCCTCACTCTGAGGAAGCAATCAGAGCTTGATTTTGCCAGGTAAGTAAAAGACGCTACCAAGTCAGACGCGCTACCGTTGTGCCACGAGGCCTAGTTGTGAGCTCAAGAGGCAACGTTCTGACCTGGCGTCTGATGTGCAACCGTTGTGCCGCAAAGCGCGCTGAGAGTACCGTTTAAAGAGGCTCTTTGTGTCGAAGGTGCACCGGCATGCTTGCGAGGGATTCGCCATACCATCCCTCGGGGTTTGTGTGGCGAAGGAGATGTACATGCAGATGTTCCACGAAATGCTCAGTGTTTCCTGCCACCCCAGAGCCCGGATAGCTCAGTCGGCAGAGCATCAGACTTTTAATCTGAGGGTCCAGGGTTCAAGTCCCTGTTCGGGCGAAGGCTGTTCAAACCGCGTGGCAGCGTGGGATGAAGTGGGCCAAATTGGTCTCTCTTATGTACCTGACTTTGAGGAAACAATGGAAGGAGCAAGGGTCCAGCGTTCTAGGCCCTGTGTGAGCTGTGTGTTCAAACCACAGAGCGTGACTTGTGGCGCGCAGCCTTTGTCTCCGTTGCACGCCTGACTTTGAGACAAAGGATGCTAAATTGAGCTGACACCTGCGCCTAAAGAGGCACCGCTGAGATTTGAACTCAGGATCTCCTGTTTACTAGACAGGCGCTTTGACCAACTAAGCCACGGCGCCTTGCTTCATCGGACCAGACGGGCTCAGGCTTCCGTTTTCTCTTCGACTAGGTGCTTTAAGGTGGGGTGGAAAGCCACCTTAGAAAGGTATGCCCAACATGCAGCAAAGGCTC
This sequence comes from Osmerus mordax, assembly GCF_038355195.1. Classification (NCBI taxonomy): domain Eukaryota; kingdom Metazoa; phylum Chordata; class Actinopteri; order Osmeriformes; family Osmeridae; genus Osmerus; species Osmerus mordax. The sequence continues at coordinate 15,804,878 of NC_090058.1, read as the reverse complement.
TCAAGGCACCAGAATGAAGAGATTTTCCAGCTTCTTGGACTCTGATGGCGGTCTAAAAACAGATTCCCTGACCGGGAATCGAACCCGGGCCACGGCGGTGAGAGCTCCGAATCCTAGCCACTAGACCACCAGGGAGAGCTTGGCTTCCTCTGCTCGCTGTCAAAGATGAGGACCACGTTGCAGGACGCAGCTAGTCAAAGGTTTCCACTGGACCTTAAAGTTCCCCCTGACCGGGAATCGAAACCAGCCACTAGACCACCAGGGAGAGACTTAAAAGAGTGGTGCGTCAGCAAAGGCTTTCTTCTTTTGTACCTGAACGGGAGTGAGAATGGGGCATCGCATGCCTTCCTCGCAAATAAAGCCTCCAACTCGCTCGCTCGCTCACCCTTTGACAGCTTAGTTGGTGGAGCGGAGGACTGTATTTTTCCGAGATTTTCCAGCTCCGACGGCGGTACAGCTCATTGTCACACTGGCAAGACCCACAACAGGGGCAAACAAGAACACATTCGTCCCTGGGTGGGCTCGAACCACCATCCTTTCGGTTAACAGCCGAACGCGCTAGCCAATTGCGCCACAGAGACCCTGTTTTTACAGAAATAGGACCGGAAAATGGAAGGAAACGCTGGGAGACGAGTGCCAAAACTCCCACGAAGAAGAGGAGGAGCGGCCGTACAAATAACTCTTCCCGTGAGCCGTCGACGGGGAGTTTGGGGAAAAAAGAGAACGACTCTGGTGGGACTCGAACCCACAACCTTTGAATGGCTTTTCCTCCCCCTGCCTAGAAGTCCAATGCGCTATCCATTGCGCCACAGAGCCCCCGACGATTTACCCGCTTGACGTCTACCTTTTCAACCCTGGCAGCATCAGGTCCCTGTTTGGGCGAGGTGCGTTGGTGGCATGCCTCACTCTGAGGAAGCAATCAGAGCTTGATTTTGCCAGGTAAGTAAAAGACGCTACCAAGTCAGACGCGCTACCGTTGTGCCACGAGGCCTAGTTGTGAGCTCAAGAGGCAACGTTCTGACCTGGCGTCTGATGTGCAACCGTTGTGCCGCAAAGTGCGCTGAGAGTACCGTTTAAAGAGGCTCTTTGTGTCGAAGGTGCACCGGCATGCTTGCGAGGGATTCGCCATACCATCCCTCGGGGTTTGTGTGGCGAAGGAGATGTACATGCAGATGTTCCACGAAAAGCTCAGTGTTTCCTGCCACCCCAGAGCCCGGATAACTCAGTCGGCAGAGCATCAGACTTTTAATCTGAGGGTCCAGGGTTCAAGTCCCTGTTCGGGCGAAGGCTGTTCAAACCGCGTGGCAGCGTGGGATGAAGCGGGCCAAATTGGTCTCTCTTATGTACCTGACTTTGAGGAAACAATGGAAGGAGCAAGGGTCCAGCGTTCTAGGCCCTGTGTGAGCTGTGTGTTCAAACCACAGAGCGTGACTTGTGGCGCGCAACCTTTGTCTCCGTTGCACGCCTGACTTTGAGACAAAGGATGCAAAATTGAGCTGACACCTGCGCCTAAAGAGGCACCGCTGAGATTTGAACTCAGGATCTCCTGTTTACTAGACAGGCGCTTTGACCAACTAAGCCACGGCGCCTTGCTTCATCGGACCAGACGGGCTCAGGCTTCCGTTTTCTCTTCGACTAGGTGCTTTAAGGTGGGGTCGAAAGCCACCTTAGAAAGGTATGCCCAACATGCAGCAAAGGCTCTCAAGGCACCAGAATGAAGAGATTTTCCAGCTTCTTGGACTCTGATGGCAGTCTAAAAACAGATTCCCTGACCGGGAATCGAACCCAGGCCGCGGCGGTGAGAGCGCCGAATCCTAGCCACTAGACCACCAGGGAGAGCTTGGCTTCCTCTGCTCGCTGTCAAAGATGAGGACCACGTTGCAGGACGCAGCTAGTCAAAGGTTTCCACTGGACCTTAAAGTTCCCTGACCGGGAATCGAAACCAGCCACTAGACCACCAGGGAGAGACTTAAAAGAGTGGTGCGTCAGCAAAGGCTTTCTTCTTTTTTATCTGAACGGGAGTGAGAATGGGGCCTTCCTCGCAAATAAAGCCTCCCACTCGCTCGCTCACCCTTTGACAGCTCAGTTGGTGGAGCGGAGGACTGTATTTCTCAGAGGGATTCGTCATACGATCCCAAGGGGTTTGTGTGGCGAAGGAGATGTACATGCAGATGTTCCACGAAAAGCTCAGTGTTTTCCTGCCATTCCAGAGCCCTACTCAAGGAAGTGGTCAACGGGTCATTTTCAAAAAGCTCACTATTATATGCCATCTGTGCAGAGCCTCTGGCCACACTGATTAAGAGGGACCAGGGGGTGACAGGGATTGGGCTGCCATATGGGGGGATATGTGTAGTCAACCAGTATGCCGATGATACCACAATCACAGTGAGGGATGGGGAAAGTGTGAAAAGGGTGCTAGAGCTGGTGGAGAAATATGGACAAGCGTCAGGGGCAAGGATTAATAAGGACAAGTCAGAAATAATGTATATAGGACGGGTGGAGAGAGAAGACGTGGGGTTAAGGGTAGAGGAGAAATATATAAAAGTATTGGGTGTGCATCTAGGAGTGGACAGTCGGGAGGCGAGGGATGTGACTTGGACAGGGGTGATTAATAAAATAAGGACTGTATGTATATCGTGGAGAGGGCGAAGATTGCGTTTAAAGGGAAAGGTCATTGTGGTAAATAGTTTGTTACTCTCAGTGTGTGTATATGTGATGAACGTCATTGACATGCCAGAGTGGGTTATGAATGCTCTAAATAAAATAGTGTGTGATTTCATGTGGGACGGGAAAGGTGTTAAAATTGCAAAGAACACTCTGGTGGGGAAATGGTGGGAGGGAGGTCTGAACTTAGTGGATTTGGAAACAAAGAAGACTGCACTGAGGATAAAAACTGTGAGAAAATATATGGTTGGACAATGGGACTATGGGTGGAAGGAGTTGTTAAGGAAATATGTTAATGATGTGGGAGGGATGGGGGACAGTGCTTGGTACATGGGGTTCAAGCAGTCAATGACGGTTGGAATACCAGAGATATACAGGGAGGTGCTGGAGGCTTGGAGAAGGATTCTGCCAAAGGTAGAATATGATTGTGGGACTTTAACTGGGATTGTGAATCTGCCTCTGTTTTTAAATGAGAAGATCAAGTGGAACCAAAAAACCTTGTATGAGCCCAAGTTCTTCTTCGGAGGCATTAAGCAGGTGAAGGACATTGTTTATGAGGCCATCCCGGGATTTCTCAGAGGGAACTGTATATACGACACGGTGTGTGAGTGGGAGGGAATGGAGAGCAGAGAGGAAGTTTGCAAGATATATGAAAAAATCAAGTCAAGCATACCTTTGGAATGGGCTACTCTCTTGCAAACACAATGTATGTTTCATAGGGATGACTGTATGCCGGTGATGTATGTCATGGAGGATGGCGAGAAATGTATGATGGACAGTATGAGTGTAAAGAAAATATATGGATGGTTAATTGTTAATATGTTCAAGGCGCCAGCGGCGGAGAAGGTGTGGAGTGGAGTATTTGTGGATATGGAGGTGAAGAAAATTTGGTCAAACTTAAACATCAAATATAACACCATTGAATGCGAAAATAATGACTTTCTGATAAGACACAACAGAATATACACAAACGTGGTGCTACATGCTATTAATAATGAGGTGAATATAATGTGTGATGTGTGTAATGGTGGTCGTGAGAGCTTTTTACATTATTTTTTGGATTGTGTTGATTTGGTTGATTTCTTTGTTTTCATCAAGGCCTTGTTGGTGGAGAACTGGAGTTGGGAGTTTGACTTGGAGGATGGGTGGAGGCCTCTGTTTTTGTTTGGGGTGTTTGCTAAGAGCAAAAAAACAAATCTGTGTTTAATTAACTTTGTTTTAAGTCACGCCAGATATGCTGTGGTGCTACGACGGAACTTTGCCCACTTTGAGGGGCGCAAGGTAAAGATTAAACCCTTGTTTAAGACACTCATGAAGAGAAGCATTGGACTTCTTTGGAATTATGGTGGAGTGGATGTAAAATCCTTCTTTGTGCATGGGAATACATTAGTTTCTGAAGGAGAAGGGGGAAAGATGTTAATCAATTGGTGACGAAGGAGTTGCTTTTGTAAATATTGTTCCTTTGGTCATTGGTGGTGGATATTGTGTGTGATTATGCATATGTGAATGTCAGTATGTCTTGTAAATTTGTGAATTGAAAAAACACTAATAAAAAGATAAAAAAAAAGTTGGTCAGAGCGTGGTGCTAATAACGCCAAGGTCGTGGGTTCGATCCCCATACGGGCCAACCGGCCCTTCTTCGGAGACCTTTTCCATCGCTTTATCTAGTCTGTGGCAAGGCTTTGAAATGCTACTGACTGGCTTCGAAACGTCTGCCCAAATAGCTCAGTTGGGAGAGGGTCAGACTGAGGATCTCAGGGTCCCTGGTTTGAGCCTCGGTTTTGGTAAACCCGTGGCGTTTGCAAAATACAGTCTACTCAAGGAAGTGGTCAACGGGTCATTTTCAAAAAGCTCACGCCAAAACACTGCAGACCACTGACTGGTCAGAGAGGATTGCGACACTGGACGTACTGCACAAACCTGTCTTATTGAAATAGCCGAGCTACTGAACAAACAAGCCACCAGCACAGCAGCGCCGTGGACCGGTAGGCCGTGGCTTTCCTCCACGGGGCTATTGGATGAAATGTCAACCCGCAAAACGCCCCTTGTCTATTGAGGAGCTGGAGACGTTCCTGTGCATGCTGTCAAAAAGGCGCGAGTAGAGTGGTGTGTGTCGCGATGAAGATGACGACCGGCTGCATGGAGGGGGCGCTATCTGCGTTGGAAGACGGACTGCAGAACGTGCAGCGGAGCGGTACTCAAAAGGCAAACTGCCGAAAGACGAAAAAGGGATTGGAGAATGCCGGCATCGATCCCGCTACTTCTCGCATGCTAAGCGAGCGCTCTACCATGTACAGAGTGTCTCGGGCCCGTTAGCTCAGTTGGTCAGAGCGTGGTGCTAATAACGCCAAGGTCGTGGGTTCGATCCCCATACGGGCCAACCAGCCCTTCTTCGGAGACCTTTTCCATCGCTTTATCTAGTCTTTGGCAAGGCTTTGAAATGCTACTGACTGGCTTCGAAACGTCTGCCCAAATAGATCAGTTGGGAGAGAGTCAGACTGAGGATCTCAGGGTCCCTGGTTTGAGCCTCGGTTTTGGTAAACCCGTGGCGTTTGCAAAATACAGTCTACTCAAGGAAGTGGTCAACGGGTCATTTTCAAAAAGCTCACGCCAAAACACTGCAGACCACTGACTGGTCAGAGAGGATTGCGACACTGGACGTACTGCACAAACCTGTCTTATTGAAATAGCCGAGCTACTGAACAAACAAGCCACCAGCACAGCAGCGCCGTGGACCGGTAGGCCGTGGCTTTCCTCCACGGGGCTATTGGATGAAATGTCAACCCGCAAAACGCCCCTTGTCTATTGAGGAGCTGGAGACGTTCCTGTGCATGCTGTCAAAAAGGCGCGAGTAGAGTGGTGTGTGTCGCGATGAAGATGGCGACCGGCTGCATGGAGGGGGCGCTATCTGCGTTGGAAGACGGACTGCAGAACGTGCAGCGGAGCGGTACTCGGGAGGCAAACTGCCGAAAGACGAAAAAGGGATTGGAGAATGCGGGCATCGATCCCGCTACTTCTCGCATGCTAAGCGAGCGCTCTACCATGTACAGAGTGTCTCGGGCCCGTTAGCTCAGTTGGTCAGAGCGTGGTGCTAATAACGCCAAGGTCGTGGGTTCGATCCCCATACGGGCCAACCAGCCATTCTTCGGAGATCTTTTCCATCGCTTTATCTAGTCTGTGGCAAGGCTTTGAAATGCTACTGACTAGCTTTGAAACTTCTGCCCAAATAGCTCAGTTGGGAGAGAGTCAGACTGAGGATCTCAGGGTCCCTGGTTTAAGCCTCGGTTTTGGTAAACCCGTGGCGTTTGCAAAATGCAGTCTACTCAAGGAAGTGGTCAACGGGTCATTTTCAAAAAGCTCACGCCAAAACACTGCAGACCACTGACTGGTCAGAGAGGATTGCGACACTGGACGTACTGCACAAACCTGTCTTATTGAAATAGCCGAGCTACTGAACAAACAAGCCACCAGCACAGCAGCGCCGTGGACCGGTAGGCCGTGGCTTTCCTCCACGGGGCTATTGGATGAAATGTCAACCCGCAAAACGCCCCTTGTCTATTGAGGAGCTGGAGACGTTCCTGTGCATGCTGTCAAAAAGGCGCGAGTAGAGTGGTGTGTGTCGCGATGAAGATGACGACCGGCTGCATGGAGGGGGCGCTATCTGCGTTGGAAGACGGACTGCAGAACGTGCAGCGGAGCGGTACTCAAAAGGCAAACTGCCGAAAGACGAAAAAGGGATTGGAGAATGCCGGCATCGATCCCGCTACTTCTCGCATGCTAAGCGAGCGCTCTACCATGTACAGAGTGTCTCGGGCCCGTTAGCTCAGTTGGTCAGAGCGTGGTGCTAATAACGCCAAGGTCGTGGGTTCGATCCCCATACGGGCCAACCAGCCCTTCTTCGGAGACCTTTTCCATCGCTTTATCTAGTCTTTGGCAAGGCTTTGAAATGCTACTGACTGGCTTCGAAATGTCTGCCCAAATAGATCAGTTGGGAGAGAGTCAGACTGAGGATCTCAGGGTCCCTGGTTTGAGCCTCGGTTTTGGTAAACCCGTGGCGTTTGCAAAATACAGTCTACTCAAGGAAGTGGTCAACGGGTCATTTTCAAAAAGCTCACGCCAAAACACTGCAGACCACTGACTGGTCAGAGAGGATTGCGACACTGGACGTACTGCACAAACCTGTCTTATTGAAATAGCCGAGCTACTGAACAAACAAGCCACCAGCACAGCAGCGCCGTGGACCGGTAGGCCGTGGCTTTCCTCCACGGGGCTATTGGATGAAATGTCAACCCGCAAAACGCCCCTTGTCTATTGAGGAGCTGGAGACGTTCCTGTGCATGCTGTCAAAAAGGCGCGAGTAGAGTGGTGTGTGTCGCGATGAAGATGGCGACCGGCTGCATGGAGGGGGCGCTATCTGCGTTGGAAGACGGACTGCAGAACGTGCAGCGGAGCGGTACTCGGGAGGCAAACTGCCGAAAGACGAAAAAGGGATTGGAGAATGCGGGCATCGATCCCGCTACTTCTCGCATGCTAAGCGAGCGCTCTACCATGTACAGAGTGTCTCGGGCCCGTTAGCTCAGTTGGTCAGAGCGTGGTGCTAATAACGCCAAGGTCGTGGGTTCGATCCCCATACGGGCCAACCAGCCATTCTTCGGAGATCTTTTCCATCGCTTTATCTAGTCTGTGGCAAGGCTTTGAAATGCTACTGACTAGCTTTGAAACTTCTGCCCAACTAGCTCAGTTGGGAGAGAGTCAGACTGAGGATCTCAGGGTCCCTGGTTTGAGCCTCGGTTTTGGTAAACCCGTGGCGTTTGCAAAATGCAGTCTACTCAAGGAAGTGGTCAACGGGTCATTTTCAAAAAGCTCACGCCAAAACACTGCAGACCACTGACTGGTCAGAGAGGATTGCGACACTGGACGTACTGCACAAACCTGTCTTATTGAAATAGCCGAGCTACTGAACAAACAAGCCACCAGCACAGCAGCGCCGTGGACCGGTAGGCCGTGGCTTTCCTCCACGGGGCTATTGGATGAAATGTCAACCCGCAAAACGCCCCTTGTCTATTGAGGAGCTGGAGACGTTCCTGTGCATGCTGTCAAAAAGGCGCGAGTAGAGTGGTGTGTGTCGCGATGAAGATGACGACCGGCTGCATGGAGGGGGCGCTATCTGCGTTGGAAGACGGACTGCAGAACGTGCAGCGGAGCGGTACTCGGGAGGCAAACTGCCGAAAGACGAAAAAGGGATTGGAGAATGCCGGCATCGATCCCGCTACTTCTCGCATGCTAAGCGAGCGCTCTACCATGTACAGAGTGTCTCGGGCCCGTTAGCTCAGTTGGTCAGAGCGTGGTGCTAATAACGCCAAGGTCGTGGGTTCGATCCCCATACGGGCCAACCAGCCCTTCTTCGGAGACCTTTTCCATCGCTTTATCTAGTCTTTGGCAAGGCTTTGAAATGCTACTGACTGGCTTCGAAACGTCTGCCCAAATAGATCAGTTGGGAGAGAGTCAGACTGAGGATCTCAGGGTCCCTGGTTTGAGCCTCGGTTTTGGTAAACCCGTGGCGTTTGCAAAATACAGTCTACTCAAGGAAGTGGTCAACGGGTCATTTTCAAAAAGCTCACGCCAAAACACTGCAGACCACTGACTGGTCAGAGAGGATTGCGACACTGGACGTACTGCACAAACCTGTCTTATTGAAATAGCCGAGCTACTGAACAAACAAGCCACCAGCACAGCAGCGCCGTGGACCGGTAGGCCGTGGCTTTCCTCCACGGGGCTATTGGATGAAATGTCAACCCGCAAAACGCCCCTTGTCTATTGAGGAGCTGGAGACGTTCCTGTGCATGCTGTCAAAAAGGCGCGAGTAGAGTGGTGTGTGTCGCGATGAAGATGGCGACCGGCTGCATGGAGGGGGCGCTATCTGCGTTGGAAGACGGACTGCAGAACGTGCAGCGGAGCGGTACTCGGGAGGCAAACTGCCGAAAGACGAAAAAGGGATTGGAGAATGCGGGCATCGATCCCGCTACTTCTCGCATGCTAAGCGAGCGCTCTACCATGTACAGAGTGTCTCGGGCCCGTTAGCTCAGTTGGTCAGAGCGTGGTGCTAATAACGCCAAGGTCGTGGGTTCGATCCCCATACGGGCCAACCAGCCATTCTTCGGAGATCTTTTCCATCGCTTTATCTAGTCTGTGGCAAGGCTTTGAAATGCTACTGACTAGCTTTGAAACTTCTGCCCAAATAGCTCAGTTGGGAGAGAGTCAGACTGAGGATCTCAGGGTCCCTGGTTTAAGCCTCGGTTTTGGTAAACCCGTGGCGTTTGCAAAATGCAGTCTACTCAAGGAAGTGGTCAACGGGTCATTTTCAAAAAGCTCACGCCAAAACACTGCAGACCACTGACTGGTCAGAGAGGATTGCGACACTGGACGTACTGCACAAACCTGTCTTATTGAAATAGCCGAGCTACTGAACAAACAAGCCACCAGCACAGCAGCGCCGTGGACCGGTAGGCCGTGGCTTTCCTCCACGGGGCTATTGGATGAAATGTCAACCCGCAAAACGCCCCTTGTCTATTGAGGAGCTGGAGACGTTCCTGTGCATGCTGTCAAAAAGGCGCGAGTAGAGTGCTGTGTGTCGCGATGAAGATGACGACCGGCTGCATGGAGGGGGCGCTATCTGCGTTGGAAGACGGACTGCAGAACGTGCAGCGGAGCGGTACTCAAAAGGCAAACTGCCGAAAGACGAAAAAGGGATTGGAGAATGCCGGCATCGATCCCGCTACTTCTCGCATGCTAAGCGAGCGCTCTACCATGTACAGAGTGTCTCGGGCCCGTTAGCTCAGTTGGTCAGAGCGTGGTGCTAATAACGCCAAGGTCGTGGGTTCGATCCCCATACGGGCCAACCAGCCCTTCTTCGGAGACCTTTTCCATCGCTTTATCTAGTCTTTGGCAAGGCTTTGAAATGCTACTGACTGGCTTCGAAACGTCTGCCCAAATAGCTCAGTTGGGAGAGAGTCAGACTGAGGATCTCAGGGTCCCTGGTTTGAGCCTCGGTTTTGGTAAACCCGTGGCGTTTGCAAAATACAGTCTACTCAAGGAAGTGGTCAACGGGTCATTTTCAAAAAGCTCACGCCAAAACACTGCAGACCACTGACTGGTCAGAGAGGATTGCGACACTGGACGTACTGCACAAACCTGTCTTATTGAAATAGCCGAGCTACTGAACAAACAAGCCACCAGCACAGCAGCGCCGTGGACCGGTAGGCCGTGGCTTTCCTCCACGGGGCTATTGGATGAAATGTCAACCCGCAAAACGCCCCTTGTCTATTGAGGAGCTGGAGACGTTCCTGTGCATGCTGTCAAAAAGGCGCGAGTAGAGTGCTGTGTGTCGCGATGAAGATGACGACCGGCTGCATGGAGGGGGCGCTATCTGCGTTGGAAGACGGACTGCAGAACGTGCAGCGGAGCGGTACTCAAAAGGCAAACTGCCGAAAGACGAAAAAGGGATTGGAGAATGCCGGCATCGATCCCGCTACTTCTCGCATGCTAAGCGAGCGCTCTACCATGTACAGAGTGTCTCGGGCCCGTTAGCTCAGTTGGTCAGAGCGTGGTGCTAATAACGCCAAGGTCGTGGGTTCGATCCCCATACGGGCCAACCAGCCCTTCTTCGGAGATCTTTTCCATCGCTTTATCTAGTCTGTGGCAAGGCTTTGAAATGCTACTGACTGACTTTGAAACGTCTGCCCAAATAGCTCAGTTGGGAGAGAGTCAGACTGAGGATCTCAGGGTCCCTGGTTTGAGCCTCGGTTTTGGTAAACCCGTGGCGTTTGCAAAATACAGTCTACTCAAGGAAGTGGTCAACGGGTCATTTTCAAAAAGCTCACGCCAAAACACTGCAGACCACTGACTGGTCAGAGAGGATTGCGACACTGGACGTACTGCACAAACCTGTCTTATTGAAATAGCCGAGCTACTGAACAAACAAGCCACCAGCACAGCAGCGCCGTGGACCGGTAGGCCGTGGCTTTCCTCCACGGGGCTATTGGATGAAATGTCAACCCGCAAAACGCCCCTTGTCTATTGAGGAGCTGGAGACGTTCCTGTGCATGCTGTCAAAAAGGCGCGAGTAGAGTGCTGTGTGTCGCGATGAAGATGACGACCGGCTGCATGGAGGGGGCGCTATCTGCGTTGGAAGACGGACTGCAGAACGTGCAGCGGAGCGGTACTCGGAAGGCAAACTGCCGAAAGACGAAAAAGGGATTGGAGAATGCCGGCATCGATCCCGCTACTTCTCGCATGCTAAGCGAGCGCTCTACCATGTACAGAGTGTCTCGGGCCCGTTAGCTCAGTTGGTCAGAGCGTGGTGCTAATAACGCCAAGGTCGTGGGTTCGATCCCCATACGGGCCAACCAGCCCTTCTTCGGGGATCTTTTCCATCGCTTTATCTAGTCTGTGGCAAGGCTTTGAAATGCTACTGACTGGCTTCGAAACGTCTGCCCAAATAGCTCAGTTGGGAGAGAGTCAGACTGAGGATCTCAGGGTCCCTGGTTTGAGCCTCGGTTTTGGTAAACCCGTGGCGTTTGCAAAATACAGTCTACTCAAGGAAGTGGTCAACGGGTCATTTTCAAAAAGCTCACGCCAAAACACTGCAGACCACTGACTGGTCAGAGAGGATTGCGACACTGGACGTACTGCACAAACCTGTCTTATTGAAATAGCCGAGCTACTGAACAAACAAGCCACCAGCACAGCAGCGCCGTGGACCGGTAGGCCGTGGCTTTCCTCCACGGGGCTATTGGATGAAATGTCAACCCGCAAAACGCCCCTTGTCTATTGAGGAGCTGGAGACGTTCCTGTGCATGCTGTCAAAAAGGCGCGAGTAGAGTGCTGTGTGTCGCGATGAAGATGACGACCGGCTGCATGGAGGGGGCGCTATCTGCGTTGGAAGACGGACTGCAGAACGTGCAGCGGAGCGGTACTCAAAAGGCAAACTGCCGAAAGACGAAAAAGGGATTGGAGAATGCCGGCATCGATCCCGCTACTTCTCGCATGCTAAGCGAGCGCTCTACCATGTACAGAGTGTCTCGGGCCCGTTAGCTCAGTTGGTCAGAGCGTGGTGCTAATAACGCCAAGGTCGTGGGTTCGATCCCCATACGGGCCAACCAGCCCTTCTTCGGGGATCTTTTCCATCGCTTTATCTAGTCTGTGGCAAGGCTTTGAAATGCTACTGACTGGCTTCGAAACGTCTGCCCAAATAGCTCAGTTGGGAGAGAGTCAGACTGAGGATCTCAGGGTCCCTGGTTTGAGCCTCGGTTTTGGTAAACCCGTGGCGTTTGCAAAATACAGTCTACTCAAGGAAGTGGTCAACGGGTCATTTTCAAAAAGCTCACGCCAAAACACTGCAGACCACTGACTGGTCAGAGAGGATTGCGACACTGGACGTACTGCACAAACCTGTCTTATTGAAATAGCCGAGCTACTGAACAAACAAGCCACCAGCACAGCAGCGCCGTGGACCGGTAGGCCGTGGCTTTCCTCCACGGGGCTATTGGATGAAATGTCAACCCGCAAAACGCCCCTTGTCTATTGAGGAGCTGGAGACGTTCCTGTGCATGCTGTCAAAAAGGCGCGAGTAGAGTGGTGTGTGTCGCGATGAAGATGGCGACCGGCTGCATGGAGGGGGCGCTATCTGCGTTGGGAGACGGACTGCAGAACGTGCAGCGGAGCGGTACTCGGGAGGCAAACTGCCGAAAGACGAAAAAGGGATTGGAGAATGCGGGCATCGATCCCGCTACTTCTCGCAGGCTAAGCGAGCGCTCTACCATGTACAGAGTGTCTCGGGCCCGTTAGCTCAGTTGGTCAGAGCGTGGTGCTAATAACGCCAAGGTCGTGGGTTCGATCCCCATACGGGCCAACCGGCCCTTCTTCGGAGACCTTTTCCATCGCTTTATCTAGTCTTTGGCAAGGCTTTGAAATGCTACTGACTGGCTTCGAAACGTCTGCCCAAATAGCTCAGTTGGGAGAGAGTCAGACTGAGGATCTCAGGGTCCCTGGTTTGAGCCTCGGTTTTGGTAAACCCGTGGCGTTTGCAAAATACAGTCTGCTCAAGGAAGTGGTCAACGGGTCATTTTCAAAAAGCTCACGCCAAAACACTGCAGACCACTGACTGGTCAGAGAGGATTGCGACACTGGACGTACTGCACAAACCTGTCTTATTGAAATAGCCGAGCTACTGAACAAACAAGCCACCAGCACAGCAGCGCCGTGGACCGGTAGGCCGTGGCTTTCCTCCACGGGGCTATTGGATGAAATGTCAACCCGCAAAACGCCCCTTGTCTATTGAGGAGCTGGAGACGTTCCTGTGCATGCTGTCAAAAAGGCGCGAGTAGAGTGGTGTGTGTCGCGATGAAGATGGCGACCGGCTGCATGGAGGGGGCGCTATCTGCGTTGGAAGACGGACTGCAGAACGTGCAGCGGAGCGGTACTCGGGAGGCAAACTGCCGAAAGACGAAAAAGGGATTGGAGAATGCGGGCATCGATCCCGCTACTTCTCGCAGGCTAAGCGAGCGCTCTACCATGTACAGAGTGTCTCGGGCCCGTTAGCTCAGTTGGTCAGAGCGTGGTGCTAATAACGCCAATGTCGTGGGTTTGATCCCCATACGGGCCAACCGGCCCTTCTTCGGAGACCTTTTCCATCGCTTTATCTAGTCTGTGGCAAGGCTTTGAAATGCTACTGACTGGCTTCGAAACGTCTGCCCAAATAGCTCAGTTGGGAGAGGGTCAGACTGAGGATCTCAGGGTCCCTGGTTTGAGCCTCGGTTTTGGTAAACCCGTGGCGTTTGCAAAATACAGTCTACTCAAGGAAGTGGTCAACGGGTCATTTTCAATAAGCTCACGCCAAAACACTGCAGACCACTGACTGGTCAGAGAGGATTGCGAAACTGGACGTACTGCACAAACCTGTCTTATTGAAATAGCCGAGCTACTGAACAAACAAGCCACCAGCACAGCAGCGCCGTGGACCGGTAGGCCGTGGCTTTCCTCCACGGGGCTATTGGATGAAATGTCAACCCGCAAAACGCCCCTTGTCTATTGAGGAGCTGGAGACGTTCCTGTGCATGCTGTCAAAAAGGCGCGAGTAGAGTGCTGTGTGTCGCGATGAAGATGACGACCGGCTGCATGGAGGGGGCGCTATCTGCGTTGGAAGACGGACTGCAGAACGTGCAGCGGAGCGGTACTCAAAAGGCAAACTGCCGAAAGACGAAAAAGGGATTGGAGAATGCCGGCATCGATCCTGCTACTTCTCGCATGCTAAGCGAGCGCTCTACCATGTACAGAGTGTCTCGGGCCCGTTAGCTCAGTTGGTCAGAGCGTGGTGCTAATAACGCCAAGGTTGTGGGTTCGATCCCCATACGGGCCAACCAGCCCTTCTTCGGGGATCTTTTCCATCGCTTTATCTAGTCTGTGGCAAGGCTTTGAAATGCTACTGACTGGCTTCGAAACGTCTGCCCAAATAGCTCAGTTGGGAGAGAGTCAGACTGAGGATCTCAGGGTCCCTGGTTTGAGCCTCGGTTTTGGTAAACCCGTGGCGTTTGCAAAATACAGTCTACTCAAGGAAGTGGTCAACGGGTCATTTTCAAAAAGCTCACGCCAAAACACTGCAGACCACTGACTGGTCAGAGAGGATTGCGACACTGGACGTACTGCACAAACCTGTCTTATTGAAATAGCCGAGCTACTGAACAAACAAGCCACCAGCACAGCAGCGCCGTGGACCGGTAGGCCGTGGCTTTCCTCCACGGGGCTATTGGATGAAATGTCAACCCGCAAAACGCCCCTTGTCTATTGAGGAGCTGGAGACGTTCCTGTGCATGCTGTCAAAAAGGCGCGAGTAGAGTGGTGTGTGTCGCGATGAAGATGGCGACCGGCTGCATGGAGGGGGCGCTATCTGCGTTGGAAGACGGACTGCAGAACGTGCAGCGGAGCGGTACTCGGGAGGCAAACTGCCGAAAGACGAAAAAGGGATTGGAGAATGCGGGCATCGATCCCGCTACTTCTCGCAGGCTAAGCGAGCGCTCTACCATGTACAGAGTGTCTCGGGCCCGTTAGCTCAGTTGGTCAGAGCGTGGTGCTAATAACGCCAAGGTCGTGGGTTCGATCCCCATACGGGCCAACCGGCCCTTCTTCGGAGACCTTTTCCATCGCTTTATCTAGTCTGTGGCAAGGCTTTGAAATGCTACTGACTGGCTTCGAAACGTCTGCCCAAATAGCTCAGTTGGGAGAGGGTCAGACTGAGGATCTCAGGGTCCCTGGTTTGAGCCTCGGTTTTGGTAAACCCGTGGCGTTTGCAAAATACAGTCTACTCAAGGAAGTGGTCAACGGGTCATTTTCAAAAAGCTCACGCCAAAACACTGCAGACCACTGACTGGTCAGAGAGGATTGCGACACTGGACGTACTGCACAAACCTGTCTTATTGAAATAGCCGAGCTACTGAACAAACAAGCCACCAGCACAGCAGCGCCGTGGACCGGTAGGCCGTGGCTTTCCTCCACGGGGCTATTGGATGAAATGTCAACCCGCAAAACGCCCCTTGTCTATTGAGGAGCTGGAGACGTTCCTGTGCATGCTGTCAAAAAGGCGCGAGTAGAGTGGTGTGTGTCGCGATGAAGATGGCGACCGGCTGCATGGAGGGGGCGCTATCTGCGTTGGAAGACGGACTGCAGAACGTGCAGCGGAGCGGTACTCGGGAGGCAAACTGCCGAAAGACGAAAAAGGGATTGGAGAATGCGGGCATCGATCCCGCTACTTCTCGCAGGCTAAGCGAGCGCTCTACCATGTACAGAGTGTCTCGGGCCCGTTAGCTCAGTTGGTCAGAGCGTGGTGCTAATAACGCCAAGGTCGTGGGTTCGATCCCCATACGGGCCAACCGGCCCTTCTTCGGAGACCTTTTCCATCGCTTTATCTAGTCTGTGGCAAGGCTTTGAAATGCTACTGACTGGCTTCGAAACGTCTGCCCAAATAGCTCAGTTGGGAGAGGGTCAGACTGAGGATCTCAGGGTCCCTGGTTTGAGCCTCGGTTTTGGTAAACCCGTGGCGTTTGCAAAATACAGTCTACTCAAGGAAGTGGTCAACGGGTCATTTTCAAAAAGCTCACGCCAAAACACTGCAGACCACTGACTGGTCAGAGAGGATTGCGACACTGGACGTACTGCACAAACCTGTCTTATTGAAATAGCCGAGCTACTGAACAAACAAGCCACCAGCACAGCAGCGCCGTGGACCGGTAGGCCGTGGCTTTCCTCCACGGGGCTATTGGATGAAATGTCAACCCGCAAAACGCCCCTTGTCTATTGAGGAGCTGGAGACGTTCCTGTGCATGCTGTCAAAAAGGCGCGAGTAGAGTGGTGTGTGTCGCGATGAAGATGGCGACCGGCTGCATGGAGGGGGCGCTATCTGCGTTGGAAGACGGACTGCAGAACGTGCAGCGGAGCGGTACTCGGGAGGCAAACTGCCGAAAGACGAAAAAGGGATTGGAGAATGCGGGCATCGATCCCGCTACTTCTCGCAGGCTAAGCGAGCGCTCTACCATGTACAGAGTGCCTCGGGCCCGTTAGCTCAGTTGGTCAGAGCGTGGTGCTAATAACGCCAAGGTCGTGGGTTCGATCCCCATACGGGCCAACCGGCCCTTCTTCGGAGACCTTTTCCATCGCTTTATCTAGTCTTTGGCAAGGCTTTGAAATGCTACTGACTGGCTTCGAAACGTCTGCCCAAATAGCTCAGTTGGGAGAGAGTCAGACTGAGGATCTCAGGGTCCCTGGTTTGAGCCTCGGTTTTGGTAAACCCGTGGCGTTTGCAAAATACAGTCTGCTCAAGGAAGTGGTCAACGGGTCATTTTCAAAAAGCTCACGCCAAAACACTGCAGACCACTGACTGGTCAGAGAGGATTGCGACACTGGACGTACTGCACAAACCTGTCTTATTGAAATAGCCGAGCTACTGAACAAACAAGCCACCAGCACAGCAGCGCCGTGGACCGGTAGGCCGTGGCTTTCCTCCACGGGGCTATTGGATGAAATGTCAACCCGCAAAACGCCCCTTGTCTATTGAGGAGCTGGAGACGTTCCTGTGCATGCTGTCAAAAAGGCGCGAGTAGAGTGGTGTGTGTCGCGATGAAGATGGCGACCGGCTGCATGGAGGGGGCGCTATCTGCGTTGGAAGACGGACTGCAGAACGTGCAGCGGAGCGGTACTCGGGAGGCAAACTGCCGAAAGACGAAAAAGGGATTGGAGAATGCGGGCATCGATCCCGCTACTTCTCGCAGGCTAAGCGAGCGCTCTACCATGTACAGAGTGTCTCGGGCCCGTTAGCTCAGTTGGTCAGAGCGTGGTGCTAATAACGCCAAGGTCGTGGGTTCGATCCCCATACGGGCCAACCGGCCCTTCTTCGGAGACCTTTTCCATCGCTTTATCTAGTCTGTGGCAAGGCTTTGAAATGCTACTGACTGGCTTCGAAACGTCTGCCCAAATAGCTCAGTTGGGAGAGGGTCAGACTGAGGATCTCAGGGTCCCTGGTTTGAGCCTCGGTTTTGGTAAACCCGTGGCGTTTGCAAAATACAGTCTACTCAAGGAAGTGGTCAACGGGTCATTTTCAAAAAGCTCACGCCAAAACACTGCAGACCACTGACTGGTCAGAGAGGATTGCGACACTGGACGTACTGCACAAACCTGTCTTATTGAAATAGCCGAGCTACTGAACAAACAAGCCACCAGCACAGCAGCGCCGTGGACCGGTAGGCCGTGGCTTTCCTCCACGGGGCTATTGGATGAAATGTCAACCCGCAAAACGCCCCTTGTCTATTGAGGAGCTGGAGACGTTCCTGTGCATGCTGTCAAAAAGGCGCGAGTAGAGTGGTGTGTGTCGCGATGAAGATGGCGACCGGCTGCATGGAGGGGGCGCTATCTGCGTTGGAAGACGGACTGCAGAACGTGCAGCGGAGCGGTACTCGGGAGGCAAACTGCCGAAAGACGAAAAAGGGATTGGAGAATGCGGGCATCGATCCCGCTACTTCTCGCAGGCTAAGCGAGCGCTCTACCATGTACAGAGTGTCTCGGGCCCGTTAGCTCAGTTGGTCAGAGCGTGGTGCTAATAACGCCAAGGTCGTGGGTTCGATCCCCATACGGGCCAACCGGCCCTTCTTCGGAGACCTTTTCCATCGCTTTATCTAGTCTGTGGCAAGGCTTTGAAATGCTACTGACTGGCTTCGAAACGTCTGCCCAAATAGCTCAGTTGGGAGAGGGTCAGACTGAGGATCTCAGGGTCCCTGGTTTGAGCCTCGGTTTTGGTAAACCCGTGGCGTTTGCAAAATACAGTCTACTCAAGGAAGTGGTCAACGGGTCATTTTCAAAAAGCTCACGCCAAAACACTGCAGACCACTGACTGGTCAGAGAGGATTGCGACACTGGACGTACTGCACAAACCTGTCTTATTGAAATAGCCGAGCTACTGAACAAACAAGCCACCAGCACAGCAGCGCCGTGGACCGGTAGGCCGTGGCTTTCCTCCACGGGGCTATTGGATGAAATGTCAACCCGCAAAACGCCCCTTGTCTATTGAGGAGCTGGAGACGTTCCTGTGCATGCTGTCAAAAAGGCGCGAGTAGAGTGGTGTGTGTCGCGATGAAGATGGCGACCGGCTGCATGGAGGGGGCGCTATCTGCGTTGGAAGACGGACTGCAGAACGTGCAGCGGAGCGGTACTCGGGAGGCAAACTGCCGAAAGACGAAAAAGGGATTGGAGAATGCGGGCATCGATCCCGCTACTTCTCGCAGGCTAAGCGAGCGCTCTACCATGTACAGAGTGCCTCGGGCCCGTTAGCTCAGTTGGTCAGAGCGTGGTGCTAATAACGCCAAGGTCGTGGGTTCGATCCCCATACGGGCCAACCGGCCCTTCTTCGGAGACCTTTTCCATCGCTTTATCTAGTCTGTGGCAAGGCTTTGAAATGCTACTGACTGGCTTCGAAACGTCTGCCCAAATAGCTCAGTTGGGAGAGGGTCAGACTGAGGATCTCAGGGTCCCTGGTTTGAGCCTCGGTTTTGGTAAACCCGTGGCGTTTGCAAAATACAGTCTACTCAAGGAAGTGGTCAACGGGTCATTTTCAAAAAGCTCACGCCAAAACACTGCAGACCACTGACTGGTCAGAGAGGATTGCGACACTGGACGTACTGCACAAACCTGTCTTATTGAAATAGCCGAGCTACTGAACAAACAAGCCACCAGCACAGCAGCGCCGTGGACCGGTAGGCCGTGGCTTTCCTCCACGGGGCTATTGGATGAAATGTCAACCCGCAAAACGCCCCTTGTCTATTGAGGAGCTGGAGACGTTCCTGTGCATGCTGTCAAAAAGGCGCGAGTAGAGTGGTGTGTGTCGCGATGAAGATGGCGACCGGCTGCATGGAGGGGGCGCTATCTGCGTTGGAAGACGGACTGCAGAACGTGCAGCGGAGCGGTACTCGGGAGGCAAACTGCCGAAAGACGAAAAAGGGATTGGAGAATGCGGGCATCGATCCCGCTACTTCTCGCAGGCTAAGCGAGCGCTCTACCATGTACAGAGTGTCTCGGGCCCGTTAGCTCAGTTGGTCAGAGCGTGGTGCTAATAACGCCAAGGTCGTGGGTTCGATCCCCATACGGGCCAACCGGCCCTTCTTCGGAGACCTTTTCCATCGCTTTATCTAGTCTGTGGCAAGGCTTTGAAATGCTACTGACTGGCTTCGAAACGTCTGCCCAAATAGCTCAGTTGGGAGAGGGTCAGACTGAGGATCTCAGGGTCCCTGGTTTGAGCCTCGGTTTTGGTAAACCCGTGGCGTTTGCAAAATACAGTCTACTCAAGGAAGTGGTCAACGGGTCATTTTCAAAAAGCTCACGCCAAAACACTGCAGACCACTGACTGGTCAGAGAGGATTGCGACACTGGACGTACTGCACAAACCTGTCTTATTGAAATAGCCGAGCTACTGAACAAACAAGCCACCAGCACAGCAGCGCCGTGGACCGGTAGGCCGTGGCTTTCCTCCACGGGGCTATTGGATGAAATGTCAACCCGCAAAACGCCCCTTGTCTATTGAGGAGCTGGAGACGTTCCTGTGCATGCTGTCAAAAAGGCGCGAGTAGAGTGGTGTGTGTCGCGATGAAGATGGCGACCGGCTGCATGGAGGGGGCGCTATCTGCGTTGGAAGACGGACTGCAGAACGTGCAGCGGAGCGGTACTCGGGAGGCAAACTGCCGAAAGACGAAAAAGGGATTGGAGAATGCGGGCATCGATCCCGCTACTTCTCGCAGGCTAAGCGAGCGCTCTACCATGTACAGAGTGCCTCGGGCCCGTTAGCTCAGTTGGTCAGAGCGTGGTGCTAATAACGCCAAGGTCGTGGGTTCGATCCCCATACGGGCCAACCGGCCCTTCTTCGGAGACCTTTTCCATCGCTTTATCTAGTCTGTGGCAAGGCTTTGAAATGCTACTGACTGGCTTCGAAACGTCTGCCCAAATAGCTCAGTTGGGAGAGGGTCAGACTGAGGATCTCAGGGTCCCTGGTTTGAGCCTCGGTTTTGGTAAACCCGTGGCGTTTGCAAAATACAGTCTACTCAAGGAAGTGGTCAACGGGTCATTTTCAAAAAGCTCACGCCAAAACACTGCAGACCACTGACTGGTCAGAGAGGATTGCGACACTGGACGTACTGCACAAACCTGTCTTATTGAAATAGCCGAGCTACTGAACAAACAAGCCACCAGCACAGCAGCGCCGTGGACCGGTAGGCCGTGGCTTTCCTCCACGGGGCTATTGGATGAAATGTCAACCCGCAAAACGCCCCTTGTCTATTGAGGAGCTGGAGACGTTCCTGTGCATGCTGTCAAAAAGGCGCGAGTAGAGTGGTGTGTGTCGCGATGAAGATGGCGACCGGCTGCATGGAGGGGGCGCTATCTGCGTTGGAAGACGGACTGCAGAACGTGCAGCGGAGCGGTACTCGGGAGGCAAACTGCCGAAAGACGAAAAAGGGATTGGAGAATGCGGGCATCGATCCCGCTACTTCTCGCAGGCTAAGCGAGCGCTCTACCATGTACAGAGTGTCTCGGGCCCGTTAGCTCAGTTGGTCAGAGCGTGGTGCTAATAACGCCAAGGTCGTGGGTTCGATCCCCATACGGGCCAACCGGCCCTTCTTCGGAGACCTTTTCCATCGCTTTATCTAGTCTGTGGCAAGGCTTTGAAATGCTACTGACTGGCTTCGAAACGTCTGCCCAAATAGCTCAGTTGGGAGAGGGTCAGACTGAGGATCTCAGGGTCCCTGGTTTGAGCCTCGGTTTTGGTAAACCCGTGGCGTTTGCAAAATACAGTCTACTCAAGGAAGTGGTCAACGGGTCATTTTCAAAAAGCTCACGCCAAAACACTGCAGACCACTGACTGGTCAGAGAGGATTGCGACACTGGACGTACTGCACAAACCTGTCTTATTGAAATAGCCGAGCTACTGAACAAACAAGCCACCAGCACAGCAGCGCCGTGGACCGGTAGGCCGTGGCTTTCCTCCACGGGGCTATTGGATGAAATGTCAACCCGCAAAACGCCCCTTGTCTATTGAGGAGCTGGAGACGTTCCTGTGCATGCTGTCAAAAAGGCGCGAGTAGAGTGGTGTGTGTCGCGATGAAGATGGCGACCGGCTGCATGGAGGGGGCGCTATCTGCGTTGGAAGACGGACTGCAGAACGTGCAGCGGAGCGGTACTCGGGAGGCAAACTGCCGAAAGACGAAAAAGGGATTGGAGAATGCGGGCATCGATCCCGCTACTTCTCGCAGGCTAAGCGAGCGCTCTACCATGTACAGAGTGTCTCGGGCCCGTTAGCTCAGTTGGTCAGAGCGTGGTGCTAATAACGCCAAGGTCGTGGGTTCGATCCCCATACGGGCCAACCGGCCCTTCTTCGGAGACCTTTTCCATCGCTTTATCTAGTCTGTGGCAAGGCTTTGAAATGCTACTGACTGGCTTCGAAACGTCTGCCCAAATAGCTCAGTTGGGAGAGGGTCAGACTGAGGATCTCAGGGTCCCTGGTTTGAGCCTCGGTTTTGGTAAACCCGTGGCGTTTGCAAAATACAGTCTACTCAAGGAAGTGGTCAACGGGTCATTTTCAAAAAGCTCACGCCAAAACACTGCAGACCACTGACTGGTCAGAGAGGATTGCGACACTGGACGTACTGCACAAACCTGTCTTATTGAAATAGCCGAGCTACTGAACAAACAAGCCACCAGCACAGCAGCGCCGTGGACCGGTAGGCCGTGGCTTTCCTCCACGGGGCTATTGGATGAAATGTCAACCCGCAAAACGCCCCTTGTCTATTGAGGAGCTGGAGACGTTCCTGTGCATGCTGTCAAAAAGGCGCGAGTAGAGTGGTGTGTGTCGCGATGAAGATGGCGACCGGCTGCATGGAGGGGGCGCTATCTGCGTTGGAAGACGGACTGCAGAACGTGCAGCGGAGCGGTACTCGGGAGGCAAACTGCCGAAAGACGAAAAAGGGATTGGAGAATGCGGGCATCGATCCCGCTACTTCTCGCAGGCTAAGCGAGCGCTCTACCATGTACAGAGTGTCTCGGGCCCGTTAGCTCAGTTGGTCAGAGCGTGGTGCTAATAACGCCAAGGTCGTGGGTTCGATCCCCATACGGGCCAACCGGCCCTTCTTCGGAGACCTTTTCCATCGCTTTATCTAGTCTGTGGCAAGGCTTTGAAATGCTACTGACTGGCTTCGAAACGTCTGCCCAAATAGCTCAGTTGGGAGAGGGTCAGACTGAGGATCTCAGGGTCCCTGGTTTGAGCCTCGGTTTTGGTAAACCCGTGGCGTTTGCAAAATACAGTCTACTCAAGGAAGTGGTCAACGGGTCATTTTCAAAAAGCTCACGCCAAAACACTGCAGACCACTGACTGGTCAGAGAGGATTGCGACACTGGACGTACTGCACAAACCTGTCTTATTGAAATAGCCGAGCTACTGAACAAACAAGCCACCAGCACAGCAGCGCCGTGGACCGGTAGGCCGTGGCTTTCCTCCACGGGGCTATTGGATGAAATGTCAACCCGCAAAACGCCCCTTGTCTATTGAGGAGCTGGAGACGTTCCTGTGCATGCTGTCAAAAAGGCGCGAGTAGAGTGGTGTGTGTCGCGATGAAGATGGCGACCGGCTGCATGGAGGGGGCGCTATCTGCGTTGGAAGACGGACTGCAGAACGTGCAGCGGAGCGGTACTCGGGAGGCAAACTGCCGAAAGACGAAAAAGGGATTGGAGAATGCGGGCATCGATCCCGCTACTTCTCGCAGGCTAAGCGAGCGCTCTACCATGTACAGAGTGTCTCGGGCCCGTTAGCTCAGTTGGTCAGAGCGTGGTGCTAATAACGCCAAGGTCGTGGGTTCGATCCCCATACGGGCCAACCGGCCCTTCTTCGGAGACCTTTTCCATCGCTTTATCTAGTCTGTGGCAAGGCTTTGAAATGCTACTGACTGGCTTCGAAACGTCTGCCCAAATAGCTCAGTTGGGAGAGGGTCAGACTGAGGATCTCAGGGTCCCTGGTTTGAGCCTCGGTTTTGGTAAACCCGTGGCGTTTGCAAAATACAGTCTACTCAAGGAAGTGGTCAACGGGTCATTTTCAAAAAGCTCACGCCAAAACACTGCAGACCACTGACTGGTCAGAGAGGATTGCGACACTGGACGTACTGCACAAACCTGTCTTATTGAAATAGCCGAGCTACTGAACAAACAAGCCACCAGCACAGCAGCGCCGTGGACCGGTAGGCCGTGGCTTTCCTCCACGGGGCTATTGGATGAAATGTCAACCCGCAAAACGCCCCTTGTCTATTGAGGAGCTGGAGACGTTCCTGTGCATGCTGTCAAAAAGGCGCGAGTAGAGTGGTGTGTGTCGCGATGAAGATGGCGACCGGCTGCATGGAGGGGGCGCTATCTGCGTTGGAAGACGGACTGCAGAACGTGCAGCGGAGCGGTACTCGGGAGGCAAACTGCCGAAAGACGAAAAAGGGATTGGAGAATGCGGGCATCGATCCCGCTACTTCTCGCAGGCTAAGCGAGCGCTCTACCATGTACAGAGTGCCTCGGGCCCGTTAGCTCAGTTGGTCAGAGCGTGGTGCTAATAACGCCAAGGTCGTGGGTTCGATCCCCATACGGGCCAACCGGCCCTTCTTCGGAGACCTTTTCCATCGCTTTATCTAGTCTGTGGCAAGGCTTTGAAATGCTACTGACTGGCTTCGAAACGTCTGCCCAAATAGCTCAGTTGGGAGAGGGTCAGACTGAGGATCTCAGGGTCCCTGGTTTGAGCCTCGGTTTTGGTAAACCCGTGGCGTTTGCAAAATACAGTCTACTCAAGGAAGTGGTCAACGGGTCATTTTCAAAAAGCTCACGCCAAAACACTGCAGACCACTGACTGGTCAGAGAGGATTGCGACACTGGACGTACTGCACAAACCTGTCTTATTGAAATAGCCGAGCTACTGAACAAACAAGCCACCAGCACAGCAGCGCCGTGGACCGGTAGGCCGTGGCTTTCCTCCACGGGGCTATTGGATGAAATGTCAACCCGCAAAACGCCCCTTGTCTATTGAGGAGCTGGAGACGTTCCTGTGCATGCTGTCAAAAAGGCGCGAGTAGAGTGGTGTGTGTCGCGATGAAGATGGCGACCGGCTGCATGGAGGGGGCGCTATCTGCGTTGGAAGACGGACTGCAGAACGTGCAGCGGAGCGGTACTCGGGAGGCAAACTGCCGAAAGACGAAAAAGGGATTGGAGAATGCGGGCATCGATCCCGCTACTTCTCGCAGGCTAAGCGAGCGCTCTACCATGTACAGAGTGTCTCGGGCCCGTTAGCTCAGTTGGTCAGAGCGTGGTGCTAATAACGCCAAGGTCGTGGGTTCGATCCCCATACGGGCCAACCGGCCCTTCTTCGGAGACCTTTTCCATCGCTTTATCTAGTCTGTGGCAAGGCTTTGAAATGCTACTGACTGGCTTCGAAACGTCTGCCCAAATAGCTCAGTTGGGAGAGGGTCAGACTGAGGATCTCAGGGTCCCTGGTTTGAGCCTCGGTTTTGGTAAACCCGTGGCGTTTGCAAAATACAGTCTACTCAAGGAAGTGGTCAACGGGTCATTTTCAAAAAGCTCACGCCAAAACACTGCAGACCACTGACTGGTCAGAGAGGATTGCGACACTGGACGTACTGCACAAACCTGTCTTATTGAAATAGCCGAGCTACTGAACAAACAAGCCACCAGCACAGCAGCGCCGTGGACCGGTAGGCCGTGGCTTTCCTCCACGGGGCTATTGGATGAAATGTCAACCCGCAAAACGCCCCTTGTCTATTGAGGAGCTGGAGACGTTCCTGTGCATGCTGTCAAAAAGGCGCGAGTAGAGTGGTGTGTGTCGCGATGAAGATGGCGACCGGCTGCATGGAGGGGGCGCTATCTGCGTTGGAAGACGGACTGCAGAACGTGCAGCGGAGCGGTACTCGGGAGGCAAACTGCCGAAAGACGAAAAAGGGATTGGAGAATGCGGGCATCGATCCCGCTACTTCTCGCAGGCTAAGCGAGCGCTCTACCATGTACAGAGTGCCTCGGGCCCGTTAGCTCAGTTGGTCAGAGCGTGGTGCTAATAACGCCAAGGTCGTGGGTTCGATCCCCATACGGGCCAACCGGCCCTTCTTCGGAGACCTTTTCCATCGCTTTATCTAGTCTGTGGCAAGGCTTTGAAATGCTACTGACTGGCTTCGAAACGTCTGCCCAAATAGCTCAGTTGGGAGAGGGTCAGACTGAGGATCTCAGGGTCCCTGGTTTGAGCCTCGGTTTTGGTAAACCCGTGGCGTTTGCAAAATACAGTCTACTCAAGGAAGTGGTCAACGGGTCATTTTCAAAAAGCTCACGCCAAAACACTGCAGACCACTGACTGGTCAGAGAGGATTGCGACACTGGACGTACTGCACAAACCTGTCTTATTGAAATAGCCGAGCTACTGAACAAACAAGCCACCAGCACAGCAGCGCCGTGGACCGGTAGGCCGTGGCTTTCCTCCACGGGGCTATTGGATGAAATGTCAACCCGCAAAACGCCCCTTGTCTATTGAGGAGCTGGAGACGTTCCTGTGCATGCTGTCAAAAAGGCGCGAGTAGAGTGGTGTGTGTCGCGATGAAGATGGCGACCGGCTGCATGGAGGGGGCGCTATCTGCGTTGGAAGACGGACTGCAGAACGTGCAGCGGAGCGGTACTCGGGAGGCAAACTGCCGAAAGACGAAAAAGGGATTGGAGAATGCGGGCATCGATCCCGCTACTTCTCGCAGGCTAAGCGAGCGCTCTACCATGTACAGAGTGCCTCGGGCCCGTTAGCTCAGTTGGTCAGAGCGTGGTGCTAATAACGCCAAGGTCGTGGGTTCGATCCCCATACGGGCCAACCGGCCCTTCTTCGGAGACCTTTTCCATCGCTTTATCTAGTCTGTGGCAAGGCTTTGAAATGCTACTGACTGGCTTCGAAACGTCTGCCCAAATAGCTCAGTTGGGAGAGGGTCAGACTGAGGATCTCAGGGTCCCTGGTTTGAGCCTCGGTTTTGGTAAACCCGTGGCGTTTGCAAAATACAGTCTACTCAAGGAAGTGGTCAACGGGTCATTTTCAAAAAGCTCACGCCAAAACACTGCAGACCACTGACTGGTCAGAGAGGATTGCGACACTGGACGTACTGCACAAACCTGTCTTATTGAAATAGCCGAGCTACTGAACAAACAAGCCACCAGCACAGCAGCGCCGTGGACCGGTAGGCCGTGGCTTTCCTCCACGGGGCTATTGGATGAAATGTCAACCCGCAAAACGCCCCTTGTCTATTGAGGAGCTGGAGACGTTCCTGTGCATGCTGTCAAAAAGGCGCGAGTAGAGTGGTGTGTGTCGCGATGAAGATGGCGACCGGCTGCATGGAGGGGGCGCTATCTGCGTTGGAAGACGGACTGCAGAACGTGCAGCGGAGCGGTACTCGGGAGGCAAACTGCCGAAAGACGAAAAAGGGATTGGAGAATGCGGGCATCGATCCCGCTACTTCTCGCAGGCTAAGCGAGCGCTCTACCATGTACAGAGTGCCTCGGGCCCGTTAGCTCAGTTGGTCAGAGCGTGGTGCTAATAACGCCAAGGTCGTGGGTTCGATCCCCATACGGGCCAACCGGCCCTTCTTCGGAGACCTTTTCCATCGCTTTATCTAGTCTGTGGCAAGGCTTTGAAATGCTACTGACTGGCTTCGAAACGTCTGCCCAAATAGCTCAGTTGGGAGAGGGTCAGACTGAGGATCTCAGGGTCCCTGGTTTGAGCCTCGGTTTTGGTAAACCCGTGGCGTTTGCAAAATACAGTCTACTCAAGGAAGTGGTCAACGGGTCATTTTCAAAAAGCTCACGCCAAAACACTGCAGACCACTGACTGGTCAGAGAGGATTGCGACACTGGACGTACTGCACAAACCTGTCTTATTGAAATAGCCGAGCTACTGAACAAACAAGCCACCAGCACAGCAGCGCCGTGGACCGGTAGGCCGTGGCTTTCCTCCACGGGGCTATTGGATGAAATGTCAACCCGCAAAACGCCCCTTGTCTATTGAGGAGCTGGAGACGTTCCTGTGCATGCTGTCAAAAAGGCGCGAGTAGAGTGGTGTGTGTCGCGATGAAGATGGCGACCGGCTGCATGGAGGGGGCGCTATCTGCGTTGGAAGACGGACTGCAGAACGTGCAGCGGAGCGGTACTCGGGAGGCAAACTGCCGAAAGACGAAAAAGGGATTGGAGAATGCGGGCATCGATCCCGCTACTTCTCGCAGGCTAAGCGAGCGCTCTACCATGTACAGAGTGCCTCGGGCCCGTTAGCTCAGTTGGTCAGAGCGTGGTGCTAATAACGCCAAGGTCGTGGGTTCGATCCCCATACGGGCCAACCGGCCCTTCTTCGGAGACCTTTTCCATCGCTTTATCTAGTCTGTGGCAAGGCTTTGAAATGCTACTGACTGGCTTCGAAACGTCTGCCCAAATAGCTCAGTTGGGAGAGGGTCAGACTGAGGATCTCAGGGTCCCTGGTTTGAGCCTCGGTTTTGGTAAACCCGTGGCGTTTGCAAAATACAGTCTACTCAAGGAAGTGGTCAACGGGTCATTTTCAAAAAGCTCACGCCAAAACACTGCAGACCACTGACTGGTCAGAGAGGATTGCGACACTGGACGTACTGCACAAACCTGTCTTATTGAAATAGCCGAGCTACTGAACAAACAAGCCACCAGCACAGCAGCGCCGTGGACCGGTAGGCCGTGGCTTTCCTCCACGGGGCTATTGGATGAAATGTCAACCCGCAAAACGCCCCTTGTCTATTGAGGAGCTGGAGACGTTCCTGTGCATGCTGTCAAAAAGGCGCGAGTAGAGTGGTGTGTGTCGCGATGAAGATGGCGACCGGCTGCATGGAGGGGGCGCTATCTGCGTTGGAAGACGGACTGCAGAACGTGCAGCGGAGCGGTACTCGGGAGGCAAACTGCCGAAAGACGAAAAAGGGATTGGAGAATGCGGGCATCGATCCCGCTACTTCTCGCAGGCTAAGCGAGCGCTCTACCATGTACAGAGTGCCTCGGGCCCGTTAGCTCAGTTGGTCAGAGCGTGGTGCTAATAACGCCAAGGTCGTGGGTTCGATCCCCATACGGGCCAACCGGCCCTTCTTCGGAGACCTTTTCCATCGCTTTATCTAGTCTGTGGCAAGGCTTTGAAATGCTACTGACTGGCTTCGAAACGTCTGCCCAAATAGCTCAGTTGGGAGAGGGTCAGACTGAGGATCTCAGGGTCCCTGGTTTGAGCCTCGGTTTTGGTAAACCCGTGGCGTTTGCAAAATACAGTCTACTCAAGGAAGTGGTCAACGGGTCATTTTCAAAAAGCTCACGCCAAAACACTGCAGACCACTGACTGGTCAGAGAGGATTGCGACACTGGACGTACTGCACAAACCTGTCTTATTGAAATAGCCGAGCTACTGAACAAACAAGCCACCAGCACAGCAGCGCCGTGGACCGGTAGGCCGTGGCTTTCCTCCACGGGGCTATTGGATGAAATGTCAACCCGCAAAACGCCCCTTGTCTATTGAGGAGCTGGAGACGTTCCTGTGCATGCTGTCAAAAAGGCGCGAGTAGAGTGGTGTGTGTCGCGATGAAGATGGCGACCGGCTGCATGGAGGGGGCGCTATCTGCGTTGGAAGACGGACTGCAGAACGTGCAGCGGAGCGGTACTCGGGAGGCAAACTGCCGAAAGACGAAAAAGGGATTGGAGAATGCGGGCATCGATCCCGCTACTTCTCGCAGGCTAAGCGAGCGCTCTACCATGTACAGAGTGTCTCGGGCCCGTTAGCTCAGTTGGTCAGAGCGTGGTGCTAATAACGCCAAGGTCGTGGGTTCGATCCCCATACGGGCCAACCGGCCCTTCTTCGGAGACCTTTTCCATCGCTTTATCTAGTCTGTGGCAAGGCTTTGAAATGCTACTGACTGGCTTCGAAACGTCTGCCCAAATAGCTCAGTTGG
Source organism: Osmerus mordax (assembly GCF_038355195.1). Lineage (NCBI taxonomy): Eukaryota > Metazoa > Chordata > Actinopteri > Osmeriformes > Osmeridae > Osmerus > Osmerus mordax. The sequence continues at coordinate 15,775,632 of NC_090058.1, read as the reverse complement.
GAGAGGGTCAGACTGAGGATCTCAGGGTCCCTGGTTTGAGCCTCGGTTTTGGTAAACCCGTGGCGTTTGCAAAATACAGTCTACTCAAGGAAGTGGTCAACGGGTCATTTTCAAAAAGCTCACGCCAAAACACTGCAGACCACTGACTGGTCAGAGAGGATTGCGACACTGGACGTACTGCACAAACCTGTCTTATTGAAATAGCCGAGCTACTGAACAAACAAGCCACCAGCACAGCAGCGCCGTGGACCGGTAGGCCGTGGCTTTCCTCCACGGGGCTATTGGATGAAATGTCAACCCGCAAAACGCCCCTTGTCTATTGAGGAGCTGGAGACGTTCCTGTGCATGCTGTCAAAAAGGCGCGAGTAGAGTGGTGTGTGTCGCGATGAAGATGGCGACCGGCTGCATGGAGGGGGCGCTATCTGCGTTGGAAGACGGACTGCAGAACGTGCAGCGGAGCGGTACTCGGGAGGCAAACTGCCGAAAGACGAAAAAGGGATTGGAGAATGCGGGCATCGATCCCGCTACTTCTCGCAGGCTAAGCGAGCGCTCTACCATGTACAGAGTGTCTCGGGCCCGTTAGCTCAGTTGGTCAGAGCGTGGTGCTAATAACGCCAAGGTCGTGGGTTCGATCCCCATACGGGCCAACCGGCCCTTCTTCGGAGACCTTTTCCATCGCTTTATCTAGTCTGTGGCAAGGCTTTGAAATGCTACTGACTGGCTTCGAAACGTCTGCCCAAATAGCTCAGTTGGGAGAGGGTCAGACTGAGGATCTCAGGGTCCCTGGTTTGAGCCTCGGTTTTGGTAAACCCGTGGCGTTTGCAAAATACAGTCTACTCAAGGAAGTGGTCAACGGGTCATTTTCAAAAAGCTCACGCCAAAACACTGCAGACCACTGACTGGTCAGAGAGGATTGCGACACTGGACGTACTGCACAAACCTGTCTTATTGAAATAGCCGAGCTACTGAACAAACAAGCCACCAGCACAGCAGCGCCGTGGACCGGTAGGCCGTGGCTTTCCTCCACGGGGCTATTGGATGAAATGTCAACCCGCAAAACGCCCCTTGTCTATTGAGGAGCTGGAGACGTTCCTGTGCATGCTGTCAAAAAGGCGCGAGTAGAGTGGTGTGTGTCGCGATGAAGATGGCGACCGGCTGCATGGAGGGGGCGCTATCTGCGTTGGAAGACGGACTGCAGAACGTGCAGCGGAGCGGTACTCGGGAGGCAAACTGCCGAAAGACGAAAAAGGGATTGGAGAATGCGGGCATCGATCCCGCTACTTCTCGCAGGCTAAGCGAGCGCTCTACCATGTACAGAGTGCCTCGGGCCCGTTAGCTCAGTTGGTCAGAGCGTGGTGCTAATAACGCCAAGGTCGTGGGTTCGATCCCCATACGGGCCAACCGGCCCTTCTTCGGAGACCTTTTCCATCGCTTTATCTAGTCTGTGGCAAGGCTTTGAAATGCTACTGACTGGCTTCGAAACGTCTGCCCAAATAGCTCAGTTGGGAGAGGGTCAGACTGAGGATCTCAGGGTCCCTGGTTTGAGCCTCGGTTTTGGTAAACCCGTGGCGTTTGCAAAATACAGTCTACTCAAGGAAGTGGTCAACGGGTCATTTTCAAAAAGCTCACGCCAAAACACTGCAGACCACTGACTGGTCAGAGAGGATTGCGACACTGGACGTACTGCACAAACCTGTCTTATTGAAATAGCCGAGCTACTGAACAAACAAGCCACCAGCACAGCAGCGCCGTGGACCGGTAGGCCGTGGCTTTCCTCCACGGGGCTATTGGATGAAATGTCAACCCGCAAAACGCCCCTTGTCTATTGAGGAGCTGGAGACGTTCCTGTGCATGCTGTCAAAAAGGCGCGAGTAGAGTGGTGTGTGTCGCGATGAAGATGGCGACCGGCTGCATGGAGGGGGCGCTATCTGCGTTGGAAGACGGACTGCAGAACGTGCAGCGGAGCGGTACTCGGGAGGCAAACTGCCGAAAGACGAAAAAGGGATTGGAGAATGCGGGCATCGATCCCGCTACTTCTCGCAGGCTAAGCGAGCGCTCTACCATGTACAGAGTGTCTCGGGCCCGTTAGCTCAGTTGGTCAGAGCGTGGTGCTAATAACGCCAAGGTCGTGGGTTCGATCCCCATACGGGCCAACCGGCCCTTCTTCGGAGACCTTTTCCATCGCTTTATCTAGTCTGTGGCAAGGCTTTGAAATGCTACTGACTGGCTTCGAAACGTCTGCCCAAATAGCTCAGTTGGGAGAGGGTCAGACTGAGGATCTCAGGGTCCCTGGTTTGAGCCTCGGTTTTGGTAAACCCGTGGCGTTTGCAAAATACAGTCTACTCAAGGAAGTGGTCAACGGGTCATTTTCAAAAAGCTCACGCCAAAACACTGCAGACCACTGACTGGTCAGAGAGGATTGCGACACTGGACGTACTGCACAAACCTGTCTTATTGAAATAGCCGAGCTACTGAACAAACAAGCCACCAGCACAGCAGCGCCGTGGACCGGTAGGCCGTGGCTTTCCTCCACGGGGCTATTGGATGAAATGTCAACCCGCAAAACGCCCCTTGTCTATTGAGGAGCTGGAGACGTTCCTGTGCATGCTGTCAAAAAGGCGCGAGTAGAGTGGTGTGTGTCGCGATGAAGATGGCGACCGGCTGCATGGAGGGGGCGCTATCTGCGTTGGAAGACGGACTGCAGAACGTGCAGCGGAGCGGTACTCGGGAGGCAAACTGCCGAAAGACGAAAAAGGGATTGGAGAATGCGGGCATCGATCCCGCTACTTCTCGCAGGCTAAGCGAGCGCTCTACCATGTACAGAGTGTCTCGGGCCCGTTAGCTCAGTTGGTCAGAGCGTGGTGCTAATAACGCCAAGGTCGTGGGTTCGATCCCCATACGGGCCAACCGGCCCTTCTTCGGAGACCTTTTCCATCGCTTTATCTAGTCTGTGGCAAGGCTTTGAAATGCTACTGACTGGCTTCGAAACGTCTGCCCAAATAGCTCAGTTGGGAGAGGGTCAGACTGAGGATCTCAGGGTCCCTGGTTTGAGCCTCGGTTTTGGTAAACCCGTGGCGTTTGCAAAATACAGTCTACTCAAGGAAGTGGTCAACGGGTCATTTTCAAAAAGCTCACGCCAAAACACTGCAGACCACTGACTGGTCAGAGAGGATTGCGACACTGGACGTACTGCACAAACCTGTCTTATTGAAATAGCCGAGCTACTGAACAAACAAGCCACCAGCACAGCAGCGCCGTGGACCGGTAGGCCGTGGCTTTCCTCCACGGGGCTATTGGATGAAATGTCAACCCGCAAAACGCCCCTTGTCTATTGAGGAGCTGGAGACGTTCCTGTGCATGCTGTCAAAAAGGCGCGAGTAGAGTGGTGTGTGTCGCGATGAAGATGGCGACCGGCTGCATGGAGGGGGCGCTATCTGCGTTGGAAGACGGACTGCAGAACGTGCAGCGGAGCGGTACTCGGGAGGCAAACTGCCGAAAGACGAAAAAGGGATTGGAGAATGCGGGCATCGATCCCGCTACTTCTCGCAGGCTAAGCGAGCGCTCTACCATGTACAGAGTGCCTCGGGCCCGTTAGCTCAGTTGGTCAGAGCGTGGTGCTAATAACGCCAAGGTCGTGGGTTCGATCCCCATACGGGCCAACCGGCCCTTCTTCGGAGACCTTTTCCATCGCTTTATCTAGTCTGTGGCAAGGCTTTGAAATGCTACTGACTGGCTTCGAAACGTCTGCCCAAATAGCTCAGTTGGGAGAGGGTCAGACTGAGGATCTCAGGGTCCCTGGTTTGAGCCTCGGTTTTGGTAAACCCGTGGCGTTTGCAAAATACAGTCTACTCAAGGAAGTGGTCAACGGGTCATTTTCAAAAAGCTCACGCCAAAACACTGCAGACCACTGACTGGTCAGAGAGGATTGCGACACTGGACGTACTGCACAAACCTGTCTTATTGAAATAGCCGAGCTACTGAACAAACAAGCCACCAGCACAGCAGCGCCGTGGACCGGTAGGCCGTGGCTTTCCTCCACGGGGCTATTGGATGAAATGTCAACCCGCAAAACGCCCCTTGTCTATTGAGGAGCTGGAGACGTTCCTGTGCATGCTGTCAAAAAGGCGCGAGTAGAGTGGTGTGTGTCGCGATGAAGATGGCGACCGGCTGCATGGAGGGGGCGCTATCTGCGTTGGAAGACGGACTGCAGAACGTGCAGCGGAGCGGTACTCGGGAGGCAAACTGCCGAAAGACGAAAAAGGGATTGGAGAATGCGGGCATCGATCCCGCTACTTCTCGCAGGCTAAGCGAGCGCTCTACCATGTACAGAGTGTCTCGGGCCCGTTAGCTCAGTTGGTCAGAGCGTGGTGCTAATAACGCCAAGGTCGTGGGTTCGATCCCCATACGGGCCAACCGGCCCTTCTTCGGAGACCTTTTCCATCGCTTTATCTAGTCTGTGGCAAGGCTTTGAAATGCTACTGACTGGCTTCGAAACGTCTGCCCAAATAGCTCAGTTGGGAGAGGGTCAGACTGAGGATCTCAGGGTCCCTGGTTTGAGCCTCGGTTTTGGTAAACCCGTGGCGTTTGCAAAATACAGTCTACTCAAGGAAGTGGTCAACGGGTCATTTTCAAAAAGCTCACGCCAAAACACTGCAGACCACTGACTGGTCAGAGAGGATTGCGACACTGGACGTACTGCACAAACCTGTCTTATTGAAATAGCCGAGCTACTGAACAAACAAGCCACCAGCACAGCAGCGCCGTGGACCGGTAGGCCGTGGCTTTCCTCCACGGGGCTATTGGATGAAATGTCAACCCGCAAAACGCCCCTTGTCTATTGAGGAGCTGGAGACGTTCCTGTGCATGCTGTCAAAAAGGCGCGAGTAGAGTGGTGTGTGTCGCGATGAAGATGGCGACCGGCTGCATGGAGGGGGCGCTATCTGCGTTGGAAGACGGACTGCAGAACGTGCAGCGGAGCGGTACTCGGGAGGCAAACTGCCGAAAGACGAAAAAGGGATTGGAGAATGCGGGCATCGATCCCGCTACTTCTCGCAGGCTAAGCGAGCGCTCTACCATGTACAGAGTGTCTCGGGCCCGTTAGCTCAGTTGGTCAGAGCGTGGTGCTAATAACGCCAAGGTCGTGGGTTCGATCCCCATACGGGCCAACCGGCCCTTCTTCGGAGACCTTTTCCATCGCTTTATCTAGTCTGTGGCAAGGCTTTGAAATGCTACTGACTGGCTTCGAAACGTCTGCCCAAATAGCTCAGTTGGGAGAGGGTCAGACTGAGGATCTCAGGGTCCCTGGTTTGAGCCTCGGTTTTGGTAAACCCGTGGCGTTTGCAAAATACAGTCTACTCAAGGAAGTGGTCAACGGGTCATTTTCAAAAAGCTCACGCCAAAACACTGCAGACCACTGACTGGTCAGAGAGGATTGCGACACTGGACGTACTGCACAAACCTGTCTTATTGAAATAGCCGAGCTACTGAACAAACAAGCCACCAGCACAGCAGCGCCGTGGACCGGTAGGCCGTGGCTTTCCTCCACGGGGCTATTGGATGAAATGTCAACCCGCAAAACGCCCCTTGTCTATTGAGGAGCTGGAGACGTTCCTGTGCATGCTGTCAAAAAGGCGCGAGTAGAGTGGTGTGTGTCGCGATGAAGATGGCGACCGGCTGCATGGAGGGGGCGCTATCTGCGTTGGAAGACGGACTGCAGAACGTGCAGCGGAGCGGTACTCGGGAGGCAAACTGCCGAAAGACGAAAAAGGGATTGGAGAATGCGGGCATCGATCCCGCTACTTCTCGCAGGCTAAGCGAGCGCTCTACCATGTACAGAGTGCCTCGGGCCCGTTAGCTCAGTTGGTCAGAGCGTGGTGCTAATAACGCCAAGGTCGTGGGTTCGATCCCCATACGGGCCAACCGGCCCTTCTTCGGAGACCTTTTCCATCGCTTTATCTAGTCTGTGGCAAGGCTTTGAAATGCTACTGACTGGCTTCGAAACGTCTGCCCAAATAGCTCAGTTGGGAGAGGGTCAGACTGAGGATCTCAGGGTCCCTGGTTTGAGCCTCGGTTTTGGTAAACCCGTGGCGTTTGCAAAATACAGTCTACTCAAGGAAGTGGTCAACGGGTCATTTTCAAAAAGCTCACGCCAAAACACTGCAGACCACTGACTGGTCAGAGAGGATTGCGACACTGGACGTACTGCACAAACCTGTCTTATTGAAATAGCCGAGCTACTGAACAAACAAGCCACCAGCACAGCAGCGCCGTGGACCGGTAGGCCGTGGCTTTCCTCCACGGGGCTATTGGATGAAATGTCAACCCGCAAAACGCCCCTTGTCTATTGAGGAGCTGGAGACGTTCCTGTGCATGCTGTCAAAAAGGCGCGAGTAGAGTGGTGTGTGTCGCGATGAAGATGGCGACCGGCTGCATGGAGGGGGCGCTATCTGCGTTGGAAGACGGACTGCAGAACGTGCAGCGGAGCGGTACTCGGGAGGCAAACTGCCGAAAGACGAAAAAGGGATTGGAGAATGCGGGCATCGATCCCGCTACTTCTCGCAGGCTAAGCGAGCGCTCTACCATGTACAGAGTGCCTCGGGCCCGTTAGCTCAGTTGGTCAGAGCGTGGTGCTAATAACGCCAAGGTCGTGGGTTCGATCCCCATACGGGCCAACCGGCCCTTCTTCGGAGACCTTTTCCATCGCTTTATCTAGTCTGTGGCAAGGCTTTGAAATGCTACTGACTGGCTTCGAAACGTCTGCCCAAATAGCTCAGTTGGGAGAGGGTCAGACTGAGGATCTCAGGGTCCCTGGTTTGAGCCTCGGTTTTGGTAAACCCGTGGCGTTTGCAAAATACAGTCTACTCAAGGAAGTGGTCAACGGGTCATTTTCAAAAAGCTCACGCCAAAACACTGCAGACCACTGACTGGTCAGAGAGGATTGCGACACTGGACGTACTGCACAAACCTGTCTTATTGAAATAGCCGAGCTACTGAACAAACAAGCCACCAGCACAGCAGCGCCGTGGACCGGTAGGCCGTGGCTTTCCTCCACGGGGCTATTGGATGAAATGTCAACCCGCAAAACGCCCCTTGTCTATTGAGGAGCTGGAGACGTTCCTGTGCATGCTGTCAAAAAGGCGCGAGTAGAGTGGTGTGTGTCGCGATGAAGATGGCGACCGGCTGCATGGAGGGGGCGCTATCTGCGTTGGAAGACGGACTGCAGAACGTGCAGCGGAGCGGTACTCGGGAGGCAAACTGCCGAAAGACGAAAAAGGGATTGGAGAATGCGGGCATCGATCCCGCTACTTCTCGCAGGCTAAGCGAGCGCTCTACCATGTACAGAGTGCCTCGGGCCCGTTAGCTCAGTTGGTCAGAGCGTGGTGCTAATAACGCCAAGGTCGTGGGTTCGATCCCCATACGGGCCAACCGGCCCTTCTTCGGAGACCTTTTCCATCGCTTTATCTAGTCTGTGGCAAGGCTTTGAAATGCTACTGACTGGCTTCGAAACGTCTGCCCAAATAGCTCAGTTGGGAGAGGGTCAGACTGAGGATCTCAGGGTCCCTGGTTTGAGCCTCGGTTTTGGTAAACCCGTGGCGTTTGCAAAATACAGTCTACTCAAGGAAGTGGTCAACGGGTCATTTTCAAAAAGCTCACGCCAAAACACTGCAGACCACTGACTGGTCAGAGAGGATTGCGACACTGGACGTACTGCACAAACCTGTCTTATTGAAATAGCCGAGCTACTGAACAAACAAGCCACCAGCACAGCAGCGCCGTGGACCGGTAGGCCGTGGCTTTCCTCCACGGGGCTATTGGATGAAATGTCAACCCGCAAAACGCCCCTTGTCTATTGAGGAGCTGGAGACGTTCCTGTGCATGCTGTCAAAAAGGCGCGAGTAGAGTGGTGTGTGTCGCGATGAAGATGGCGACCGGCTGCATGGAGGGGGCGCTATCTGCGTTGGAAGACGGACTGCAGAACGTGCAGCGGAGCGGTACTCGGGAGGCAAACTGCCGAAAGACGAAAAAGGGATTGGAGAATGCGGGCATCGATCCCGCTACTTCTCGCAGGCTAAGCGAGCGCTCTACCATGTACAGAGTGCCTCGGGCCCGTTAGCTCAGTTGGTCAGAGCGTGGTGCTAATAACGCCAAGGTCGTGGGTTCGATCCCCATACGGGCCAACCGGCCCTTCTTCGGAGACCTTTTCCATCGCTTTATCTAGTCTGTGGCAAGGCTTTGAAATGCTACTGACTGGCTTCGAAACGTCTGCCCAAATAGCTCAGTTGGGAGAGGGTCAGACTGAGGATCTCAGGGTCCCTGGTTTGAGCCTCGGTTTTGGTAAACCCGTGGCGTTTGCAAAATACAGTCTACTCAAGGAAGTGGTCAACGGGTCATTTTCAAAAAGCTCACGCCAAAACACTGCAGACCACTGACTGGTCAGAGAGGATTGCGACACTGGACGTACTGCACAAACCTGTCTTATTGAAATAGCCGAGCTACTGAACAAACAAGCCACCAGCACAGCAGCGCCGTGGACCGGTAGGCCGTGGCTTTCCTCCACGGGGCTATTGGATGAAATGTCAACCCGCAAAACGCCCCTTGTCTATTGAGGAGCTGGAGACGTTCCTGTGCATGCTGTCAAAAAGGCGCGAGTAGAGTGGTGTGTGTCGCGATGAAGATGGCGACCGGCTGCATGGAGGGGGCGCTATCTGCGTTGGAAGACGGACTGCAGAACGTGCAGCGGAGCGGTACTCGGGAGGCAAACTGCCGAAAGACGAAAAAGGGATTGGAGAATGCGGGCATCGATCCCGCTACTTCTCGCAGGCTAAGCGAGCGCTCTACCATGTACAGAGTGTCTCGGGCCCGTTAGCTCAGTTGGTCAGAGCGTGGTGCTAATAACGCCAAGGTCGTGGGTTCGATCCCCATACGGGCCAACCGGCCCTTCTTCGGAGACCTTTTCCATCGCTTTATCTAGTCTGTGGCAAGGCTTTGAAATGCTACTGACTGGCTTCGAAACGTCTGCCCAAATAGCTCAGTTGGGAGAGGGTCAGACTGAGGATCTCAGGGTCCCTGGTTTGAGCCTCGGTTTTGGTAAACCCGTGGCGTTTGCAAAATACAGTCTACTCAAGGAAGTGGTCAACGGGTCATTTTCAAAAAGCTCACGCCAAAACACTGCAGACCACTGACTGGTCAGAGAGGATTGCGACACTGGACGTACTGCACAAACCTGTCTTATTGAAATAGCCGAGCTACTGAACAAACAAGCCACCAGCACAGCAGCGCCGTGGACCGGTAGGCCGTGGCTTTCCTCCACGGGGCTATTGGATGAAATGTCAACCCGCAAAACGCCCCTTGTCTATTGAGGAGCTGGAGACGTTCCTGTGCATGCTGTCAAAAAGGCGCGAGTAGAGTGGTGTGTGTCGCGATGAAGATGGCGACCGGCTGCATGGAGGGGGCGCTATCTGCGTTGGAAGACGGACTGCAGAACGTGCAGCGGAGCGGTACTCGGGAGGCAAACTGCCGAAAGACGAAAAAGGGATTGGAGAATGCGGGCATCGATCCCGCTACTTCTCGCAGGCTAAGCGAGCGCTCTACCATGTACAGAGTGCCTCGGGCCCGTTAGCTCAGTTGGTCAGAGCGTGGTGCTAATAACGCCAAGGTCGTGGGTTCGATCCCCATACGGGCCAACCGGCCCTTCTTCGGAGACCTTTTCCATCGCTTTATCTAGTCTGTGGCAAGGCTTTGAAATGCTACTGACTGGCTTCGAAACGTCTGCCCAAATAGCTCAGTTGGGAGAGGGTCAGACTGAGGATCTCAGGGTCCCTGGTTTGAGCCTCGGTTTTGGTAAACCCGTGGCGTTTGCAAAATACAGTCTACTCAAGGAAGTGGTCAACGGGTCATTTTCAAAAAGCTCACGCCAAAACACTGCAGACCACTGACTGGTCAGAGAGGATTGCGACACTGGACGTACTGCACAAACCTGTCTTATTGAAATAGCCGAGCTACTGAACAAACAAGCCACCAGCACAGCAGCGCCGTGGACCGGTAGGCCGTGGCTTTCCTCCACGGGGCTATTGGATGAAATGTCAACCCGCAAAACGCCCCTTGTCTATTGAGGAGCTGGAGACGTTCCTGTGCATGCTGTCAAAAAGGCGCGAGTAGAGTGGTGTGTGTCGCGATGAAGATGGCGACCGGCTGCATGGAGGGGGCGCTATCTGCGTTGGAAGACGGACTGCAGAACGTGCAGCGGAGCGGTACTCGGGAGGCAAACTGCCGAAAGACGAAAAAGGGATTGGAGAATGCGGGCATCGATCCCGCTACTTCTCGCAGGCTAAGCGAGCGCTCTACCATGTACAGAGTGCCTCGGGCCCGTTAGCTCAGTTGGTCAGAGCGTGGTGCTAATAACGCCAAGGTCGTGGGTTCGATCCCCATACGGGCCAACCGGCCCTTCTTCGGAGACCTTTTCCATCGCTTTATCTAGTCTGTGGCAAGGCTTTGAAATGCTACTGACTGGCTTCGAAACGTCTGCCCAAATAGCTCAGTTGGGAGAGGGTCAGACTGAGGATCTCAGGGTCCCTGGTTTGAGCCTCGGTTTTGGTAAACCCGTGGCGTTTGCAAAATACAGTCTACTCAAGGAAGTGGTCAACGGGTCATTTTCAAAAAGCTCACGCCAAAACACTGCAGACCACTGACTGGTCAGAGAGGATTGCGACACTGGACGTACTGCACAAACCTGTCTTATTGAAATAGCCGAGCTACTGAACAAACAAGCCACCAGCACAGCAGCGCCGTGGACCGGTAGGCCGTGGCTTTCCTCCACGGGGCTATTGGATGAAATGTCAACCCGCAAAACGCCCCTTGTCTATTGAGGAGCTGGAGACGTTCCTGTGCATGCTGTCAAAAAGGCGCGAGTAGAGTGGTGTGTGTCGCGATGAAGATGGCGACCGGCTGCATGGAGGGGGCGCTATCTGCGTTGGAAGACGGACTGCAGAACGTGCAGCGGAGCGGTACTCGGGAGGCAAACTGCCGAAAGACGAAAAAGGGATTGGAGAATGCGGGCATCGATCCCGCTACTTCTCGCAGGCTAAGCGAGCGCTCTACCATGTACAGAGTGCCTCGGGCCCGTTAGCTCAGTTGGTCAGAGCGTGGTGCTAATAACGCCAAGGTCGTGGGTTCGATCCCCATACGGGCCAACCGGCCCTTCTTCGGAGACCTTTTCCATCGCTTTATCTAGTCTGTGGCAAGGCTTTGAAATGCTACTGACTGGCTTCGAAACGTCTGCCCAAATAGCTCAGTTGGGAGAGGGTCAGACTGAGGATCTCAGGGTCCCTGGTTTGAGCCTCGGTTTTGGTAAACCCGTGGCGTTTGCAAAATACAGTCTACTCAAGGAAGTGGTCAACGGGTCATTTTCAAAAAGCTCACGCCAAAACACTGCAGACCACTGACTGGTCAGAGAGGATTGCGACACTGGACGTACTGCACAAACCTGTCTTATTGAAATAGCCGAGCTACTGAACAAACAAGCCACCAGCACAGCAGCGCCGTGGACCGGTAGGCCGTGGCTTTCCTCCACGGGGCTATTGGATGAAATGTCAACCCGCAAAACGCCCCTTGTCTATTGAGGAGCTGGAGACGTTCCTGTGCATGCTGTCAAAAAGGCGCGAGTAGAGTGGTGTGTGTCGCGATGAAGATGGCGACCGGCTGCATGGAGGGGGCGCTATCTGCGTTGGAAGACGGACTGCAGAACGTGCAGCGGAGCGGTACTCGGGAGGCAAACTGCCGAAAGACGAAAAAGGGATTGGAGAATGCGGGCATCGATCCCGCTACTTCTCGCAGGCTAAGCGAGCGCTCTACCATGTACAGAGTGCCTCGGGCCCGTTAGCTCAGTTGGTCAGAGCGTGGTGCTAATAACGCCAAGGTCGTGGGTTCGATCCCCATACGGGCCAACCGGCCCTTCTTCGGAGACCTTTTCCATCGCTTTATCTAGTCTGTGGCAAGGCTTTGAAATGCTACTGACTGGCTTCGAAACGTCTGCCCAAATAGCTCAGTTGGGAGAGGGTCAGACTGAGGATCTCAGGGTCCCTGGTTTGAGCCTCGGTTTTGGTAAACCCGTGGCGTTTGCAAAATACAGTCTACTCAAGGAAGTGGTCAACGGGTCATTTTCAAAAAGCTCACGCCAAAACACTGCAGACCACTGACTGGTCAGAGAGGATTGCGACACTGGACGTACTGCACAAACCTGTCTTATTGAAATAGCCGAGCTACTGAACAAACAAGCCACCAGCACAGCAGCGCCGTGGACCGGTAGGCCGTGGCTTTCCTCCACGGGGCTATTGGATGAAATGTCAACCCGCAAAACGCCCCTTGTCTATTGAGGAGCTGGAGACGTTCCTGTGCATGCTGTCAAAAAGGCGCGAGTAGAGTGGTGTGTGTCGCGATGAAGATGGCGACCGGCTGCATGGAGGGGGCGCTATCTGCGTTGGAAGACGGACTGCAGAACGTGCAGCGGAGCGGTACTCGGGAGGCAAACTGCCGAAAGACGAAAAAGGGATTGGAGAATGCGGGCATCGATCCCGCTACTTCTCGCAGGCTAAGCGAGCGCTCTACCATGTACAGAGTGCCTCGGGCCCGTTAGCTCAGTTGGTCAGAGCGTGGTGCTAATAACGCCAAGGTCGTGGGTTCGATCCCCATACGGGCCAACCGGCCCTTCTTCGGAGACCTTTTCCATCGCTTTATCTAGTCTGTGGCAAGGCTTTGAAATGCTACTGACTGGCTTCGAAACGTCTGCCCAAATAGCTCAGTTGGGAGAGGGTCAGACTGAGGATCTCAGGGTCCCTGGTTTGAGCCTCGGTTTTGGTAAACCCGTGGCGTTTGCAAAATACAGTCTACTCAAGGAAGTGGTCAACGGGTCATTTTCAAAAAGCTCACGCCAAAACACTGCAGACCACTGACTGGTCAGAGAGGATTGCGACACTGGACGTACTGCACAAACCTGTCTTATTGAAATAGCCGAGCTACTGAACAAACAAGCCACCAGCACAGCAGCGCCGTGGACCGGTAGGCCGTGGCTTTCCTCCACGGGGCTATTGGATGAAATGTCAACCCGCAAAACGCCCCTTGTCTATTGAGGAGCTGGAGACGTTCCTGTGCATGCTGTCAAAAAGGCGCGAGTAGAGTGGTGTGTGTCGCGATGAAGATGGCGACCGGCTGCATGGAGGGGGCGCTATCTGCGTTGGAAGACGGACTGCAGAACGTGCAGCGGAGCGGTACTCGGGAGGCAAACTGCCGAAAGACGAAAAAGGGATTGGAGAATGCGGGCATCGATCCCGCTACTTCTCGCAGGCTAAGCGAGCGCTCTACCATGTACAGAGTGCCTCGGGCCCGTTAGCTCAGTTGGTCAGAGCGTGGTGCTAATAACGCCAAGGTCGTGGGTTCGATCCCCATACGGGCCAACCGGCCCTTCTTCGGAGACCTTTTCCATCGCTTTATCTAGTCTGTGGCAAGGCTTTGAAATGCTACTGACTGGCTTCGAAACGTCTGCCCAAATAGCTCAGTTGGGAGAGGGTCAGACTGAGGATCTCAGGGTCCCTGGTTTGAGCCTCGGTTTTGGTAAACCCGTGGCGTTTGCAAAATACAGTCTACTCAAGGAAGTGGTCAACGGGTCATTTTCAAAAAGCTCACGCCAAAACACTGCAGACCACTGACTGGTCAGAGAGGATTGCGACACTGGACGTACTGCACAAACCTGTCTTATTGAAATAGCCGAGCTACTGAACAAACAAGCCACCAGCACAGCAGCGCCGTGGACCGGTAGGCCGTGGCTTTCCTCCACGGGGCTATTGGATGAAATGTCAACCCGCAAAACGCCCCTTGTCTATTGAGGAGCTGGAGACGTTCCTGTGCATGCTGTCAAAAAGGCGCGAGTAGAGTGGTGTGTGTCGCGATGAAGATGGCGACCGGCTGCATGGAGGGGGCGCTATCTGCGTTGGAAGACGGACTGCAGAACGTGCAGCGGAGCGGTACTCGGGAGGCAAACTGCCGAAAGACGAAAAAGGGATTGGAGAATGCGGGCATCGATCCCGCTACTTCTCGCAGGCTAAGCGAGCGCTCTACCATGTACAGAGTGCCTCGGGCCCGTTAGCTCAGTTGGTCAGAGCGTGGTGCTAATAACGCCAAGGTCGTGGGTTCGATCCCCATACGGGCCAACCGGCCCTTCTTCGGAGACCTTTTCCATCGCTTTATCTAGTCTGTGGCAAGGCTTTGAAATGCTACTGACTGGCTTCGAAACGTCTGCCCAAATAGCTCAGTTGGGAGAGGGTCAGACTGAGGATCTCAGGGTCCCTGGTTTGAGCCTCGGTTTTGGTAAACCCGTGGCGTTTGCAAAATACAGTCTACTCAAGGAAGTGGTCAACGGGTCATTTTCAAAAAGCTCACGCCAAAACACTGCAGACCACTGACTGGTCAGAGAGGATTGCGACACTGGACGTACTGCACAAACCTGTCTTATTGAAATAGCCGAGCTACTGAACAAACAAGCCACCAGCACAGCAGCGCCGTGGACCGGTAGGCCGTGGCTTTCCTCCACGGGGCTATTGGATGAAATGTCAACCCGCAAAACGCCCCTTGTCTATTGAGGAGCTGGAGACGTTCCTGTGCATGCTGTCAAAAAGGCGCGAGTAGAGTGGTGTGTGTCGCGATGAAGATGGCGACCGGCTGCATGGAGGGGGCGCTATCTGCGTTGGAAGACGGACTGCAGAACGTGCAGCGGAGCGGTACTCGGGAGGCAAACTGCCGAAAGACGAAAAAGGGATTGGAGAATGCGGGCATCGATCCCGCTACTTCTCGCAGGCTAAGCGAGCGCTCTACCATGTACAGAGTGCCTCGGGCCCGTTAGCTCAGTTGGTCAGAGCGTGGTGCTAATAACGCCAAGGTCGTGGGTTCGATCCCCATACGGGCCAACCGGCCCTTCTTCGGAGACCTTTTCCATCGCTTTATCTAGTCTGTGGCAAGGCTTTGAAATGCTACTGACTGGCTTCGAAACGTCTGCCCAAATAGCTCAGTTGGGAGAGGGTCAGACTGAGGATCTCAGGGTCCCTGGTTTGAGCCTCGGTTTTGGTAAACCCGTGGCGTTTGCAAAATACAGTCTACTCAAGGAAGTGGTCAACGGGTCATTTTCAAAAAGCTCACGCCAAAACACTGCAGACCACTGACTGGTCAGAGAGGATTGCGACACTGGACGTACTGCACAAACCTGTCTTATTGAAATAGCCGAGCTACTGAACAAACAAGCCACCAGCACAGCAGCGCCGTGGACCGGTAGGCCGTGGCTTTCCTCCACGGGGCTATTGGATGAAATGTCAACCCGCAAAACGCCCCTTGTCTATTGAGGAGCTGGAGACGTTCCTGTGCATGCTGTCAAAAAGGCGCGAGTAGAGTGGTGTGTGTCGCGATGAAGATGGCGACCGGCTGCATGGAGGGGGCGCTATCTGCGTTGGAAGACGGACTGCAGAACGTGCAGCGGAGCGGTACTCGGGAGGCAAACTGCCGAAAGACGAAAAAGGGATTGGAGAATGCGGGCATCGATCCCGCTACTTCTCGCAGGCTAAGCGAGCGCTCTACCATGTACAGAGTGCCTCGGGCCCGTTAGCTCAGTTGGTCAGAGCGTGGTGCTAATAACGCCAAGGTCGTGGGTTCGATCCCCATACGGGCCAACCGGCCCTTCTTCGGAGACCTTTTCCATCGCTTTATCTAGTCTGTGGCAAGGCTTTGAAATGCTACTGACTGGCTTCGAAACGTCTGCCCAAATAGCTCAGTTGGGAGAGGGTCAGACTGAGGATCTCAGGGTCCCTGGTTTGAGCCTCGGTTTTGGTAAACCCGTGGCGTTTGCAAAATACAGTCTACTCAAGGAAGTGGTCAACGGGTCATTTTCAAAAAGCTCACGCCAAAACACTGCAGACCACTGACTGGTCAGAGAGGATTGCGACACTGGACGTACTGCACAAACCTGTCTTATTGAAATAGCCGAGCTACTGAACAAACAAGCCACCAGCACAGCAGCGCCGTGGACCGGTAGGCCGTGGCTTTCCTCCACGGGGCTATTGGATGAAATGTCAACCCGCAAAACGCCCCTTGTCTATTGAGGAGCTGGAGACGTTCCTGTGCATGCTGTCAAAAAGGCGCGAGTAGAGTGGTGTGTGTCGCGATGAAGATGGCGACCGGCTGCATGGAGGGGGCGCTATCTGCGTTGGAAGACGGACTGCAGAACGTGCAGCGGAGCGGTACTCGGGAGGCAAACTGCCGAAAGACGAAAAAGGGATTGGAGAATGCGGGCATCGATCCCGCTACTTCTCGCAGGCTAAGCGAGCGCTCTACCATGTACAGAGTGCCTCGGGCCCGTTAGCTCAGTTGGTCAGAGCGTGGTGCTAATAACGCCAAGGTCGTGGGTTCGATCCCCATACGGGCCAACCGGCCCTTCTTCGGAGACCTTTTCCATCGCTTTATCTAGTCTGTGGCAAGGCTTTGAAATGCTACTGACTGGCTTCGAAACGTCTGCCCAAATAGCTCAGTTGGGAGAGGGTCAGACTGAGGATCTCAGGGTCCCTGGTTTGAGCCTCGGTTTTGGTAAACCCGTGGCGTTTGCAAAATACAGTCTACTCAAGGAAGTGGTCAACGGGTCATTTTCAAAAAGCTCACGCCAAAACACTGCAGACCACTGACTGGTCAGAGAGGATTGCGACACTGGACGTACTGCACAAACCTGTCTTATTGAAATAGCCGAGCTACTGAACAAACAAGCCACCAGCACAGCAGCGCCGTGGACCGGTAGGCCGTGGCTTTCCTCCACGGGGCTATTGGATGAAATGTCAACCCGCAAAACGCCCCTTGTCTATTGAGGAGCTGGAGACGTTCCTGTGCATGCTGTCAAAAAGGCGCGAGTAGAGTGGTGTGTGTCGCGATGAAGATGGCGACCGGCTGCATGGAGGGGGCGCTATCTGCGTTGGAAGACGGACTGCAGAACGTGCAGCGGAGCGGTACTCGGGAGGCAAACTGCCGAAAGACGAAAAAGGGATTGGAGAATGCGGGCATCGATCCCGCTACTTCTCGCAGGCTAAGCGAGCGCTCTACCATGTACAGAGTGCCTCGGGCCCGTTAGCTCAGTTGGTCAGAGCGTGGTGCTAATAACGCCAAGGTCGTGGGTTCGATCCCCATACGGGCCAACCGGCTCTTCTTCGGAGACCTTTTCCATCGCTTTATCTAGTCTGTGGCAAGGCTTTGAAATGCTACTGACTGGCTTCGAAACGTCTGCCCAAATAGCTCAGTTGGGAGAGGGTCAGACTGAGGATCTCAGGGTCCCTGGTTTGAGCCTCGGTTTTGGTAAACCCGTGGCGTTTGCAAAATACAGTCTACTCAAGGAAGTGGTCAACGGGTCATTTTCAAAAAGCTCACGCCAAAACACTGCAGACCACTGACTGGTCAGAGAGGATTGCGACACTGGACGTACTGCACAAACCTGTCTTATTGAAATAGCCGAGCTACTGAACAAACAAGCCACCAGCACAGCAGCGCCGTGGACCGGTAGGCCGTGGCTTTCCTCCACGGGGCTATTGGATGAAATGTCAACCCGCAAAACGCCCCTTGTCTATTGAGGAGCTGGAGACGTTCCTGTGCATGCTGTCAAAAAGGCGCGAGTAGAGTGGTGTGTGTCGCGATGAAGATGGCGACCGGCTGCATGGAGGGGGCGCTATCTGCGTTGGAAGACGGACTGCAGAACGTGCAGCGGAGCGGTACTCGGGAGGCAAACTGCCGAAAGACGAAAAAGGGATTGGAGAATGCGGGCATCGATCCCGCTACTTCTCGCAGGCTAAGCGAGCGCTCTACCATGTACAGAGTGTCTCGGGCCCGTTAGCTCAGTTGGTCAGAGCGTGGTGCTAATAACGCCAAGGTCGTGGGTTCGATCCCCATACGGGCCAACCGGCCCTTCTTCGGAGACCTTTTCCATCGCTTTATCTAGTCTGTGGCAAGGCTTTGAAATGCTACTGACTGGCTTCGAAACGTCTGCCCAAATAGCTCAGTTGGGAGAGGGTCAGACTGAGGATCTCAGGGTCCCTGGTTTGAGCCTCGGTTTTGGTAAACCCGTGGCGTTTGCAAAATACAGTCTACTCAAGGAAGTGGTCAACGGGTCATTTTCAAAAAGCTCACGCCAAAACACTGCAGACCACTGACTGGTCAGAGAGGATTGCGACACTGGACGTACTGCACAAACCTGTCTTATTGAAATAGCCGAGCTACTGAACAAACAAGCCACCAGCACAGCAGCGCCGTGGACCGGTAGGCCGTGGCTTTCCTCCACGGGGCTATTGGATGAAATGTCAACCCGCAAAACGCCCCTTGTCTATTGAGGAGCTGGAGACGTTCCTGTGCATGCTGTCAAAAAGGCGCGAGTAGAGTGGTGTGTGTCGCGATGAAGATGGCGACCGGCTGCATGGAGGGGGCGCTATCTGCGTTGGAAGACGGACTGCAGAACGTGCAGCGGAGCGGTACTCGGGAGGCAAACTGCCGAAAGACGAAAAAGGGATTGGAGAATGCGGGCATCGATCCCGCTACTTCTCGCAGGCTAAGCGAGCGCTCTACCATGTACAGAGTGCCTCGGGCCCGTTAGCTCAGTTGGTCAGAGCGTGGTGCTAATAACGCCAAGGTCGTGGGTTCGATCCCCATACGGGCCAACCGGCCCTTCTTCGGAGACCTTTTCCATCGCTTTATCTAGTCTGTGGCAAGGCTTTGAAATGCTACTGACTGGCTTCGAAACGTCTGCCCAAATAGCTCAGTTGGGAGAGGGTCAGACTGAGGATCTCAGGGTCCCTGGTTTGAGCCTCGGTTTTGGTAAACCCGTGGCGTTTGCAAAATACAGTCTACTCAAGGAAGTGGTCAACGGGTCATTTTCAAAAAGCTCACGCCAAAACACTGCAGACCACTGACTGGTCAGAGAGGATTGCGACACTGGACGTACTGCACAAACCTGTCTTATTGAAATAGCCGAGCTACTGAACAAACAAGCCACCAGCACAGCAGCGCCGTGGACCGGTAGGCCGTGGCTTTCCTCCACGGGGCTATTGGATGAAATGTCAACCCGCAAAACGCCCCTTGTCTATTGAGGAGCTGGAGACGTTCCTGTGCATGCTGTCAAAAAGGCGCGAGTAGAGTGGTGTGTGTCGCGATGAAGATGGCGACCGGCTGCATGGAGGGGGCGCTATCTGCGTTGGAAGACGGACTGCAGAACGTGCAGCGGAGCGGTACTCGGGAGGCAAACTGCCGAAAGACGAAAAAGGGATTGGAGAATGCGGGCATCGATCCCGCTACTTCTCGCAGGCTAAGCGAGCGCTCTACCATGTACAGAGTGTCTCGGGCCCGTTAGCTCAGTTGGTCAGAGCGTGGTGCTAATAACGCCAAGGTCGTGGGTTCGATCCCCATACGGGCCAACCGGCCCTTCTTCGGAGACCTTTTCCATCGCTTTATCTAGTCTGTGGCAAGGCTTTGAAATGCTACTGACTGGCTTCGAAACGTCTGCCCAAATAGCTCAGTTGGGAGAGGGTCAGACTGAGGATCTCAGGGTCCCTGGTTTGAGCCTCGGTTTTGGTAAACCCGTGGCGTTTGCAAAATACAGTCTACTCAAGGAAGTGGTCAACGGGTCATTTTCAAAAAGCTCACGCCAAAACACTGCAGACCACTGACTGGTCAGAGAGGATTGCGACACTGGACGTACTGCACAAACCTGTCTTATTGAAATAGCCGAGCTACTGAACAAACAAGCCACCAGCACAGCAGCGCCGTGGACCGGTAGGCCGTGGCTTTCCTCCACGGGGCTATTGGATGAAATGTCAACCCGCAAAACGCCCCTTGTCTATTGAGGAGCTGGAGACGTTCCTGTGCATGCTGTCAAAAAGGCGCGAGTAGAGTGGTGTGTGTCGCGATGAAGATGGCGACCGGCTGCATGGAGGGGGCGCTATCTGCGTTGGAAGACGGACTGCAGAACGTGCAGCGGAGCGGTACTCGGGAGGCAAACTGCCGAAAGACGAAAAAGGGATTGGAGAATGCGGGCATCGATCCCGCTACTTCTCGCAGGCTAAGCGAGCGCTCTACCATGTACAGAGTGTCTCGGGCCCGTTAGCTCAGTTGGTCAGAGCGTGGTGCTAATAACGCCAAGGTCGTGGGTTCGATCCCCATACGGGCCAACCGGCCCTTCTTCGGAGACCTTTTCCATCGCTTTATCTAGTCTGTGGCAAGGCTTTGAAATGCTACTGACTGGCTTCGAAACGTCTGCCCAAATAGCTCAGTTGGGAGAGGGTCAGACTGAGGATCTCAGGGTCCCTGGTTTGAGCCTCGGTTTTGGTAAACCCGTGGCGTTTGCAAAATACAGTCTACTCAAGGAAGTGGTCAACGGGTCATTTTCAAAAAGCTCACGCCAAAACACTGCAGACCACTGACTGGTCAGAGAGGATTGCGACACTGGACGTACTGCACAAACCTGTCTTATTGAAATAGCCGAGCTACTGAACAAACAAGCCACCAGCACAGCAGCGCCGTGGACCGGTAGGCCGTGGCTTTCCTCCACGGGGCTATTGGATGAAATGTCAACCCGCAAAACGCCCCTTGTCTATTGAGGAGCTGGAGACGTTCCTGTGCATGCTGTCAAAAAGGCGCGAGTAGAGTGGTGTGTGTCGCGATGAAGATGGCGACCGGCTGCATGGAGGGGGCGCTATCTGCGTTGGAAGACGGACTGCAGAACGTGCAGCGGAGCGGTACTCGGGAGGCAAACTGCCGAAAGACGAAAAAGGGATTGGAGAATGCGGGCATCGATCCCGCTACTTCTCGCAGGCTAAGCGAGCGCTCTACCATGTACAGAGTGTCTCGGGCCCGTTAGCTCAGTTGGTCAGAGCGTGGTGCTAATAACGCCAAGGTCGTGGGTTCGATCCCCATACGGGCCAACCGGCCCTTCTTCGGAGACCTTTTCCATCGCTTTATCTAGTCTGTGGCAAGGCTTTGAAATGCTACTGACTGGCTTCGAAACGTCTGCCCAAATAGCTCAGTTGGGAGAGGGTCAGACTGAGGATCTCAGGGTCCCTGGTTTGAGCCTCGGTTTTGGTAAACCCGTGGCGTTTGCAAAATACAGTCTACTCAAGGAAGTGGTCAACGGGTCATTTTCAAAAAGCTCACGCCAAAACACTGCAGACCACTGACTGGTCAGAGAGGATTGCGACACTGGACGTACTGCACAAACCTGTCTTATTGAAATAGCCGAGCTACTGAACAAACAAGCCACCAGCACAGCAGCGCCGTGGACCGGTAGGCCGTGGCTTTCCTCCACGGGGCTATTGGATGAAATGTCAACCCGCAAAACGCCCCTTGTCTATTGAGGAGCTGGAGACGTTCCTGTGCATGCTGTCAAAAAGGCGCGAGTAGAGTGGTGTGTGTCGCGATGAAGATGGCGACCGGCTGCATGGAGGGGGCGCTATCTGCGTTGGAAGACGGACTGCAGAACGTGCAGCGGAGCGGTACTCGGGAGGCAAACTGCCGAAAGACGAAAAAGGGATTGGAGAATGCGGGCATCGATCCCGCTACTTCTCGCAGGCTAAGCGAGCGCTCTACCATGTACAGAGTGCCTCGGGCCCGTTAGCTCAGTTGGTCAGAGCGTGGTGCTAATAACGCCAAGGTCGTGGGTTCGATCCCCATACGGGCCAACCGGCCCTTCTTCGGAGACCTTTTCCATCGCTTTATCTAGTCTGTGGCAAGGCTTTGAAATGCTACTGACTGGCTTCGAAACGTCTGCCCAAATAGCTCAGTTGGGAGAGGGTCAGACTGAGGATCTCAGGGTCCCTGGTTTGAGCCTCGGTTTTGGTAAACCCGTGGCGTTTGCAAAATACAGTCTACTCAAGGAAGTGGTCAACGGGTCATTTTCAAAAAGCTCACGCCAAAACACTGCAGACCACTGACTGGTCAGAGAGGATTGCGACACTGGACGTACTGCACAAACCTGTCTTATTGAAATAGCCGAGCTACTGAACAAACAAGCCACCAGCACAGCAGCGCCGTGGACCGGTAGGCCGTGGCTTTCCTCCACGGGGCTATTGGATGAAATGTCAACCCGCAAAACGCCCCTTGTCTATTGAGGAGCTGGAGACGTTCCTGTGCATGCTGTCAAAAAGGCGCGAGTAGAGTGGTGTGTGTCGCGATGAAGATGGCGACCGGCTGCATGGAGGGGGCGCTATCTGCGTTGGAAGACGGACTGCAGAACGTGCAGCGGAGCGGTACTCGGGAGGCAAACTGCCGAAAGACGAAAAAGGGATTGGAGAATGCGGGCATCGATCCCGCTACTTCTCGCAGGCTAAGCGAGCGCTCTACCATGTACAGAGTGCCTCGGGCCCGTTAGCTCAGTTGGTCAGAGCGTGGTGCTAATAACGCCAAGGTCGTGGGTTCGATCCCCATACGGGCCAACCGGCCCTTCTTCGGAGACCTTTTCCATCGCTTTATCTAGTCTGTGGCAAGGCTTTGAAATGCTACTGACTGGCTTCGAAACGTCTGCCCAAATAGCTCAGTTGGGAGAGGGTCAGACTGAGGATCTCAGGGTCCCTGGTTTGAGCCTCGGTTTTGGTAAACCCGTGGCGTTTGCAAAATACAGTCTACTCAAGGAAGTGGTCAACGGGTCATTTTCAAAAAGCTCACGCCAAAACACTGCAGACCACTGACTGGTCAGAGAGGATTGCGACACTGGACGTACTGCACAAACCTGTCTTATTGAAATAGCCGAGCTACTGAACAAACAAGCCACCAGCACAGCAGCGCCGTGGACCGGTAGGCCGTGGCTTTCCTCCACGGGGCTATTGGATGAAATGTCAACCCGCAAAACGCCCCTTGTCTATTGAGGAGCTGGAGACGTTCCTGTGCATGCTGTCAAAAAGGCGCGAGTAGAGTGGTGTGTGTCGCGATGAAGATGGCGACCGGCTGCATGGAGGGGGCGCTATCTGCGTTGGAAGACGGACTGCAGAACGTGCAGCGGAGCGGTACTCGGGAGGCAAACTGCCGAAAGACGAAAAAGGGATTGGAGAATGCGGGCATCGATCCCGCTACTTCTCGCAGGCTAAGCGAGCGCTCTACCATGTACAGAGTGCCTCGGGCCCGTTAGCTCAGTTGGTCAGAGCGTGGTGCTAATAACGCCAAGGTCGTGGGTTCGATCCCCATACGGGCCAACCGGCCCTTCTTCGGAGACCTTTTCCATCGCTTTATCTAGTCTGTGGCAAGGCTTTGAAATGCTACTGACTGGCTTCGAAACGTCTGCCCAAATAGCTCAGTTGGGAGAGGGTCAGACTGAGGATCTCAGGGTCCCTGGTTTGAGCCTCGGTTTTGGTAAACCCGTGGCGTTTGCAAAATACAGTCTACTCAAGGAAGTGGTCAACGGGTCATTTTCAAAAAGCTCACGCCAAAACACTGCAGACCACTGACTGGTCAGAGAGGATTGCGACACTGGACGTACTGCACAAACCTGTCTTATTGAAATAGCCGAGCTACTGAACAAACAAGCCACCAGCACAGCAGCGCCGTGGACCGGTAGGCCGTGGCTTTCCTCCACGGGGCTATTGGATGAAATGTCAACCCGCAAAACGCCCCTTGTCTATTGAGGAGCTGGAGACGTTCCTGTGCATGCTGTCAAAAAGGCGCGAGTAGAGTGGTGTGTGTCGCGATGAAGATGGCGACCGGCTGCATGGAGGGGGCGCTATCTGCGTTGGAAGACGGACTGCAGAACGTGCAGCGGAGCGGTACTCGGGAGGCAAACTGCCGAAAGACGAAAAAGGGATTGGAGAATGCGGGCATCGATCCCGCTACTTCTCGCAGGCTAAGCGAGCGCTCTACCATGTACAGAGTGCCTCGGGCCCGTTAGCTCAGTTGGTCAGAGCGTGGTGCTAATAACGCCAAGGTCGTGGGTTCGATCCCCATACGGGCCAACCGGCCCTTCTTCGGAGACCTTTTCCATCGCTTTATCTAGTCTGTGGCAAGGCTTTGAAATGCTACTGACTGGCTTCGAAACGTCTGCCCAAATAGCTCAGTTGGGAGAGGGTCAGACTGAGGATCTCAGGGTCCCTGGTTTGAGCCTCGGTTTTGGTAAACCCGTGGCGTTTGCAAAATACAGTCTACTCAAGGAAGTGGTCAACGGGTCATTTTCAAAAAGCTCACGCCAAAACACTGCAGACCACTGACTGGTCAGAGAGGATTGCGACACTGGACGTACTGCACAAACCTGTCTTATTGAAATAGCCGAGCTACTGAACAAACAAGCCACCAGCACAGCAGCGCCGTGGACCGGTAGGCCGTGGCTTTCCTCCACGGGGCTATTGGATGAAATGTCAACCCGCAAAACGCCCCTTGTCTATTGAGGAGCTGGAGACGTTCCTGTGCATGCTGTCAAAAAGGCGCGAGTAGAGTGGTGTGTGTCGCGATGAAGATGGCGACCGGCTGCATGGAGGGGGCGCTATCTGCGTTGGAAGACGGACTGCAGAACGTGCAGCGGAGCGGTACTCGGGAGGCAAACTGCCGAAAGACGAAAAAGGGATTGGAGAATGCGGGCATCGATCCCGCTACTTCTCGCAGGCTAAGCGAGCGCTCTACCATGTACAGAGTGCCTCGGGCCCGTTAGCTCAGTTGGTCAGAGCGTGGTGCTAATAACGCCAAGGTCGTGGGTTCGATCCCCATACGGGCCAACCGGCCCTTCTTCGGAGACCTTTTCCATCGCTTTATCTAGTCTGTGGCAAGGCTTTGAAATGCTACTGACTGGCTTCGAAACGTCTGCCCAAATAGCTCAGTTGGGAGAGGGTCAGACTGAGGATCTCAGGGTCCCTGGTTTGAGCCTCGGTTTTGGTAAACCCGTGGCGTTTGCAAAATACAGTCTACTCAAGGAAGTGGTCAACGGGTCATTTTCAAAAAGCTCACGCCAAAACACTGCAGACCACTGACTGGTCAGAGAGGATTGCGACACTGGACGTACTGCACAAACCTGTCTTATTGAAATAGCCGAGCTACTGAACAAACAAGCCACCAGCACAGCAGCGCCGTGGACCGGTAGGCCGTGGCTTTCCTCCACGGGGCTATTGGATGAAATGTCAACCCGCAAAACGCCCCTTGTCTATTGAGGAGCTGGAGACGTTCCTGTGCA
Organism: Osmerus mordax; assembly: GCF_038355195.1. Taxonomy (NCBI): domain Eukaryota; kingdom Metazoa; phylum Chordata; class Actinopteri; order Osmeriformes; family Osmeridae; genus Osmerus; species Osmerus mordax. The sequence continues at coordinate 15,750,437 of NC_090058.1, read as the reverse complement.
TGCTGTCAAAAAGGCGCGAGTAGAGTGGTGTGTGTCGCGATGAAGATGGCGACCGGCTGCATGGAGGGGGCGCTATCTGCGTTGGAAGACGGACTGCAGAACGTGCAGCGGAGCGGTACTCGGGAGGCAAACTGCCGAAAGACGAAAAAGGGATTGGAGAATGCGGGCATCGATCCCGCTACTTCTCGCAGGCTAAGCGAGCGCTCTACCATGTACAGAGTGCCTCGGGCCCGTTAGCTCAGTTGGTCAGAGCGTGGTGCTAATAACGCCAAGGTCGTGGGTTCGATCCCCATACGGGCCAACCGGCCCTTCTTCGGAGACCTTTTCCATCGCTTTATCTAGTCTGTGGCAAGGCTTTGAAATGCTACTGACTGGCTTCGAAACGTCTGCCCAAATAGCTCAGTTGGGAGAGGGTCAGACTGAGGATCTCAGGGTCCCTGGTTTGAGCCTCGGTTTTGGTAAACCCGTGGCGTTTGCAAAATACAGTCTACTCAAGGAAGTGGTCAACGGGTCATTTTCAAAAAGCTCACGCCAAAACACTGCAGACCACTGACTGGTCAGAGAGGATTGCGACACTGGACGTACTGCACAAACCTGTCTTATTGAAATAGCCGAGCTACTGAACAAACAAGCCACCAGCACAGCAGCGCCGTGGACCGGTAGGCCGTGGCTTTCCTCCACGGGGCTATTGGATGAAATGTCAACCCGCAAAACGCCCCTTGTCTATTGAGGAGCTGGAGACGTTCCTGTGCATGCTGTCAAAAAGGCGCGAGTAGAGTGGTGTGTGTCGCGATGAAGATGGCGACCGGCTGCATGGAGGGGGCGCTATCTGCGTTGGAAGACGGACTGCAGAACGTGCAGCGGAGCGGTACTCGGGAGGCAAACTGCCGAAAGACGAAAAAGGGATTGGAGAATGCGGGCATCGATCCCGCTACTTCTCGCAGGCTAAGCGAGCGCTCTACCATGTACAGAGTGCCTCGGGCCCGTTAGCTCAGTTGGTCAGAGCGTGGTGCTAATAACGCCAAGGTCGTGGGTTCGATCCCCATACGGGCCAACCGGCCCTTCTTCGGAGACCTTTTCCATCGCTTTATCTAGTCTGTGGCAAGGCTTTGAAATGCTACTGACTGGCTTCGAAACGTCTGCCCAAATAGCTCAGTTGGGAGAGGGTCAGACTGAGGATCTCAGGGTCCCTGGTTTGAGCCTCGGTTTTGGTAAACCCGTGGCGTTTGCAAAATACAGTCTACTCAAGGAAGTGGTCAACGGGTCATTTTCAAAAAGCTCACGCCAAAACACTGCAGACCACTGACTGGTCAGAGAGGATTGCGACACTGGACGTACTGCACAAACCTGTCTTATTGAAATAGCCGAGCTACTGAACAAACAAGCCACCAGCACAGCAGCGCCGTGGACCGGTAGGCCGTGGCTTTCCTCCACGGGGCTATTGGATGAAATGTCAACCCGCAAAACGCCCCTTGTCTATTGAGGAGCTGGAGACGTTCCTGTGCATGCTGTCAAAAAGGCGCGAGTAGAGTGGTGTGTGTCGCGATGAAGATGGCGACCGGCTGCATGGAGGGGGCGCTATCTGCGTTGGAAGACGGACTGCAGAACGTGCAGCGGAGCGGTACTCGGGAGGCAAACTGCCGAAAGACGAAAAAGGGATTGGAGAATGCGGGCATCGATCCCGCTACTTCTCGCAGGCTAAGCGAGCGCTCTACCATGTACAGAGTGCCTCGGGCCCGTTAGCTCAGTTGGTCAGAGCGTGGTGCTAATAACGCCAAGGTCGTGGGTTCGATCCCCATACGGGCCAACCGGCCCTTCTTCGGAGACCTTTTCCATCGCTTTATCTAGTCTGTGGCAAGGCTTTGAAATGCTACTGACTGGCTTCGAAACGTCTGCCCAAATAGCTCAGTTGGGAGAGGGTCAGACTGAGGATCTCAGGGTCCCTGGTTTGAGCCTCGGTTTTGGTAAACCCGTGGCGTTTGCAAAATACAGTCTACTCAAGGAAGTGGTCAACGGGTCATTTTCAAAAAGCTCACGCCAAAACACTGCAGACCACTGACTGGTCAGAGAGGATTGCGACACTGGACGTACTGCACAAACCTGTCTTATTGAAATAGCCGAGCTACTGAACAAACAAGCCACCAGCACAGCAGCGCCGTGGACCGGTAGGCCGTGGCTTTCCTCCACGGGGCTATTGGATGAAATGTCAACCCGCAAAACGCCCCTTGTCTATTGAGGAGCTGGAGACGTTCCTGTGCATGCTGTCAAAAAGGCGCGAGTAGAGTGGTGTGTGTCGCGATGAAGATGGCGACCGGCTGCATGGAGGGGGCGCTATCTGCGTTGGAAGACGGACTGCAGAACGTGCAGCGGAGCGGTACTCGGGAGGCAAACTGCCGAAAGACGAAAAAGGGATTGGAGAATGCGGGCATCGATCCCGCTACTTCTCGCAGGCTAAGCGAGCGCTCTACCATGTACAGAGTGTCTCGGGCCCGTTAGCTCAGTTGGTCAGAGCGTGGTGCTAATAACGCCAAGGTCGTGGGTTCGATCCCCATACGGGCCAACCGGCCCTTCTTCGGAGACCTTTTCCATCGCTTTATCTAGTCTGTGGCAAGGCTTTGAAATGCTACTGACTGGCTTCGAAACGTCTGCCCAAATAGCTCAGTTGGGAGAGGGTCAGACTGAGGATCTCAGGGTCCCTGGTTTGAGCCTCGGTTTTGGTAAACCCGTGGCGTTTGCAAAATACAGTCTACTCAAGGAAGTGGTCAACGGGTCATTTTCAAAAAGCTCACGCCAAAACACTGCAGACCACTGACTGGTCAGAGAGGATTGCGACACTGGACGTACTGCACAAACCTGTCTTATTGAAATAGCCGAGCTACTGAACAAACAAGCCACCAGCACAGCAGCGCCGTGGACCGGTAGGCCGTGGCTTTCCTCCACGGGGCTATTGGATGAAATGTCAACCCGCAAAACGCCCCTTGTCTATTGAGGAGCTGGAGACGTTCCTGTGCATGCTGTCAAAAAGGCGCGAGTAGAGTGGTGTGTGTCGCGATGAAGATGGCGACCGGCTGCATGGAGGGGGCGCTATCTGCGTTGGAAGACGGACTGCAGAACGTGCAGCGGAGCGGTACTCGGGAGGCAAACTGCCGAAAGACGAAAAAGGGATTGGAGAATGCGGGCATCGATCCCGCTACTTCTCGCAGGCTAAGCGAGCGCTCTACCATGTACAGAGTGTCTCGGGCCCGTTAGCTCAGTTGGTCAGAGCGTGGTGCTAATAACGCCAAGGTCGTGGGTTCGATCCCCATACGGGCCAACCGGCCCTTCTTCGGAGACCTTTTCCATCGCTTTATCTAGTCTGTGGCAAGGCTTTGAAATGCTACTGACTGGCTTCGAAACGTCTGCCCAAATAGCTCAGTTGGGAGAGGGTCAGACTGAGGATCTCAGGGTCCCTGGTTTGAGCCTCGGTTTTGGTAAACCCGTGGCGTTTGCAAAATACAGTCTACTCAAGGAAGTGGTCAACGGGTCATTTTCAAAAAGCTCACGCCAAAACACTGCAGACCACTGACTGGTCAGAGAGGATTGCGACACTGGACGTACTGCACAAACCTGTCTTATTGAAATAGCCGAGCTACTGAACAAACAAGCCACCAGCACAGCAGCGCCGTGGACCGGTAGGCCGTGGCTTTCCTCCACGGGGCTATTGGATGAAATGTCAACCCGCAAAACGCCCCTTGTCTATTGAGGAGCTGGAGACGTTCCTGTGCATGCTGTCAAAAAGGCGCGAGTAGAGTGGTGTGTGTCGCGATGAAGATGGCGACCGGCTGCATGGAGGGGGCGCTATCTGCGTTGGAAGACGGACTGCAGAACGTGCAGCGGAGCGGTACTCGGGAGGCAAACTGCCGAAAGACGAAAAAGGGATTGGAGAATGCGGGCATCGATCCCGCTACTTCTCGCAGGCTAAGCGAGCGCTCTACCATGTACAGAGTGTCTCGGGCCCGTTAGCTCAGTTGGTCAGAGCGTGGTGCTAATAACGCCAAGGTCGTGGGTTCGATCCCCATACGGGCCAACCGGCCCTTCTTCGGAGACCTTTTCCATCGCTTTATCTAGTCTGTGGCAAGGCTTTGAAATGCTACTGACTGGCTTCGAAACGTCTGCCCAAATAGCTCAGTTGGGAGAGGGTCAGACTGAGGATCTCAGGGTCCCTGGTTTGAGCCTCGGTTTTGGTAAACCCGTGGCGTTTGCAAAATACAGTCTACTCAAGGAAGTGGTCAACGGGTCATTTTCAAAAAGCTCACGCCAAAACACTGCAGACCACTGACTGGTCAGAGAGGATTGCGACACTGGACGTACTGCACAAACCTGTCTTATTGAAATAGCCGAGCTACTGAACAAACAAGCCACCAGCACAGCAGCGCCGTGGACCGGTAGGCCGTGGCTTTCCTCCACGGGGCTATTGGATGAAATGTCAACCCGCAAAACGCCCCTTGTCTATTGAGGAGCTGGAGACGTTCCTGTGCATGCTGTCAAAAAGGCGCGAGTAGAGTGGTGTGTGTCGCGATGAAGATGGCGACCGGCTGCATGGAGGGGGCGCTATCTGCGTTGGAAGACGGACTGCAGAACGTGCAGCGGAGCGGTACTCGGGAGGCAAACTGCCGAAAGACGAAAAAGGGATTGGAGAATGCGGGCATCGATCCCGCTACTTCTCGCAGGCTAAGCGAGCGCTCTACCATGTACAGAGTGTCTCGGGCCCGTTAGCTCAGTTGGTCAGAGCGTGGTGCTAATAACGCCAAGGTCGTGGGTTTGATCCCCATACGGGCCAACCGGCCCTTCTTCGGAGACCTTTTCCATCGCTTTATCTAGTCTGTGGCAAGGCTTTGAAATGCTACTGACTGGCTTCGAAACGTCTGCCCAAATAGCTCAGTTGGGAGAGGGTCAGACTGAGGATCTCAGGGTCCCTGGTTTGAGCCTCGGATTTGGTAAACCCGTGGCGTTTACAAAATACAGTCTACTCAAGGAAGTGGTCAACGGGTCATTTTCAAAAAGCTCACGCCAAAACACTGCAGACCACTGACTGGTCAGAGAGGATTGCGACACTGGACGTACTGCACAAACCTGTCTTATTGAAATAGCCGAGCTACTGAACAAACAAGCCACCAGCACAGCAGCGCCGTGGACCGGTAGGCCGTGGCTTTCCTCCACGGGGCTATTGGATGAAATGTCAACCCGCAAAACGCCCCTTGTCTATTGAGGAGCTGGAGACGTTCCTGTGCATGCTGTCAAAAAGGCGCGAGTAGAGTGGTGTGTGTCGCGATGAAGATGGCGACCGGCTGCATGGAGGGGGCGCTATCTGCGTTGGAAGACGGACTGCAGAACGTGCAGCGGAGCGGTACTCGGGAGGCAAACTGCCGAAAGACGAAAAAGGGATTGGAGAAAGCGGGCATCGATCCCGCTACTTCTCGCAGGCTAAGCGAGCGCTCTACCATGTACAGAGTGTCTCGGGCCCGCTAGCTCAGTTGGTCAGAGCGTGGTGCTAATAACGCCAAGGTCGTGGGTTCGATCCCCATACGGGCCAACCAGCCCTTCTTCGGAGATCTTTTCCATCGCTTTATCTAGTCTGTGGCAAGGCTTTGAAATGCTACTGACTGGCTTTGAAACGTCTGCCCAAATAGCTCAGTTGGGAGAGAGTCAGACTGAGGATCTCAGGGTCCCTGGTTTGAGCCTCGGTTTTGGTAAACCCGTGGCGTTTGCAAAATACAGTCTACTCAAGGAAGTGGTCAACGGGTCATTTTCAAAAAGCTCACGCCAAAACACTGCAGACCACTGACTGGTCAGAGAGGATTGCGACACTGGACGTACTGCACAAACCTGTCTTATTGAAATAGCCGAGCTACTGAACAAACAAGCCACCAGCACAGCAGCGCCGTGGACCGGTAGGCCGTGGCTTTCCTCCACGGGGCTATTGGATGAATTGCTTGGCAGAACAGTCATTTAAAATTGCTCAGCATGACTAAGAATATACAATTATTATATTAAACGTGCATATTTTATCCAAATCCAATTATTACTATTCTGGCTGACAGTGTATGGACAGCTGCCCCATATTTCCATATTTCCAATTGACATAGTATGCCTCCACAGATCCAGAGGGGACTTGGACAGTGTCAGACAGTGGCTGTTTGAAGGGCAGGGGCAGAAAAATTAAAAGGGCTGCTACTGCACAACATGGGCTCTCACCAGTGTAACAATGGGAATTGGACGGCACCCCAAGTGTCGTCACAGCCTCACTTTGGGAAAGCATGTCCTAGTGGGCACATTGTAGGGAAGACTGTTGGGCACAGTATCTAATTGTCTTCTTTGGAAAGGGCACCATTTGGGACACTGGCATGTAGGGGTAGCATAAAGGGCACTTCATAACAGCACCCTTTTCCATTGGAAGTAAGGACACGGGAACAATCAAATATAGACCAGTAAGGTCATCTTATGGGGTACTGCATCACATTTTCTCTACTATAAAGGAACTCATTAAGACATATTTTGACATTTATAGAGGGCACACTATCATTTATTGCGTTAAGGGGCACCCTGGGCACTCAAGCATATTTCACAATGTGAATGGCAGACAGTAGGGCACTTGGTCTCATTTTTGCCACTCAAAGAGTCAATTTAACACCAATTCTGATTAGGACCAAATACACTCAGGAACAGTGTTAATTTAACTCTTTTAGTGTTAGTTTGACACTGCAAATTTTACTGTGTAGAGAGCATTTTAGAAACGCTTTTTCAACCATGGGAGTCTTCCAGTGTGCCTGGATACACCCATGAGGACAGTATATTGCACCTATAATATTGGGGAAGCCAGAAGGAGAGGTAATATAGAGGCTTGTCAACATATAGGCTACTTTAAACAATGAAAATACTTTATACAATTGAATAAAAAGTCTCCTTGATTCTTTGTGTTTCAAGATGACCTGAAAAACTGATGATAATATTCAGGTACTGCTTTGGAGCAAGGTATACCCTTCATATTTCCTGGCATAGTTGCCCGTTCCAGAATGTCCCACATGCAAAGACACACAGAGATGCAGACAGACTGAACAGTGTCAAGGCTTGGCTACAGTGAGTTTGCTTCCTTGTGTGTGATTCCAGTAGACTACATAGTCTAGGCCTACCTACATAGACTGCAGTCTACTACCCTCTTTTCCACTATTATAGTCTACTACTCTCCTTTTTATTACTTTCTACAAAGGATGGTAGGCTGCTTTTGTGTTCATTGCCATCCTTAATAGTTGCTAAAGTGTTATTTCATATATATATATATATTTATGTATTTTTTTTTTTAAGAATGACAATTAAATCTATCTAGATAAACTATGCTGTGCCTGCTGAACCTATACTTCTTCCACAGATACTGGTCAGGGAAGCATTACTTCTGTCTCTGAAGACCCTTGGGGCTGGTGGGATAAACACTCTTTGTATAATCTGAGCACCATCATCCACCACAGGGTTGTCAAAGAATGGATACGCCAATTGATTGTAACTTGTCTAGACGCTCTGCTTAGTTTCTAAGGCCTTATGTCAATAACCGATGGCTTTTGAAAACAGTTAAAGTGACATTTTTTCTTAACTTGTTTATTTAAATTAATATATTTTTTGTAGATGAAGTAAACACGTAAATCATTCATGTCTGCACAAGTCTGAATTTACGTTTCCGAACACGGACTAAGTGCTTTGCGCGCAGGAATTTTCTCGACGGAACTGTCTTTTGAGATTCTGTTTCCGCCTGTTTGAAATGATTTGCAACACATTTTAGTTTAGCTTGACTTTTAACCTGACACGGATCAGGCTAGTTCCGAAGTATAAATTACCTTGGTAACGTAGCTAGAACTAGAATAAGCCACCTTACAGTTTTTCCCCATTGCTTTGGCTAATTTCACGAAACAGAAATGACACTCTCAAAACAACACTTGCAAAACTTCAAACCACTGGGCACTTGTTCACAACCGATTGGAATGTTTCATTCCTTTAATCAAATTGCAATTGTGTTAGCACATCCTCGTAAATGACAAGTGCAAATGCCTACAGTTTGCACAAATTTCAAATGATTTAGCACATCTTTGAAATGGTTAAGTACAATTGCCTTCAGTTAGGCCAATTACCAATTGAATATATCTTGCTGGTCTAAACTGACTGTTGCTTCTCAGTCAAGTGGTTATTCTCTGCAAAACATATTGGCATAATTTCCTTGTGTACATCATCACCTGCACAATAGTTCACTCCACTGTCAAAATCTTTCAGGCACATAATACCATGAAAAACATCATGGTATATACTGTAATATGGATCTCTTGGATCATCTGCTTACAGTCATTGTCAGGTGCAACTAGAACTTCACTACATTTACATTTATGCATTTAGCAGACGCTTTTATCCAAAGCGACTTCCAAGAGAGAGCTTTACAAAAGAGCATAGGTCACTGATCATAACAACGAGATAGCCCCAAACATTGCGAGCAGCCAAAAGATGAAGCATACATTGTGAAAAAACAAATAAGTGCCAAAGGGAAGAACCATAAGAGCATGCAGTTAAACAAGTTACAATTGCCTAAACAACAAAAAAAAGTGCAAGAGTGTACCTGTAGAAAAACAATCAACAGTAAAAATATTTCACAGCGAGTACAAGAATTTAAAACCGTTACAACTAACCAACAAGAGCAACAAGTCTCTCAATACCAGTCATTGTGATCCCCTTGTTACTAAACAAGGGGACACATCCGATCACCAATCACACAGTAAGTCACGAGGGAGTCAGGTGACTGAGCGGTTAGGGAGTCGGGCTAGTAATCTAAAGGTTACTGGTTCGATTCCCGCCTGTGCAAAATGATGTTGTGTCCTTGGGCAAGGCACTTCACCCTACTTGCCTCAGGGGGAATGTCCCTGTACTTACTGTAATTCGCTCTGGATAAGAGCGTCTGCAAAATGTAAATGTAAGTTTAGTTAGCTGACAGGAGCTATCCAGGAGTATAAATGCTTCCATCAAATATATAGAGCTTGTCCCAGCTCGGGGGCAACATCACCATGTGTGCTGCCATGCTGTCAGAGAATTGTGTAGTCACCCACATTCCCAGTCTTGGCCCATACAATACCCAGAAGCACCTGGTGTTCTTGGACCGCCTGCACTCCGATCTTATCCCTCTACATAAGAGGGGTTTGGTAGGGCCTCACTTGCTTACATTTGTCATTGTGTGGGACAATGTAAGCTTCCACCGTGGCCCACTCATCAGGTTTCACTGCCCATCCAAGAATGCTGATGGTGCTCTTATCACCTTACTCCCCATTCCTCAATCCTATCGAGAAGTTTTTTTCTGCATGGAGGTGGAGGGTCTATGAGCATCGGGCTCAAAACCAGAGGTCCCTGCTCCATGCAATGGATGCTGCTTGTGATGATGTCACAGCAGATCAGTGTAGGGGATGGTTGCAGCATGCACAACGATTCTTCCCCTGTTGCATCGCAAGGGAGAACATCAGATGTGATGTTGATGAAATCTGTGGCCAGACAGACAGGAGCGCGAGGATGAGCAGGAGTGAGGACGACAACTAGTGAAATTGCAGCTTTGCTTTACTTTCTTACTGTATGTGTTGTTAGTGTAGGTTATACATAATGTTAGTTTTGATGTGCTTATTGTATGACAGTATATTGTGCTGTACACGTTTCCTGTTACAGTAACCACGATGTATGGCAATTACAGTAACAATTTCCATAACATTGTGAGTGCAATATGTGATGTGAAACCTTGTACGCTACTCTTGAATTACTGTAATTTTTTTTCTGTTTGATACACATTTACATTTTATATTTATTCATTTAGCAGACGCTTTTATCCAAAGTGACTTCCAAGAGAGAGCTTTACAAAAGTGCATAGGTCAAAGATCATAACAACGATGTAGCCCCAAAAACATTGTGGGTAGCCAAAACATGAAGCATACATTGTGAAAAGCAAATAAATGCCAATGGGAAGAAACATAAGTAGGAAAGCATGCAACAATACGTAATATAATTCACAGCGAGTACAACAAGTTACAGTAAATCAGTTACAACTAACCAACAAGAGCAACAAGTCCCTCAATAAGTGTCATTGTGTTCCTGGAGGAAACTAACATCAGGTCCAGCAAATCAATCCTAAGTACCGTTGTACTCCCGGAACAAGTGCGTCTTTTCTTGAAGGTGGAGGTGGGGAGGTGATTCCACCATTGGGGGGCCAGACAGGAGAAGAGCTTGGGTTGGGAGCGGGCGCTCTTGAGAGGTGGGACCACCAGACGGTTGTCAGAAGAAGACCGTAGGTGGCGGGTGGGGGTGTAAGGCTGGAGGAGGGACTTATGTAGTCGGGTGCAGTCCCGTTCACCGCTCGGAAGGTCAGTACCAGGGTCTTGAATCTGATACGGGCCGTGATGGGAAGTCAGTGGAGAGAGATGAGGAGCGGGGTAACATGGGAGCGTCTGGGTAGATTGAAGACGCATAGTATTCTGGAAAGAAATGAGAAAACGATTTGGTTTTGAAGAATGAGTTAACGGTTTTGGATGGTGATCTATGTAGTTGTGCTGAACCATATAGGCTATTTTGCCAAATGCACTTAGAGCTGTGAGAATGTAATTTCTGTTTCAAGAATTGAGCCAAAGCAATGGAGGAAAACTGTAATGAAACGGAACTCTCGCTAAACTAAGTGAGACTTGGCGAAATAAGTCTAGCTTTTCCTTAATCGACGTTGATGGAACACCCCCCTGGAAGCTTAGGTAAACAAGAACACAGTAAGTATTTATGTTAGTATCTAAACATGTTGTTTATTATATTGAGTGGCTTCTTCAACACTTTAACTTGTGTAATATGCAAGAAAATTAAAAGTAAAATAAATTGTTTTTCACTCACACACACTCCAACAATGTCAGGGGACCTAGAGAGCCCTTCAACACTCATGCTGCAATATTACATTTGGAATGTTGTTTTTATTTCATAATTCGAAACTGCTACACTTTGCCCCTGGTTAACCAGCTTCAAAGAGAACACCTTTTTTTGTCTGGAAAGCAGGCTAGGAGGAAGGTTTGGGGGTTTAGGAAATCCGTACACTTACATGTCCATCTGTTGCGAGCACAGACTCATCCTATCATTACAGAACCCGTGAAGAAGATGGCAGCTTGGTTCTTCACACCTATGGAGTCTGCAACCAGACCGCAGCGGCCCCTTGGTCCAAAAGCAGGGCGCAAAGCCTGGTCATGGCAGTGCCCTGACAGCCCGCTGAGCTGTCTACACGTTTCCTCAGAGCACCAGTTGTAAGAGACAAGGCAGCTAATGTATATAATAATGGAATTAGATTAAACGAAGAGAAGGTTTTATGAATTTGGAGAATAAAGTATAATGGATTTCATGTAATTTTTATGAGGTTATATGATGTGGTGACACGTACACACACACATTGTGGCAATCAGGAAGCCCACTCGGGCTTTGGACTTTGTATAATTTCAAGATAGTCACATAATCAGGGACATATTTAACACAAAAAAGGTCTTTCAAACGTAGAATCTTCCTCACTGGTGGGAAAAGTCCAGAGCCAGCTCATCGTGGTCCTGGTGGCTTTTAAGCCTGGCAACAGAAAGTAGGCAGAGTACAGGCACATGTCATCGGGGTGAGGCTCTCACACTTATTGCTCCTTTGATCTTATCCCCTAATCTCTGCCCTGTTTGTCTTTGAATTCTGTGCCTCGCCCTAATCAGCCGATGAGTCACAACTGTGCTCCTTGTGAGCCTGCCGGAAAGCAGGGAACTGTAGTACATCCAATCTATCACCTGACCCAGAGCTCCAGGGTTGCCACAACACATACCACACAAATATGCGCATGCGATCACACATACACACAGATACATTTACAAATAACCTCACAGTCAGTCTACAATGCACTTATATATAAAAAAATATATATACATTTTTGAGAAGTTCTACGTTGGTTTCATGTTGTTCTAGAAATTGAGTTAGAGAAAGATTACGTTTTTTTTTGTAATAACAGATTAGGTGAAAAGTAGACAGTTGTGTGGAGAGTGTGTGCCCACTGCTTCTCAATGCTAGATCATATGGGTTGTGGTATTAAGGTGATAGGGGCAATGTATCAGCTTCCACAGGCATTCAACAGCACAGTGTAATCCCCCTAACCATGGCATCCTGACTGGAGCATCCGGGTAACAGGACAGCCAGCCAGGCCTCAGTACATATGAGCTGCCCCTCCTCTCTGGCTCTCTAATCTTCCTATTGCTATCTTCCTATTGCAGCACTAAAGGATGGAACCTGAGAGAACACACAATTCACTTAATTGAGCTGAAGTGTCTCTTATTCACTCTGCCTATCTCTCTCTCACTCACTCACTCACTCACTCACTCACTCACTCACACACACACACACACACACACACACACACACACAGTGATACAAAGACACACACATACAAAAAGCAATACGTGTTGTACATGAGCGGGCGGTAATATTACCCCCTTCTCTGCTATCTTACTGTCTTCCTATCAGATTACAGTAATAACATAATAACCCCAAACAGACATAAATCAGATTCTGGCAGGAGGCCGCAGGACAGTAATCCTACAGTAATCCTTCACCTGCAGCATTGTAAATGTGTTCCATACGAAGGCAGGATTTTTTTCGTAGAGTGCTTACAGTTAATTCTCTCTGCACCTTGTCACAGTGCTCAGGTAGGGATAATCTGTATCACACCAACACACAAACAAGCACATACACTCACACACAAGCACAAATGCTCACCCGCAAATACACAAAAAACACACTTAAAAATACAAACACACTCACACACATTCTTTATGTGTCCCTGTCACATACACAGTCACCCAAATAAGTGAGTTAAAGCCTTAAGCTAAAAGCACCAACTCCCTGATCTCTCTCCCCTTTTCTTTTAATCTCTGTCAAGTTCGCCTCCCTTCACAGCCTTTCGCTCTCTGTCCTTTTTTCAGCCCCATCTTGTTGCCTTATTCCTTAGCCTCCTTCTGTCTGTCCTTCTCCCCCCTCTCTTGATCTTCCCCCCTCTTTCTCTCCTTATCTCTCTTTCTCCTGCTGTAGGTATATTTCCATGGATGATGCTGTCTATTGAGAGTCTGATTGTCTCTGGGAGAGAGAAGAGAGCAGATTACTGCAATGCAGAACAACTATACAACTCCTCTATACCGCAGCATGGTCTATTTATTTGTGTGTTTGTACTTATGTGTTAGAGCAGCGATACATACCCTCTATATGATTGTTTTCTATGTTTATGCATGTGCATGTAAGAGTGTTTATTTTTTTATGTTCAATGAAAAGCATTTTGTATAGTTCAGTTACAGTTCCCAGCATAATTTAACCATAGGCAGAGCAATACTGCTTTTAAAGGACACAGTGGTGCTAAACATATAGTAGCAGGGAGAGTGGGGGGGAGAGAGAGAGCACCATCTAAACCACAGGAACTGTATTTCAAGTCTAAAGACTCTTTCATCATCATCTGGGGGAAATTATTGCTGTTTTCACAGTGACAGGACAGCTCCGAGAAGACAAACACATGAACCATAACGGAACTGTCAAGTACTCACATGAACGCTCACACACACGGTATGCATGGCCACTTTTACTAAGACCAATATTCAGTTTCACTGCTGTTTTTTGTCTGTAGACTCTAGGGCTGTCCCCGACTAAGATTTTCTTTGGTCAACCAAGACTCGACTAAAACGTCTGAAAATCGACCAATCGAAATAAAAAAATAAAATAAAAAAAAAGGCAAATCATCAGAGCGCGCTTATCACTGCCTGAAAACTTGCAGCATGCGAACTTACGTAGAAGCTGAGTGGGGAACGGTGCAACAGAGAAATATTGTGTTGTCTTGGCCGGAGAAGATAATGTCATTAGATTTGGATGTGATTCTTATAATAAGCATATTCATTTTTCAACCCAGGGCGTTAGCATGAGTGAAGTAGGGCTAGGCCAACTTACGTTTTTCAGGTGGTAGGCTACATCATATTCGACATCGAACTATGAAAAATAAACCGTTGTTTATTTTGCATTCAACGTTTTTCGAGTCACCCGGTACTTTGTAAATGTAAATGTACTTTAATGAAATGCTGCCATACCACAGATTTATTTTCCGTTTTGACTAATAACACCGACAAAGTAGGCTATGGCAGAGTTTGTAGTTCGGCAGCCAATTGTGCTCGTGCCGTGTGCAAAATACCAAAACAAAACAAAGCGCAGATTAACGAAAGGGAAAACAGTAACACCTTTTCTTTTAAATTATATATTTTTAGAGTTGCTTTATTTGTCTTAAATAATATAATCTACAATTTCTGTAGAACATTTAGTTAATTCAGCAATGATGACACAAGCAGGAATCAGATCTCACACTGCCATACGGCAGCTCGACTAAAAAAATCTTAGTCGACCAAGAGCATATCGACCAGAAAATCGATTAGTCGACTGAGTGGGGACAGCCGTAGTAGACTCAATGAGGGTGATGTGGCATACTCAGACTACATTAACACTGGAATGGGAGATTAACACATACACACTCACAGACAAACTCAGACACACACACACACACAGGGTTGAAGACGGAAACTTTCATTGGAATTAAAGGGAAGGAAATTGAATTAATGGGAATTAGTGGGAATAAACTGGATATGTGCTAAATTGCAGGTTAACCTATAACAGGGAACTTAAATGTTGTTGAAACAAACCCATTTTGCAGCATAATGTTGGTTAAAACAACCTGATTAACTGCAAATTCAGTTTAATTTCTCACAATCACACTCACACAACACACCACTTACTTGAGGCCACACCAGCTGCATGCACTGTGCATTCCTCCATCACATGCACAGATCATTTCTGGAATCCTGCACACTACAGCAGGACTATTGAATTGCATTTGAGCCCAGGGACTATATCCAGTCAAGTAAGTGTTGATGATATTACTAAGATAAATATATATATATATATTATATCTACGGTATTAAAGTTTAACTAGTAAATAGTTAATAAAATACAAGAACAGAGGTTATAGTTTAATTTAGCATGCTGATTGAGGAGGGTTCCTCTGAGTGATCAAAATTTCAAAGATTCTCCAGATGGATTTTCCACTTCCCATGGAAAGTTTCCAGAATTGTACAGAAATGTTTTCACCCCTTTGCAACCCTACACACACTGCATATCTACACCACAGCAAACACACATCACACTCCTGTCGGCCTGCAAGTATGGAACCCAAACAGTTGACAAATTCACCACACTGCCGAGGACACCAACCCATGTTCTTTATCTTTACAAATTGACTGTATTGATTTTGTAGCTTAAAAGTTATAAATTTCATACCATTAAAGCTCATCTTTCCGATCAACCCTTGTGTTCTTTGTGTTGAGGAGGCTGGGCGCTCTCTTTTTATCATTACTTCCCTCTACCCTGATCTTTATTACACACTGTGGGGATGTGCTCATCAAGTTAGCACAGAGATAACTTGATGAGCACTGTTAATGGGATGTTGGCGTGTGCATGTCGAAATGTCTGACCGTGTGTACTGCACTATATGTGTGTGTGTGTCTGTGTAATATACAATAAGTTCATGTGTACATGTTTAAAGGGGTGTTTTACTGCACTCCTCCTGACTTCACAGAAGCAGCCCTCTGTTGTAGTGTAGCACCCTTTATTGTATTCTTGGGGTTGGCGGCAAGAAGGCTAGACCAGATGCTGAATCGTTCTATACATGAATATAACTGTATCCCATACAAGAGAGTTCCAACACACAGAAAACTAAGAATAAATATATTCACAATTTCCTCTATTGTAGGAGATGAAAGCATAAAAAAGGTACCTTCATAAAAGAGAAATTGATAGCTGAATATTTTCCTGTTTCTGAATGATTCATCCTGGGTTCGTTCTGTCCCTTTTTCTCTCTGCTCAAGATTTCTCACTAAATAGTTTTTGTAATCAACTGAATAAATGCAGTGCCAGCAATAATCCCAGAAGGCCTTCCATCTTGTCTAGATCGTGTTCTCACTATCCAAAAGTGAGCTCACATACTCCCAGAGCCATGTCCAATCTGATCCTACTGGCTGTTCCTGCATAAGATAGATTGTATGTCCTTGCTTGTGCACTGCCCAGTAAGAAATTGGGCCGTAGGCCCATGTGGTGAAAAGTTTAATGAGTAAGATCTTAAAATAATAATACTTAAGATTATTATAATTAAGATCATTATAATAATAAAAAATGTCCACGTACACAGTCCACCCTTCACTCTCACAATAGTGCAGTTGTAAATTAAATGTCAGGGAATTAGAGAAAGGCCAGCTAGCAGCCAAATTGGTTGGAACCCAGTCATTATCAACATCCTGTCTGTTAGTTGTCAAACCGCTGTGTTTAGATAAATAGATTTGTATTCTTAGAAAAATAAGCATTCACCATGTTGCTGGCTGCTTGTTGCTAAGGCACTTGGCTGTTTTCAGTCAACCTGTTTGTCTGTCTGTCTGTCCCTCTATCTGTCCATGCGTCTGTCTGTCCATTTGTTCCTCTGTCTGTCCACATGTTTGTCGATTTGTTTGTTCGTCCATCCATCACTCTATGTGTTCCAGTAGATGTTATGTGTCAAAATTGACGCAGCTGTGGCTGATATCCATGTGGAAACTGGGAGCTTGTACAGTATATTTATCCTCCCACCCGGACACATTTCTATGTACAAAATGGATACAAAAGCATTGCTCCAGTTTGAAGTTGCCACTTAAGCAGAGAGAAATGGTAAGATCACACCTAAGTCCTGGCTGAAAACATTGGTGGGAAAACCTGGACCTCAGTTGTGTTTTTCCTCTAAAACACATTCACTAGGACTGTGAGTAAAATCCATCCACATTCGTGTGTTGAGGGTGCAAATTCCATACCAACATCTCATTGCACGCATGTAGGATCTTGTTCTCTTGTTTCTACAAAGAGAGATTAAAAGGGGGAGGAGGAAGAAAAGGGTGAAAATGTGAGGAGGAAGGCTAGAACTGATAGGATCGGTCTAGAACCTCCAGGTAGTCAGGCTTGGTTCTGAGTCGGGACCTCAGCTCCCCTGATTCCTCACTCTGGTTCTGGCTGCTACTGCTGTTTGGTCCTGCCATTTCCCCAATAACTACCGGTAACTGTCCGGGTCCGGCATCCTGCTTGGGGTCTGGGGGGTGGGGGTACCGCGGGGGAGGGCGGGCGTACCTGTCTGGTAGGTCCCGGAACTCTGGGGCAGACATTCCGAAGAGGCAGTCCACCAATCCCACTTTAGGAGTGGGGCCCTGGCTGTCAATCATGGTGGGGCACAGGATTCCGTTTCCATGGAAACCAGCAAGGGGTAGCATTGCGATGTTGCTGATAGGAGAGGAGGACCGCTCTAGTGTCCACTCCCTCTCTTTCTCTGCCATAAAGGGGTATCCTTCCATGCTCTTTCTCTTCTCTGGGCAGTGGAACTTACCCTCACTCCCTATAGATCTGCACAACTGCAGATGACACTGCTGTTTCATTGTCACACCCTCGTCTTCCTCTTTGTAGACGGGGTTACTGCACATGGGCGTGGAGGAAGCCCCGCCAGCACCACCAATGTGGTCTGAGGGGAGGATGGTGTTATAGACGTGGCTGTGCTCAGCTGTTGCAAGGGGTGGGGGCTTCAGCAAGCCATGCTGGTGGTGATGTGTCTGCTCTGTGAATATCCCGCACTCCATCTGGATGCCTGCCAGGTCCACCTCGCCCTGCCTGCGGAACGGCAGCTTGTCCCGCCTCCTAAAGGCATAGGCGATGAGTGCTGCAGCCGCGAAGAACGAAGACACAAGCAGGACCAGTAGGCTGAGCACCAGTACAGACAGCGGAATGGAGCCCTTCCCTGGGGGCAGTAAGGGGCCCAGGCCTGGCCCAGGGAAACCTGCTGACACCCCTCTGTCCAGGTCCACGGAGGGAGGTGATTGGCTCCCCTTGGCCCCATCCAGGTCCCGATACAGATCTTGATCCTCCAGCTCTGGGCAAAGCAGCTCCATAGAGATGGAGCGCAGGTCCACCCCAGTGGTCTCCTCAGGGGAGTGGCACACTACTTCTCCCACAACCACCACAGCGCTCAGGCCCTCCAGCCAACACTTCAGAGATGCCGCCTTGCAGGTGCACTCCCAAGGGTTCTGCTGAAGATCCACCTGCACCACAGACAATTAGATGGAAAACTCCATTACAGATCAGTATGTTCAAAATAACACTACTTATGTGGTTATTTCAAAATGACTTTACTTAAGATACTCCAATGCGTACGATATTAGAGAGTGTGCAGGACAAAAAAAAGGACAAACAACATTTAATTACTACTGAACAACTTTTAACACAAGTATGATTTCAAGGATATGTAATCAAATGTAATATCTAGACTATTACATTGTTATTACTAAAGTGTAAGCCCACCAATATCATAGTGTATCAGACTGATTGACAAGACTGTAGGTCCTCCTCCAGATTTCCCAACAACCACATCCCACACATACCTGCACCAGTCCGGTGAGGTGCTCCAGCACGCCCTCTACAGGCAGGGTGAGGAAGTGGTTGTTGCGGAGGTTCAGGCGGGAGAGGGAGATGCCAGAGAACACACCCACTGGGAGGGTTCTTAGCAGGTTGGCATTGAGAAAAAGGAGCTGGAGGGACGGCATGGTGTTGAAAGACCCTGCCTCCACTTCACCGATCTCATTGTACTCAAAGTAGAGGTACCTGTGAAAACAGAAGGGGATGGGTAATCAGTCTAATTAACAGAAATAGAAATAGAGACTTAGATTTAGAATAGTTTCCACTAGCACTAAAATGCAGGGGCTGAATGAATAAATAAATAATAAAAGGTGAACAAAATCACTATGCACTGCAACTGTTGTAATTTATTTATGTTTTCCAGTACCTGAGGTTTTGCAGCCCCAGGAACATGTCCGGTCCTAGCCTCACCAGATTGTTCCCATTCAGGTAAAGGCTCCTAAGACTGGCCAAGCTGGAAAAGGCCCCCTCCTGGAGGTAAGATATCCTGTTGTTACCCAGGTGTAGCAGGTCCAGGCTAGAGAAGTTCCAAAAGTCTGACCTGTAGATCCTCTGGATAAGGTTGCCGCTCAGGTACAGCTTGCGTCCGTTGAGAGGACGGGGCGTGAGCTGGGATACGTTGAGGAAGCCATTCTCCTTGCAGTTGACTGTAAGGCCCAGGTCTGTGATATGCAGGTTGCAGGTGCAGCCCAGAGGACAGATGATGGGGATGGGCGGCCGCGTCTGGTAGCCTGCCACGGGTGGAGGCTGGTTGGGGCTGCGAGTGGGTGGTGTCCTGGAGGGCCTGGGACGCTTGGTGGGCCTGGAGGACCTATCCCTCTCCTTGCGCTCAGTCGAGGAAGAGGAGGAGGTGTGCGTGCTCTGGTGAGGCCCATGAACCATGGAGGAATGTTTTGTGGGCCTAGCTTGATCAGGGTTTGGGCTTGACACTTTGGGTTTGAGGGGCGTTTGCGGGGGCTGTGGCACTTCAATGCTGTTCCCTTCACTCTGTATTTCCTTGTCAGGGAGGTCGGCACAGAGCTCCTTGCGTGGTGTCTCCCTCAGGTCCTTGCCATGTAGTTGGAAGGGGTACTCGCAGGTGACCTCCCCCACCACGGCCGTGTATGGAATCTGGTCCAGCCACTGCTGCAGGGGAACTGACTCACAGCCACAGTTCCAAGGGTTCTCCTCCAGCTGCAGCTCCATCAGGGAGCGGCCCACATACTCCAAGGTTCCACCATAAGACAGGCTCTTCAGACGGTTCCCCCGTAGGTCCAAGTGGGTCAGGGAAACCGACCTGGAGTCGGCGGAAAAAGAGTCAACATAACTGGTTTAACATATTACATCAAAAATGACAGGGAACTGAAGAATTATCATTTTTATTCAGAGGGGTAATAAAGAGGGAAAATAAAAACTGAGGGGACAACATTAGTCTTTTTATGGAGCCCAAATGGCCTGGGTAACACACCTTTATGTGTTGTCTATGTTTAGGCTAGAGTCTCTTTCTTGACCTTCTGGTTTAATGTATTGCTTGCTGCCAAATATTTTGTCATAAAGTTCTCTGAAATGCATGACTTTGTGTGTCTAGGTACAACTCTGCAGCTGTCATGGGGTAGGTGTCAAACTATAGATTTAGGATAGCAATGACTATTTGAACAGGTATGATGTCAGAGCAATAGACAGGTACCTGAACAGGTGAGGTGGCAGAGCAGGTATGAGGTTGTCGTTGAGGATTAGAACTCGCAGTTTGTGAAGAAACCGTAGTGCCCCGCTATCTATGCGTTTGATGACGTTGTAGTCCGCCTGCAAAAAGAGAGTGACCGTGATCAGGGTCTAGGTCAGTCACTAAAGCCACACACTGGTACTAAGCGTACCAGTGAAAGTGTCCTACACTATACAAAAAGAACATTATAAAAAAACAGGAACAATCTGGCAGCTGGGACGCCCAGAGATTAAACCCATTAAATTACGAAAAAAAAAAATCAATAACATTAATTCAACGTAAAATAATTGTAATTTTCCTGTACCAAATTTACAAGATATATTTGTAATAGTACATTACAGGCTGTTCTTTGCCGGTAAATATGACTTTTATTAATTGAATTGAATTCTCTGTAAACAAACAGCATTTTCAATAAATAAAAATATTCATAATGCCACAACAAAATATAACGATTTAACATGTTCATTCAAAACAAGTTGTGTGCACGACATACAGCATCCAGATGCTGTAATCAGTACCCAGATACTACACATATTACCGGCACTTCAGATTACAAATGCAGCGCTGGCTAGCTGTACGAATTGGAGAAGAATATTGCTCGCCACACGCTAAAGTCATTAGACAGGTTAGATCGCCATCTAACTGGACAACATTCACACTCAGGATGAACACTTAATGTATCCAAACTACAGACCATCACATTACACATATCAAAACAGAACAAACACAACAAGAAAACTCCAAACAATGCTTATCTAACTAAGCTTAAACCTTTAACTCAGTAGGTTTTCAGCTTGCCGCGGGGCATCTGGGTAACAGGAGCGTTTGACGCTACACAACTATCTAATCAACTTTCCTTCGTCCTACTCTGGAGTCTTTACATTTATTCATTTAGCATATAGTTATTTGTCCGTGGGATGAAAGTAAATATCTGCAAAATAACTATTAAAATAGCTAATTTTGATAAAGTTAAATTATGTGTTTTAACAGAACATTTTGGTGAAAAATATTTGTAAATAAAAACAGACATTTTAGTGTATTTTTAAGTAACAACATTTGGCTGTAATTATGTAAAATTATAAATTTACAGTTTTCCATTGTCTTTCTATCTGTATTTTCTGTAATTCAGAAATACAGAAAAAAACACGTATAATTTACAGAAAAAGTGCGGTAATTTCATCTTTTTTTTTACAGTGTACATATAATTTTTTTTACACGTAAGAACTTAAAGATCAGGGCTAGTGTATTTCACATTCCATTAGTTAATCTAGAGAACAGATAAACCACAGGGTGACAGCTGATTGCCAGCACCCCAGTGGTTTTTGATTATTGCAACCAGAGTAATTGGATATCATCATCATCATGTCTCATTAAACTAGACGCACCTGCAGGTATTCCAGCGCCTCGAGGCCTATAAAGGTATCGTTGCGGAACACCTCCAGCTTGTTCTCATGCAGGTAGAGCCTCCTTAGGGTGGCCAGGCCGTGGAAAGCGCCCACTTTGATGTCCTGCAGTGCATTGTTGCCCAAGTTTATGGACACGGCATTGCTAAGATGCTGGAAGCCATTGCTGTAAAGCCGCCTCAGGGAGTTTCGTTGCAGGTTGAGCTTGAATGGGCGGAGCCAAGACTGGAACACCTGTGTGATTGACAGATTGTTTGCGCTATGAAAATCAAGCCATAGAATCATGAACATGGACTTACATGACACAGTTGGTACAACCAGTGAAGTCTAAGGGCACAGTGAAAAAACGTACATCAGCTCATCTTTAGTCACGTACCTGGCTGACATTGGAGAAGCCGCGCCCATCACAGTGCACGTGCAGCACACCCTCTTTGACCTCGCATGTGCATGGCTCAAAGCACGGCTCATCCCCCTCCTCCACTGAGACATCCACCAGAGGGGTGTGTGTGAAGGTGGGGGTAGGGATGGGTGTATGTGTGGACCAGGACAGACCCACAAACCCAAGGGCCGCTAGCAGGGTGATCCACTGCATCCTCCTACCTCTGCCTTTTAGCCCAGCCCAGGGCATCAGCCCAGCTGGGAGCCCTCACCGCACTGCACACACACACCATATTTGAATTACAGTAAATTGTAGAAGAGTACAATGGGATATAATTTAAATACATAACTGGTATTTCATAGACATAATCAAAGCCTGATTGTTAATTGTCCTAAAGCACTGCTGTGAATGGCTCACTGCAGAATAGGGTATACAAATTACAGTACTATCGTAGTGTTTAAGACAGTTTTGTGTGTGACGTGTCTGTGTCATAAACATTCTTATTAAAACTTAAAATTGTTCAGTGGAGCTGAAGTATCACTCTCACATTGTAATGAATGCATTATGAATATGACGTAATGCAAATCAGAGTCATAATGCTAGCCTGTAATTAATTGCACCATTGCCTAAATTGCATTCAGAGCTGAGAATATGTAGAGGACCACATACTTTACCATCAATCAAAGAGTTTTATCAACAACCTTCACAGCTTGTAATATGGATGATCGTGATAATGATAATGCAGCAGCAGCATCATGCAGGAACCAACATTCACTTCAAAACATAAGAGGCTGATTCTAACCCTCCGCAATGACAGCCAAGAACGATGCTGGTGATACTGATGATAATGCACATGCTGATGAGAGAGCTGCTCTGGCAACAAAGACAGGCATCGTTTCATATGCTCTTACTCTCTCTCTCTCATCAGGTCTAAATTAGATCTAAATTGGACTGAAAAAGGCAGGGGTTGGCTCATGTAACTGGGGAGCCATGAAAAGAATGCAATCAGAATCATCATCAAATGGCAATGATCTGAATGAGAGAGACAAAGATGCAGGACTGAAAACATCACAGCCTGAGGGATGTGGAGAAGATATTGGGATTGAGGACAGGTGAACAGATGAGGATTTGAGTGGAAAAGAGGTATAGAAGAAGGGAGAGTTATGGAGGAAATGAGAGAAATGGTGGGCTCTGGGAAGGCTAGCGGTTCTGAATAGTATGACTGCATAATCTGTCAGAGAACCGCCAGTCAGTCAAGGCCGGTGCTCAGGAAAAATAGCTGAAATCTGATATTGATTACATGAAAGCCCTCCCTTCTCCATGCACACTGGATACCCTATAGCATGGGACATAGTGTGTGTATGTGTCTGAGAGAGAGGGAGAGAGAGAGAGAGAGAGAGAGAGAGAGAGAGAGAGAGAGAGAGAGAGAGAGAGAGAGAGAGAGAGAGAGAGAGAGAGAGAGAATAAGAATAGAAAGACTAAAACAGTTGGAATTTCTGCCAGGTAGTAGTGTAAATTACATTTTATCCTTAGATTGAGAAAGGCACCACTATCTAACGACATAATTTAATCTCTACCTGGTCATCAAGTATACTAGCCATGGTCTTGTTTGTCTTTGACTTATCTTTATCCAAAATAACAGTTTTTTACCTACAATCGTTAAATTGAGACTACATAAACAACTGATAATCAAGATATATTAGTGTTAAACAAGAAATACTGAACCCATCAAGCCTTACAAAAGCAGATTGTAAAAACGTATATCTATCTATCTAAATTATCTAGGCCCTTAAGCAGGTGTGGTTTAGACTTGGCCTCTGTGAAGAATCCGAATCCGACCCGCCATTCTCTGGACCTGCTCACTGACGCAAAAACCATGGAGGTGACCGTCACCGTTTATTCCTCCTCCTATTCATGTCACATAATTTCAGTGTCTATCATCCTCACTGTCCGATCAAGGCACAGTGCCGCTACCGGGACCCCATCTATTTCTAACACAGCCCTTTGCTATTGGGTACAGCCTCAACGATCAAATGGATGGGATGGTTACATCCGTCAAAGGACATTAATTAATAGTCATTACGACACACAATTTTAATGGTTGACAAAAAAAGAAGTGACAAATTAGACAACAATTTACACTTATGAACACAGTAGACTGTGTGTGTGCGTGCTCGCCCGCGCGCGTGTGTGTGTGAAATCCTTGAAAGTGTAATGCAATCCCATTGCTAAACCCATTAATTGTCTGTCCTCTCCCCATCGTTCTGAAGCATGCACCGACCGTATCAGAGCAGGGATGCGGGCTATACTCACTCATTTCACCGCCAAGGAATTAAAAAACAACCGAGGAAACGCTTTAAAAGCTGTCTGTCGACATGTCGTTCGCATTCATCCGCACTCCTCTTTCTTCCCTCTCTCCTCTCCTGTAGCGGTTGAATCGGATGGAGGAGTAGAGTGACGTGACAAGACTGCAATGTGTTGGAGGTTATAAAAAACGGTAGAGAAAAACGATTGGCTTTAGGATGCAGGTCGCTCCCCTTTCAAGAGCTCAACAGTGCAACCCGCGGAATCTGCAATAATAGACCACTGAACACGCACGTGATGTAGCTACTATCAGCAAATAAAGACCCTTCTAACCTTCTCAAATAATCTGGCAGTTCAAAGGAAAAAAGAAATGTGTGAGGTGGAGTCGGGAAAATGCAGTAGCTGTGATCTAGATTCGAACCATTGCGTCTCTCACAATTTCCCAAGGTGGTCTGCAAATGCGAATACCGTAAATAAGCCCTGAACCGCAGGGTGCTCTACGTCTTCCAAAAAAGATAGAAGTCTCCAAGCCTTTACTCATGCGGAGCTTTTTGAAGACGACAAAAAGTGTCACCCACATTTCTCTTCAGGCTTTGCCTTTCGATCGATACCGACACTAATTTATAATTTCATTAGTTTATTCATCTTTACCTTTGACCTTAAGCACAGGTGGATTTTGAGAAACTGGTGTGTTTCCATGGCGATCCGTGCCAGTTGGCATCATTGCACGCAGCATCGATGGGGGGGATGTGCGGTGACTTCAGCAAGAACGGCGCCTATGAATTTTTCTGGCTGTCACGTGACCTGTTTTGCCCTATTGCCAGCAACAGATGTCAGAATCATTGAAAGGACTGTGGCTCAGTCTGACTGTGGCATAACAGTGAGCCTGTTGTCAGCTGCCATATCAATATTGTCACTATGTAGGCATGACTTACCCTGCAAGCCCTAGGGGGCTCCATCAAGGAAACAAGTTCATCTGGGCTACCCTCTGTTCCTATCAATTTCCCAACCAATTTATTGGATAAAAAGTCACCTGCATTCCTGAGCCCCAAGTTTTGTTCTTTCTTCATTTTTGCATCAATTCTAGTGTGCATTAATGTTAATCACCAGGTGATGGAGAGGTGCATCTGTCTCTTTTTCTCTCTGTCTGCCACTTCCTCCCTCTCTTTGTCCCTGCGGCAATGGAGAAAAAAGCTTTCCCTTGAGATTGCATTTTATTTGTGGACATTACTGGAACCAAAATGGTTCCAGTAATATCAGATGTAGATGATGGTTAGAGATTTCAGCACTCTCAGGTGCATTAGACTGTGATGGCAGCTTCCCCACAAACTACTTGAGGACCATGGCAATGGAAACACAGGTCATACACAACCTCCACACACACCCCCACCCCACACACAAACAGGTTTCAGGTTGAATTAACAGGGGTTCAAATCTCACTAATGTAGGTTGGGATTGAAGAGAATGGATCCCAGATCTGAAGTTTTAACATTTTAACTTGAGTTTTCATGCCAGAGGAGCCATTTGGACAACTCCTCCAAGCAGTTTACTCTGTGAACTGTGGAGGCTCCCTGAATTAAGAGAACAAACCGTCTGGAAGGGAGATGGTTATCAGGCCCCATCAGACACCTAAATTGGTTCTCCTGGGGAAGAAGCTGCACTGTGAGCTGAGAGTACTTTTTGAAGAGGTGGAGAGTATCTAAAACAGGAGCTCTATTTATAATGCCCTATTGCTGTCTAAAGAGCTGTCCAGTGCTGAAATGGATGGGACTATATAAATGTACTCTACCTTTATCCTTGTGTCTCCTCTTTTATGTCTTGTCTTTGTGCTTTTCTTTCTATTTTGTATTCCTTCCCTCCCTCCATTCTTTCTCCCACCTCTAGCTATCACTCTTACACATACTGTTCCAAGCCAGAGACCAGACCAAGCCCCCGCCCGTCGCTCCTCTGCTTGAGGCAAAGGCCCCGGTGGATGTTGGTGGTATTGCATTTCCGATTAGGTATCTGGCTCGTCCCGTCGCTTTTATTCTATTACAGTTTTTCTCATTCGCTTTGGTGCATTTCTCAGATCACAAGTGCAATTCTTGAAACTACTTGAACAAATTCCACATCATCTAGTCACTTGTGCAAATCATGAAAGCAATTTATCATTCTTTTGTACAAATTGCTTGAAAAAAAAGATTTTGTACATATTGTAATTGATTATGTACAAGTGTCAGCTGTTTTCTACATTTTCAATTGCTCATGTAATGTTGATCAAAATATAGTAAATGGTTATCTGTTGAATAGTCTTAGCCTTCAAAACATCTGGGCATTAGTTCCTTGCATAAGTCATTACATGCAAAATTGTTGAACTATTTGTCATAAACTGTCAAGCATATTTTTTGACATTTGTATTTGTAAAAAAAGCCTGAATTGATGAATCGTGAATCTTGACCTTCACTAATGAAGGGAATGTAAAGTGTTAGTTCAACCAATTATCAACTATTTGTCTAAAATTGCTCAAAGGGGCATCTCATGAACCATCAATTGGCAAGCATATATAGACAGACCACAACAGAGTTGCAATTTTCCTATAATGGATGGATCAGGAAACAAACAGGGTCAACAGCCGAGAAGAATAAGAATAAGAGTAAAGATGCGTGGTGGAAGGCAAAACCGAGGAAGAGGCAGAAAAGGCCAAGAACATTTTCAGTTTCATATCTGATGACATAACGGCCACTATTGTGGACCATGTTGTCTATCATGGACTTACAATGCATACTGCACCACACATGCACACACGTGTATGTTTTACAGTAAAATGTGTGTTCCCATAGTTTTGTCTATGTGAAAAATTGTTAAGCATCACTGCATTTTTCCCCACATAAGACTACAAGATTACCTCAAACGGGTGACAGAGGACCCCTTTTCACACCTCGCCAGGAGGAAGCTATTTGCACCATGGTCAGAGCAAACAATGCCATGAGACTCAGGGAAATACAAAGGACCATTATAGAAGACAACAATGTCTT
The DNA here is from genome assembly GCF_038355195.1 of Osmerus mordax. NCBI lineage: Eukaryota > Metazoa > Chordata > Actinopteri > Osmeriformes > Osmeridae > Osmerus > Osmerus mordax. The sequence goes on along the minus strand of NC_090058.1, from coordinate 15,723,038 downwards.
TGAAAACATCCATACGGTTAGCATCTCAACCATCGACTGGGTGCTGCATAGAAACCACATGAGTATAAAACAGCTGTACCGTGTACCATTCTAGAGGAATGAGGACAGCGTGAAGAAGCTACAGTACGAGTATGCACATATAAAACATCTATGTGCATAAGTAACCACTTTACAACAACATATTATAGTGAAAAGTGAGCATGAACACATTTTCCATTGCTGTGGAAAGAACATGCAATATGTGTAAATTTTATGTCACTCTTTCTTACCGAAACAAATTCAACAGTGTGCTCTGGGATATAGCGTATAATGGAGTTGGAATCAAGTGAACCCTCTCACAACTTTGTATATGTGGATGAGGCTGGCTTCAACCTGACCAAATGCAGAAGGCAGGGCCGTAATATCATCAGTCACAGAGCTACTGTGGATTTGCCAGGCCAAAGAGGAGGAAATATCACCATGTGTGCTGCTATTTTGGAGCATGGTATCCTAACTCATATCCCCCTTATGGGGCCATACAACACCCAGCAACTTTTTAGAGACCATCACTGATGATGAGAGGGGTCTGTTTAGAGAGGATTTGCCTAAGTATGTGGTCATTTGTGATAATGTGAGTTGCCATCGATCAAACATCACAAGGCAATGGTTTGTGACCCACCAGAAGTTGTTGATGGAATTCCTCCCATCTTATTCAATATTCTTTAATAAAATTGAGGAGTTATATTCAGCATGGAGGTGGAAGGTGTACGATTGCCAGCCACACACACAGATGACCCTACTGGCTGCCATGGATGCGGCCTGTGAGGACATAACAGTAGATGCCTGCAGAGGTTGGATAAGACATTCAAAAAGATTCTTTCCACGTTGCATTGCAAGGGAAAATATCCGGTGTGATGTGGATGAGAATATGTGGGCCGACAGACAGGAACGTCTGGATGTGTAGAGACAGCACTAGAACAGTGCTACAAGTGTTGCTTCCTGTGTTTCTTTCTAATTTAGTTTTTTTCCCTTTGTGCCCCATGTATTTTTCTCATTGTAAATTATTTAGTTTTTTCATTTCATACAGTAACTAGCCTGGGTGCCGGCCGAACTTAGCCCCGCCCACAAAAATGTTTGGTCGGAAAGTTGGGTCTGGGGTCGCTCGGTTCGGGAAAATCTATGTCCGAACAAGAGCTGTTCGGACCAATCAATTTGTCAGGGCGGGCTTTATACGATGAGGGACAGATGATCAACAGTAACGTAATCAACCACGTCACCAAAGAGCGCTTGGGTTGAATTCATTTTCAACAAACATGGCTGCCGCTGGAGAGCTGAGATGTGTACATTCTACCATCGATTCTGTTTTAGAAGACATCGACAGCGCAATAATTTTGAAAGGAAGACACAGAAACGCGATCAAGGCATTTGTCGATGGAAAATATGTTTTTGCCATCCTTCCTACGGGATTCTGTCAAAGTTAACATACTACGTTGCTCTGATTGGTTGTAGATTTATCCAATTGAGCGAAGAGGCATTTTTTTTCAGGGTTTGGTTGAAACACACCCCATACTCACAGCCCAACGGAGCGGTATCAGACTCATATTCTGACTAGAATTATGAGTATGACAACGTCAGGCTATACAGTAACACTAGTAAAAGCGAAATCCTGTCCAGTCTCTTTCAATCAATAACCCACATATGGTAGTATGTAAATTAGTACTGTTGAAATTGATATATGCCATGTAGAAGTGCAGCCTTGTGCATTTTCAATACTGTCATCCAAACTGTAGCTTCAGTTTAATTAATACTGACAAAGGACACAGTTACATTGACAACATCGTTGTCGTCGTCATCTGCATAAGCAGGGAGGCCCAGACTTCCTTCTCCCCGGCCACTTCCACCAGCTCTTCCTGGGGGACCCCGAGGCGTTCCCAGGCCAGCCAAGAGACATAGTCCCTCCAGTGTGTCCTCGGTCTTCCCCGGGGCCTCTTCCCAGTGGGACGTGCCCAGAACTCCTCACCAAGGAGGCGTCCAGGAGGCATCCTGATCAGATGCCCGAGCCACCTCAACTGGCTCCTCTCGAAGCGGAGGGGCAGCGGTTCTACTCTGAGCCCCTCCCGGATGACCGAGCTTCTCACCCTATCTCTAAGGGAGAGCCCGGACACCCTGCGGAGAAAACTCATTTCGGCCGCTTGTATTCACGATCTCGTTCTTTCGGTCACTACCCACAGTTCGTGACCATAGGTGAGGGTAGGAACGTAGATCGACTGGTAAATGGAGAGCTTCGCATTTTGACTCAGCTTCTTCTTTACCACGACGGACCGATGCAGAGCCTGCATCACTGCGGACGCCGCACCAATCCGACTGTCGATCTCGCGTTCCATTCTTCCCTCACTCGTGAACAAGACCCCGAGATACTTGAACTCCTCCGCTTGGGTCAAGATCTCCTCCCCGTGCCGGAGATTGCACTCCACCCTTTTCCGGTCAATAACCATGGCCTCAAATTTGGAGGTGCTGATTCCCATCCCAGCCGCTTCGCATTCGGTTGCGAACCGCTCCAGTGAGAGCTGAAGGTCACGGCCCGATGAAGCCATCAGGACCACATCATCCGCAAAAAGCAGCGACCTGATCCTGAGGTCACCAAACCGGACCCCTTCAACGCCCTGGTTATGCCTAGAAATTCTGTCCATATAAGTTATGAACAGAATCGGTGACAAAGGGCAGCCCTGGCGGAGCTGCCCTTTCCAACCCTCACCGGGAACAAGTTCGACTTACTGACGGCAATGCAGACCAAACTCTGGCACCGGTTGTACAGGGACCGGACAGCCCCGATCAGGGAATCCGGTACCCCGTACTCCCGGAGCACCCCCCACATGAGCCCCCGAGGGACACAGTCGAACGCCTTTTCCAAATCCACAAAACATGTGTAGACTGGTTTGGCGAACTCCCATGCACCCTCCAGGACCCTGCCGAGGGTGTAAAGCTGGTCCACAGTTCCACGGCCAGGACGAAAACCACATTGCTCCTCCTGAATCCGAGGTTCGACAATCCGACAGACCCTCCTCTCCAGAACCCCTGAATAGACTTACCAAGGGAGGCTGAGGAGTGTGATCCCCCTAAAGTTGGAGCACACCCTCCGGTCCCCCTTTATAAAGAGGGGAACCACCACCCCGGTTTGCCAGTCCAGAGGCACTGTCCCCGATGTCCATGCGATGTTAAGTCGTGTCAACCAAGACAGCCCTACAACATCCAGAGCCTTAAGGAACTCCGGGCGGACCTCATGCACCCCAGGGGCCCTGCCGCCACGGAGCTTTTTAACCACCTCGGCGACATCAGCCCCAGAGACAGAAGGGCCCCCCCTGATGTCCCCAGACTCTGCCTCCACGTCGAAAAGCATGTTGGTGGAATTAAGGAGGTCTTCAAAGTATTCCTTCCACCGATCCAGGACGTCCCCTGTCAAGGTCAGCAGCGCACAATCCCCACCATATACAACGTTGACAGTGCACTGCTTCCCACTCCTGAGTCGCCGGATGCTGGTCCAGAACCTTTTCGAAGCCGTTCAGAAGTCGTTCTCCATGGCCTCGCCGAACTCCTCCCACGCCCGTGTTTTTGCCTCCGCGACCACCAAAGCCGCATTCCGCTTGGCCTGTCGGTACACATCAGCTGCCTCTGGAGTCCTACCAGCCAATAAAGTCCGATCGGCCTCCTTCTTCAGCTTGACGGCATCCCTCACCTCTGGCGTCCACCACCGGGTTCGAGGGTTACCGCCGCGACATGCACCGACCACCTTGCGGCCTCAGCTCCGGTCAGCCTCCTCAACAATGGAGGCCCGGAACATGGCCCATTCGGACTCAAAGTCCCCGGCCCCCCCCGAGACATGATCGAAGCTCTCCCGGAGGTGGGAGTTGAAGCTCCTTCTGACAGGGGATTCTGCCAGCTGTTCCCAGAAGACCCTCACATTACATTTGGGCCTGCCAGGCTTGACCGGCGTCCTCCCCCACCATCGTAGCCAACTCACCACCAGGTGGTGATCAGTTGACAGCTCCGCCCCTCTCCTCACCCGAGTGTCCAAGACATTCGGCCTCAGGTCCGATGACACGACTACAAAGTCGATCATCGAACTGAGACCTCGGATGTCCTGGTGCCAAGTGCACATATGGACACCCTTATGCTTGAACATGGTGTTCGTTATGGACAAGCCGTGTCTAGCACAGAAGTCCAACAACAAAACACCACGGGGGGGGACGTTCCTCCCTATCACGCCCCTCCAGGTCTCACTGTTGTTGCCCACATGAGCATTGAAGTCCCCCAGGAGGACGAGGGCATCTCCAGGAGGAGCACTTTCCAGCACCCCCCCCAGAGACTCCAAAAAGGGTGTTTAATCTGAGCTGCTGTTTGGTGCGTAAGCACAAACAACAGTGAGGACCCGTCCCCCCACCCGAAGGCGGAGGGAGGCTACCCTCTCATCCACCGGGCTGAACCCCAAGGTACAGGCGCCGAACCGAGGGGAAACAAGTATTCCCACCCAAGCTCGACGCCTCTCACCAAGGGCAACTCCAGAGTGGAAAAGAGTCCAGCCCCTCTCAAGGAGACTGGTTCCGGAGCCGATGCTATGCGTCGAGGCGAGGCCGACTATATCTAGCCGGAACCTCTTTACCTCGCGCACCAGCTCAGGCTCCTTTCCCGCCAGCGAGGTGACGTTCCACGTCCCTAGAGCTAGCTTCTGCAGCCAAGGATCAGACCGCCAAGGCCCCCGCCTTCGGCCGCCGCCCGTCTCACACTGCACCCGACCCCCATGACCCCTCCTGTAGGTGGTGAGCCCACTGGAAGGGGGTCCCATGTTGCTTCTTCGGGCTGAGCCCGGCCGGGCCCCATGGGAAAAGGCCCGGCCACCAGGTTCTCGCAATCGGGCCCCACCACCGGGCCTGGCTTCAGGGGGGGGACCCCGGTGACCCGTGTCCGGGCAACGGCAACTGGGAACCATTTTTGTGTTTCTTCATGGTAGATTTTTTGAACCATTGACAACATGACTAAACATTTTGACCACCTTGTTCGTGAACACAAGGACTTTTCATTCTGATGACACTGATATGTTCATTGACATAAATATTTACTTTTGAGAGATTAACTAATGATTTTAAGTAAATTATTAGCCTTTGCAACATATCCATTGTGTAATGCAGTTTGTACAAATTGTTTTGAGAAATGCACTTACTATTTTGCACATGTTAGGGATGATGTGAAAAACGCACCAAAGCGACTGAGAAAAACTGTAATTCAAGTCAACAAAACTATCTCAGATTGTTAGAACAGGGTTTCTGCAGGTTTCAGTAAGTCAAATTTAAGACCTTTTTAAGACCATGAAGATTGAAATTTAAGACCTACACAACGCATTACCAAAAATATTCAAAATTCAAATCAAAGAAATTCTGAAAAAAAAACTTTTTATTTCAATGAATTCAGTCATTGAAAAAGCTTTCATTTAATTTACAGATAAAGCAATAACATTAGTAACCTTCCACACCCAACAACGTGCCAAATGCCCAAAAATGAAAATAGGCTAAAACAAACTTGCCCTCAAATAGAGAGAAAGTGTGTGAGTGAGCATGTGTAGCTTGTGTTTCTCCGCTCTGGCGTGTGACTCCAGCGCCTCCACACCCAGAGTCCCTAATTGAATATTTTTGGGGCAAAGTTTGCAGCGAGCCTCGTACATGGAGCTGGGTACCACTTGTAACCAACAGCGGAAATCGCTGTGATCTAGCAATGTCTCGTTGAAACATAGAGTTATATTACTAGTGGCAGCTACCAGAGCCTGTTTAAGGAGAGCCTGGCCACTCCTTATTAAGCCCCATTGTACCGAATTTTGTTGCAGTTCCACCAGAGTTCCACTGGGAGTGATCACGATCGAGTGCAAAATGAATGGGAGTCTATGGAGCTAAACGGCTAAATTGGTCTCTTTCACCTGATTGTCGTTGAGAAATCTCAGATTTGATTGTAGTTTTTGCATGTTCAACATGGATTACAGTTCGAAAGTTGAATGAACGAGTACTTACTTGTCCTTTCGATTTCTTACAGGGTAAGTCGTTGCCCATAACACGCTAGCTTTCTGCTAACGAATGCTGATTGGTTAGTGAAGGACTGACTACGACCACGGCAAGACACTGTTCTGCGCAAGCCCAAACGAGCTGGATACCTCCAATACCTCATATATTATGCTGGTTCATGAATACACTTTCTGGGGTTCACTTTGATCCTAATTAGTTCCTAATTATTTACTAGGGGTGCACCGATCCGATATTAAGAGCTGATATCGGCCCCGATATTGACAAAATAGCTGGACCGGGGATCGGAAAAATTAACAGATCCACTGGCCGATCCATTAAAAAAATAATCGCAGCACATATGTCATTTTTCAGCAGCATGAATTAACCAAACCTTTAGATGTGTGAGTTCTAAATATTTCCGACGGTCCCCACAGCAAGCATAATACTCGTAGCACTGGCATGCTAGTGATACCTGTTAGCCTTCTCATTAGTACATATTGAAGCCATACAGCGTTTGTCGCACAGTTTTTGTCTATCGGAAAATATTCAGTTGGAATTTTTGAAATCGCATATGCAACGTTACGCTGTGAGACCCGCATTCCAATGATCACATATGTGCGAGTATAGTAGAGTTGTTGAGCTGCAGGAATTCGGCGTGCTCCTAGCACTGTGCTTTTGTATGTGCTTGATTAAATGGGTAGTATTGTACTTTGCAGTACTAACACCACCCCTCAAAACATTTATCTTTACTTTGCAGCAATTGCAAACAGCCGACGAACTAGTTGGTGTGGCAAGCATGAAATATCTCCACACAGCCGACTCTGGCTCGCTCCATGTTGCTTTTAAGTGTATCTGTCCACTGGTTGGACACGAGCTGTACACGAGCTGTACACCGCACGGTGCAATGCTTCAAGCTAAAAACTTCCATGGTTCACACACCAGCGACAACAAATAAATAAGAATTCAAAAATCTTTTTTACATGTTTACAATGTTTGGTAACTGTTTGACTAATACACTATTTTGTTTCTACTGCTACATTTTATTTATTTGAATACGTTTGATTACATTCTATTTTCGAAAGTGTTTTTTAAATGTCAAATAAATAAAAATTCAGTACATTAGATCTGTTATTTTGTCTTAGTTAGGAAAGTAATGTTTAGTTAGGAAAGTCTGGTGCCTTTAGTCTCTTCCACATGATGGAAGGAAGGTATAAAGTGGGAGGTATACAGTTTATTATTAATTCAACAACGGTATTGGATCGGTATCGGGTATCGACAGATACACAAAGCCCAAGCATCGGTATCGGGACTGAAAAAGTTGGATCGGTGCATCCCTATTATTTACTGAGCTGAACAATCATTGATGCCAGTCAAGCAAGGGCACCCTGAACCCAGCTTTGAGAGGGGAAAGATGGAGAGAGTGCTTGTATTGTAAATCAAGGGAGAGGAGAGGGGCTAGTGTGGGTTGCCAGAAACAGAGTAGTAAAGGAGAGCATGAGAGAGATAGAAAAATAGGGAGGAAAGAGAGAGAGAGATTGCTGAGCTGGGTAGGGGGTAATAGAAATACAGGACAAGATGGTTGTGATGGTGGAGGAGAATCAATGAAAAAAGAAAGCAAAGCAAACAGAAAAATACATGATAGTGTAGAGGGGAAGAAGGGAAGTAGTGGGATAGGTGATATGATGATTGGGTGCTTCTAATGGTTCAAGATTAATGAAGGCCACTGGAGGATTCATACTCTTGTATCACAGGCAAGGACAGACCTCCTATGAAACATGACACCACACACACTCACACACACGTCACATACAAATGTACACAAGACACACCACCAACACACTCTCTTACACACACACTCAACCACACAGACTCACACACAAATGCACATGCCTTGGAAGATGCACGGTGACTCACAAGTACACCCACAGGCTGACAAGCTCTTGAACACACACACAAGCAAATGCTGACATCCAGAACATACATAAGCATGCTCAACATTAATCAAATCTCTGGTTTTAATTAGGATTTAAATCAGTTGCTATGGAAGGCCAGGACTGAGCAACGTACCATAACTCCCACTGCTCCCCTCCCTTGCCTCTCAATGAAGATTGTCCAAGAGGGAAAAATCTAGAAGAACTACACTGAAAAAATTGTTCTGTAAAATAACAGTAAAGAGCTGGCAGCAGAGACGCTAGCTGTATATCGTTATTTTTACGGTATACATATGTAAGGTAATAGTCTGTAAACCAGAAAAACTGTATATTTCTGTATTCACACTGTTAAATGATTTCACAGTCTAATACAGTAACAAAATAAATGCAGCATATTTCTGTAATTATTTGTAAATTCCAATAATATTCTGTTTAGGTTGTTACTTTAACTTCTCAGTTTACTGTAGACAGGCACAGTCAATAATAAAATAACTACATTTAGCAGTCTCCTAAAATATCAGTCTTGCAATGAAGACTTCAAAAGGTTTGAAGTTAGAAAAATTTGCAAATATATTGATGAAGAGAATATTGCATAACAGTCATCAATATCATAGCAGACAAAAGTATGTCAGCAGTATGAAGGTGAAAAAAAGTGTTGCTTTAAAAAGAAAATGGGGAGAAAGTGTTGAAGTATATCTGTCATTTTTATGCATTGCAATATTTTCTTACAGTTGAAAAGGAGAAAAAAAGTGATGAAAAGGGTAGGGTATCTTATTTAATTTCATAAATGTTAAAGCGTTATGTTAGACCTCAATGCTCTTAAGAAGAAGGAGTCAGATGGCTGAGTGGTTAGGGAATCGGGCTAGTAATCAGAAGGTTGTTAGTTCGATCCCGGCTATGCCAACCAAATGACGTTGTGTCCTTGGGCAAGGCACTTCACCGTACTTGCCTCGGGGGAATGTCCCTGTACTTACTGTAAGTCGCTCTGGATAAGAGCGTCTACTAAATGTAAGACAGTGGAGATGGTTGTGGACTTTAGAAATAATACAGCCCCACTCACCCCCATCACCCTGTGCAACTCCCCAGTCAACACTGTGGAGTCCTTCCACTTCCTGGGTACTATCCTCTCCCAGGCCCTCAAGTGGGAACTGCACATCAGCTCCCTCACCAAAAAAGCACAACAGAGGATGTACTTCCTGCGGCAACTGAAGAAATTCAACCTGCCAAGGACAATGATGGTGCACTTCTACACAACCATCATTGAGTCCATCCTCACCTCCTCCATCACCATCTGGTACGCTGCTGCCACTGCCAAGGACAAGAGCAGACTGCAGCGTATCATCCACACTGCTGAGAAGGTAATCGGCTGTAATCTGCCTACCCTCGAAGACCTGCACACCTCAAGGACCCTGAGGCGAGCGAGGAAGATTGTGGTTGATTCCTCCCACCCTGGACACTCTTTTTCAACCACTCCCCTCCGGCAGGAGGCTGCGGTCCATCAGGACCAAAACCTCATGCCACAAGAACAGTTTCTTTCCTTCCGCCACTAGCCTTATTAACAAGGCCCCAAACTGACACTCTGTCCCTTTACCTCATACACTCTGTCACTTTAACACATTCAGTATAATTTTTTTCTATATAATTTTATTTATAGTTTGTTATATTATATTGTAGAGCCCTAGTATTTTATTTTATTGTACATTTTCAACATTTTTATTTTGTTCATTATGTTTAAATGTTCACTGTATGCACCTGCCCACCAAAGTAAATTCCTTGTTTGTGACCACTTACTTGGCGATGAAACACGATTCTGATTCTGATTACCTAAAATTATTGTTATCATTAATAATACTACAAGCATAATTGCACATTTAGTTCCCCAAAAACACATTTATCATGTTACTTTCCTCGCCTGGTATCCTAACTGAATATCGGTGGGATAAAAAAATATTCCATATTTCCATAGCGATGCATCAAGGTCAGCTTAGACTAGCGTCACACATATGTGTGGCGGCCTGCGAAAACCCTTCACATGGTGAAAATTTGACTTTCTGGGTATTATACATATTTGGAAACTACAAATCTGTTGGCGGTCTTGTTTTTCTGCTTTGCCTTGTCCAACTCTTCTGATTCGGAGGCGGCCCGTTTGTTGGGGGTGTTTGATGGAGGTTCTGATCAGTCACCCGGATGTGCACCCTCCGTGGAACTCGGCGACGAGGGGAATAGCCGAGTTTGATCCAGCTCCCGTGGCCACACAAAACGGCTCGAGTTCGGGGGGCGAGCCCGGCCCCGGCAGTGTCAACCTCCCGTTCAGACCCGGTGCTGACGTCCCTACATCAAAGTGTCTCTGGCGGACATGGGAGCTTGTGTTGGAGGACAGGTCGGTGACGGCGTCGGCTTCGCAGATCCCTGGGACCGGGTTCGGAGGCACTCTGGCGGCCTTGGACTTTGCATCGACTCCAATGTGGACTCTGGCTTCTGCCTTACCAGCGGCAGCTTCTAAGGCGCCGTTCCTGTCTCCTGCTGCCGGCATTTCCGCCTATCTGAGGAGCCAAATCCTCGCAGGTGCTGATATAAATTTTGTAAAGATTTTGCTATGCTCTGCGGATCCGGTCGACATTCGGGTGGTCGAGTGCGGGGAAGTGTCCGTGTTCCTCAAGGGGTGTGATCCTAGGATGTCGAAAAACCTGACTGCCCGAATTCTACGTGGCTTTCGGCGTATACCGCGACATGCTCTGTGAGGCATACCCTGAGCGCCGTGTGGAGTTTGATACATATCTGGCATTGATTTCCGCTATGGCGGAACCCTGTTTTACGATTACCACAAATGCTTTTCCGCCAAGGCTGCGTTGTACATTTAAAAGTTCAACGTTCGTTTAGATTGGTCGGTGCTCGACCTCGATCTGGTCAGAAGGGTGTTCACTGGGCATATGCCAATGTGTTGTTCCGTGTGCGGTTTGCTGTCCCACACGGTGAATCTGTGCCCGAGGACGGCATTCGCACCGCCGGTCAAGGCAGAGGGGTCTGCCTACGGTGCCTCCACCTCGGGCGGTCAAGATAGTCGGAGGAAGTTATTGCGGGGACGCTCATCCCTGATCTTTGTGCCCTCGTCGGTTGAGGGACACGTTTGGGCACCTGGGCGTTCCGATGTCCACAGAGAAACCCTAGGCCCGTTCCCTCCTTGGAATTCCTCGGTATTAACCTAGATAGCGTTGTCATGCAGGCGTTGTTACCCTCTAATAAACTGGAGGGCGTTCGCAGCGTCCTGAGGGCCGCTTCGGGCGACGCTTCGATGGCTAAACGTGACCTACTTTTGTTGCTGGGGCATCTGAATTTTTCTATGCGCATCATACCCCAGGGCCGCGCGTTCAGTCCCGTCTCTTGGACGTACCTAAAAGCGTGCCTCATCTCCGAGATAGCGTGGTGCTGGACGACGGGTGCCGGTTGGATTTGCGTTTTTGGAGTGTGCTGTGCGACAGTTGGAACGGCATCAGTTTCTTTTATCGTGATTCCGTGGAGTCGTCTGCCGCTCTCGATTTATATACCGACGCGGCTCCCTCCGTTGGGTTTGGGGGGTTTCACGGAAACGAGTGGTTCTCCGGAGCATGGCCCGCAGAAATAGTTTCTATGGCACCGGAGACCTACTCCACAGCTCTACACGAATTATATCCCATTGTGATTGCTTATTTATAGTGGGGGCCTTCATGGTGTAGGAAGAAGATAACCATGTTTTGTAACAACGAAGCTACTGTTCACATCATCAATAAAGGGAGGTCTTCGGTGCCATTTATCAATCGCTTAGTCAGATGGCTAACGTGGACTAGCGTGCTTGGTAATTTCATATTGCGCGCCGCATTTATTCCGGGCCTAGAGAACAGAAGTGCTGACGCACTGTCTCGTTTCAACTTTCAGGAGTTTCGAATGCTGCGTCCTCAAAGCGCTACCGGACGGGTTGGCATGTCCGCCATTCCCCCTGACTGTGCTAGACTAGGCCCGGGTGCGCTGCACATGTACATTGTATCTGCTGGTGAATACATGGGGAAGGGTATTGCCCCATCTACATTTAAATCCTACAACAGGGCATGGCTTCAATTCTATGGTTTCTGCGCCGTATTTGGTGTGAGTCCTATGCCTGTGAACATGTCTGTGTTGTGTGCCTTCATTGTTCATTGCTTTGAATCACGGAAGTTGCATCCCTCCTCCATTAAAGCACTGGTGTCAGGTATTTAATTCAATGTACGGTGTTCGGAGCCCTCAGCATGCAGCCTGCTCGGGAGCCCAAGTATCCGCCTGCTGATGAACGGGCTGAAGAAGCAGCGTCCAGAGACCAAAGATAAACATTTACCAATCACTTTACCAATCTTGCACATGCTGGTGTGCAATCTGAGACAAGGGAGCTTCGGGCCTTACGTCGACACTCTTCTTGAGTCTGTTTTTTTCACTGCCTTCTACGGGTTTCTGCGGTGTGGGGAATTCACCACCAGGTGTGCCACTTTTGATCCATGTCGTGACCTAACCGTGTCTAAAGTTTTTGTGGCCAGCGACATGTGTACAGTTGTCCTAAAACATTCAAAAACTGATGTTGCATGCAGAAGTACCCCAATTGTGATTGCTCGAACTAATTGTGCATTTTATCCACTCTCCTCTATGTCACGGTACCCAGAGGCGGTGCGTCCCATTGGGCAAGTCGGGCAGTTGCCCAGGGCCTTGGCCACCAGGGGGGCCTCGTCGTATATACAATTTTTCATTATTTTTTTATAATTAAAATAAATCACTTGTCATTGCAAATGAATGAAAATTCAAATTAAGCATGAAAACACAATTATTTAATTATATTCTTTATAGCTACATTTTTATCTTAAATCCATCATGGAACATATGATTCAGGTCATGACGTTTCTGTCAGGAGAATTTGTCGTGTGGTGTAGTGTGTATGATCAGTGAAAACATACAGTGATAAAAGAAATAATAAAATGGAGAAGTTATGGGAGAAATTACTTAAGCGACACTACTCACACTGCTGGGCCAAGTTTAGCTATTGCTAGCAGCAGCAGACAAACAGCCACTTCAACACCAACTACCGTATTTTACGGAAAATAAGCCACGGCTTGTACTCCGATTTAACAGTTCTTTCTTTGTTCTTTGCCCAGGGCCTCCAATTAGCTAAATAGCGGTATCGGCTATGTCGCCCACGGGCGACGCCATCCGAGCCCCTGTTCGTCACCGACGATGGCAAGGCCATGATGAGATCCTGGTTCGCGCAACGACTCCGCATTTCGTGTGCTCGCTGTGGACTGTCCCCGGAGCTATCTCGATTCAGACACTGGATTCTGATTGATAGCTACTACATCAGAGCATGTCTGCGGATCACCACGTCTAAACCGAGATCTAAAGAGATATTCTACTGTTATGGGTTAACAAGCCGACCCAGCCACCATCTGTAATGCAACTCGTTTATTGATACAATACTCTTAGAACTTGACCACATGGCTGCAACACTCCGTTCATATCAAACTCATAGACCTCTGGACTATGAGTTTGTGCAATGTTCAGGGCATTGGGGCATACATAGCGCTCGTACGCTGATGAAGACCAACGGTCCATTATTTTCAGAGTGGCTGTAGGAACTTTGAATGATGCCCAGGTGGCCGCCCCGATCCGGAAGCAGTGTGCTGTGTATAATGCCTCGCGTACATCTTTGGGGTTGCCGACAGACGCTAGAGGAATGATTCTCTAGAGACAGGTGTAACTCTGCCCTGTATGGATGACAGGTTACCGGAACACAATTATAGTAGAATGTCTCTATAGATCTTGGCTCAGCACTGGTGATCTGCAGACGTGCTCTGATTCGGTAGCAATCGATGAGAATCCAGTGTCCGAGTCAAGATATCTGTGGATACACCCTGGATACCGGCCAGGGAACAGCAGGTGCTCTGCTGACACTATTCATTCTCACTAGATAACATATCTTTGTGTTCCAGCGTACGTGCTGCCTTTGTGTACATCCTGACGGGTTCGCTGACGGGCGCAAAGAGGGGCAGCTCTCTAGAGGTAGCTATCTGCCCGATGTCGGAGGAAAAGGATACCAGGGAGATGGTTGTGGTGTATTTGGGCTTAGTCACGGGTTCACCTTTCGTCCAGCACATCTCGTCCGGGTCTGGACGAGATGTGCGCGTGGGACGGCTCGGTACACCGCACATCAGATGGTATGTAACACGACGGATATGCACACAGTCTTAGTCATCGTTAATGCTAGCATGACCTGCGCATCCAGAAAACGCTTGTTTTTCGCCACTAGTACGTACATAGTGGGATGTCAGGGGGTCCTCCTGTGGCTCAGGAGCAGCGGCGCTCCGCTCTACACATCTGTCGGTGGAGTGGTGGCGTGTTGGGGGATTATAGCCTGTATTGTTCCTTGCCTCATATGTTGTGTATGTATGTGTTGCATCGAGGAGGCAGGGAGTGCTTCCCTTTGATCATCCACTCCGCCAAAGTTAAATCTACATGTCCATGTCATGTAACAATAAATGCTCAAATCTAATACGTGATTGTCTTGACTGAACTGTTTTTCATAAGTAATCATATACTTTTTATACATTTCAGTGAGGTTTAGGGTGTTAACTATACAAAACAATATAATAAATAAAAAAATATATGACAAATGCTATAGTAGCCTATGGCTTCCAAATGTACTAATGAGGAGGCTAACAAGTAACATTAGCAGGTAGTAGCATTGCTACGAGTATTATGCTAGGTTGCTAGGTAACGGAAGCTAACTAAAGCTAGCTAGAGTTTTGAGTACCTTTGATTTGGCCTTTATAAACTACATAAAGAAATGTTTACCATAGCAATGTTTGGTATCCTTTTCTTCAGCACAACCTCACCTACAAAAAATAAAAAATTATGTTTTTCAATTTTTCATATTTTTTCAACATTCTGGAGCCAAACACACAAAAAACACAAGCTCCGTATGGGAAAATGATAGTTTTTTTTTTACTATAAAACACACACACACACATGCTCAACCAAGCATTTCAAAAGTTTGAAACTGAAGCACAAGTTGCATATGTGAACATATAAAAGGTACAGTTGAGATATAATCAAGCTATATACAACTATTTACAAAGAAAGCAGGTCTAGACATATACGTTTTTCCTTTTTTTTTTTATCTGTGCCACTCCTCAAATCAGTTTATGTCCAAAATATGAGACAGAGGGCTACATCACAGTCCTAAAACTTACTTTTATGGAGTGAGGTACCTTTTTAAATCCACTTGATGTCATCATTGGCCCATGAGTGACAATGGCTCTTCATTCTCTGTATGTCAATAAAACATGTAAAAAGATTCTTATTTTTCAAGATTATTCAAAGTTCAAGATGTTCATTGGCATTTCAAGTAGAATAGAACAATATAATAAGAAACGAAAGCAATAAATGTTCACAAAAAGTTTTTCTCACCTCTCGTTGTCAACAACAATGTCTGGGTCTTCTGGCTCGCTCCCTAATAACCCTAATCCCCTTTTACTTAGACGGCTGTTTCTCATCTACCTAAAATGTGCATCCTATAGATCTGAGTCATCAGATTCACAGGTTTTTTTCCGTTTAATTTTATGACAAAAGACGACAAAAATATTCTAATAAATGCAACGCGCGCATAAAAGAGCGCATATTTTGACGCACTTTTGTCATGGAATTGAAATTATCATAACTTAGGTTTTACTTGGTGTATTTACATAAAACAAAGACCGAAATGCAGTTTCAGGTCTGCACTTCCGCATGAAATCGACGGCAGCCCTCCGCGTCACTTGGTTTTCATGCTGCGCGGTCCTAAAGCCGACCTTTACTCAATCACGCCGGCGTGATCGCCGACTCGGAAGAGTAATGACTAATTGTGGGTTTTTTCCCATTACATAAAAAAATGCTTAATCTATTTAATTAGATGAACATTTTGCAATTTTCACACATGTATATACATAATACATTTATAGCCGAATGATAATAATAACAGGTTGTCAGATAAAAAATAAATAATCTGTATCTCCTGAAGACATGAAAGTGAATTTCTATTAACGTGGAAACAATTTATGTAAACTTTATAGTTTTTATACAATATGTGTTTCATATGGAAGGCACGTTCTAAATTATTTTTGACAGATTATTTGTTTGTTTTATATTCCAGCACAAGCACCTACCCAACAGGTGACCATCAATAAACTCAAAGAAGAAAACTAGTTGAAATCTAAAATTAATATCCTTGAAGAAAAATGCAAAAATGTGGGAAATGTGAGGGATTATTATACATTTTTGGCAAACATTTGCTGAAAAACACAATGTTAGTGTAACAAAAAAAAGAAATGTGCTCTGTAAACTGTAATTGGGTGTGCTCAAGCCTTCGTCGAGCACAACCATTGTTCTCTCTCATATATATTCTTATTTATTTTCCCACCCCTAAGGATCCCTAAATATTTGGGATACATGGACAACGTTAGTGTCAAAAGGTTCGTCTCGTTACAATCTGCTACAATATCTACGATCTTGTTACAATCGAGCAGTTTTCACCTCGCTAGTCAATCTACTTCAGACAGGCTGCGGCCAACACGACAGTAGCCTCAACTCGACACATGGCCAATTATTTTTTTCTTAAAAATCTTGATTTTATTTGGGGACAATGACATGGCTCGAGAGCTGGCTAGTCTTGTTGTTAAACATACTGTCAAATTATAATTACTGTTTGGAGAATATGTCAATTTTGATGCGGTCATCTCACATCCAATTTCTATTACACTCACTCCACAGGCTGCGGCCGTACTGTAACTTAGTACTAGTATATGGCCGATACTTTGTTTGTGAAAATCTTGATATTGATGTTGGGACAGTGACATGGCTGGTTAGCTAGCAAATCTTCTTGTCAAACATACTGTAAAATTATATTTACTGTTTGTCAACCGTACACAATGTTATTGCCTTTTACTATTGCTATCATAACGTTAGCTTTCGGGCTAATAGCTCATCCAAAAGGAAAGCCGGTGTTGGTTCTATGAGTTGAGCGGACTAGAAATATCAGAGTTGGCTAACGTTAAAAAACGTTAGATTTTCTTTTTCAAAACACATGAAAACATAAATTAATGTTTGTAAAAAAAATTGCTGGCAACTGACCATGGTATAATGCCCTTCGAGGTGTCCAATATCACCTGATAATGGCCTCCGCGGAAGACGGCCATTCACGCCTCCGCATTAGTGATGTGTCGTTCGTGAACGATTCGTTCATTTTGAACGAATACTTACAAGGACTCGGGAGTAACAAGTCCTCTCAAAGAGTGATTCGTTCATTTTCTCGTGGCCGTGCATCGGGACTGTTGCATAGGCTCTTCCAAGTAAACATAAATGATTAGTTCATTTCCCGACTCGGTCTTCAGGTACGAGTATTTGGATCATTTTTCACGTGACCTGCATAGGCTCTGTAGTGGTAGCTAGAGGAAACGCTAGAGGGAACGATTCGTTCGTTTCCCGACTTGGTATTTCAACGAGTCTTTGAACGATTGACTCGAAAAAAGATTTGTTCATTTTACTGAACGAGATTCAAAGAACCGAATCAGTAAAATGATCCGAACTTCCCATCACTACTGTGCAACAGTCTTACTAGTAAGGGATAATGCCCGACGAGGTGTCCAATATCACCTGAAAATGGACGATGCGGAGTAGTGATGGGAAGTTCGGATCATTTTACTGATTCGGTTCTTTGAATCTCGTTCAGTAAAATGAACGAATCTTTTTTCGAGTCAATCGTTCATTTCAACGGGGGGGGGGGGGGGGGGGGGGGGCTATCCGTCCACTGCAAACACGTATCATATTCTCATCTAGGTTAGTGCATGACATGTGCACCAGCAGATACTATTTCAAAAGAAATTCCTGCATAAAAATAATGACAGTTTGTATGGTTTGTTCATTTATTATCACACTAGCATTTAATTATCACGTCAAACAATTACACTGCACTAAACTGTAGGTGTAAGTGTAAAGTGAAAATAACAAAACCAGTCAGTATGATGACTGGAGCGAATATCATTCACGTCTTACTAAAACAGCGGCCACGCGAAAGGGAATGAGGAAACTGTTTCCTCTACAAAAAAATACAATGCGAGTCACGTGAAAAAAGAATCGTTCGTTTCCTCCAGTAGGCCTACAGAACCTATGCAGGTCACGTGAAAAATGATCCAAAGACTCGTAGAAAGACCCGAGTCGGGAAATGAACGAATCGTTCGTTTCCTCTAGCTACTACTACAGAGCCTATGCAGGTCACGTGAAAAATGATCCAAAGACTCGTAGACAGACAGAGTCGGGAAACGAACGAATCGTTCAGAATTGAGGTAGAAAAATGTAGTAACAGAAAAAAAGTTTGAACAGTGGAACAATGTTTCCAGCTCTCTAGTTAAATATAGAGATGAAGAGCGTTGGCCAATCGGATTGTTTCCTTGTTTCTTGTGACATAGCAACCGTTGCTCATTGTAAACATTTATAACCTACATTATAGGTTTCAGTTTCAAGATGTAGGAGAAACTGATCATGTGTGCATGGGCGTCGTTAGACCCCTTTTACTGGGGCACGTGCCCCAGTAAAATCAAAAGTTTGAGTTTTAACAATTTACTTTATTAGTCAGTGCATTCATTTAGATTGATAATCCCGGAAAAAATTAACGCAGTATCCCAATCAACGCTTGTAAAAGTGTTTAACCGAAAACACAAACCGATGCACGCAGAATTCCATGTCAGCGTTCTCTTCTGAGCTTGCCAAATAGCCACTGCAGCACGCACACAGAAGTCCTGGGGCCTCATGTATAAACGTTGCATACGCACAAAAAGCTTGCATACGCTGATTTTCACGCACACTTTGTGATGTATAAAGATTTACTTCACGTGAGAATGTGCGGGCCGTCACGGAAACTTTTGAGTAGACGTGAGAATGTGCGGACCATACGCAAAGTCTTGTCTGGCTCTGTAACGTGGCGAATTCTAACTGAAAAGTGACGAAACTCACCAAACATTACAAAATAAAGTATATAACGTTAGTTATTCAAAAACATAATTAGGCTACACGGTAATAAAAGTTTGATCATTGATAAGGATGATTCACATCAAAATGACAAAACCCAAACGGGAAATGTTATCAACTGTTTAATCCGCCACCACTTAATAACGTTTGTTAAACTTGAGGGTGTCAAACGAACGATCCATGACGAACGGATACACCTCCCAAGGATGAAACGCAGTGCAGGTGGGCAAAATCACTCACGTGTAATGCTCAATTGATCCCGTGGATTATGTGTAAATAAGTGAACAAGGTGTTGGAAATTAGGTGTAGCCTATAAAAGGAGGTGTAAAAGATGATGATAGCCTACTTGATGCGAAATGGCTGCTCTGGCACTGCTAGAAGACATTGCAAATAGGAGAATCCGCAGAGAGCGTGTATTTAAAGACCAAACTGATTTGCTGGCCCACAATGATGACTGGCTTATGAGTCGATTCAGGTTGCCAAGGGCTATTCTGTTGGAGCTTGGGCCGGCTTTAGAACGTGAGACAGCAAGGAACCACGCGTTACCTGTCCCCTTGCAAGTGCTGACCACACTGGGCTTCCTCGCAACGAGGGCTTTCCAGAGAGAGCTGGCTGACCGGTCAGGAATTTCACAGCCATCCCTGAGCCGCGCCATGCCAGCTGTATGGAACGGTCTCATCCGTATGTCACCTAGGTATATAAAATTTCCCTTCACTGTCGGTGAGCAGGCCAACATTAAACTGCAATTCGCAGCGATGAGCCGATTTCCAAATGTAATCGGAGCCATCGACTGCACTCACATTGCTATAAGGGCACCATCTGATCACAAATCCGCGTATGTGAACAGAAAACACTTCCATTCCATTAATGTGCAAGTGATCTGTGATGCACAAATGTGTTTAACAAATGTTGTGGCACGGTGGCCTGGCTCTACTCATGATTTATTTATCCTGCGAAATAGCAGTGTGGGGAACAGACTTCAAGCAGGGGCTGTGCAGGATGGCTGGCTTATTGGTAATATATGTAATTTTATTTATGATCATTAAGCTACGGTAAAATGAGGCAATTATCTTGTATTGGTTAATTGGTATGTGGTTAATGTATACTACCTGTATAGGTGACCGTGGTTACGCTTTGCAAACCTGGCTCCTCACCCCGCTCACAAACCCCCAGAATGAGCAAGAGCGGCGGTACAATGATGTACACACTCGGGCTCGGTCAGTGGTGGAGCGGAGCATTGGGCAGCTGAAAGGCCGTTGGCGCTGCCTGGTAAAGAATATATTGTGCTTATTAAAGTTATGCATTGTGCTTATTAAAGTTATGAACTTAGAAGTGTGCTCAGGCTTAAACATTGGGTCTGACACTGACTGTGGGAAGCAGGCTGTTCTTTGTGTCTCTATCTCTACATTTTCAGAAACAACCTTGAAACTGGGTGGAGATGGCACCCGAGCAGGTGGGACGCGCGTAGGCAAGAACAACTCCCTGACGCACGAGAGAACAAGCTCAACCCTTTTTTGATACTTGTGTTTTCAATTGCATTGTATATGATATGCTGGGGCAGGGAAAGATAGACAGTTGGACTTCGTGAACCAGCTCAAACTCTGTTGCGGGTAGGGAAAAGTAGACAACCCCAGAGCTCTGTACTTGTTGATTTCCAACTGCTGCATTAAAGCTGATATTATCGGACCTCTGCGACTCCAGACCACTCTTTCTAGAACACAGATTTGTGTCATTGAATACCATCATTACATATTGGAATAGACACATAGATTTTGAATCCTTCAATAGTTATCACCCTGGCCTCTTTGCTTGTGGCGTTTCTGCAGCTGCCTTGCAGTAAAGCTATAGTTAGCCTAGCTATCCCCCAAGTTAACAGATGCGAAACTAAAGTTCTGCCAAAGGTAGTCACGCGTGTTTTCGTGACGTTAGTAACGTCAGTGACTGTGGTTAGCAAATTAGCCACCGTTAGCTTCACTTTTCACCACAAAAACTTAACTTGAGCCTAAACCATGCAACGGAACGTAAATCCCAATAGAAGAAACTCAATCGCTACCAAGTCGAAACTTTTGACACCTAGGTTGTCTATGTAGGCCAAATATTTACTGAGTTTTAGGGGGGCAAAAAGAAATAAAATAAATAAAAAAAAAATATATATATATATGTGAGAGAACAAAGGTTGTGCCCTTGCCGAAGGCAAAGCACACCCAATTATTGAAAATGTTTAATGTTTTGGATATAAATCTGTTAATTGAATTTCAGTTTCATAAAAAATGTTCAAAATATTGTGATACGTATTGTATCGTACACCCAGTATCGTGATACGTATTGTATCGTGAGCTGAGTGTATCGTTACACCTCTATAATACATGTAATATAATAATGACACTTCAATTTTTTCAAGAACAATATCATGTATTTAATATGCATGTTTAATAGGAAACCTAACTCATTTTCCAGAGGGAATCAAAAAAACAGTTAACCCATTTCAGCCAATATGGGATACCGGAAAATTATTCCCCGACCCCCAGCAAAAAGGCGATCGAGCAAGCTCCTGGAAAATGTGTAGCTAATTGAAGGCACATATATCTGAAAAAGAGAGAAAAATAAGTGCACATTTGTAACAAATACTTATTTACAATAAGTTACTTACAAACATATTTATGAAAATGTCATTTTACTATACAACCTCACTGCAAACTGGATGTGCTGCTGCTGTTTCATTTTCTCTTCATACTTGAAATTAGAAATAAATATTAGGGACAATATAATTGTCATTGTTCTGCAAACGCCCTTGTGTATGTCCTGTAAATGCGCTGCTATATACTGCTGGCTTTTCAAACCTGATCAACAGCCTTACTAGAGTCAAACTGCCAATATTTTGCTATATAAACATCCAGAGATAAGAATATATGCAGAGGGAACTACTAACATCAGAAATCTTACCTGAAAGATACACAATAATTCCAAATTAAGACGACTACTACTATTGGCTTTTAAATCCCGCTCAACAGTCTAACTGCCAATGCCCTACTCTATACTGTTGGTTTTTTAATCCCGCTCAAAAGTCTAACTGCCAATGCCCTACTCTATAATGTTGGCTTTTAAATTCCGCTCAACAGGCTTGCTTTAAAAACTATGTAAATCTGACTTTTAGATGATTTAAATAATCATCTAAAAGAGGACATTCGTAAACCCCCTCCTCTTCGTCCTCACCCTCGTACTCTACAACAGGGTAAATTACCTGTGCCACAGCCCACTACTCTATCTGGATACCAGCACTCCAACCCATCATCACTATCTACGTACATGTGCTTTATTTTCCTGCCTATCATGTCTGCAGCACTGACAAACAACAACTCCACATACCCTTCCTGAAAATCCGACCATAAATCAAACCACCACAGTCTCTTTTCCCCATCATATCTTACATGGAAAATGGTCTTACTATTGACCTCTTTTCCCCCTATAACTGTGGCTCTGTACCAGACTTTAGTCCCATCCTCATCAAACCCATGTCTAATGATTTTACCAAGGAGCTGGTCTGCGGACTGCATCAGGTAGTATGACCTTTGAGAGCCCCCACATCACACACGGTCACCTGCAACTGTGGCTGTGCAAGCTCATAAGAGAGGTAGATAAAAGCATTGGCACAGTTGTTTAAACTACACTCTGAAGAAAGGATAAAGTAGCCTACTTGTCTAGATTCTAGACAAGTAGGCTCTAGATTCTGAAAAACTAGTAGCGATGGGACAACATTCTTGTTGTGTTTCTTCTTGATCAGGAAACTCACGATGACAAACATAAACTAGAGAGGGTACAATTTCTGGGGAAATTGTAGGGTGTGCTTGCTTGCGTCGGTTGCACAGGGGTCCGTTTTTGAAAGACATTTTTACAACTGATATTTCTGTATATGTTATATAAAAATGCATACTTATTATTTATAAAGATTACATAGATTTAAAAGCATATTTTTTTTGCTGCTCATTTACAACTGAAAATACGAGTGAAGTGTAGAATGAAATAGATGTCTTCTCATTTCCCCTGCAAGAGGCAGCCTCATCGTTGAATCAAAACGAATAAATTTGGCAGACCAGTGTAAAAATTGACCTAATCTCTATGACTTAAACGTCCTTTTAAGTTTTTCCCTTCTCGTGATATTTTCAAGCATTTAGCCTACTCATATTGCATTCATTCATGAATAAAGAACCCCCTTTGAAGATTATTCTACGACGTTACCGGCAGTAGAAGATTGAATCGCGATTCAAACAGTACCATCTGCTAACTGAAAATATGCCCCCCAAAACGTAAATAAGCTTGACATTTATTCAGTGGAAAATCGCTCATTCATAAAAAGCTCACTGGTAGCGATCATTGTCAGTAACAACGCAAAATGCGATATATCCCTGTGTGGAGAAGCTGCCCCGGTAAATTGTACTACTACGGTACAGTACTAGACTACTGCTGTGTTCGTCTTGGTAGCGATTGCGTTGGTTGAATTGGATTTAACGTTCCGTTGTACAGTTTAGGCTGAAATTAATTATTTTCATGAACAGATTGACAACGTTTAGGCTGTGGCAATGAAGTTCAGGTTAGTAGTTAGATAGACTTTTGATTTAAGTAAGGAGAGTGCCGAACATGTTCTGTCGCTGTTTGACTTCCTAAACAGCTGTGTAGTGTAGATGTTTTTGTAGTGTGTGTCGCGTAAGCTACAGCGTTGCAGTGAGCTACACTTGTTTGAAACGACAGGTAATGGTAATTTCACCAACAAATCGTTTACTAATGTCAGAATAAATCCTACAACGAAAATGTATATGTGAGGAATGTTTATTTTAACGATTGAAAACAGATAACGCTACATCATAGACCACTGTAGTATGTGTTGCCCGGGCAACACAGGCTAATGTCATGATGCTAATGCTTCAGTGAAATAGTAGACTACTGTTTCCAAAAGTAGATGTACTTCCTTAATAATATCAGCTTATATTGTACATTACACATCACAATTGTGTGTCATATCACAAAGTAAAATGAGTAAATAGTTATCACCCTGGACTCTTTTCTTGTGGCGTTTCTGCAGCTGCCTTGCAGTAAAGCTATAGTTAGCCTAGCTATCCCCTAAGTTAACAGATGCGAAACGAATGTTCTGCCAAAAGTAGTCACGCGTGTTTTCGTGACGTTAGTGACGTAGTGACGTTAGTAACGTCAGTGACTGTGGCTAGCAAATTAGCCACCGTTAGCTTCACTTTTCGCCACAAAAACTTAACTTCAGCCTAAACCATGCAATGGAACGTAAATTCCAATAGAAGCAACTCAATCGCTACCAAGACGAAACTTTTGACACCTACTTTGTCTATGTAGGCCAAATATTGACTGAGTTTTAGGGGGGCAAAAATAATAATAATAATAATATATATGTGAGAGAACAAAGGTTGTGCCCTTGCCGAAGGCAAAGCACACCCAATAAACTTATGATGTATTCATAGATTCTGAAGCTTTATACACTTTTATACTTTTAAGCTTTATACTCCAAGAAAATGTCAGCTGAATGTGTTTTATTTTTATAAAAGAGATGCTTAAACAATCACTTAAGTAGTTGATTAATAAAGAAGATATTTCTACTTGGACTGACTTTGTTCTTTTATCACAGAAGGGGATTAGCAATAGTCCTCAATATATTTAAAATGTAACCCATCACTTAGGGGTTAGTTATGTGCTATAATAGATGTAATAGGTGTGAAGAGGATGTAACTTTAGAATAGGGAATCTATGTGGGTTTATATGTTTAAAACTACTAGTTCAATAGTAATGAGCAAGACCTCTCTTTAGAATGGGGAACAAATTCTTAGTTACTTAATTTCGAGCTATTAGGACACTAATAAAACACGTAGTAATTTTGTGTTTATTATACAATTTACAATTAGGCGTTATTAAGGTATAATATCTATTCTTGTGGTACCATCGCCTTATAAAGCCCATACTGAGCAAAGCATTTAAGATCTTAATTCATGTTTAACAATGTCCTTCAAGGCCGTATTCATAATTATTATAATTACGGTCAGTAATTATGAGGTTAGTGAGGAAAAACCTGAAGTTAATGGCCTAGTAGTTGTAGAATATGGTCATGCATAATATCTCATTAATAAGTGGTAACTAATAACTAATAAAGTGTCAAGTTGTTACTAATATGCATGCTAATAAGCAACTAGTAAAGGGTGAATATGTGTACCTTGATGTAAAGTGTTACCGAATTTGTTTTTCAGTCCTCCATCTTTTGTGTTTATTTGACATATGGTTTCAAATCACAGCATGATTTTGTTAGTTTAAACAGTGCACTGCAGACCTTCAATAACACTCATGTAAGAAGTCATTTTAAACACAGTCCATTTCCCAGTCAACACCCCAAAAGAAGAACAGAAAAGTTTATTTTAAAATAAGAGGTGAAGCAACCAGGGAAGCTCAAAAAGTCATCAAGTCAGTCAGTGATAGGACTGTTTATTGTAGAATCTTGTGGTAGGGGAAGAGGGGCAGACTATGGGTGAACGCAGGAATGTCAATGATGGCTGTAGTTTCGGCCATCTTTGGCGAGGTGGGGAGTAAGGTTAGTTTGGACACCTCCCCATAGGAAGAGTTACAGCAATCCTCCACCCTGCAATCCTCCTCTTCCTCATCCCCTTCAATCTGCCGACAATCCTCCTCCAGGGAGTCATTCTCCTCAGTCCCAAATCCCACCACCTAATAAACATGACAACGTTAAAAAATATACACATGCAAGTACACACAAACACACACAAACACTTACATGTACGCTGAGTTTCCTGCAGTTGTGTCCACGGTGCTCCAGATACCAGGAAACCAGCTCTGCTCTGGTCATCTGCTTCAGGGCCTCAACCTAAACACAAAATGGATAGAAAGAAAGAAAGAAGGAAGGAAGGCCGGTCGGTAGGCATGAGTGAGTCTCACCTCTCTGTTGAGCCTGTCGAAGATATACTGCTGAGTGACCACCTCAGCCCAGTTTCGGTCCACCTCCTCACCCAGGTGTGTGTCCTCACACTCCTTCCGCTTGACCAGCGCTGTCACCTTGGGGGTGAGACACACATATTGTTACAGGTTTAGAGATCAGTATGCACAACACAAACTAATAACAAGCACACAGAAACACGCACACCTGTGTGTTGAATGCCCCATCTGTCAAGGAATTAATCTTCTCCCCATAAGAAGCTAGAAACTCTTCTATCTTCAGCTCCACCAGCTCAGTGCTGAGAGAGAAGGTGTAATGAGTACATACATGTGTATAAGATGAGCTGGTTAACGGGATGGTACAGGCAGTGTGTTAGATACTACGCTTGGGGGCTCACTTAAACTTGTTAGCCTGTGTTTCCACAGTGACAGAGAAACCCAGAATGCCAGAGGTGTTTCTGCAGGTGGGGTAGACATGGTACCTGGAGAGGAGAGAGAGGTGAGTTAGAGAGAGATAGAGAGGGAGTGAGACAGAGAGGCTATAAGAAACTCACCCTAGGGTCTCTTTGGTTCTGAGGAAGTCAAAGCAGGGCTCCTCCATATGCATCTACAATACAACAACAGCAGGGTCAGGGAAGACAGGATGACTGACCTGCAGGAAATCATTGGTAAAGGAGTTTTTGGTACTCACCACCAGCAGCTCCATAAGAGTGTGTTCTCTTAAGTTCTTAAGTCCAGACTATAGAAAAGGTGAAATCACTCAGAAGAAAGAGCGAGACAGAGAAAGCGAAAAAACATCAAAGAAGGGAAGGAACAAATGGTGGTCTGAAAGGGTACCTGGGACGAAGAGGTACAAATGGCAAGCTAGTGGGAAGATTCGTAGTGTGTGTGTACCTGGTAGTATACTGTGACCTCTGAGTTGGCATCTCCCTTGTGGAGTGATTTGACTTTACAGAGATGGTGTTTCTGGGGCAGTTCCACCACTCTGAACATCACTGGCACCTCCTGTGTCAGCTTAGTGAACTGTAGTTTACTGTGAGGAAGAAGAGAGAAAATATTAATTGTTGGTAAATCTATCAACTGAAATGGCAGGAAGAGAAAGAGAGGGGTGAGGGACAAAGTAGATAATAACTCATACTTACTCTGTGACATACTGCAGGAACTGGGCAGATTCCTGAAGACAGAAAACTAAAATGTTTTGCACATGCAAGGCATTATAATAAAGGCATTATTTAGGCATGTGTGAAGTGTCCATGTGTGAAGTCGCTCTGGATAAGAGCGTCTGCTAAATGACTAAATGTCCACACTTGCCTGCACTGGCAATAGATGGCACAATTCTTAGGAACTCTTCTCATTCTGGAAGGTTCCAGGTTCCAGATGTGTTCCATCTGTTGGCTATCTATATGTGTATTTAAGACCTGCATTTTCTGTATTCTGTGGATCCTTTGGATCTTACTGGGGTCTATTATTATTATTATTAGGGGCCAAGCAGCAAGGCTGCAAAGGGACCTATTGTTTTTGTTAGTTTTATTATTTTTTGGTATGCTTGCTCTCGGCAAGGACCTAACTAACATATTTTTCGGAAATAAAACCGCGGCTTGTACTCCGATTTTACAGTTTTCTTGTGGTTGTACGGCTTAGATTTCAAAGCGGCATTTAGCCCGGTTTAAAAACACAAAAGTGGCTTCGTCCCAAGCTCTGTTACGGTATTTACAGGAATGAGGAGGCAGGTGCAGATTTGATGGTTCTTTTAACCCTCCAGGGATCTTACAACAACGGAGGCACATAACTCCGGATAACAAAAAACTCTGACACTAGTACGTCAGAAGAGTGTAATGCATAATAACCGACAACCAAGTAAAAGAAAAACCCAGGTTATATACTCTACTAACGATAATCAAAAACAGGTTAACAATAGAAACACAGGTGTGCGCAATGGTGCGTAATAGCACTGGACAGCGCCGCCACTAGTACGCTGGTGAATCCGAGCGTCGACGTGGAGCCGCTTGTCCAGACGTAACAAGATCTACAGACCGTGCAGCTAATTTAATGCTCAACACTGGAACGGGGGCTTATCGAAAGAGGAATTATTTACTGTGTCGTCTCAGTTACACTATCAAGGCTTGGAAATACAGTGACTTTCTAAAGTAGGCAAATGGCTAGTAGAACATAACATTTCATAATAATTTCAGTAAATCAAACAGCTGCAAGATCCAGTGAAATTTTATATACAGCTAGCAAACCAACGTTGGCTAGCATCGCTAACGACATTGCCTAATTAAACTTCTGTAGGCTATCCTCAGGATTTGCAAGCTAGCTAAACTTAAACTATACCTAAAATAATGTTGTTGACATAACAATGGATTTTGCCACGCATGGACATACTATCCACAACCGAAGTGTGTTACGGCATGCTGTAAGATCGCCTATAAAGCTCCGGAAGTCATGTGACTTTACTGTTTACGTCGTAATTTTGGCAGGAAAGTAGTGGCAAAAATGAACTGCGCCAGTGCGGATTTCAACCTGTCCGAGTTCACTGCGCACTTTAATTCAAAAGACAGGCAGCTATAAAGCAAAACTTGATCGATTAAACATTAGTGATCCATATAATGATCCCGGAGTTATTTTTATGACGTTTACGAGTGAAACGGAAGGCTTCCCTTACCTTCTGTATCCAGATATTTACAACTCCAACTTTCATTCCTCCTACTCTAGAGTCTTTGAAAGCCTACAAAAGCCTGGAGGGATATAAATGGACGCAATCAGCTGGATTAGTGATGAATATTCAGCTTAGAAGTCTACCGGTTACAAATTGCTATGTGTAAAGTTAATGCAGTCAGTTTTATAACTTGTATAGCTAGCTAGCGTTAGCTAGTCTGTAACATTCGTTAACGGTTAGCTACTAACATTGGCTAACGTACATTATATCAGTGCACTTTTCATCACAAAAATGCCATTACATATTTATTACAGATAAGTCATTCCAAGAGACTGAATGATCCTCAGTTGAAGCGATGGGTGGTTGTCAGGAATTATGGGGTTCTTCTCTCTGGATCTTAGGAATCCTATAAAATACTCTCCCTTTATCTTTTCCCTGATGGTTTAGGCATCCCGGCGCAAAGCAGCTATCCACCGTGTTAAAGAGCTAATAGTGTCTTACTGAGTGTACTTCATGACTGCCATCTTGACTGTAAGTAACCAGAGTTTGTTTCATTCATTTGTGTTTAGCAAACACTTTGTCTCAAGGACAGAGTGTAAGGGTATAGCTGCTAAATTGGAAGGTAGGGAGTCAGATGGTTGAGCGTTAAGGGAATCGGGCTAGTAATCAGAAGGTTGCCAGTTCGATTCCCGGCCGTGCCAAATTACGTTGTGTCCTTGGGCAAGGCACTTCACCCTACTTGTCTCGGGGGAATGTCCCTGTTCTTACTGTAAGTCGCTCTGGATAAGAACGTCTGCTAAATGTAAATTGGTCAATAGGTAGCTATCAAGGTACTTGCCACCGAGTGAGACCCTGGCTTTGTTTACATAATTAGGGTCAGCTGCTCCTTATATTTAAGGCGGCTAGCACTGCAGAGGCAGCCTCGTCTGGCAGCCTCGGTGCACGAAGACTTGGTTGAACAAAGACAGGGAATCCACCGAGGATGGCCGACGAGGCCGGATCACCTCTTCTGATAAGTATCACCCTATTTGTATTCTAATCCACATAGAACATATTCATAGCTAGCATGTGTTTCTTCAGCCTTCCCGTTCATTACAACACTCGCAGACGTAGACGTAGATATGTCACAAAGTATATACGTTCCACTTCTAATCTTAGCCACCTATCCAGATCTTCTCCACCTGTCCTCTCTCTTTCTATAGGGCTCTGGAACTGCCAGTCTGCTGTGAACAAGGCAGACTTCATCCCGGTGTTTGCATCCAATACTTCTCTGCACGCCCTTGCGCTGACAGGGACATGGATCCGCCCACAGAACACTGCAACTCCAGCTGCTCTCTCCGTCAACCACTCGTTCTCTCACTCACCCCGCTCAACCGGGCGAGGTGGTGGGACAGGTTTGCTTCTTTCCCCTCATATTAAATAGACATCCACATCACTCTGTTACTGCCAAATCATTTGAACACCATTATGTGATGCTAATTGATCCTATCAAAGCATTTTTAGTAGTGGTGGGCATAGATTATTTTTTTTAATCTAGATTAATCTCACTGTAATCTTGGCGTTAATCGAGATTAAAATGGCTCATTTGAATTCTGCCGAAGTCATTCAGAATATGTGTGCTACCCAAATAATGACTAAAAGTAAGTCTTTGAGAACGGGTTTCTCAAGTCAGGTGGCGCATTAGACCAGGAGCTCATCTCCTGTTCTAATGCATCACA
Source organism: Osmerus mordax (assembly GCF_038355195.1). Taxonomy (NCBI): domain Eukaryota; kingdom Metazoa; phylum Chordata; class Actinopteri; order Osmeriformes; family Osmeridae; genus Osmerus; species Osmerus mordax. The sequence goes on along the minus strand of NC_090058.1, from coordinate 15,692,701 downwards.
AACTGCTTGAGAAAGCTGTTCTACTATGATAACTGGTGATGAAAATAAATTATGTTCAATAAGATGTACTTGTGTTTATTAACTGTTTATTAGATTAGTTAGCTTGGCTGATAGAGCTGTGCTGACGGGCTTGCCTCGGTTGCACTCAAACATCGTAGTTTGACAACGACTCTTCCCCTGCGCTACATCTGTGCTTGGCCCGGCATCTTCCGCATTAGCTAAGGGATGCTTTGCGTTTAGGTGGTATTTGAGACTGGAAGAACTCCTACAGTAAACTAATTCCGCATAGCACAAGGTGCAAACAACCTTAGTCTTGTCGAAGTTTCCATTAGGGAGGCTTCTTAAAAATACATTTTCCCTGAAGCAAACCAGGCAGCTTCATAGCTGCATCCATGTTAGCAAGTCACGTTTGATGTGATAATTTCATACACAAGGCATACACACAGGTTCGAAGACTCGTTCTCGCCCCCTACAGTGCAATTCGGCACTATACATCCGCGCTAAAATATCAAGGTGAAAGTCATTATAGCTTGCGTAGTATAGACCCAGCTCCCAACCCAACTTTGAGAATAGATTAACGGCAATGAAGAACGCTCCTAAGAAGCTCTTAGCGTTCAGAGCTTCTTAACGAATCTGGGAAACCCGGCCAATGTTTTTTCGCAGCTCGTTAACGCCGATAACGGCCCACCACTAATTTTTAGTTGTCCTCTATCGCCCACCAGGGCCGCTCGTCGACTTTGTGGAGGAACTGGACATGTCTCTGCCTCAAACCACCCTTCTTAACCCACCTCCCCCCCCCCCCCCACCCTGACAGCAGACGACTTCTCCTCCTTCTTTGAGAATAACGTTTCTGACATTAGCAGTCGGTTCCCTGAACCCACCATTCCTATCCACTCACCCTCTATGACTGACCCTACTAAATATCTAAACTTTTTCTCTCCCCTGTCCGAGGCAGAGATCTCTGACCTCATTCTCTCTCATCGCCCCACCTCCTGTCCCCTTGATCCAGTCCCCTCCCATCTCTTTCAAACCATCTCTCCCTCCATCATAACTTTTCTTTTCCATGTCCTTAACTCTTCTCTTACTTCCGGCACTTTCCCCTCTGCCTTCAAACAGGCCAGAGTTAGCCCTTTACTCAAAAAACCCTCCCTTAACCCAGCCGTCCTCCAGAACTACAGACCGGTATCACTGCTACCCTTCTTTTCTAAAACAATTGAACGCGCTGTATCTAACCAACTGTCAAACTTTCTCTCTCAGAACAACCTGCTTGACCCCAACCAATCGGGCTTCAAGACTGGCCACTCCACAGACACTGCCCTCCTGTCAGTCACCACTGCCCTCCAGTCTGCCAGAGCGGCTTCGAAGTAATACGTAATCATTCTGCTGGACCTTTCTGCAGCGTTTGATACGGTTAACCATCAAATCCTGTCGCCAGACTTTCTGAGATGGGCATCACTGGCACTGCACTTCAGTGGATCTCATCCTACCTGTAGGGAAGATCCTACCAGGTCTCCTGGGGAGGCAAAGTGTCAGGCACATGCCAGCTCTCCACTGGTGTCCCACAGGGCTCTGTCCTTGGACCCCTCCTCTTCTCCCTGTACACCACCTCGCTTAGACCAATCATCACCTCCCATGGCTTCTCCTACCACTGCTACGCTGATGACACGCAGCTGTACCTGTCGTTCCCCCCGACTGATCCGGGGATCTCAGCTAGGATCGAGGCCTGCCTCACAGACATCTCCATCTGGATGACCGAGCACCACCTCCAGCTGAACCTCGCCAAAACAGAACTCCTCATCATCCCGGCCAAACCCTCCATCTCCCACAATCTCTCAATCACCCTGGGATCTGTGACGGCGACCCCTTCATCCTCTGCCAGGAACCTCGGGGTGACCATGGATGACAAGCTCTCCCTCACAGCCCACATTGCTGCGGCCTCCCGGTCGTGTAGATTCATCCTCTACAACATCCAGAATATCAGGAGATACCTGTCTGAGCATTCCACCCAGCTGCTAGTCCAAGCACTTGTCCTCTCAAAGTTGGACTACTGCAACTCGCTGCTTGCCGGTCTCCCAGCATGCACAACCCGCCCTCTCCAGAGGATTCAGAACGCAGCGGCACGTCTAGTCTTCAATCTACCCAGACACTCCCATGTTGCCCCGCTCCTCATCTCCCTCCACTTGCTTCCCATCACGGCCCGTATCAGATTCAAGACTCTGGTACTGACCTTCCGAGCGGTGAACGGGACTGCATCCGACTACATCAAGTCTCTCCTCCAGCCTTACACCCCCACCCGCCACCTACGGTCTTCTTCTGACAACCGTCTGGTGGTCCCACCGCTCAAGAGCGCCCGGTCCCAACACAAGCTCTTCTCCTGTCTGGCCCTCAAATGGTGTAATTAAATCCCCACCTCCATCAGGGACACTGACTGTCTCCCCACCTTCAAGAAAAGGCTCAAGATGCACTTGTTCTGGGAGTACAATGGCACTTAGGAATGCTTGGCTGGACCTGATGTTAGTTTCCTCCAGGATCACAATGACTCTTATTGAGAGACTTGTTGCTCTTGTTGGTTAGTTGTAATAGATTTACATTCTTGTACTCGCTGTGAAATATTTTACTGTTGATTGTTTTTCTACAGGTACACTCTTGCACTTTTTGAGTTTCATGTTGTTTAATTGTGACTTGTTTGACTGCATGCTTATTATGGTTCTTCCCTTTGGCACTTATTTTGTTTTTCACAATGGATGCTTCATGTTTTGGCTGCTCTCAATGTTGGGGCTATCTCGTTGTTATGATCAGTGACCTATGCACTTTTGTAAAGCTCTCTCGTGAAAGTCGCTTTGGATAAAAGCGTCTGCGAAATGCATACACGTAAATATTAAATCAACGTTTATTGAAATAGGCAGCCAATTAAACTATGTACAATCTGGATGTAAGTATATATGTATGTAATAGTTGACCGGTGCATGCTGGGATTGCGTGACGTCAACTCCCGGAGCTCTATAGTCTACTCGTGCATTGCTTGGTAGCTCTATCATTGTTCCCGAATCAAGTGCAGCATTTATTTCAGTGCAGGTTAAAATCCGATTTACAAACACAAAGCTCCCATTCTGGCGGGGTGCGGGTTATATAAAATGCGGCTTGTTTTCCAAAAAATATGGTAGTCCCAAACGTTTTGCAGTATGTAGACATGAACAGTGTCAAAATGTCTGTCTTGATCCTGAATGTGTTGCTTGTACTTACGCAAAGGTTCAATTGCACGGTTTGGGAGATGTTAAAAGTTATGTGCAAAAAGTGCTGCTAACAGTAGCTAACTAGCTAGCCACAGTCACAAACCTCACTAACATCACAACGTCACAAACCTGTGCGCGTTTATCTACACTAGTTCAACAGCTTTTTAGCTTCCGGTAGAAAGCTAGCTAACTAAAACTGCAAAAAGACAGCTGCAGAAATGCCTAGCAATCCCAAACAGCACTAGTTAGCTCTAGTAAAACTAGTACTTAAACCGAGAGTCAGGTCTGAAGCTAGGAACAAAACGGTATATGGAGGAATAAGCGAAGCACAACTACATCTTCTCCAGGTCAACAAAATTGCACATTTTGCCTGCTGTCTGATAAACAGCCACAAGCTACTAGCCAGTTAGCCAATTACTTACCGTGTTATCTTCGGGTCATTCTGACCCATCAGTCATTGTGACCCACCGTCGTATTGCGACAACTTTACCGCATAAAAAAACAAAGTGAAGCATTTTCTTTTAACCGTTGGGCTGTCTCAGACCCCCCACATTGCGAAGGTTAAAAGAAAATTATTTTTATTTGTTTTTGTATTGGGTAAAATTGGGTAAACACAACGATGGTTCGTTATGAACCTTTGGGTCATGTGACCCGAAGGCAGCACGAGGGTTAAGTCAGCTTTGTTCTCCCTGTTTTTGCACTGTTGCTCAGCTAGATTCATGGTGGGACTGATATATTATTAAAGCAATAAAGCACGAGAGGGGCATCAAATGAAGTCCTGTGGCCTGTACTACGAATCAAGATTTGGCGTTAGCGAGGTAACTTCAGGTTCAACCCAGGGTTTTCTGTACTACAACGGTGGATCACTTGTTACCGGGGTAGATCGCCATGGTAACACATGCTGAACGGTTAACCTGGTCGGGAGCAGGTTAAATTGGAGATCAGAGATCAACCGGTATAAAAGCCCCGCCCACTAACTCATTCTTGAGGATAATGCCGTCACCGTTCATAGAAGATCCTGTGGAGTTTGGTGCGCGGATAGTGAGAGGTGCGCTCAGAAGAGCCAGAACATTTAGAGACCAACAAAACCCTTTCACATTCCCTCATGAGTATATTTATGAAAGATATAGATTCTCAGCAGAGGGAATTACGTATCTTTGCCAGCTTATTGAGCCGTATGTTGCCAATGCGACACATCGAAGCCGTGCGCTCACAGTCCCACAGACTATATATACCGTTTCGTTATTTCGTTACCTACTTTTATAGTTTGGGTGATGCAGAGAACTTGAGCAAGAACACGGTCTGCCGCGCAATTTGAAAAGGATTTTCTTCAATGGCTGTTGCCACCATATTCTGATTAATGGAGTGATGAAAAAGAGATATCCAAAGTGCCCTTTGTAAAAACTTTGGACTGTAATATGTTGACAAAATGAAACAAGGATTTTCATTCTGTCTTCATGCAATGTTCTGATTTCCGTTCTGTAAATGTATGCACATTATATCATATTTTACAACTTAATGCATCATTTGCTCATTTAAACATACATTTACAGGAAACTAGTAATGAAAACAATATTTGACCTAATATTAGTTATCAACTGGGGAGGTTTCATGTTGATATGTTATCCCTGGGGTGTCTCCCCTTAACCCATTCTGTTGTCCTTGGGTTGCTTTGTGCCTTTTCTAATCATTTCCATATCAGAAATGTGTGTTTCTTTCAACCAAAACATTTCAAACCAAAAAGAACAATGTGTATGGTACCATGCAATGCTCTTCACAAGTTAAATAAATGATAATTTCACTACTTTCATTGAATTTGTTTCATTCACTTTTATAGCATTTTTCAAAAAGAATAAATAGGACATTGAAAGAAAGAAATGGTGAAAACCCCCACAAAAGACTCAAAATGCAAAACAAAAAAGCCACAAAAAGGTATAAAAAGACCAAAACGTAGAAAAAGGTTTAACAAATACATCCTTATGTGTTCTCCCTTCCCTAGGAACACAGAAAAGCCAGCCTTGTTTTTTTTATTAAAAGCCTCTTATACTCTATATCGAGCCTCTTATACTCTATATCGAGCCTCTTATACTCTATATCGAGCCTCTTATACTCTATATCGAGCTCCAGGGTTCTTTTATACTGGGCCCTCACATTGTCTGCTCCAAACTGAAACAAATAAAGAACATTGTCCCTTTGCAAGGCACACTTGGAGAAAGTTGAAGGTGTCCATTTGACTACTGTGTTTCAAGGTTCATTGCTTATAATTTGTGTCTTTGTCTTGGCCTTGAAGTGGAGGCCCTAGACTCAGGGGGAGGAAGAAGTTCCTCTTCCTGCTGAGTTTAACACCATAGCAATTTAATCAATTGAGTCATATTTGAAATGAGCACTGTAAGGACTTGTGTTCAGACCACCACCATTAGCAAGTCATTACAGACACTTCAATCACAGCCACACGTTCACACACTCTCACCATCTGTGTTGCAAGTGGTAAATAAAACTCAAAAGTGTACCCCCAAAATGCTCTCTGAGCAGGCAGACACAGTTTCCTGATCATCTAGGACCTCCACTTGAGAAAGTAAATGGCATATTTGATCAATATTTAGCAACCACATATGGCATACATACTGGCGTATGACTATTAGTTTCACTGTTACCTCTGTATGGCACAGTAGGACAACAGTGGGTGGTGGCAGCAACACCACTGTATTTCCTGTCACTGCAGAGAACAGTAATACATTTCACTCCTACAATATTCATAAATAATTGTTGAATGAACATGGTCACATAGATTACTTGAAACATACATACGCTTGGGTTTCCGAGCTGCTGCCACCAGGGTTTGAAGAAATGCCCCCTTCCACTCCTTCCATCATGGGGCGACCCTGATAGCTGGAGAGGGCCAGCTCCTCAGCAGGAGTGAAGTCCTGTGGAGGAGGGCCCCCCCAGTTTTCTTTGCCTTATTTTTCTTCCTGTCGGCTGCAGGCAATTTCATTGTTCTATAGGCTATTGTAGCTATACCAATATCCTACAAAAGGGACTGACTCAGGCAATTCAGCCTTGTACTTGTTGGCCTTAAAATATGTGCAAGTATTGCCTACTGCTACTTACCGTTTTGAATTATGGTTTTATATTTATTTTTGATTTCTCCCACGATCGTTTGCCACTGCCAGGGTTGCAACTAAAATAATACAGCAACAAAAGTTTAACGTTATGGAATGCACACGTGTAATTATGGAGTCATGTACCTTACGCATTTACAGCGTCTGCTATTTTCTGCCAGCTTGGCAGCAGCGACTTTGTTGATTTTTGTCTGTATTATACGTCTGTATTCCTGATGTTTGTATTACAATATTTCACGCAGGAGGAGTAGACAAAGTTTGGAAAATTGTTGTCAGCTCCTCCTGCGTGAAATATGCGGCTCTTGTTTTGTCCATGTTTGCGATTGGACATACGGTGCAAACACCGCCCCTTTATGTGAACGCGCACGTCTCTAGATTGGAAAGATCTGGGTTGAGTTAGAGAGTTGATAACCGCCGTCGTGATACCACTTCTCGTGATTGCGATTGTTACGCTTCGCGTAGCCTGGTAACTGAAAGTGATCCAGAACATGTTGATCTTGATTCGTAGTACAGGCCCCTGGAGAGCAATCGATGCCCTCCAATATCCAAACAACGACCCATACAAGGTGATAGCAACAGAAAGTGAGCACGTCAAGTTTCCTTCTCGCTACCTAGTCTAGGTATGAACAAACCATTCTTAACTAGAGAGGGTACAATTTCTGGGGAAATTGTAGGGTGTGCTTGCTTGCGTCGGTTGCAGGTGTTGCAAGTTTTTCCCTTGTAGTGATATTTTCTAGCATTTAGCCTACTCATATTGCATATTTCATTAAGAACACCCTTTGAAACAGCTGCGAACCCCCTTTGAAACAAGCTACTGTAACAACGTTGTCACTGGCAGTATGGAATGCGATTCAAACAGTACTGTACCGTCTGCTTACTGAAAATATGCCGGCCCCCCAAAACGTAAATAAGTTTGACATGAATGTAGGGGGAAATGGCTACTTCAAAATAAGTTTGCTAGAGGCAAGCTAGCTGCTGTTGCTCCACAGTTCACTGATTGTTTGAATGCGCCGGTAATGAGAAAGTTTCTTTTGACATAGAGTTTAGCTGTGGCATTGAAGACAGTACTACTACACACTGCCAGTGGGCGAGCCGAGTCTGACTGAGGCTAACGTCAAAACAAGCCGCGGTGTCACTCAAATTCCAAGTTTTACACAAATCACAAAAATATGCTGACCCGCTGGCTATCTTCGCAATCGTTTTATCTTCAAAACACTGCCCTCCTTCAGATTTTTTTATGTAGAATTGACCCTGGTACGAAATTAAGAAAATACTCATCAGAGATCGACAACAGCTGACGCAATCGTCAACGGAGGCTGACGGGGCTCTCACGTAGCAAACCAATCAAAGTTTTTACAGCAACCTACATTAAAATCTCACCATCTGGCTGTCTTCACAATAGTCATATCGTCATAACATTGCCCTCCTTCTGTTTTTTGGTTTAGAATTGACCGAACTATAAAATTACGAAAATACTAAACTACGATGACGATTGCATGGCTGCCGCCTGAGCAGTCTCACGGGCGAACCGCACTCGCTCAAATTACAAAGACTTTCACGACCTAAATAAAAAATCCTAGATTGCAGTTCCACTCGAAATTGCTTTCTCAACAAAACCCAATGGTTGGTAATTTTGGGGGTTGGCATTTTTCACTCATAATCCAAGCTCCAATTTGCGTGCTAGAACGTCTCTATCACGTTGTATCCATGCGTCGTTGCTAACGTGTGCTGACGTAGTGACGTAGACTAGCACTGCTACCCTTCGCCGACAGAAGACACTTTTTGCCACAAAAACGTTGTAACCTCCTAAACTGTGCAACGGAGTGTAAATAAAAATACAAGCAACTCAATCGCTACCAAGACGAAACTTTTGACACCTAGGTTGTCTATGTAGGCCAAATAATGACTGAGTTTTAGGGGGGCAAAAAGAAATAATAAAAATAATAATATATATGTGAGAGAACAAAGGTTGTGCCCTTGCCGAAGGCAAAGCACACCCAATTACTTGCTAGGCAACAATTCAATTGGAAATGTGTCAAACCATATTTCCAGAAAACCTATCTTAGACAGTTTTTCCAAAAATACATTTTACAATTATTTATGTTTTTTGGGGCATATTTTCAGATGGTACTCTTTGAATTGCAATCCCAGCTAAGATTCTGCCAGAGTGACTATGTTGTTTGAATCAACTTGTTCTAATGGGGTTTCTTTAATGAAATTCAATGAGTAAATGCTTAAAAATCAGTCAAAGGGGAAGATTAAGTCATTTTTACACAGGATTAGCCCCTTTTTTCTTAGTTTTGATGCAACTGTTTTAACTATGTGAGGCTGCCACATCACCATTACCTCTTGCACTAAGAAAAATAAGAGAACCGTGTTCCATTCTACACTTTCACTCTTTGTATTTCGAAGTGTAAATAACCATCAACAAGTGTATATTGTATGCTTTTTAATCTATGCAATCCTCAATAGTAAATATGCATACTTACTTAAAAAAATACAGACATATCAGATAGAGAAATATTCCTGATACCGTGGCAGCAAAATCAACACGGAGGAAACACAGTATATCAGTTGTAAAATGTAAGTACACCCTTGAAAACCTGTCTATCTCAAAATATTGTGTTTGATCTTAGTTCAAACAACAGGTTTGGAGGTGATATAATTGAAAAAACTGCTGCAGCAGCCGCAAGCACACCTCACAATTTCCCCAGAAATTTATTGGGTGTGATAAAGCTTTCGGCGAGCACAATAGTGATGGGAAGTTCGGATCATTTTACTGATTCGGTTCTTTGAATCTCGTTCAGTAAAATGAACGAGAATTATCACGGCAAACATTTACACTGCACTAAACTGTAAGTGGAAATGTAAAGTGAAAATAACAAAACCAGTCAGTATGATGACTTGGGCGAATATCATTCACGTCTTACTAAAACAGCGGCCACGTGAAAGGGAATGAGGAAACCGTTTCCTCTACTAAAAAATACAATGCGGGTCACGTGAAAAAAGGATCCAAAGACTCGTAGAAAAACAGAGTCGGGAAATGATCGAATCGTTTGTTTCTCAGGAAGGTGCATACAATAAACATATACCTAAAATTTAAATATGTGGACTAACTATACTAAGGGTACATAAACTAGCAGTACTAAGTGGGATATAGAATAGAATTAAATATACAATAAAATATAAGTTGCCGTAAATTACAATATAAAAATACAAAAATACAAATATTACAAAAAATACAAATGTACAAGATACCATGTTGTAATGCAGTGCAAAAAGCAGAGTGTTTTAAGCAAGAAGTCATTTGAGTCAGTGTGGTCCCTTGGCCTTGTTGAAGAGGCCAACAGCGGAAGGGAAGAAACTGTTTTTGTGGCGTGAGGTATTGGTCCTGATAGACCGCAGCCTTCTGCCGGAGGGGAGTGACTGAAACAGGGCGTTTCCAGGGTGGGAGGAGTCGGCCACAATCTTCCTCGCTCGCCTCAGGGTCCTCGAGGTGTGCAGGTCCTCGAGGGTAGGCAGATTGCAGCCAATCACCTTCTCAGCAGTACGGATGATACGCTGCAGTCTGCTCTTGTCCTTGGCAGTGGCAGCAGCGTACCAGACGGTGATGGAGGAGGTGAGGATGGACTCAATGATGGCTGAGTAGAAGTGCACCATCATTGTCTTTGGCAGGTTGAACTTCTTCAGCTGCCGAAGGAAGTACATCCTCTGTTGTGCTTTCTTGATGAGGGAGCTGATGTTCAGTTCCCACTTGAGGTCCTGGGAGAGGATAGTGCCCAGGAAGCGGAAGGACTCCACAGTGTTGACTGGGGAGTCACACAGGGTGATGGGGGTGAGTGGGGCTGTGTACCTCCTGAAGTCCACAACCATCTCCACTGTCTTAAGAGCATTGAGCTCTAAGTTGTTCTGGCTGCACCAGGTCACCAGGTTGGCCGCTTCCCACCTATAATCAGACTCGTCTCCAAAGACTCCAAAGACTCATACCCGAAGACCGAGTCGGGAAATGAACGAATCATTTCTGTTTACTTGGACAAGCCTATGCAACAGTCCCGATGCGTGGCCACAAGAAAAAGAACGAATCACTCTTTGAGAGGACTCGTTACTCCCGAATCGTTCACAAACGACACATCACTAGAGCACAACCATTGTTCTCTCTCATATATATTATTATTATTGTTGGAATGCTGCTTCAGCTATTAAAACCGTTCAGCTGTCAAAAATTTCAGGGGTTTCGGGCTATGACTGCTATGACTTTTCAGCTTTCTACCTCTTATGCTAATATAAATCAATATTCATAATATTTTTTACATGGCTTTCCAATTGAGTTTTTTTTCTAATCCTCTTAAACTTCTTCAACTTTCACATCTTTCTTCTTCCTCAATCTTTCAGCTAGAGCCACCAGAGAGGATCTTCGGAATCTGGTTAAAAAAATATTTATAGTTTGCCGGCATTGCCACAATTTTCACTCTTCATGCTTCATTTTTGGATCAATAGATAGGACATGTTGTGCTGGTCATAGACAGTTGTCTGTGGAATCCAACAGACTTACACATGTGTTCAGAGCCCCACGAGAATGAGACAAAGTCCAACTCTCGCCCCATAGAGACCAATGCAAATCTGGTGACACACTTTTCAGAGAAAGCAGAAAGTACACTTTTTGAAACTGCTGTTAAGAGTCGTATTTCTGACCGCACAGACATATAAAGGACATCTATGGTTTCGGCAGAGTCTTGGGTCTCGGAAAATATCCTTATGTTTTGGATTGGACGTGTAGTTTTGCGTCTAGGTTAACTTGGTTGAGGTGTGGATTCTACGTACATTTATGTAGTTCTCTCTGCCCAGGGGCCAGTTGCATAAAAATAGACCTAGTCTTAAACTTAAATGCAACTTTAAGTCTGACTTGCCATAGACACTTCAATTTACCTGTTGCATAAAGCTTTACTATCAGTAAGACTGACTTCGATAGCCTGTTGCGCTTTGCATTATGGGTAAAATAAGACACTTTGCGAAAAAAGAAAAGATGGCGGACAAAACAGCGACACTTAACGGTGAAAGATTGATACATTTAAACCTGATGAAAACCCTACAGTATATCTGTTGGAGGAATACGATATTGAAAAAGTTGTCTTATTAATAGTTTATGCGTTTTTAATCTTCTTAATTTAACCCCAACACTACTTCCATTTATCAACAACTCCAACGCAGATGCAGGCTGGTGCTAGCGTCAATAAAGTGAGTTATGTTGTCATCTACTCACTCGTTCAATAAATGACAAAAAAAGCAGAACCCAGTCAACATTTTCTGCAGTTACAAATAACACACTTATTTCCTTTCGTAATATATTATGCTAAGATAATGACCTAGCCTACTAACAGATCATTGGCATAGCAACTCAGCCCTTACCACAATATTTAGCCAGGGGGCTAAATTAAGTCAGTCTTACTATTTATGCAACAGACTGGCTTAGTTAGAGTAGTCTAACCTGACCATTTAAGACAATCTACGGCTAAGACTAGTCTTAAACTAAGTTTATGCAACTGGCCCAGCTCGATAAAGATGCGCACCAAATTTCTCAGAGAAAGCAGAAGGTACAAGTTTTTGAAACTGTCGGTAGAGTCGTATTTCTGACCGCACATCACTGTGGCAACCACACAGACACGCCGCTCAGTCTCTAACAAAGATTATTGGTAATAGCTGATTAGTGGAGTCACAAGACGGAGCTATTCAATCAAATCGTCTCATTAGAAGACTAAGAGCAGTACTACTATCACTACTGATACTACTTGTGCTGCTACTACTACTGCATCATCTTATGCCACTACTACAACTACTAATTCTGCAGATGCTGCTATCTCTTTTACTACTATTGCTAATGGAACTGTTTTATTCTACTACGCCACTGATACTACTGTATCTGCTCCTGCTATTACTATCCCAACTATAATTGTAGCTACTAAAACTAATATTTTACTTCTACAGTTTAACAGTTCAGCTTCTCCCGCGTTGCATTTAAGCTCTTTTGTTAGATGATGCAGTTCAGCTTCCACACTCTTTTGTGTGACTCAAATTTTTGTTAACTTAATTTCAGCTTGCGGGTATTTTCTCATTTCTGTATTTTCAGCAATTTTTTCAAATTAATTTCAGCTTTCAGCTTTCTAATGCATTTTCTGCAGGAAATGCAACTTCTAGTTATTGGGTGTGCTTTGCCTTCGGCAAGGGCACAACCTTTGTTCTCTCTCTCTCACATATATATAATTAGGATTCCTCCGTCAGGAGGGTATTAGGGTTCCTCCGGCGGTAGGGAACCTATTGTTATTATTCGTATTATTATTCTTATTATTTTTCTTCTCCTTGCGCCCCAATATCTCAAAAAGTCCCTGGTCATAAATTTTCTAATTTGGCACATTGATACTACATCCAAGTGGGTACCCCCACACCAAATATGGGCCACATCGGACCATAGGGGGCGCCACAGGCCACGCCCAAAAGTCCGATTTTCAAAGTGATGGCATTTCCACCCCATTGCTCCAATTCTTCTGAAACTTGGTGTGCATGCCTCATTTTTCACGAGGAACAAAAAAGCCTCAAGGACCCATAAGGTCCGCCATGATGGATTTTCCTGTACTGTGATAATTTGGGAAACCTTCAAAATTCCTCTTCTCTTGAACCAAAGGTGAAATTGACTTGAAATTTGGTACAGATATGTATCATTGACGTATTTAAAAACATTACTTAAGGCAATTGAATCAAGTACAAAATGGCTGAAATGGGTGTATTTATGTAAATGTCCACATTGCCTCAATATGTTTGTGTCACTAAATCAAATGTATTTTTGAAGGATGGTTCAAACCTAATAAGCTTTAATGTGACATGCCTCTGAAGTACCATGCAAAGTTTCACCTTGATATGTCAAAATATGACTGAATTACAGCTGTTTGAACTTGGACCAAATCTGACAATGCTCGCCATTGGAGAAACAGCTTTTTTTAATTATCCAGTTATTGAACTTTGTGTATTCCATGCCTGGGAATGGCTCAATTGGCTGAGATGTTGTGCTGGTAATCAAGGTTCAATACCAGTCAGAGGCATAGTTTTTAATTTTTTATTCTGACCAAACGGTTTCTAGTCTCCCGATAAATCCTCCGGTTGTAAAACATAGCAATGCGTGTTTATTTGAGCCCATCACAACACATCTGTTTAGCGAGACTGTGTAAACCACTGCAACACAAGCCAGGTTCACCACAGTAGCTAGCTACACATGGTAGTGTTACATTCACAACTGAGTTAGCTCTAATGAAGTATATTGATTATTGAGGTGGACCCCTTGCCTGTTGTGCAAATTATTTCAGTGACCTAAGCTAGGACACACGGCCACTGATGCTAGGCATGATTTGAAATTCTCTTCCATGACTTATGTTGAGTTATGGCACCCCAAACAACCTAATCTAAGCACTATGAGTAATATATTCTTTACAGCAGCAACCAGGTCTAGCCTGACGTTGTCATACTCATAATTCTAGTCAGAATATGAGTCTGAAAACTCTCCGTTGGGCTGTGACTACGGGGCCTGTTTCAACCGAACTCGTAAAACAAATGCCTCTTCGCTCAATTGGATAGACCTACAACCAATCAGAGCAACGTAATATGTTGTTTGTTGAAAACAAATTCAACCCAAGGGCTCTTTCGTGACGTTGTTGATTATGTTACTGTTGATCATCTGTCCATCATCGTATAAAGCCCGCCCTGGCAATTTCATTGGTCCGTCAAGATCCTGGTTTTATGTAGTTGTTCCCAATACGAGACCCTCCAGACCCAACTTCCCGACCAAATTCTTTTGTGGGCGGGGAGAAGTTGGGCTGGCAGCCAGGCTAAACCAGGTCATCCCCATGTCTTGTTTTTATAGGAAATTTACATATCTTGATTGTGGACAACTTTTTGTTCCCCAATCTCAGCCAAATACAGCAACAGCATTGACATTGTTTAACAATTACCACAGTCATTTTCTCACTTGTTGTACTTCTAAACTCGCAGAATGAAATCAAAACAACCACTAGCGCGGTGGTTTCATTCCACCTTAGATTTAATGAATGGTCACATTTATAATCTTTGAAATAATTTGATCAGTCTTCAAAATGTTATAATTATATATGCATATGGAAAACGTTTCAACAACAATGATATGGTATGCAATGCCATAGATTAATTATACATTACATGTTTATAATATTTTGCCATTTTGCGGAGGAACCCGCATCGCTGCTTGCAGCTATATTTATTATTATTATTCTTGTAATTTATCTCATGAACACATTGGTAAAAAGTTTTTAAATTTGGCATATTGATACAACATGCCACAAATACCGCCCAAACACAGACTGGCCCACATCAGACCATAGGGGGCACCACAGGCCATGCCCAAATGTCCACTTTTCAGAGTGATGGCATTTCCACCCCATTGCTCCAATTCTTCTGAAACTTGGTGTGCATGCCTCATTTAACATGAGGAACAAAAAAGCCTCCAGGACCCATAAGGTCCACCATGATGGATTTTCCTGTACAGTGATAATTTGGGAAAACCTTCAAAATTCCTCTTCTCTTGAACCAAAGATCAAATGGACTTGGAATTTTGTACAGATATGTGTCATTGATGTATTTAAAAACGTTACTTAAGACAGTTGAATCAAATACAAAATGGCTGAAAGGGGTGTATTTATGTCCACAATGCCTCAATATGTTTGTGTCACTAAATCAAATGCCATTTTGAATGATGGTTTGTCATCATTCACTTCAAGGTGAAACTTTGCAGTACCCTGCAAAGTTTCACCTTGATATGTGAAAATATTACTTAATGACAGCTGTTTGAGCCACTGCAAAACAAGACAGGTTTACCACAGTAGCTAGCTACTTGGAGTCTATGCATGGTAGTGTCAGATTCACAACCGAGTTAGCTTTAATGAGGTATATTGATTGTTCAGGTGGATCCCTTGTCTGTTGCACAAATTAATTTCAGTAACCTCAGCCAGGACAAATCGCCACTGATGCTAGGCATGATTTGAAATTCCCTTCCATGACAAGTTATGGCACCCCAAACAACCTGATTAAAGCACTACGAGTAAGCTATTCTTTACAGCAGCAACCCAGTCATCCCGTTGTCCCATTTTTATGTCCCATATTCAAATAGGACTAAATTACAGCTGTTTGAACTTTAACCAAATCTGACAATGCTTGCCATTGGAGAAATGTCTTATTTCCTGATACAAAAACTGTACAATCAAAAACTGTACAATCAAGTCTGCGAATGGCTTAGTAGGATGAGACGCAGTGCTGATGTGCGAAGGGTGGTGGGTTTTAATCCAGGCAAAGGTATAAACTTTTTTTATTATTATTATGACAGAAATTACAGTTTCAAGTCTTCTGGTTAATCCCAGTGTAACTATCTATTATGTCAATTTAACATTTTGAAGGAGGACTCCGCCATTGTTGCTTGCAGCTATATTTATTATCGTTTCTCTTCACACCCCTAAGCCTTTGTCAATATTTGGACTACATAGACAACCTAGGTGTCAAAGGTTTAGTCTTGGTAGCGATTGAGTTGGTTTTTTATTTACGTTCCGTTGCACGGTTAAAGTAGAAATTAAGTTTTTGTGTCGAAAAGTGAAGCTAGCGGTGGCTAACTTGCTAGCCACGGTCAATGACGCTACTTACATCACTAACATCACGAAAACTTGCGTGACTACCTCTAGCAGAACATTAGTTTAGCAGCTCTTGGAGATAGCTTGGCTAACTGCTTTACTGCAACGCAGCTGCAGAAACGCCACAAGCGGCCAGGGTGATAACTACTAGTATTTACTTATTTTACTTTGTGATATGAAACACGATTGTGAAGTATAATGTACAATATAAGATGATATTATTAAGGAAGTACATCTACTTTCGGAAACAGTATATGTACTACTATTTCACTGAAGCATTAGCATCATGACATTAGCCTCTGTTGCCCGGGCAACACATACTACAGCGGTCTATGATGCATCTGTTTTCAATCATTAAAATAAACATTCCTCACAAATACATTTTCGTTGTAGGATTTATTATGACATTACATTACAAGTAAACGATTTGTTGGTGAAATTATCATTAACTGTGTGGTTTCAAACCAGTGTTGCTCACTGCAACGCTGTAGCCTACGCGAGACACACTACAAAACATCTACACAGCTGTTTAGGAAGTCAAACGGAGACAGAACATGTTCGACACTCCCCTTACTTAAATCAAAAGTCTATCTGACTCATAACCTAAACTTCATTGCCACAGCCTAAACTTTGTCAATCTGTTCATGAAAATAATTAATTTCAGCCTAAACCGTACAACGGAACGTTAAATCAAATTCAACCAACGCAATCGCTACCAAGACGAACACAGCAGTAGTCTAGTAGGCTACTGTACTGTAGTAGTACAATGTACCGGGGCAGCTTCTCCACACAGGGCTATATCGCATTTTGCGTTGGTACTGACAATGATCGCTACCAGTGAGCTTTTTATGAATGAGCGATTTTCCACTAAATAAATGTCAAGCCTACTTACGTTTTTGGGGGCATATTTTCAGTTAGCAGATGGTGCTGTTTAAATCGCGATTCCATCTGAGATAGCTCTACTGCCGATAACGTCATTGTTGGAATAATCTTCAAAGGGGGTTCTTTATTAATGAATGAGTGCAATATGAGTAGGCTAAATTCCTGAAAATATCACGAGAAGGGAAAAACTTGAAAGGACGTTTAAGTCATAGAGATTAGGTCAATTTTTACACCGGTCTGTCAAATGTATTCGTTTTGATTCAACTATGAGGCTTCTGATCACCATTTCCTCTTGGGAAGTTTGAAGACAACTATTTCATTCTACACTTCACTCTTAGTATTCTGAGTTGTAAATGAGCAGCAAAAAAAAATATGCTTTTAAATCTATGTAATCTTTATAAATAATAAGTATGCATTTTTATATAAATACTGAAATATGGGAGTCAGATGGCTGAGCGGTTAGGGAATCGGGCTTGTAATCAGAAGGTTGCTGGTTTGATTCCTGGCTATGCAAACCAAATGACGTTGTGTCCTTGGGCAAGGCACTTCACCCTACTTGCTTCGGGGGAATGTCCCTGTACTTACTGTACTGTAAGTCGCTCTGGATAAGAGCGTCTGCTAAATGACTAAATATCAGTTGTAAAAATGTCATTAAAAAACGCACCCCACTGCAACCGACGCAAGCAAGCACACCCTACAATTTCCCCAGAAATTGTACCCTCTCTAGTTATTATTTATTTTCCCACCCCTAAGGATCTCTCAATACTTGACACGTGAACCGTATGGATCAAAAGAAGTTCAACATAGTCCAAGACTGTTTACGGTTATATATATTTTCTGACTTTATCGAATATGTTATTTCCTCATTTTAACGAAAAGCTTAAATTATTTACAGGTCACAAACCTTTGTCAATCTTTGCCAAAATTGGCACAGATGATCTTCAGACTGAGCATCACACAAGTTATCATATTGATATATATATATCTTTCAACCATTAGTCCGGTACAGCCAATTCAGTTTGGCATTAATCAGCCGCATGGGGGTGCTATACCAGAAAATCAGTCAGTCAGTCAATTTTATTGATCCCACTAGGGGAAATTTGTTTGTAGACAGGTATTAAAACACATTCAATCCATCATAAAATACTACATAACCATCACTTTAAACTCTCACTATTAGGCAAATAGATATTTAAACCAAACTTGGTCTGTTGCATAAGTATAACTTATTGTTATTGTGACTTGGTTGTAGAACAAGTGCCATGGAGGCTCTCTCCTGCTCTGGACTGCTTGGCCCCTTCATTGTTCCTTACAGCTATACTTGATTCCCTTCTTGGATTTGAAATTTTGGATATACTGCCTGAAACTTTGCCTCAGTAAATGCTATTTGACTTAATCCTCCTGCTTGACTGACTGTTCTCTTTGTCCGCACCTGGGCTCAACAACAGTTTGTCCAAATGTCCCTACATAAGCGCAGCTTGTTCAGGCAGGGCAATCGGGCAGCGTGCGTCATTCATTTATTGGGGAAGTAAGGCGTCTTACTCCACCTTCCTTTCCTCCGCCTACTACTACACCCACGTTAGCAGTGCATATTCATTGGGCCACGTCCGATAAGGCTTCTTTAAAAGACGCGCGGATACACACACACTCACCCCGGTTGTTGTATGATCAGTACTGCTGCAGCCCTCCACCATCCCCTTCTCCCCCATGCTGTCTGTAT
Organism: Osmerus mordax; assembly: GCF_038355195.1. NCBI lineage: Eukaryota > Metazoa > Chordata > Actinopteri > Osmeriformes > Osmeridae > Osmerus > Osmerus mordax. Next base: position 15,674,052 of record NC_090058.1, on the reverse strand, counting down.
GTTCTCTCCAACAGGGGGATTATATCTCTATTGCCATGTAACAATAAATGCTCAAATCTAATACGTGATTGTCTTGACTGAAATTGGTTTTCCTTTCCCAGCTGTTGTTACAGTTGTGTACCAGGCATAGCAATGTTTGTTTTTGCTATATTATATCCATAATATCCATTATATCCATGCATGTCGGTAGTGTTGTCACGGTACCAAAATGTCAGGAGTCGGTACCAATACCAGTGAAATTTCACGGTACTCAATACTGTCCTTACATAATCCCAAAAACCAAGAGTGGACACAATAGCTGACGTATACTTAACAAGGGAACATTGGCTTACAACGGGAGCAAACCTTTAGACTTTAGGCCACGCCCTGGCCACTTATATTTGGTAAGGAGCAATAAGCAACCATACACGTTTCCCGTCCGATATCGGAGGGGATGAGGAGCTTGCACCCACCACTCATGCCAGAATAAGGAGACGGAACACTGGCAAAGGGAACAAACAACACGCATTTTCTACACTAAATTAGGTGGGGGCGGTGTTTTAAACCATGCTTTAAGCTTTAATTAAACAGTTGTATTTGATTCAAAAGAATACTCGTCCTTGAATACCTTCTGAATTGGGCTCCCACAATACCATTTTCAATACCAAAGCAAAAAAAATAATATATATATAGGTTACTGAACAACTCATTTGTTGACAGTAACAGTCACCTACAATATATAAGGCTGTAGCCTACTTATGACAACAAAAGAGCATTAACACAATGACAATGCATGTAGGCCTAAATGCAAAAAAAAACCTGTGTGGAGACTGTGGACAGTGTAGACATTAAGTGAACTCAGCAGATGACTTGGAGTTCATTTGTAGAGCTCAAAAATATAAATATTGACTTGAACATAATTTATAAGAAGTAGAAAGAGTGGATTCAACACTTCATGGGGCTCTTAAAATGTTGGTTGCGCTACAAGCAGAAAACGTAAATATAGACCTACATCCAAAACACATTTCGGCAACTATGTAATCTTAAAACCTCTGTAAAAATGTGTTAAGCCTGTTGTGCCCTTTCCTGTCATGTGCCCCAGTATTACGTATTGTATTTGCAGTCTGCTGCAAACCATAAAGGACAGGAACGGTCTGGGCTTTCAAGTCTCACACATTTGCCGTGAGAGTCACGCTATACATTACATGTATGGTAATCTAATGCCAAACTTTTGATAAAACTTGAGAGCCCTGAACAGTGACGTTTGCCAATATTTGTTTTGGTGATCGACAATGTTTTCATTGTCATCTGCTTTACACCGAAGCTATTTCCATACGTGGCTATTCCACTTTTCTGGTCAACTTTGAGTGGAGCCCGCTGCAGCATTAGCTGCTTGTCCAGTGTTGCAAATTTAACTGGTGACAAAAAATCTCATCTCGAGATTTTTAGCGAGATTTTTTGGGCAGTACTGTGCTTGTCAGCTTCCAACTCTGCAATGTGGTACTTCAGAAATTTTGGTATCATACCGTTTTTTTTTTTTTGGAGTACTGACTTGGTACCAGGGTACCGGTTTTTGTAACAACACTACATGTCAGTGTTCATTACTGTGTGGTTGTGCGAGTGTGTGTGTGTTGTGATCCCCACCGCACTGGTTAAATTTCCCTGCACCAGTCCCTCTGCGTAGAGATGGGCTTTGAAGGTTCTGCTGAACTCCATAAGCTTCTCCACAGTTAGGCTCCCACACAAGACCTGGTACTTCTCCACCATGGACCAGCGAGAACTCTCCAGGATCAACAGACGCACATCCCTGATGGACAGGGTGAGGTGGTGAGACAGAGTGAGGTTATAAATATGAGAAAGTGGGTGACTGGGTGGGAGGATGATGGTACTACTTTCTTTACTGGTGAGACAGAAAACGTGTCTTGCAGACACTTGCACAGACACACACAACTCACTTGTCAAGCTTCTCTGGCGTGATGAGGACGTTAAAGTAGGCTTTTTTAAGCTGCTCTGAGAACATGCTGAAGACATCGGCAGAGACTAAGAAGTCAGCCAGGTAGTCTATGATTAGATGCAACAGCAGCTACGGTAGAAGGAAAATACAACACCACCATCATAAATATCACTACATTCACCATCATAAATATCACCTCCACCATCATAATCATCACCCACCGTTAGCATAACAATAACTGACTCACAGGAAGCTTGTGGTTAAAGCCCTTGACCTTGATGACCAGACCATGTTCCCCAGCAACCAGTTTATACTCCAGCTGGGCAACATCAGCCTCGTAGGCAGGCTCTGCAACATTGTGACCCAGGATGTTCACCATGAGGTCAAACAGAACCACACTGGGGAGTGGGAGGAAGGGGGAGAAGAGAGATGGGGGGGGGGGGAAATTATGGTGTGTGGGGGAGGAAGGGGGTCCAGATGAGAAGAGGAAAGGGTGATGAGGAAAATAAAGGATTAGGGAAAACAAGAGAGGGAGAGTGGGGTGGGGGAAGGGTAGAGGTGATAGATTGGGCAGAGAAAGAGAGAGTGACCAAATACTTTATATTGAGTTTGTTAACAGAAAAACCAATGAGTGCTAGTAGTGCTGGGTTATAGGTATGTGAGAATAGGGGAAGGAGCTTACTTCTTTGCTGATGTCTGGATGACAGGAGAGATTAGGTGGAAACACACATAGGCTACAACACAAGAAGAAACAAGTTACATTGGTGGTAGTACATCTCTAGCACACATACAAACACACACACACACCCTCTCACCTTTGGGGATCTTGAACTTGTTATCCTTCTTGTACCAGATGCAGCCCAGGCCGCTGGTGGCAATCCTGACTGGGACGTGAGAATTGGGGATGTCAGGGGGCTGCAGAGTGAAGTCAGTGGCTAAAGGCACCCCAGCAGAAGGTATGCAGCAGAAGGGGATGGGGACAGGGGTAGGAGGAGGTACACATGTAAGAAATATTAATCTTTATCAAGTATTGCACAGTCAGTTGGTGAAGCAGTTAAGAAAGTGTTATTGCTTGTGGCCAGCCCACAAGGAGACAAAACATCACACGTCATGGTGATACAAAGTTTGTCTGGTTCTCAAGTCTTCATGTAAGACCATTTAAACATATTGGTGGAAAGTCTCCTCCCCTGCATATCAGCTGTCAATGTGATCGATCCCAGAGGTCTCGCACACGTGCACATGTGTCCCTAGCAGTGGAAACTTACAAAGTTTTCTGACCCCTCCTAGGCTGACCATATGATTAACTTACTACAGATAAGGTTAAACATATTTTATGGCCTCTCCAGTAAGATAGTGGTCAGCCCAAGTCACCTTGTTTAGGTAAGCCTAGAGTTCACATTTGGGGGTAGGCCTCCCTTTGCACACAAAGAATGCTGAACACAGTTTAATTCTTATACTGGAAAAAAAAGTTACATCTTCAACTTTTCTGACAACACATCAGAGGGGAAGGGGGCAGGGGCCGGTAAACAGCAGAAGGGGGGCAGGACATTCAATCTGACATGCCGATCAACAAAGCCTTATAATCACTATTACCATTATAATCATCCTGATCATCATCTCCACTCACCAATATAGTTGTTTTCAGCAGGAAGGTGCAGCTCATTGTTGGGCTCCAGCCCTCCTGACCAGTGATCCTTCCATTCCTGATTGATATCTACCACAGAGAACAGAACACCTATCAGTATGTCTGACGTTCATGTTCCAAATTTTGGGTTAAATAAATATAATGTTAGTTCCCTTGATCCTGTCTGCGTTTTCCTGCATTTGGGTCCACCTGATGTACCACATATGACACACACAATGTATAGACCTTTGCACACATGCACATAACACACACACTCTGTCTCACCCTCCATGTTGTAGTGTGTTCCAAACCACTTCTCTCTCAGGGGACAGAGTCCCTCATGTTGTGGAGAAAGCAGCATGAGGTTGGCTCTCTCTGGGGTCAGGAAAGATAGGGCTGCACTAATCACCTGCTGGACTTGACAGGGTTAATACACACTCACACAAACACACATACAACCATAATGTACAGTACACACAAACATACATATTCTGCATGAACACACACACAATGCAAAATGTGTGACGGCCCCCACCTCTGGTTGGTACTCGAACATGAGCTGGTCTCCCGTCAGAAAGTCCTGCTTGGGGAACAGCTGCATGTTCTCACAGATGTCTTCCACGTATTCTATAGGATCAGTCTGACAGGAAACATTTGCACATTTGTTAATGCAGCAGCTATTTTCTAATTTCACAGTGGTGTGAATTACAGTGATTACCTGCTCCTGGTAGTGGAACCCATTGAACTCAATCTTCTGAATCTCCTCGTATACTCTAGAGAGAGGGAGGCGTGACATGTTCACAGAACCAAAATTCGGGCTTGCTTCCTCCATGTTCAGATATTGAGCCCCAGAGAAGTGTGTGTGCATTACCGTTGCTGAGGGCCAAGGTCCTGCAGCATCTTGAGATACTGAAACACCAAATGAGCCACCTGCAGATGAAGACAGAGTCAAGTCAGTCTACAGCCCCCAATAGTGACTCAATACAGGAAATACAGGAAAGAACATCCACTGGAGACACACAGCTAAGACAAGGCAGACACAGCAGACACGTACTAAAAGGAACAGTGATAAAGGGAAACAGAGATACAAAGAGAGATACTGATAGATCTGGATACCCACAGGTTGGGTATTAAAGAGATACAAAGTTAAAAGAGAGAACAAGAGAGATTGAGAGATGATTGAACCTGGTAGAGGTTCTGGAATCCCTCATCTGTGAGAGTGATGGAGATCGAGAAGATGGAGTAGGTGGTGTTCTGGTCAAAACCTGTCTCACTGTTCCCTCCAAACAGGGCCAGGGCCCAGCACCTTCACACAGGGCAGAGATGTTTATATTTACAGTATATATAAATATACACACACACTGATCTCACTCACTTTTTTCTGAGCACTGATAGGATGCTCCCAGTGCCCTCGTGACCAATTAGCCATGAAATATAGTGGACAGGCTTAACCCTGAGAGAGGTAGAAAGATAAAGTGATATGGACAGACAGACAGAGACAGAGTGAGAGAGAAACAGAAAAAGTGGGAGAACGGCAGATAAAGAGATAATGTGAGACAGCAGGTGAATAAGAGAAAGTTCTCTAAGTTTCTTCTGTGTCCCTGGTAGCAGTGTGACCCACCTGTAGTGCTTTTCCTGGGGGGGCAGAGCCCAGGTGATGGTCAGGGCATGCACCTTCCTCACAGGAACCACTGTAATACACATTAAACTTACCAATAATCTATAAATAAGCTTGTAAAACAGTTAAAGAGTTATTTAGACTGTACCTCTGTAAAGCTTGTTGAAGGCTGGGGTATCAAAGGGTTCCACCTGCTTGGAAAAGTCTGGTTTGGGCAGACCGCTATCCCCATGGTAGCAGATAGCAACATTAAAAGTGAGATGAATGGCATGTAATTAACAGCCCATTATTAGTAATGACTCCTACTCATCTATGGAAGTGTGTTGGAGCTGGGCAAAGACAATAGGCATGGGTATACAGTGTTTCACACAGAACGTGATTATATTTGTGGCAGTAGGCAGGGGCGGAGCCAGACGTTGTAAAAATGTTGGGCTCAACCCAAACCTATGTCCTAGTATCGGTTACATGTGAGTGTAGATAGGGACGTCAACAAGTTCGAGAATGTTTTTTGCATTATTTGAGTGCAAAATAGTTTTTGGAGCTTCACGTAATATAAACGTTATGTCTCATATTGTTATATTTTCTGAATGTGTTTAACTTTGAATATTATTATATTTATCTTGAATGTATCCGTTTTGGACAGATCTGTGCAGAGAATTATAATACTAACCGTTCGTAAGCTCTGATTCTCGGAAAAAGCTGTTCGTCCCGTGCAGAGAGAGAGAGAGAGGGGGCTATTCACAGATGGGTCCATTGTAGTGAGACAGAGAAAAGCAAGAAGGGGCTGAGCGAATCAATGCGCTGCGCGAAATTTGTGGTGCAATTATTTTTATTGTGGCGTGCCGCCACAAATAAATCAATGTATGGGAAACACTGGTATAACAAAGGCCGATTATGAGTGAGAGTAAGAAAGAGGGGGAGGTGGTGGACAAAAGAAAAGGAACAAAGGAAAAGAGGTCTTACTTGTTGGGTATGTTGCTGAAGATCTCTCTCACCCACCCCTCAAGAGTGTTCAGCTTCTCTGGGTGGGGGAGGGGGGACGGGGGGATGGACATGGAGAGAGGGATGGGATTAAGGATCAGAGGGTCTGATCATGGTCCACTACACTAGAGTATGGAACTCTCCCATAAACCATAATTAATTACTCAGGTATAGATTGACAGTCCTTGCTGTAGATGTGCTGCAGTCCTTGCTGTGGACGGGATTGATTGCTCAATCTGACCTTTAGACTGCACTGCCAGGGTCATGTAGTGGGCGGAGTAGTGTCTATTCCAGAAGGAGTGCATACGCTTGTACACGTTGATGTTCTTCTTCCTTGGTTCCTGCTTCAGGGTCTGGGCGTTGCCTAGCAATGCAATGGATGCAATTTCTAATTCAGTATAATAATCCGGATTATGGAGATGTGACTACACACTACGTGTGTTTATGTTTGGACTACAGTGTGTATTACCCCCAGGTGTGTGTAGGCTAAGACTACAGTGTGCCTGACTGTCTCACCCCAGCAGAACTTGCTCATGGGGTGGCCGGGTTTGGCCAGACTCCCAAACAGCATCTCCTTCCTGTGGGAGTCAGACGGTTTGGCCCTCTGGAACTCTGCCAAAAAGAGAGCAACAGATGCCGCTTAACCAACTCACAGACATCCTTACGTAAGAAACGCAATCCAGAGCAGAATACAGTACATTAATTTACACAGACATAGCTTATCTTTAGTTTATAATTAAAACTTTTTTGGAAAGGGCGGTTGGATGGGGAGTTACTCAGAATGCTACTCACCACTGTCCACAGCCTCCACCTCCCTGTCGATGGCGTCTCGGATCATCAGGGGGCAGATAAAGAACTGGGCCCACCTGTGAAGAGATGGAGAGGGGTGGAGGTGTAGAAAAAAATGGGGGAGGAGAATGGTACGCCAATCAGCACTAGGACACTGCAATCACCTTTAGACTGGCACAAGAAGATTGATCAAGATTGTGGTAATTCTGTCTCTTTATGTTTGACCAGTGAGGAAGTCTCTTATTGTACCCAATTCCTGTGAAAGTCAATTAAGTCAGTTGCCAAATGCGTTGCCAAAAAGTTCAAGACTAAAGGCCAATCCCAATACTACCCCTTACCCTTACCCCTACCCCTTAAACCTAGCCCTTAGTTTTCCCCACAGCCCTTGGCCCTCGAAGCTGAGGGGTAAGGACTACATACCCCTAAGAAATGGGACGCCACTTGGTTACGCAGACATCTCAACCTGCAGAGACTCATTTCCGGGAGATTGTATAGCATTTGCGCGCGTCAGGGAGCCGCTATTGAAATGTGGGAGACTCCCGGAACTTCCGGGAGACTTGGGATGTCTGGTTACGGGTACATCATCTAGCACGTATTGATATCTCCAAAGCAAGTAGTGTTATGCATTGATATCAAACAAAATTTGCTGCTAATGGAGTTTAGTTAAAACTGTAGACATGCTAGTCAAAGAAATGTGGGACTGTTGTGCAAATCAGCAATGTAACATTATCGTAGCAAACTAGCGATTTTTAAAAACGTTTCAGTTAGGAACATGGTTGCAAATATATATGTACAGGACTGTGTATAGCACAAAACAAGACTGTCATAATTTTGTAATGAATTATTTAAGACGAAAATATTAAATTTATCGGACTCTCTGGATGATCTGGCCGCCATTGTTGCCGGTCGCGCTGTATAAACATACCCCTAGGTTTCAAGTAAGTTTTCGTTTTCACTTGGTTTTAAGGGGTGTATACCCCTTCATCTTAGTCCTACCCCTAGCTCAAAAAGAGTATTGGGACACCACTAGCTCTCACGTGAACGCGCAAAAGTAAGGGGTAAGGGGTAGTATTGGGATTGGCCCTAAATCTAAGTATTTATTACAATTGATTGGAAAATGTGTCCAAACTTTTGACTGGTACAGTATGTAAAGTGCAGATGTCTGATACACTCAAGCTGAGCATCCCAGAGGACTGGACAAAGAATACAGGAATGAAGGGAAGTTAAATAGTATCCCAATATGGTAAGGGGGTGACAATCAACAAAGCCTCGCAAGCACAGAAAGAAGATCAAATTCATGGTACTAGATAGCTTTTGTTTAATCTTTAGACAGGGTTAGGGTTAGAAGGGCTCCTAGAATTAGCCTTGAAATTCCTCTGATTTTCCTCATTCAATGTTGCCTGGCACTATACACTTTGGTAACCTGGTGTAACCCAGGTTAAAATCTAATATCCATGGATTTTATTTACACACTATTTCTATTTGGTTAGTCTGAAGTGATGGTTTGATTTTGTTTTAAAAGAAAATTAATAAAAATACTTATTTTATATATTATTTTCCAATTGGTTAGCATAAGTTGGTAGAACTAATCAGAAACCCCAATTCAACAACCAATCAGAAACAGGTCCGTAATAAAACCCGCGTGTGCTCATTCACTCCTTCCTTTTCATACCAAGAGGAGGATGAGAGCAGCCATGCTGGTCAACAGATCGATTAACATAAAATCATTCAAACAACAGAGTTTAAAGAATACGTTTTTACATTGAGTTTGGTTACAATCGGAGTGAAGATTGCGTGTATCGTTGAGATTCTGCAGTCGTGATTTTGTTTAAGTACCGCATTGGTAAGGAGTACCGTTGCTAGTATTTTAAGTCATAACAAAGCTGTGCAATGTATGTCACTCAAACGGTGAACATGTTAAGTTATGTACAATACTTTTCAGATGTTTTATTTGACTTTGAGAATGATGTTTTGTTAAGTTATGCTTTATACTTTTCAGATGTTTTTTTTTAATTTGGGGACAGTGTTTTGTTAATTGGTAGCGCAGGTAGCTAGGTCGCCATAGCTATGTTACATAGCTACTGTTGCATGAGGCAGAGCACAAGGTCATGTATTTGGTATTGATGTGGCCAAGTTAGTACTAAGTATATGTCAGATTTAGAATAGATTCTTGCTTTTGTACATTATATACGTGTGAAATGAGTTCCTGAAAGCATGTGCAAAGCGCTAAAACTTTGTTGCACTGAAATGTGGAGTTAGACCGAAGAACAGTTTCTCTTCCGTTTTCAGATCAGGTTTTAATGGGCGGAGCCCAAAAATGCCCTATCTACGTCATTTCGCCCCATAGGTATCTCTGCTATAATTAGTGCAAACCGCTAACTTGATATTAGGTTACTCGTGTAGAATGATGTTATTTTGGTGAAATGGTAGCTAATGTGCCAGAAGTAGTTGGAGAGCTCACTGTCTGCTGTAAATGTTTACTCCTGTGTTACAGCTCAGGGGAATATTTCATTTATATGCATCTGTATGTTTAACTCTTTGAACAAGTACATTCTAATTCTATACTGTTTTGTTCGGCTTGACGTAGCGTCCATTATCTGGGTCGTAGGTAGCTTACTTGAGAGAGGCGGCACCTGTGAGGGGGGCCGAGCTTCAGCTCCTTCAGGCGACATGCCCCCCCAGTCTTGAACAGAGAAGATTTTCTTACGATTTCAAAGCCTAATTGAACATACTTGTCAGTGTTTTTTTTTCATTCAAATTTGGATGGGTAGTTAATAACACATTATTCTGTGGTGTGGTGAACTTGAAACTCGTTTTTAATTCCACATTACAGGATCTTTAACGTTTAACCTTCGACTGTTGAAGTAAATGGGACTTGACGTTCCTGTATCGCCCGCGTTACAAAAATGCTGCCCCCCCTTCCTCAGTTACGACGCACTAAATTCTAACAAATATATTTTTTAGACGCTACACATGTTATACATCATTGGAAAGCTACGATTCTTGTGCTTGTAGATATGTAAACCATTTCAAGATCGAGTCACAACAACAAGTTTAGTCAACGTCTTTGTCCAGTCACCACTTTGGTGATGTTTACAAAGCCAAACGTCTCTACTTACCCTCAAAGGTTCTGTGTCGTCCAGGTATGCAAACAACACATCAAAACTTGATCTGCGTACATTCCCAAGGGTTCAAAGTATCTAACCATGTAAAGTAATTCTCCAAATACAATGTTTTACGTTCATGAATAGCCATTATCCTTTGTTTCATTATGCAAGTTAGCCGACGGAAGAAACAACTTGTTCAAATAAAAGTGCACATTCCTCCGGTTAGAAACGGAGAAAATACAATATGGAGGGATCAAAATGTCCGTTGAACCCTCCCCTTTTGATTGACACCTTGTTTGACCCAATAGGACCTTCCATGCCCCGTTGACAGCCCTCTAAAGCCAATTAGGTCTGTGCGTCCTGCCCCCCCCCCGCCCCCCCCCCCCCCCCCACACTCTTTCTAAACAAATTTCTCGAACTGGCTTCGACTGGCTCTGAAATGAGCTCGTTAGCCTTGTAGCTGAAAGCTAGCTGAAAATGCCAATACCTCATTTGTATGTGTCTGTGGAGCCGTCAAAATAAAAGTCGATTGCGCAATAGGGTTGAAAGAATCAGTTTTCTTTGTGCGCCAATCCTGGGAATCAGATAAAGCACTCCAATGTGTTCATGCTTCAATTTTTGTGTTTCAGTAATACTAATTAGGGATTTAGCTATTATATATGATAGTTCTAAGTACCACCTTTCATTAGAGATAACAATTATGAAAAATAATACCTTTTATCCTGAGTATTTGACCTTGGTTACAAAGGGTCATTTTGGAGTCTCCAAAAGGCCCTTTTAGAAAATGAATGGATGTACTCTTATAAAAACATGTGTCAAATATGAATATATTGTGGTATTATGTTTGACTTTTGATTTGAATTGGGTAAGGCTTCAACCTGTGGTCCAATTTAGTCTTCCAGCTAATACCTACCACCTCTAGGCCTCTTCAGGCCTCTGTTTTCAAAACAAAATCTAGACGGAAATAGAAATTTTCACTTTCCTTGTGTTCAAGCTTCTATTACTCAACACTAGTAGGACTGACAGGGGTCCTGACAACAGGGGACATAACTTCAGAGTGTCAGCTTTCAAAAGAGATCATTTACATGCATGTACTCCAAATGGTTCAAGAACAGCTTCCAATTTACTTTGGGTATGCTGTTTAGGCGTTTTCAGGCAAATTTAACAGGATTCTGAAGAGGTTAAACATTTTTTTATTCATCAGCCCACTTACAATTTACCACATTAACAACACTTATATTTGTAGTACTTGATGCAAGTTAAATCTCACCATTATCACCAGCAACTGCTCAATTTAAGACAAGAAAGTTGTTTGGTAAATAGAACAGAATAAACAAGGCAACCAACTGCATTCAATAAAACATTTTATTGTACAATATGTCCAGTGTTCTTCCACTCCTTTTGTTTGTAGTGATCCGGTGATCTTCTGGCTATGATACACGTACAGCTAGCTACAGTAAAAGGGTTGCTTACGTAGACCTACAGTCTAACTCCTACTGCATTTAGAATATAACAAGCTTACGATAAACTTTAACTAAAGCTGGCTATATAAAATACTACTAATAACAATTGATATGTGGTGGTCGAAATATGAAAAAATGCAGGATTTTCGTGAATTTACCAGCTAACTTGCTTCGGACCCCTTAATCTGCAATTCATTGTTGCCATATATACTCACTAGGCTAATAAGAGCTCTATAGAAGACTTACTTTGTATGCCAACGAAAACCAATAACTAGAACTAATTTGACAGACTATAAGCCAACTGACTTCTGGTTATGATACACATGCTCTCTAGCTAGCTTCAGTAAAAGTGTTGCTTATACTAGACCTACAGTCTAGCTCTAACTGCGTTTCGAATCACACAAGCTATAATCCTATGATAAACTTTATCTAAAGCTAGCTATATGAAATACTACTAATAACAATTGATATGTGGTGGTAAAAATATGAAAAAATGAAGGATTTTAATCAATTTACCAGCTAACTTGCTTCGGAGACACTGAAAATGAATGGGTTTGAACGGTGGAAAATGCAATGTTTGGAACTACAGGATGCATGTGACACGCTTTACTTCCGCATTCCTCGATAAAAATGGGAGTCTATGGAAGTGTTGCAACTCTCTTTTTCCATGGCTCTGGGGTGTGCAGATACCAGTCCTCTGTGTTCAAGATCATCAAGAAGATCTGAGATTTGTGTGTTAGCTACATTGTTATTTGGCTAATTGAAATTGATGTATTTTCTTTTATTTGGTTACCAGGGTAACATTTAAAAAGGGTACATTTAAAAGGTTAACATTTAAAAGAGTAACGTTTTAAAAGGAAACATTAGTGACTAAATAATTAAGAGTTAATAGACAAAAATAAGAGAAAGTAATAGATAGTGAATAGTAGTTAATACAGAATAATAATAATAAGCAATAGTTAGATAAATAAATAGATAATAACAAATAGCTTAATAATTAATACATACAACTAAACAGTTAATAAGAAACTGATAATCAATAATAAAATCAGTCAACTTTTTATTTTATTTCTATATTCTAAATAATAAAAGGGATTGTGATTCCCAAAGGGATTCCTTGGTGTGTTGTGATTCTGGGTATTGTTTGTCTATGCTGGACTCCATAGCTGAACTTAGGCTTCTGTACAATCTGGTCCTGATAAATACACCACACATACTTTAAAGCTTGTGTAACTTATCAATTCAGTTTTCACGTGATGTCATGTTTCAAGGCACGCCCCTTTGGAGGGAAAAAAAGACTTGACGCTGCCTGCCAACCATTATAAAGTCAACATTTTCTTTGAGTCTGTTGCTTTTGTGTTGCCAGAATGCCAGATAGTTGTTGTTCTATCGGATGCAGTAATCGAAGAGGAGACAAGCCTGGACTGTGTTTCTTTAAAATTCCGTCCGATAAAGAAAACAGAGAGGAGGAGATTGTTGATTTGTGCCATTAAACCTAACGTTACCTCTATCTCCGGGGAGAGGAAACAATGCCAGCCGTCCAAATATACATGTAATTGCAGCTAACACTTCATCAAGCTCAAGTAAAGTTAAACGTAACAATATACAGGTATATTAATAATGGTATTTTTTAGCCATAAAACACATCTTTATGTAATCGGTTTGACATAGTTTGTTGTGTATCGAGGCGACCAACTGCAGTGGTCGTAGTGAGTTAAAGTTAGCTAAATAGTTGGATTGTTCTGTTACACACAACTAAACTCAAAACTCATTTGAAATTACATGATTTGGAAATCCCTTTACACCGATATTTAACTGAATGTAAAACAAAGACAATGTGTGAGGCTTGTGTCAAGACTGATTGGTTTTTCATACTCATTTGGTCCTTTGTTTTTATTTACGTTTTTCACAGCATATCAACTTTTTTGGAATTGAGGTTGTAATAAGTAAAAATTTAAGGAAAAGTTGACTTTACGTTTGAATAGTTAGCAGTTGTTTAAGAGAAAGAGGGGTTAGCTAGTTTACAGTAATGATATCATAGTCATCACATAAGCCCTTCAAAAAAAGTTCGGAAACGTTATTTCTGTCGATTATTCCTCCCCTTCAATAATACCAATTGTTATTGTACAGGTGCATCTCAATGAATTAGAATATCATCAAAAAGTTGATTTATTTCAGTAATTCGATTCAAAAAGTGAAACTCCAATATTATATAGATTCATTACACACAGACTGATATATTTCAAGTGTTTATTTCTTTTAATTTTGATGATTATAACTGACAGTTAATGAAAAACCAAAATTCATTATCTCAGATTTTTAACACAGAAATGTTGGACTACTGAAAAGTATGAACATGTACAACACTCAACACTTGGTCGCAGTCCTTTTGCATGAATTACTGGAGCAATGCGGCGTGGCATGACCTTGGACCTAAGAAAACACAGTGGACCAACACCAGCAGATGACATGGCACCCCAAACCATCACTGATTGTGGAAACTTTACACTGGACCTCAAGCAACTTGGCTTCTGTGCCTCTCCTCTCTTCCTCCAGACTCTGGGACCTTGATTTCCAAATGAAATGCAAAATTTACTCTCATCTGAGAAGAGAACTTTGGACCACTGAGCAACAGTCCAGTCCTTTTTGTCCTTAGCCCAGGTAAGACGCCTCTGATGTTGTCTGTAGTTCAACAGTGGCTTGACACAAGGAATGCGACAGTTGAAGCCCATGTCCTGGATACGTCTGCGTGGTGGCTCTTGAAGCACGGACCCCAGCTGCAGTCCACTCCTTGTGAATCTCCCCCAAATTCTTGAATGGCCTTCGTTTCACAATCCTCTCAAGGCTGCGGTTTTCCCTGTTGCTTGTGCACCCTTTTCTACCACATTTTTTCCTTCCATTCAACTTTCCATTAATGTGCTTGGATACAGCACTCTTTGAACAGCCAGCTTCTTTAGCAATGACCTTTTGTGTCTTACCCTCCTTGTGCAGAGTGTCAATGATCGTCTTCTGGACAACTGTCAAGTCAGCAGTCTTCCCCATGATTGTGTAGCCTACTGAACCAAACTGAGAGACCATTTAAAGGCTCAGGAAACCTTTGCAGGTATTTTGAGTTAATTAGATGATTAGAGTGTGACACCATGAGTCTTCAATATTGAACTTTTTCACAATATTCAAATTTTCTGAGATACCGAATTTGGGATTTTCATTAGCTGTCAGTTATAATCATATAAATTAAAAGAAATAAACACTTGAAATATATCAGTCTGTGTGTAATGAATCTATATAATAGCTATAGGAGTTTCAATTTTTGAATCAAATTACTGAAATAAATTAACTTTTTGATGATATTCTAATTTATTGAGATGCACCTGTATTTTATATTGTTGGAAAGCCTGATTAGTCACCTTTACAACAAGGTACAACTTGTAAGGATCGTGCATTCGTGGAATGAGCAAAACAACTAACCGTGTGGGTAGCGGCCCCAAATAAATTGCCAAAATCCCCTGCAATATTCTTCTGTTGGTATTCACTCTCGTTTTGAGTTGATTGGTGGATTGGATAATTGCACTCTCCCACAGTAATAAGGAAAAAACAGGACATATTGGCAATTTTTACACTTTATTCATTTTACACTGTCAGGGACCTCAGTAGCGTGTGGAAGATCCATACGCAGCCACAACAGCTTGGCACCTCCTCCTCATGCTGGTCACCAGCCTGGTCACACACTGCTGTGGGATGGCATCCCAATCCTCAACCAAGATTTGTCCAAGTCAGCCAACATGTTTGCGTTGGTCACTCTGGCACATACAGCACGCCCAAGCTGATCCCACTTGAAGCTCAAAACGAGAGTGAATACCAACAGAAGAATATTGCAGAGGATTTTGGCACATTTTTTGGGGCCGCTACCCACACGGTTAGCTGTGTTGCTCATTCAACGAAAGCACGATCCTTACAAGTTGTACCTCGTTATAAAGGTGACTAGTCAGGCTTTCCAACGATATAAAATACAATACCAATTGGTATTATTGAAGGGGAGGAATAATCGACCTAAATAACGTTTCCGAACTTTTTTTGAGGAGTTTATATAAAAACCTTGCTGTTTTTAGGGTCAGAAATACAGCTGTATATGGATTGCAAGTGCCCAACACTTGCAGTTAAAAAGGGGGGGGGCCACATATAAAATGTGTTGTAATTCCTACACCGTTCACCTGATTTGGATGTAAATACCCTGAAATTAAAGCTGAAAGTCTGCACTTAAAGCACATCTTGATTGTTTCATTTCAAATTCATTGTGGTCGTATACAGAGCCAAAATGATGAAAATTGTGTCAATGTCCAAATATTTATGGACCTGACTGTACAACCGTTTAAGACCATTTTATGCCACTGATATAATCATAATATAATAGCATAACAAAGCCAGTACACCCTTTCTAATAGCAATGAAACAAACACACAACCAAAACAAAAAGTAAAATAGACTTGTTTAACTTAACTCTATTTAACTCTTTAAATTGCACTAAATAGGAATCATTTTGCACAGGGGTATACTGTAGAGTAATCCATTCCACTCAACAGGCTATATACTGCCAATCCCGTTGCAATAGGATCTTTGTTTACATCATATATACTGAATAGTGCAATGGTCGTGACGTAGATGGTATTAAGATGTCGGTTCGTTCAGTTTATTGGTGTTAGTGTAATTGGAGTTTGTGCGTGGCCCGTGTATTCGGTAGCCATTTGTTTTTGTATTTTTCAATCTGTACTGACAAACACAAAATAGGGCCGTAATATAGATTTGTCCGTTTTGGAACTCAAAACCACACTTAAGTATAATGGCTTCTTTATGGTTTTATTATTATTTTATAATTAAATAATCATACACATAAACACAAACCCTTTGTCTGATTATTCCATATTGTTCATGCTGGTATCTGCAAGAAATAGGGTAATGTTATTTCTTCCTTGTTATATGTCAGAACCAGATTTTTTTTAAAGCTTGGGTTTGTTGTTTTGTATAGTTTTGGAATAATTAAATAATGCTTTTACAAAAATTTGATTACTCAATCTGTTGTTTTACAATTGTTTATCTAAGGCTTCACACTAATATGTTTTTGTTTGAAAAGGCATTTATTTCTCTGTTTTGGCCTTCAGTCCACACTGAGACAGTGTTTTTGTCACATTCAGTGGATACATTTGAAAATGCAGTTTTCACGTTGTAGTGTTTTCAGTATGGCTGCGTACTCCCTTGCATTTGGGTCCTACCCCACCTCACACCGTGACAGTAACCCATTCAGTCCTAAAGAAGATGGTGGACAATGTTGCATTGCAGTTGTTTTGGCTACTCTCCAGTTAAATTTAAAATAAGAGACTAAGAGATAGGGGGAATTAGGGCTACAATGTGTGTTGGGCCAGATGGTATCAGTTGAAAAAGTCAATTATTCCTGTCCAAAAGTAAGGCCCATCAGCCACTCTGTCTAATGTCCTTAGACTAGTTTTCCCTGCCCCTGCTGTCTCTGTGTGTGTGTCTTCCAGCCCTGTTCAGGCCCTTGTTTTGTCTCTCTCCCTGAGTGTGAGTTGAACTTGTCTTGATCCAGGGAATCCAACGGTATCTCATTTTTGAAAATCAGTCATACGGTTCAAAAGTTACCCCCCTCCCGGCCCACCCCATCCCACCCCCACTGGACCAAATAAGAAATTATTAACAATACAGACAATTAAAAAGGAAATACATACTTGAAATTGAAACATGAATACACAAATAAGATTTCTGTGAAGGACGACATGCCTTCAAAACTCTATCATGACCCACCATAGTGGATTACTACAGCCGTGGACAAAAGTATTGGGAGCGACATACATTTTGTGTTTGCAAAGTTTGCTGGGCCTTGGCATAAAATGACTGCTAACATAATTTCAGTAAGTCATATCATCAGCACAGGGGAAAGTGTGAACTAGTTCTAGTCAGGTGAAATCAGTCATTCTGATTGGATTTCAAGAGCAGATTGACTGATGTAAAAGAGGGGACTATTTGCATATGTTGAAAAATGTTGAGTTGTTTTAGTGTAAAGCTTGTTTCTTTATCTGGTACACGAAATATGGCAATGATAGCGCATGGTTACAAAGTCGCCCCAAGAACTTCAGACAATACATCAAATATAGTTGACCAGTATCCTGCTAGTGTATGGCATGACCAAAACATATGTGTCAGGTCAGCTACATTAACACGACATCTCACACATTTGCTATCTACATTAACCCTTGTGCTGCCTTCGGGTCACATGACCCAAAGGTTCATAACGAACCATCGTTGTGTTTACCCAATTTTACCCAATACAAAAACAAATAAAAATATTTTCTTTTAACCTTCGCAATGTGGGAGGTCTGAGACAGCCCAACGGTTAAAAGAAAATGCTTCACTTTGTTTTTGTATGCGTTAAAGTTGCCGCAATACGACTGATGGGTCAGAATGACCCGAAGATAACACAAGGGTTAAGATAGAATGAGGATATCTTAGCTCTATACCAGTGTAGGCGATGAACAACCTTGAATTGATTTAGACCCAGTCTTGCACAGAAAGTGCTGTTGTTCACTCTTGTTAGAGCTTTAGTCCATACGTCTTCTGAAATTTCAGTTCTGTGTTCCTTTTCACACGCAGTTTTGATCTTGTCTATCTTAACATTATCACGTAGCATAATCATCGAATAGGAATGTGCTGTGGAACCTTTCAACCAAGGAGGAACTTCCAAAAGTGAGTCCACAAGGGACCTATCCAGGAGAGCAGGAAATTGTGAGCTATGGCTCTTAACCCTTGGATCACATGACCCAAAGGTTCATAATGAACCATTGTTGTTTACACAATTACAAAAACAAATAAAAATTATTTTCTTTTAACCTTCGCAATGTGGGGGGTCTGAGACAGCCCAACGGTTAAAAGAAAATGATTCACTTTGTTTTTGTATGCGGTAAAGTTGTCGCAATACGACGGTGGGCATGACCCGAAGATAACACAAGGGTTAACAAATTGGCAAGCTTGAAATTAACAAAATAAGTCAGTTAGTTGAAGGTCATATTTGGAAATCAAGTCATCGAAACTAGAAAATATCCCATTCCTGTAAAGATCACTAAATCTTTGAATCCCTTTCCTATACCATCCTGCAAAGGTATGGTCTAATTTGCCTGACAAAAACGTGTGATTGTTACACAGCGGGCTCTGAGTCAAAAGTGTTCCCCTCGTGTTAGTATGCCATCTAAACTGAGTCCATTTTCTGAGAATGGAGATGACCACCGGGTTAGATGTAAACTGCAACATCTTGACAAAGAATCTAGATCAGACCAGGGCACGTAGAGAGGTCGACATGACCTGCACTCCAATTCGCACAAGTCTGTATCTGGAGA
This sequence comes from Osmerus mordax, assembly GCF_038355195.1. Taxonomy (NCBI): domain Eukaryota; kingdom Metazoa; phylum Chordata; class Actinopteri; order Osmeriformes; family Osmeridae; genus Osmerus; species Osmerus mordax. The sequence continues at coordinate 15,655,137 of NC_090058.1, read as the reverse complement.
TTGCACCCAATGTTATTTTGTGGATGTTTGCTGCCCAGTAATAGCTCCTAAAATTAGGGAGGGCCAACCCACCTACTGCTCTTGATCGCTGGAGTATGTCTTTACCTATCCTAAGAGTCTTACTGTTCCATATGAATCTTGAAATTAATCCATCTGATGGAAAAAGGATTTTGATAAGAAATAGGGAGACATTGAAACAAAAATAGAAACCTTGGTAATATATTCATTTTGACAGTTCACTCTGCCAGCTAAGGTCAAATGTAAGATACCCCACCTTTGTAGGTCTGATTTAAGTTTAACAATATGTGGGCCAAAGTTCCCATCAAAACGATTTGTGAAGGCAGGAGTTATGTTAATGCCCAAATATTTAAAACCTGACCTTGATATATGAAATGGTAAAGCATGATCTGGGATTCTCATCGCTGATTTATTTACAGGTAAATATTTGCCTTTTGATAAAGTTTGTAGCCAGAAATCTGTCCAAAAGAGCGAAACAGTGAAAGTATTTCATTGAGTTCTAACAGTGGGTCTGATATGTAGAGCAACATGTCATCCACATAGTGATATTTTATTTTCCACTCCCCATCTGGGAATACCCTGTATTGAGGGTGTAGATTTTAAAGCAAGGGACAATGGTTCTATTGCTATTGTAAATAAAAGTGGACTAAGTGGGCAACCTTGTCTAGTACCTCTAGACAAGGTCTAGAGGTACTAGACAAGTACCTTGTTTAACATTTAACTGGTTAAATGTTAAACCAAAACCAAATAGTTCCAAAGCAAAAAAAAGGATTCTCCCATTCTACGCGGTCAAATGCTTTTTCCTTCTTGGTACGACATTAGGCGAAGGGCTGTAAAGTACATTTAAAAGACGTTGCACATTAGAAAATAAATACCTCCCTTTGATGAAGCCAGTCTGGACGGTTGAAATCAGGTGTGGCAGGGGTGCCTCCAATCGCATAGCTAACAGTTTAGAGAATATTTTAACATCAGAATTTAACAGCGACACAGGTCGGTATGAACCACATTTAGATGCATCCCTACCAGGTTTCAGCAAAAGTGTAATGGATGCTTCAGTAAGGGAACCTGGTAATTTACCTTGGGACAAGGAGTGGTTAACCATATCTAACAACAGAGGGCTAATTGATTTCTTATAAAAATCTATGGAGAAGCCATCAGGCCCTGGGCCTTTCCGTTTTGCATGACAGCCAGCGGTTGATCTAATTGCTCTTTTTGTCCATCAGAGAGGGTGGGAACTTTATTTTATTGTATTTTATCCTAAACAATCAAGAAAAGTGATATCTTTAAATGATCTGAATTATACAAATTATATGTAATTTTCATGTATTTGTTAATCATTTATTTTTAAAGGATCTGTGGTCAGCTTTCCTGTTGCATCTTCAATTTGAGAAATATGTTTTAGATTTTAGTTGGGCTTTTAGAATAGGCCGATTTAGATTTTAGTTGATGAGCCAGAAGCCGGCACGCCTTTTCATCATATTCATAAAACATCCCACGCCATCGCATAATAAGTTCCTATGTTTCTGAAGATTTATTCTCTTTTTGTAGAGTCATGGGCTTGAAGAAACGGAGCACTTCCTATCTAGATCCAATATTAAATCCATCAACTGTTTTTTTTCTTTCTCTATTCTGATTGCTGTATATGGTATTATTTCCCCTCTACTTTTAGTGTTTCCCAAAGTAATGACGGAGAAACTGAGTCTGTCCAATTAGTTTCCAAAAAACTACTGATGGCTATAGAGATTAAATTGCAGAACATCTCATCTGATAATAATGTAGTATTAAAGCGCCACTGAGGACGACTAGTGTAGATGTGATCGAAAGAGATATGGTCTGATTCTACGATGGTGCCGTATTCAACCTTCTCCAAAGAGTTCATCAGTTTTTTTATCAATAAAAAAGTAATTAATTCTAGAGTATTATTGATGGGCAGGCACGTGCACAGACATTTTGGGGGGCAGGTGCTGAAACCCCAAAAAAGGCAGCCATCGCCAAAATTATTTATGAAATTAAAAATAATAATAATAAATAAATAAAAAAACAAATGATCAAATTGAATAAATAAATGAATGTCAGGCAAAAACTGACAAAACAAGGCCATATTGTATAACCAAATAATATGTAAAATAATAAAAAAAATATTCTAACTTAAAACTTATCAAAACTCTGCTCTGAATGAATTAAAGGATCTTCACAGGAACATCCTTGGTGCCTTCTCTTGTCAAGGTATCAATACATGTGTAGTACACATTTGACCTATAGTATGACTCTACAGAGTCAATCTCAGAACTCACTTGTGATGCACTTGTGCTGTATTGGAAACGCACTGGGACTTTCCGTTTCCTCTCCTGACCAGGCACAACAGTAGGTAAAGGAATGTTGAGAGCCTCTGCCTTTTCTGACACACCTTGAAATATCTCGGCAATCTTCTCAATGCTTGTATTATGTGAATTACACCATCAATTAGCTTGTAGGCTGTGGAGTGGTCCAGGTTTTCTTCCTGCAGAGCGTTTGATGCAAGAGCGGTGACTTCAAATGCTGGGGTGGTGATTTCCATGGAGGATAAATGCGAGGTTAATCGCATTTTAGTAAATTTTTGCATCCCTTAGGGCCAGGTCAGGTGGATTTATTTCACAGATCTCATTGAGGAGCATCATTATAGCTTCCAGATTTCTCTGAAGGGCCTTCAGTGCTTGTTCCCTGCAAGACCAACGGGTATCTGACAGCCTCTTGAGCTCCACAATGTGTCCCTCTGGATGCAGTGACTGCTGCAATCTAACTAAAGCAGCAAGGCGCTTTGAGGAGCCACTGCAAAAGGCATACAGCTTCCCCACAAGGTTAAAGAAGGTCACAAAGTGCTTATTTGACTGAGGCTTCCACCAGGACAAAGTTCAGGCAGTGTGCTTCGCAGTGCACATAGAGGGCCTTCTCATTGAGTGTGCGTATTCTGGCTTGAAGACCTTTGTACATGCCACTCATGTTGGCTGCTCCATCGTAGCCCTGACCATACATGTTTTTCAGCTCCAGACCATTCTTCTACTAGGGAGACTACAGTATTCTCCAGCTCCTGGCCTGTTGTTGTATCAATGTTGCTTCGATAAATCTCTCCTTTATTTGCTTTTGATGTAGATATCGCACTACAAATGACACCTGTTCTTTGTGGGAAACATTGTTGGGCTCATCCAAGAGAATAGAGTACATTTCAGCTTTTTGGATTTCTCTTTGGATCTCCCTCCAAGTACCCAGTGCTGTGATCAGGTCATTTTGGCTTCTATTTGACAGCAGTGACATCTGGGGCTTTTTCTTGGTGACTTTCACTCTTCCAATATTTTCTGTATGCATCTTCAGCACACTGTCATAGCAGGAAAATAGATTCATGAGTTCCAGAAAGTTACCACGGTTGTTACTTGAGTTACTCTCATTATCACTTTGGAATGCTAGTCCCTGCCTTGCGAGATACACTGTGAGATCTATTAACCTGGTCAGTATCTCTCTGTTTGTCTGCCTCTCTTGCTCTCTGGCTTCCACTCCCTTTACATCAAATTAAGTCTGGAGTACCTTTTTTTGTAATTGGTCCACCTCACCATGCTTGTCATGTGGACCTCTGTGACAGAGTGCTGCTTTATGCTGTTTCAAGAGCATTATTCCACTTTCTGATCCCATTTCTCCACTCCTTCTGCTTTTATATCCATCTTCAGGTAGAAAAAGCCAACAACTGAAACAATGCATTGAATCAGAACTTGGGGAATACTCCAGCCACACATTTCCAGAAAACCAATGCTTTTGGAATGACCGCGATTCAGCATTTTGGGGAAGAAAAAAAAATCTGGTTTTACACATCTACACTGCAGCACATAGCAATGTAGCTCTCATTGCACCTGATGTGAAATGCTTCAACATGGGATGGATCTGTAGGATATGGCATGGTGGCTATTTTTGAAATTGCATCCTCACTTTCATCAACAGCTCTTTCCTCCACATACCCTTGCTGTGATGTAAAGGGAGCTGCTGTCACTTCACCCTCTTCTTGACTCATCTCCTCAGGAAACACTGTTTCTGTTGCTGCCCCTGAACATAACTCAGTCCTACACTCTGTCTGTCCTTCCTCATCTGTGATGGGCTCCTCTGGACCAGGTAGGGTTACTGATTCTCCCTCATTTGTTTTACTAGTTGATGGCCTGATCCAAGATAAAAGAGAGCTGCTACCCTGAGCTGCTTGCTGCAGTTCCCTGTCCTTCGGATTTTGGAGTCTCTTTTCTTGGCATAATGCTGCAAATTTTGTAAATGAGATAAATCAATGTTGTGCATAATAATCAAGAATGACTTACATAATCTCTATATAACTGACAACACAGTACACACACTTTTTTTAACTGTTTTCTGACAGAGTTGAAGCATAAGCAGCATTACACTAATAATATACCACAATATACCTCACCAGACTGTCATGTAGCTCAACTTAAGACCTACCTTTCATTTCAATAATTACGATTCTAAAAGAAACAAAACTAGTGAACTTGTCTAATTTGTAGAACAGTAAAACTGCCTTTAAATTCTCTGCCTGCCTGTCTGTCTGTCTGCCTGTATCTCTCTCTCTCTTCATTAAACATGACAAACGTCAGTAAACAGCTGGACAAGGCTTTGAAATCACGGATTTCGTGAGTTTTTCGTTTGTTTATTTTTTAGGAAACCTTGAACCACTTGCAACGTAATGTTTTCAGCTGCGCGAATGTTGTGGTTAATTTATCACCAAACAATGTTGGGGGATTGCACAAACACCGTCATTACCTGTTTGTCTGATGCTGTGGGTCAGAGAAGAAGTAGGCTGCAGCCGTTTGGCCTGGCGCTCAGCACTGCATGAGCACTAAGTGGAGGAGGGAGGGGCGCAGCGGGGGCTTGTGAGCGCCGCGGAGCATGTCGACGAAATTCTCACAAGAACACAAATAAATGCCCCGTCAGATATCACATTTGGGGAGAATTGATGACAGAGTCATTTTTATTCTTTAATATTGATGAATGAAGAAAAAATTGGGCTCTAGCAGAAGGGGCACTTTTCTCATCCAGGGCAAAAGGGCAGATGCTTGGGCACCACTAGGGGTCTATCTGTGCACGTGCTTGGTGATGGGCGTTAGAAAAAAAAGCCATATATAACCATGTACATGTCACGCCTCCCTCCCTCAACAGAACATTTTTTATAAAATCCCAAAAGTTTACAGTGAATATAGAAAAGAAAAATGTCCAGCCTCTCCAGACCATTCCCTTTCTCCGCCAAACTGGCAGAGTGCAGGATTCGTCCCCCTTCTGAACACTTCCAACAATTCACCTCAATCATCTAAACTTTTCTTTCGAGAGCTCCTGAACATCAATGAAACAAATAAACTCCAAACCTAAATCAAGTTCCAGTATTCAGCCATATGAAATAACAGTTAATAAACATGCCCTAATAAAATCCAACAAATCCAAACGTCTTGAAACGCCCAGGGCTAATTTATGATAACGCACTGAGCTAGCCATGGCTGTTACGTTACCCAGCACCATGGAATGGCCAGTGTTCAGTTAATCCTCATGTTCAGGACCAGCAGAAATGTCGGCCTTCCTCTCAATCCTCCGAGTGTAGAACGCCTCACCATCTGATGGTGTCTCGAACATCAGTGTTCCGCCATCATAAGAATCATTCAGAATTGTTTGGGCCTTTATTTGAGTGCAAAATAGTTTTTTGAGCTTTATGTAAAATAAACATTTTACAAGCCGTTCTTCAATTGGTAAAATCTTGTCAGACAGGAGGTAAGAAAGTAACAGCTAGCTGGCGTCAGTTACTTGTAAAATGCATATATAATGTTTAACAGTAAAATCTCAATCTAGCTTGCACCTAAATAAGTTAAAACATATTTGAGTGTGCTAACATTAGCAATAACGTCAGCAAGTTTGAGGTGTATGCATAGGCTAACCATTAAATTAGCAGCACATTTCCCGTATTTAACAATGATTAAACTTACCAGAAAGTGATGCACAGGCACCATCTCGCAGTCTCTTTCTTTCTTTTTTCCTTCCCCTGACTCCTGTTAACTTTTTAAGCCCATTTTAGAAAAGTTGACCTAGCCTACTGTCAAAGTTCGTCAGCCCACTGAGGGAAGGGCACCCACAGCGAGCTTGGGAAGTTGAGTGTGTAGCCTATTTGTTTATGTTTTGTTTGGGGGGGGGGGGGGGGCGGGGGCACCATCGTAACTTTTTGTGAGCATTTAAATACATCTCTTGTTCTGCCTGTTTTGTAATATACGTGTCTAATATTTCTATACTAAAATAATATCGGTATTATAAGAATTATAACTATGATGATTTTTCAGTTGGCTATTTTTTGGTGCCCCCTCAGGAGTTGGTGCCCTATGCACAGCGCGTAGTGAGAGTTACTGGCTACTAGACTACACAAACACCGTTTTTTACGTGATTTAACATAACATTTTGATCAAACGAGTTGCAATAAAGTACTCACATTAAGGAAAGTCAGGACTGCGTTCATAACGTGATATAACATTTTAGTTGACATTGTCCAGGGCCCCTTAGATGTCATGTTGCCCTAATGGTTAATCCGGCCCTGGCAACACTGTTTTCAAAGTACCCTGATTTGGCTAGAAAACCACGGATATGGCAACTGCCTGATTTGAAGCCTTGGCCCTAAGCTCGCATGTGTGTCAGGACGTGTGAGAATTTGGAAAGGGAGACTGTTCATTGGCAGAAGCCCTAGCACTTAGCCAAACATGCATGCATAACATGCATAATAAATCTACTTTTCCATTAAACTATTTCTCAGATTCGTGTACTAAACATTATCAAGAGTCTTTATATGAACTTGTGATTGAATCAGAGTATCAGTTTTTGACCGGCGGATGTGTAAAGCATTATTTTAGCGTTTGCGATAAATATGAAGTTGCCTTCGCACATGGTAACATTTGTAGTGTCTTCCTCCTGTTTGGGACAGATCAAGTCCCGATGTCAATGTTGTAATATTCTGTAATATATTCCTTATTGCTTACCACCCTATAGAAAGATGTATCCTTCACACGTAGGGCTCAAAATCAAGTCAATCGAAGCTACGGTTCATGAGGAGAAGAATTTTGTCGTTTTGGAAATTTCAATATTGTACAGAAAAATCCAATACGTAATAGGTTCTTGAGGCTTTTTTGTTCCTCATGAGAAATAAGGAATATATACTAAATATCAGAATTTTGGGACTGCAAATTTGGGCTGCAAATGGCATAACTTTGAAAATTGACGCGCCACCTATTGTCTCACATAGGCCATGTTTGGTATGGTAGTTACTAATGCTCTGCAGTTTCAACATGACACATTTTACAACTTGCAAAAGTGCATAGGTCACTGATCGTAAAAACGAGATAGCCCCAAACATTGCGGGTAGCCAAAACATGAAGCATACATTGTGAAAAAACAAATAAGTGCCAAAGGCCAAAACCACAAGAGCATGTAGTTAAACAAGTTACAATTAAACAACATGAACCTCAAAAGTGCAAGAGTACCTGTAGAAAAATCAAGCAACAATAATATATTTCGCAGCGAGTACAAGAATTTTAAATCAGTTGCAACTAACCAACAAGAGCAACAAGTCTCTCAATAAGAGTCATTTGTGACCCTGGAGGAAACTAACATCAGGTCCAGCAAATCATTCCTAAGTACCGTTGTACTCCCGGAACAAGTGCGTCTTGAGCATTTTCTTGAAGGTGGGGGGACAGTCAGTGTCTCTGAGGGAGGTGGGGAGTTGATTCCACCATTGGGGGGCCAGACAGGAGAAGAGCTTGTGTTGGGACTGGGCGCTCTTGAGCGGTGGGACCACCAGACGGTTGTCAGAAGAAGACCGTAATAAAATATAATAATAATAGGAAAGCCAACCAAAACAATAGGCTTCCTCCTTCAGGAGGACTCCTAATAATAAAACTAACAATAATAGTTTTCATCTTGATGGAGGAATCCTAATAATAATAAAAATGACAATAACAAGAGGTTCCTAATCATAATAAAGCTATAATTAAGCTATACAAAAAGAATCCAAACAATGTCACTTGCGTCACCGTATGTCCTTGGGTCCAAAGCAATACACCCTACATTTTCAACAACATTCAGTGCCCAGTTCTTGAACAAATTGTGCACACAAATACTTGAACACAGAGACCGAGATTCCTACAATTATTGTTTGTTGTAAACAGACACACATGTAAACACAATGGGGAATACCGAGGTCAGCAAACATTACAGAGGTTGTGTCCATATATCGTACTATATGGACTATTTCCAATTCCCATGCCAGCCCCCATCCAATCACCTGTCCAAGGCCTCTCTGAAGTACTTCCTCTGGACATCAAACTGGAAGATTGTCCTCTCACAGTCAGTGGATGCGTTGTCACTGCCACCGTGCTTCTTCAAAAAGTCATCAAAGCTGTTCTCGGAAGGGTACTTTTTACTGCCCATGAACACCACTGAGAGAGAGAGAGAGAGAGAGAGCGAGAGATTATCACATCTCTACGGCGCAAAGCCACAGCCTGAGGTAAGAGTTCAGGGATAATACTCACTGTGCTCTAGGAAATGGGCGAAGCCTGGTAGGTCATCAGGGTCACTGAAGCTGCCCACCCCTACACACAACGCAGCCGCAGACTAATGCACACAGGTTATGATGTCACATTGGCTGCACAGCATCAATAACAGGTAAACAGCATTTGTATAGGTTATGTCACACTAAATCTGACTGGTCATTACAGTTACCCGTTTCTCTGAGAAGTCTTTTTTCCTTTTTCCTTCCATCTCATCATCCACATTCTCAATGTCACTGTCATTCCCATCATCCTCTTCATCAGAATCCTCCTCTGTCCCCTCTCCAGAGTCATCATTCTGCCCTTCCTCTCCTTCCTCCTCATCATCCTCACATTCTGACTCATCATCCGAGGTCAACACGCCACTAAAGTCGGATATGAGCAGAGCTCGAAACCCATTGGTCAGCTCGATGTACCTATGAAAAGGGGGTCAAATGTTGAATCAGACACCTCAGACCTCAGATCTGGGTCAGAGTTTGGAAGAATGTCCAGTGCCGCTGCTAGCCATTTTGGTGCCCTAAGCATAATTCCTTTATGATGCCCACCCCCGGTTAAACTGGCAATAAAAAATGTTATTACCAAACATATAACTCAATACCAACTAGAGAGGGTACAATTTCTGGGGAAATTTCTGGGGAAATTGTAGTGTGTGCTTGCTTGTGTCGGTTGCAGATGGGTCTGTTAATTAACTAATTTTTACAACTGATATTTCTGTATATTTTATATAAAAATGCCTACTTATTATCTATGAAGATTGCATTGCTTTAAAAGCATGCATTTGTTGCTTCTCATTTACTAATCAAAACACAAAAAGTGAAGTGTAGAATGAAAAGGTTGTCTTCTCATTTCCCCTGCAAGAGGTAATAGTGATAAGCTATAGCAGCCTCAGTTGAAAAGTTGGATCAAACAAAGATATTGGGAAATCCGGTGTAAAAGTTGTTTTAACCCCTATGACTTAAACGTCACCTTAAGTTTTTCCCTTCTAGTGATAAGTTTTTCCCTTCTAGCGTGGTGGGAGTGGCGGCACTGACAAATGTCTCTTGTTCTTCACAGAATATAAATAATAAAATATAGCTGCAAGCAGAGATGCGGGTTCCTCCGCAAAATGGCAAAATATTATAAAGATTTGTACATTGTAGAAGATTGAGATCATCTGAATCATGTCATCTTGAAGCCAATAAGGTTTGACAAACCTTCAGTCAAAATGATATTAGATTTATTGACAAAAAGATATTGAGGCAATGTGGACTTTTATATAAATACACCGCTTTCAGCCATTTTGTATTGCATTTCTTATTCCATTTCACCTATAAAGGTATTCTACACATCTGTAACACATTTCAAGTGGATTGGATCTATGGTTTATGAGGAGAATGGTTTTAAAGGTTGTACAAAATTTGGACAGTACAGCAAAATCTATCATGGTGGACCTTATAGGTCCTTGAGGCTTTTTTGTTCCTCATGAGAAATAAGGCATGTATACCAATTTTCAGGCATTTTGGAGAAATGGGGCGCAGGAGAAATCACGCAAACTTTGGGTGTGGCTAACAGCGCCACCTATGGGCGTACGTGGGCCATTAGCGGTCTGGGAGTATTGAGTGACCTGTTGGGCCAAATTTAAAAAAAATCGGGTGAAGGACTTTTTGAGCTATTGAGCCATTTCATGGAGAAGAAGAAAAATAAGAATACTAACAAAAACAATAGGTTCCCTCCTACGGGAGGAACCCTAATAATAATAATAGAAATACTAACAAAAACAATAGGTTCCCTCCTACCGGAGGAACCCTAATAATAGGAATACTAACAATAACAATAGGTTTCCTCCTACCGGAGGAACCCTAATTAACAAACCTGAATTGCATATATCAACTTATTTAACACCAACATTTTTGGGAACATTTTTCAAAATATCTTTCTGACACACTTGGTTTACAGATTGACTGCTCTTTAAATTGTTGAAACACAATACTGGGCAAAATGTTTACGGTACTCAAAGGCAGCTGTGACTATCAGCATGCACTGTAGCCAAAAATATGTTGGCAATTAAATTGTAACCACTGCGCACACTCTATTCATCAGTGGAATTATAATATGGTATATTATCTATTTAATAGAGATTTTATCTATGGAACTCTGTTGCTCTGATGAATGAGGTAGGCCAGGTTATGCCCGAGATCTTGTCCTGGAACAGATACCCCGGGCTACACTTTCCTGCAGAATATGTATGTCTGCTCTTATTTTGACTCTCATACATGCTTTGTAAATGTGTGCCCCCCTTGTGAAAAGAAATGCCCACCCATTTAATTTGTTCTGGAGCAGTCTGCCCGAGATTAGGAAGGAGGCATTCAACGCAGCTAGAAACATACACTTGTATTGTTAACTTTGTTTCCTTATTTATTTTGCATGTGGAACTTTAGAGAGAATCAGAATAAGAATGGGTTTTATTAGCCATGAAAGTTTGCACAGACAAGGAATTTGCTTTGGCAGGAAGGTGCAAACATTAAACATATAGGAATCAAAAATTTAAATATGAGGACTAACTATACTAAGGGTACATAACTAGCAATACTAAGTGGAATTAGATTAAAATGAACTATACAATAAAATATAAGTTGCAGTAATTTACAAAAAAAAAATACAAATATTAGAAAAAATGGGGATGGGGTAGGTCATGGTTAAGGAATTATCAAAAGGCGCAGGTGTATGTTTTCTGTTACTTTTTAATGATTATTTGTATGTGTGTATATTATGTATATCGATTTATGCAAAAGTTTGACACCACTGGTCAATGTTTGTTACCGTGAATAGTTAAATGAGTAGAAGATGAACTGATCTCCGAAAGGCATATTGGCCTTATTTGATCAGCGTCACAATAGCCTGCCTGGGCCATTTTGTTGTTATAGAAAGCCCCCACCCCCCACGTAGCTAGACAGCCGTTGACAGCAGATTTGAGTCACAAGTACGCGATGGCTTCAATAAATGACATTACATATGCGGATAAATTACGTTTGGTTGGAGGAGTGGATCCTTACGAAATTGATGTTGAAGATATGAGTAAAGACCCATTACATTTAACATTGATTGAATATGGTGACATTTACAATTATCTAATCAACACTTCTTCTGCATATACGGGCCAATCACTGAAGGCTTACGTTAGCTAAGGCCACATGAGATGCAACTTGCTGCTAGACCAGAGAGCAATCTCCAGCTACACTTGTTATGCAAGCAGCAGTCTAGACTTAGTTAGAAGAATAGTTACCATGTGAATGAATAAATTGTAGCCTAATCTGCCATTTGACTCCTAAACAGAACCTGCCACTTCTGACCTAAAACTATTGTGTGCACAAAAGTGACACAACTACTACACAATTTGTGTTCTTATCTCGACACAGGTGAAGCACAGTCAGAAGCTAAGTGCCCCGCCCCTGAAGCCATAGGTGATTGCCCAAGAGGATGGCTTAATCCTGGCTGCCCACTGTACATGCACGGCAGGACTAGGTGCTGACTGTTCAGTGTTGTACATTCTCTTTGTATTCATGTTGTGTGATACATGTTCTTTCAACCCCTGTCATATGTGTTTGCTGGTTGTACTACAAATTGCCCCCCGGGGATAATACGTTTCTCTGTCTACTCTACTCTTGGGGAGACTTGCAGCCATGTTGGAGCGGTTCTTTTTGCAGTGAAGCCAGCTGTAACTCTCCGTGACTCAAAGACGGGGACCCAACAACCAGCTTATTGGCTATTGCCGGGTGGAACCGAACCAAAGTACCTTGAGGTAGAAAAAATTGATTTTCACTCCAAAGTCACAGTCAACCGCAAGCTGGACAAAGCATTGTTAGAAGGAACGTCAACAGAATATAAAGGAAAAAATCTACCTGATGTGTCAGAGCCAACCGATGAGGAGATGGCTTCCTTTTTTAGTCAGTTAAATGCCAATGGTGACAAAGCGGTCTTACTCTCTGTCTAACAGACTATGCTGAGCTCTATGCTCCAGTTACAAATACCAGTACATCCCAGCCCCTGAGTGAGCTATTTGACGAACAGTGTGTATCCATGGCAAATGATGAGTTACTTCTACATTGCAGTGCTATAGAAGTTGACATTACTCAAAGGCAAGCTGACACGATTGAACAGCAGACAAGAGGACAGTCTAAGAGCAAAGTCTGGCACAGATATAGGGCTGGCAGAGTTACAGCCTCACGCATGAAAGCTGTTTGTTGCACACCTCTGGAGAGTCCATCACCAAGTCTCATCAAAAGCATCTGTTACACTCTGAGCACTGGGTTTACAACCAAAGCAACCGCTAGGGGATGCGATCATGAACAGCAGGCACTAAGTTACTATTGTCAGCAGATGATTTCACACGCTAACTTTACAGAGTTGCCTCATATGGGGGCTACATCTGATGGGATGGTTCATTGTGATTGCTGTGGTGATGGTGTAGTGGAAGTGAAATGCCCATTTTGTGCACAAGAATTTAATTTGACAATTTGACGGTTTAGATAAAAGTTTCTGCTAAATGCATAAATGTAAATGTATTATAAACAACAACGTATTCTGCGAAATTCACGGTTAGGTGATGTGTCGCCCTCCACATGTCGCGAAACGGGGAAATGTAAATTTGCCCGTCTTTTAGCCTCCCAAACACACACTATCACCATCCGTGCTCGGCACAAAGATAGTCCAAAGTACTGCTCCTGGGCAGTGCGTTCCCCATTTACGTACTCTTTCATAACATATGGGAGCAGTGGATATGCAGGGTCACCGAGTATGTACACTTGTATGGCCTCTTCATCTTTAATGATTTGCCTTGGAAAGGGAGGGATGTTTCCATTTTTCAAGGACAGTGAAGAGTTTGCAAAAATACGGGCGTCAAGCACACTCCCAGGCCATTTCACTACTATGTCCATGACGGAATATTTATAATCGCAGGTGGCTTGAATGTTTAAAGTAAACCTCCCTTTTCTATTGAGGTAATCAGTAGAATTGGCCGATGGTTGCTTAGTCTCTACATGCGTCCCATCCACAACACCTAGGCACTGAGGGAGGCCATGAGCTTCTTCAAATCCCTGCACAAGTGACTGGACAGCAGCGTCTGTTTTTGTCAGTTTGATATATTTAGGACCCAAGTCAACTTATGGCTCTACACACCTGTCTGATTATTATTGAAATGGCCGATCTAGACAGACCGAATGCGTTTGAAGTTTTACGTAGTCTACCCTCATCAGATAAATAGTATAGGGTGAGGGCAACTTTTTTAACTACACTGACCGGCGACCGCATGATCGTAGTCTGACCTTTTATGGAGGGATGAAGTAACTGCTAAAGAGACAGTAGTGATGAGCGCAACATTCGGAAGTGCTCATTACATTCCTCCGGGAGGACGTCTCAAAGTTTTCCCACCAGACAGCGGTTCACCCTGGTCGGATCCAAAACCGGTGGCGGCAACGTTGGCAGGCAATGTAACTTTGTCTTGGGAGTGAAAGCTTTAGAAGGACTGCTGACCTCCGTGCAGTTCTTTGCCTCTGCTCCTCGATATAAAAAAGTTTAGTTGTGTTTGTAAATACAAACAGGCCAAAAGGGTTTGCATTAACGCATTAATGAGCACTACCTTAAGGTATCTCTTTTTATCACTTCAGAAATCAGAAAATACTGTCAACACTTATAAAAAAACGATTTTCGCCACTTTCTTTGAATAAAATTCCCAATAAAACAGGCTATGAAATATGTATAAACAAACCCCTCAGTAAAATCCTAGACAAAGTAAATAGGAATATAAATAGAAAGTTTGATGTATGTAAGTACTACAGAAGTGGAGATTTCACGCTCAGAGCATGACATAAAACTCATTTTGAGAAAACGGCCTTGTGTTGTAAAATTTTATACAAATGTATTTGAAAGCACTATTTACAGACAAAATATCTCATCAAGACCTTAGCAACAACAACAGACAACATCCCAAACACATTAAAACTGAACCAGCATTGGCCTGAACAGAACTGTAGTAAAATACACCCGCACAGACACACACTGCTACTAAAACTTCCATCCTGGTTTGGTGGTTGTCCATCCTGCTTAACTTTGCCTAGTTAGCCTAACCATTTGTGTTTGCAGCCTAGTTCTCCATGCCTGCTCCATATTTAACCCCCTCATCCACTTCCTGCTTGTGTCTTTTAAGTTTTTTTCTGTGCTCAGACTCGCCTATGTTTAATGCTTTTCCCTACAAAGGTTTTGGACACCGCGCCCATATAACGAGTTGAGGCACTCGTTTGCGTTCTGAGTGCCTCCATGTTGCATTCGCTGCAGCAGGCTGTCACTCGACATGCGGTGGTATACTGAAATAAGCTTCTTCCCCACCTCTCGTGTTAAAATGTTTCCAGCATGGTGGTTATGGCTACCAGGTGTTTCCCCATTCTCCTCTGCCTCCCTGTACCAACACCAGAAGGTATTGCACCTGGTGTGCAAGGGGTTGTCATCAGTGGACATAAAGTGAAGGAGACTTGCCATATTGCTGCCTTCATCCCATCTATTGAACCCTGGTTGTTCAGAATTGCCCCCCTGTAATAACTTTGTAACGTTTTACATTTACTTGCAGTCAGCTTTCCCACACCCTTTCCTCCTAACTCAATTTTCTCAGTGCTGTTCCCATTCGCTTGTGAGCATGATTGATGCACTCCAATGTGAAAATGTCATGCCCAGGGTATGGGTTCAGTGCAACCACCTGCCTAAATGCTGCACTATCCCCATCTGACAGCATCTCAGTGTACCGCACCTGGTGGCGATTCACAGACCTGGCCCACATCCTCTTTGCTGACTCCTGCTCCATTGCCTTACTAGATCCTGCAAAGTTTTTAGCACAGTCATTGTGTGTCTCTCTCCAGCTGTGAAACTCCTGCTATGTTATTTTATTCTCCCGCTCGGCATTGTCCTTCAGGGCACAAGCATGACAATATGAGGATAGGACCTCGTAGTCTATCACCAGTCCTGAAAGGAGATCAATGCACCGACCAATTCCATAGTGAGAGGTGAAGCCTTTTTTCTGACAGGTGCCGTCAAAAGACACGCTGATTTTATTACTGCGTCTGCATCCTCCCTCAGCAACACTGCCACTTCTGGTCAACATCTGCGTAAGCCTGCCTGATCTGCTCCCTGGTCTTGTGAAGTGACTCCAGCCCTCTCTCAATTTGTGCCACTAAAATGAAATGTATAGCGTATCACAAACTGTTCACCTGGTTAAGTTTTGTTGATACAGTACACATGTCTTTTTACTTTGTGGCATGACACACAATAAGAATAACCTCTCTCCCTCGCATCCTTTGTAAGCTGCCTCCATGTCCTATCCAAATCACATACTTATTGTGTGTTATGTTTCTGCCACAAAAGGAAAAATAAATGTGTACTGGTAGGCTACATTATTTAAATAAATCTTTGTTCAATTTGACATCGAAAGGAAAAGTCTGTCCTATAAAAGTAAAACTGACCACATAATACAAAATACTGAATGAAATATTACTTTATTATTTTGTAACCAGATAGATTGAGGCTACAGTGGAGCCAGCAGTAATATAGGGGAGGGGGGAGAAGAATGCGACTCTTCATTAGTTTTTGAAGTTTTCAATAGTGCCACCAATTTTACAGCTAGTGAGAGAGATGCATTTCTTGCTCCCCCATAGCTTAAAGTTTTCTTTATCTAAACCCTGTTTCCAAACTCTCTTGTCATGTATCTGATTTCAGATGAAGTGCAGGAATCCCTAACACCTTAACTATTTTCTTCAGAGCAGCATACCCCATCAATAACTAATGCGCTAAGAGCACCATTCGCACATTCACATCAAACGCGACGTCGTTCCTGGTTCCGTCTTGAAGACAGGTAGATGTGTACACACTTTTGCGGTACCTCTCTCTTTCACACAGACTGCACTCAAGTAGCAAACTGCTGCAGAACCCATGATTCTGCGGATCTATATTTATTTTAAGGCCTGTCCCTATGCAATTAGGACAGATTAACCCACTGACCAGTTCATTCAGACACGCTACATGAACGATCAGCCTCTGCTGTGTGGCGCGTTGGTCACCCGCGCTATCTTCTAACTTTCTGAATGACAATTTACGTTTGGATGCACTTCATTATCTATTTCATTAGTTGGTCTCGTTTGTGTTCTTGCTAGTGATAATTGTTGTTGTCTTTTGAGAGGGTTTTGTCCCCGCTGAAAGCTAAACAAGGGAGTGTCAGAACACGTCACGTGATGCATTTGAACGAATCACATTGTCAAAAATGAACACCAGCCAATGGGATTTCCTTTTGAGGTCTAAACCCTCCTTTATACTTTCACGATTGGTGGTTGATACAAAGGAAATTACCATGTTTGGATCCGATAATACTGTGCAGGAGAAAGCGAGCTTTACAACTATATCATTGATGACATGGTGCAGACAACGGTCGCAGTACTGTACGTTACGTTAGAATGCTAACTTTTGTTGAATTTGTGAGAAATCTGCCGACGCAAAGAGACAAAGTGTACTAAAATAAACACCTTAATGTGTATTTTGGATGTTTGCTTTTAATTAGTTTGAAAATAGACATGTTTTAGAAGCAAAATAGCCCAAAAATCTCAAAATTGACCAGTCCATGATAAAACTATATTTTTGCCTGCCTTGTCTGGCAATCCATGATCAGTAAGCAAACTAACTGTAAACATAGGACGCTCACATGACGTGATGTATTTTAAGTCGCATACTTTGACGTTTGAGTACCTAAAACTCCCGTTTGACCTAGTGCACACGCAAACACAAAAACTGAGTTTTCAGAAGTCTCCACTTTGGCCAGTTTTTAGAAATGATCATTTTCCGTGATAAAAACCTGTGTTTTCGTGTAAATGAAAGCCCAAACCGCGTGAAAATATATGCGTTTTTCCTCCGTGTAAACAAAGTCTGAACCTCCGTGTGAAATAGGAGCTGCTCACGTTACATTACATTTAGTCATTTAGCAGACTTACTGTAAGTACAGGGACATTCCCCCGAGGCAAGTAGGGTGAAGTGCCTTGCCCAAGGACACAACGTCAGTTGGCATGACCCGGAATCGAACTGGCAACCTTCGGATTACTAGCCCGATTCCCTCACCGCTCAGCCACCTGACTCCCATGTTCGTCTCCCATTTCCTGACAGAGCAAGGAAAACAGGCGTGCATTTACTATTCTGATCCTAATTAATGGCCGTGTCTTGATAAAATTGACTATTTGCACTGCCTGCTTTAAAATTGAGTCCAGACACTCAGGCATTTTTTGGGATGCGAGAGATTCGCGATGAATCATGCAGTGGATCAGTGAGTCCGTGCATATCCCCACACATTTATCCCAGGATATGCCTGCATCCCTTATATACCCATCCAGAACTTCAAACAATGCCTCGCCATTTGTGTGCGCTGGAAGAGACCGACAGAAAAGAATGTCCTCCTCGATATGACAATTTTTAAGATATCTGACATGGGTAAGGAGCTGGGCTAGCCCTGCAAACATCAGTTGTTTCATCAAGCTGCAGGGCATAGTACTGGCTTTGCATGATGTTAGCTAGCAATTTCTTCCTAAAGTCGCTTGCCATGTCGGATATCCGGTGGCTAACGGTGTCATTAGACAGGGGGATGTCACCAATCTGCTGGGCAAAACTCTCTCCAAACATGATTTGACATATGTCTTTGGCAGCAGGCACGATCAGCGCCTCAGCAATGGTGTGAGGTTTTCCTAATATTTTTTTTTTTAAACAGACATCTGTTTGACACTTGTGTGTTTGCTGATGTTGCTTTTTTGTTGGGCAAGATAAGTTTAGTTTGAAAACATATAAAGGTTTATTTTTTAATGTTGGTTGTTTGGTCTCCAAATGGCGCCTAAGCTCACATGGCTTCATGCAATCATTAGCCAGCAAGTCTATGCAAATTACACACTGGGGCAGCGGTTCAGAATCTGTTCCAGCCACCGTAAATCCAAATTGAAGATAGCTACCATCATATTTACGTGTTTTAGACTTTTTAGGGGTTGGTGCCAACGTCGTCGCCACAACTCCTTTTTGCATGCGTGACAAACTTATCCATTTTAACTACTAATATGGAAGTATGTCTACAGTCACTGACTTCTGTAAGGTGACTTAAGTGTGACAGTGAGTATAGCCTATATTAGAATACAAGGACAAATAAATTGTTCAAATTTGAAATAAAGGAGAAGCTTATAAGTGATTGGTCCGTGGAAGAACTGCGTCGACATGCGCAGCTCATTCCCCTGTATGTCAGCTACAGTGCGGTCACGGAATGTGCCGCTCCGACTTTCGCCACTCACTGAACATAGACGCAGAGGGGAAATGCAGAAGCAGAGGGAACGCAGTTTGTAATACCTTGAACTACTTGTTTTTGTACTACTTTAAATGCAATAACAAATACACTGTGACAATGGGTGTCAACCTGCCTTTGACCATTCTTGCTCTGATTTAACCCATAGAGTCAAATAACTGTAATTCTATTGGTATTGGCCTTACTTGGTTCATGTTGATACACTGTTCAGTTTCCCTTCTTCCTTTAAACCACAGGGGAACTGTTTTGGTTGTTTGACAAATATTTAACCCCCTACAGTTCTGGTGACCCCGACGTGATATGTTTCGAGCAATTCAGTTACAGTTTGGTAAACCGGCGTCTCAGACCATGGTGCGGTGAGTACGAATTTATAAATGTACATTAATTATGTTCCGCCTGCTTCCGTTGGTACAAGCCTATTACTAGTTTCTGATATTAGCTCCTGCATAAAATGAAGAAAAATGGAATGGGATACTGAAGTAAACAAATGGTTTTAACCTATGGGGAAAAGTTAGCGTTAACCGAACGTTATCTGAATTGAGCAAGAAAGACAAAACTGATTTTACGCTACCTGAAATCATTGAACATTGGAAAACAGTAGGAGTCCATAAAAAGAAAGCAGAAAAGAAACAAATATTGAAGCTTACTGTACATTTCATTGGCAAATGTATTCTCAACTCTGTCCTCAAAGCAGCGAAACCTTTTTGTGCCACAAGGCAATACACCGCTAACAAAAGCAGTAACGAGACCACCCATGATGACTCACATTCTACTGGGTGTTCAGACACAGCCAGTAGAATTGGTGCGCACATTCCCAAACCGCCTTCTACAAAGAACCGTCGTGGCGGTTGGCGACCGAGGTAAACACCAAGCCCCAGCAGCCCATTACTAGACAGTCTAACTTCTGTAAAAGACAAGGACACACCGAAATGCGATGTTGGGATCTTGGAAGAAGTATTCTGCCCACAAGCTTGTTTTATTCAAACAACAAAGTTATATTTTGTCGTGCTTGTCTACGAAGTGGCCACACTGAGTCCAAATGTTGGGATCTGGGAACGGGTAGGCTTCCTCTATTTTACAGGCAGCATACGCTGGGGGATACATCGGGCAAAAATACCTTTGACTCAAGACGTGCAATTCTATCTCTTACATTTACTTAATTCAGTTCCAAGTTGTGAGATTGCTACATTCCTACTGTATTACCCCCTGTATTTAGTCTTTGATGTAGTTCAAAGATTCAGTTGTGGTCAGTGTATTTGTTGCTGCGCCAGTTCCTGTAGCATATGCACAGTGCATATGTTTTGTCCATCCATGGGTTCCTATGTTGGTTTGTGTGGATGAGTATTGGGTATTGTGGATTGGTTGACCACTCCAAACTTAACAATTTTCATTGTTAACCAAGTGCTGTGCTTCAAGTGTGTTCTGCAACAGGACAAGGATTTTAGTAGCAGGAAAATGCTAAACAAGGAACATCTGCGTGCCAATAGACAAAGCTCCTTCCAAGTGATCCTCTGAGAAATAGCCATGATCCAAAAGTGATTCTCTGAACCAAATTCCTCTCTCCTATGGGTGCAGGTTAGCACACGATGAACACTGCAGCTTTTGTTTGTCCTTTTGTGTCCAAGAGGGAGGATTGTAAAGGCCGAAATATGCTTCTGCGTCTCCGTTTACGGTTGGGCGGGCGCACGGATACGGACGGATAGACTTCGTTTATGGTTCTCCGTAGGCTGTGGGTGCTGAAAACAATTCACCGCCAGAAGAGTAAGTGGCGCAACGTTTTTTTGTAAGTCGTCGTGGAGTGTTTATTTATGTAGGTTATCGAGAAGTCGGAGCAAATTTACAAATTAGCCGTTTCATCAATAAAATACGCACATTTTCAGCAACTACACTGCCCATTTCTCGTCACATTTGAATTCAGATGCTGATTTACATGTACTGTTTAGCTGAAATATGAATTGTAAAAACTTACAGCAATGGCGGTCAAAGGATTCTGTTCGTCCTGTTTATCACAGCAACCCCGCCCCTGACGCAAGCGGTTCTTAATACTGACCAATCACAGCCAAGGGGGTCTCCGTAGCTCGCCGAAATTACGACGGATAGTTAGAAAATTCAGGAGGTGCACGTCGAGCTCTCCGGTGCTCTCCGAGGGCTGACGGAGAGCTCGTAGAGGGCGTGCCTCGGAGACGAGGGCATTCCCATGTGTCCGTTTTTCGAAAAATGCAGAAGCACGTCCCACCTCTCATATGCTGAAGTCTGGAGTTTCTGGACAGTCTCAACTTGATGGCTCTCACACCCCATTCAAAATTTGGTCTGATTGATTGGTTTTGTGTATAAAGGAAATTGTAACCCTACCGGTGTGAATTTGGCCTACAATATGGATTTTGACTATACCATGTAAGCGCGGTAGAGCCTTCCTGGTTTTTGGGGGGGCACAGACCCATTCACACCAGGCACGGCATAAGATTACCGTACAGAGCTTTAACGCAACTTTTGCAATCAATCTACGTAAACATAGCAAGCAATATTATGCAATCACTTTTGGGCTTTACCCTTCAGTTGTATATGACACAACGTTCAACGTTTAGCCTACAAAGACTTGGAACGTCAAAAATGTTGCATGGATGAGTGAAGCCATGTGTAGCGGGGTTTGCTCGTTTAAGATAAATAAAGTATTTCTATGATAAAGTATCCTGATATAATGGGACACCACCTCAGAATGTGTTTAAAGGGGCTGAGGAAACCTTGTTTAATAGCCTTCGTAATAATCAGTCTAATCTTAAATAATACATTCTATGAAAGTAGATCAGATTAGATAACATGAGGGATAACGCAAGTATTATACACAATGATTTATTTAAGAACATGTAATTATATAATGAACAAATACCAGATAAGTTATGGGTTAGTCTTGAGTTTGAATAGTACAGTACACTATAATGAAAGCGGGATACACAATGGCTGCTCAACCTCCCCGTCGCCGCCCGGTTCCTGTCTCTTTCTTCGACTCGTTGGTCGTCGCCTGCCGCCACCGCCACCAGTGTCTGGACTCCGTGGAGGGATTCTTCTCGGATGTCCGGCAGGCGCCCGCTGATCTATGATTCCCCACGGGGTCTAAGCTCCAAACTTTGTATTACAATTACCAGTCCGTAATAAACATCACTCTACTCATACTTGGTCTCTCCTGATTGAAGTTCCGTTGTTCCAGTAAGTCAGTAAGTTGCTGATTTAGAAGAATAGGTTAGGAGTGACACATTCACTTCAGGTTTATTCCTACGAAAAAGCGGGTGATTGTTCGACGTGGGTTTTAATAATCCACAATAAAAGAGGGGTATCTTTGTCAACGTGAAATTGTTCATTGGTCAGTTACTCCAGCTGGGCGTTGTCCTGAGATTCACGTATAGGTGTGAAATGGCCGGTAACTTTGGGTTCAGTGTTTGAAATGTTCATTCATTGCTTATACTTCAAAATATAACAATACAACATTCATAAATGATTTTATTAAAGGGGTCATTGATTGCAAAACCGAATTTACCTTGTCACAGTTGAATAACGACAGTTCAGTGGGTAAAATTGACATTTTGTGTGAACCCCAAAGTCCATTGACACCTCTTTCCTATGTAAATCTAAATATTAAAAATGTTGCTGTAAATTTAAATTTAGCTGTAAAACGGTAGGTTTTGAGAAAGCCACCGAATTGATGTCAGTTGGTGGCTCCACCTTTTTTGGCTCTGGTCTGTACCTTTGTCACGCCCCCAAATTTGCTGCGCGCTGCTCTGTGTACTTCCAGGGAATTACAAAGAAGAACGTTTTTCAAGGATATTGAAAATGGACAGTGGACAATTTACAGTCGTAAATGCAGTGTTCCAGGCTGTACAGGGAATGCTGACACTTTTCAGAGTCTTCCCAAGGAACCAAACACTCGACGGGCTGTGATGTTTGTCTATGAGAAGATCCCTGTGCAGTTCAACCCTCAGTTACATACTTGCTCGAACCATTTCACAGAGGACAGTATTGAAAACTTGGGACAATGTAAAGCAGGATTTGCCATGAAGCTGTTACTTGAAATGCAGCGTTTCTGCAAATGTTGTGTTTTGGGCTAATGCTGCGGTGTTCTCAGCTAATGCTGCTGTGTTCTCGGCTAATGCTGCTGTGTTCTCGGCTGATGTTGGTGGTGTGAACCAATGCTGTCGTGTTGTCACTTAATGTTGTGGTGTTTTAAGTAGTTGATTGTTTTTGTTAATGTCGTTGTGTTGTGTGTTAAAGTTGTTGTGTTTTCAACTTTTGTTTGCTTCGCTAATGTTGTTGTGATGTGCCCCCGTGGGCCACCGTAGACACACCTGCCATAACCCATCCAAATCCGAGTGCGGTAGACTAGCCAACTAATTAAGAAAAACAAATATATGGTGATATATACTGTTACCGTCCATGCCAAATTATACCATCATATACATTTTAGGCCATTCCACCCAGCCCTAAGTCCCACCACGATTCTAGCTGAGCATCAGTGCAAAGGACAACAAAGCTGACTAAGTATTTATCTAGCTAACTGGCTTGTAGCAGCTAGTAGCTGGCTACCAGCTGGTAGACTTGGTGCTTTGGACAACTAGCTAATACTTTTGCTAATAGCTAGCAGACATAATTACTAATACCATTATTTATGCTCACCTGGACGACAACCAGCTGCAATCATAGTCTACCGCTCCATGCCGGAGAAAGTAAAATTAACTAATACAGTTAATACTATGGGGGGACTCCTAACCGGAAGAACAAAGTTTATCAAGCTACAGTATCTACATATGATAGTTTCACCTTGGGCTGTTCCTGTGGCCATTTTACATTTACATTTAGTCATTTAGCAGACGCTCTTATCCAGAGTGACTAAGTACAGGGACATTCTCCCCAAGGCAAGTAGGGTGAAGTGCCTTGCCCAAGGACACAACGTCATTTTGCACGGCCGGGAATCACACCGACAACCTTCTGATTAATAGCCCGACTCCCTAACCGCTCAGCCATCTGACCCCCAGATGGTTGTGTAGATTTTGTTGTGTAGCCAGTCACAGACTGGCAATACAGTAGGCCTACCTCCCGGAAGCTAACTAGCTATCGAACAAAAAGCTGAAAAATATCCGCAAAAACAAAGCAATTCCACCCTGGGCTTTATAAAAAAAAATTGTCAGGCATAGCTAGCTATGCAGGTAGTAAAATGACTTGTCTTCACTAAGTCGGTCTCCACTGACTCGCAGCTTGTTGTACAGGCCTTGAAATGGGAAACTATAATAATAAACTAATTCCGTAAAAAGGAACATTTGCGGAGATACAAGCAACGCAATTGGGTTCACTGTGAAGTTCCCGAATTGACGTTTATTAACCACACGATACACAGGCTACTAGCCAAACAGCTGCCCAACCCCCCTCCATGCCCCTCCGCCAACCACCAGGATGCCTGGCATCCGAACATTCCGGGCATTCCCGGGATTGGCAGACAGCAGGTTGATTGGCATGTCGGACCCCGCAAACACTACTGGTAAACAACCAACTAACAGCCTAACATATACGTCTTTCTGTGTGGGTCGCTGCACGATTTTTGTACTTTAACTGCTAAGATTCCTTGATGATATGCCATATCAACCTATTAACGTAACAAAAGATTAACACACTGCAGTCAGATAGCTACCCTGTTTGCTATTGTATAATGCCTGTTTGAAATACGTATTTCAGAGTAGGGCTAGCCATGATCTAGTAACTTAAAGGCTGGTAGTTGATTGAAGATAATAATGGGGATATGTTTAAGATTGGACTCAAATGTGGGTAATTGGATGTGTAGGCCTACATGTTATTTTTGCTTAGGGTTCACTTCAAACATTCAAAGAAAGGGTGAGATAGCAGACTTCTTCAAAAAGCTGAGCTCACTTTAAAATGTTGGTTGTTCATTCATGAGTGTTCTTGTGTTGATGGCTTTTTTTGTGTGAGTATACACTAATAGTTATGTTTTAATGTAAAAGATTCATCAAAGGATCTAACATCTAACCTGGTTAGACCCAGATTATATATTCATGAAAACAGAGTGACCAAAGTCTCTCCAGTTTGTGAGTAAAGTACAGTGTGTTTAAGAAATGAGTTGCAATTCAGATGTAGACACAGTCTATTCATAGTAAATGTAGAATTTGATTAAAGTAACCCTAGTGGACCATATTAGGCCACACTGAAGAACTCAGGCTTAAGTGAATTTCTATTTCTCAACAGCAATCATATGAATAATTTACACTGTTTAGATGCCAGGCTAAGGTTACACACACATTTTCAGTCTTGGTCTATGGACCCGCTGAAGTAGCCCTGGCCACCCCATATATAAAAGTCTGGTTCCGCCACTGATTGTAGGCAAAACAATTACGAGGCTGGGGGAGGTGGGTAATATATAATAATAACCTTGCATTGACAACTGATATATTGTCTTACCTGTATTGCTTGGGGTCACTCGGAGACTTTATGATATCGCTGTCTCCTATGTGATTGTCTACCACTCCATACTCCGACGCCTGGATCTCATCCCCAGGCACTGGCGCAGCTTCAGACACTAAGGAACCAGGTGCGCCATCGGCGCCTTTTGACTTTTGGTTCGGAAGCATTCTCAGCAGAGACGAGGCTTTTGCACTGCGGGTTGACAACACTGTGCCACCATAAACAGGAAAATCCCAGCCAGCGAAAATCTATTGCCCAAAAAACGATCCAGCGCGTCACTGTGAAGAGAGCATAAATGATTTTCTATCTTGGACTGTAGTCTACCAACTAAGCACAACTGACTAAGCTACAAAAAGCACCACTACATAATTCCTACGTTCTCTTTATTTGATCAGCTGAGCTGCCATGTCCTCAGCCACAATGAAGTACCCCTGGTCAGCGACAGCAAAGCGGCATAACAATAAGCCTATTCATTCGCTGTGGTCTGGTGGTTTCGCCCAATTTAGCTCTGTCAGTTAAAATCCTACATAGTATTCTCCATCACTACCGAAACTCAGACTACATTTGATGTTGCCGGTAGAAAACCAGCTACAACTAAGGTATAGGCGAGTGAGATTTCAGCTCCAATGAGCGAATCCAAATAGCACTACAAATAATTAGAATGCAGCTTGTCTAAAAAGAGTTGCCTGACTTGACAGATTTCACTCAAAGTTCAGTCCGACAGATTCAAGGCTCACAGCATATTGGTTATAACAACATTTTAGAACGTTCTAACTTCTAAAACACAAGTTATTTGAGTCTATTACAAAGGCACAAACGGTTTAGGTGCTTAACTGAGGTAAAGTTAGTTTTAGGTTGGATATTCCACAGATATTCCCCATTCATTTTTCTTGAGTCTGATAAAAACAGTTAGGGGCCGTCAACAAAGTGACACATTGGTTTATTAAAATGACAATAGCTCTTTATCAATTGATAATATCTTATTATCATTTTTTTTTTTTACAGATTCTAGCTAACCAAATAACAATGACACGTGGTACAGACCCTTAGATTTAATCAGCACTGACCTGAAACTACTTTCAGACTATCCAGTAGCTACCCTTGTAACGCACACCAAGTAGGGTTAACACGTTAAGGCCGATAGAGCCGTTTTCCAAAAAATGACGTTTTTAGCGTGCGCATAGGCTACTTATTTTAATGTTGTGAAACGTTAACAGCATATCTAAGATTAATTCATAGGAATGTCCCTGATAAAAAAAAAAGAGTAGTGCAAGTCATGACTGAATGTTTCTTCTTTTCTTCCAACCAAAACGATCAAGTTCATGATAATGACAGAGTTACGTGGACCGGGATGGTTGTTTGGCTATCGATGTTTACGTTTAACACGCAATTTATGCTTTTGCATAAGTAGCCTACTATTTGCTACATGCTTCGATACCCAAATAAATGTCCTGGTGCACGTAACTTTGTCAGGCTATTGCATTTTGTACTTCTGTCGATCAATTTCTTATTTGGGTGTGCTGTGCCTTCGGCAAGGGCACAACCTTTGTTCTCACACATATATATTTTAATAATTTTTTTTTTTTTCTTTTTGCCCCCCTAAAACTCAGTCAATATTTGGCCTACATAGACAACCTAGGTGTCCAAAGCTTCGTCTTGGTAGCGATTGAGTTGCTTCTATTGGGATTTACATTCCGTTGCATGGTTTAGGCTCAAATTAAGTTTTTGTGGCGAAAAGTGAAGCTAACGGTGGCTAATTTGCTAGCCACAGTCACTGACGTTACTAACGTCAGGAAAACACGCGTGACTACCTGCATCTGTTAACTTGGGGGATAGCTAGGCTAACTATAGCTTTACTGCAAGGCAGCTGCAGAAACGCCACAAGCAAAGAGGCCAGGGTGATAACTATTTACTCATTTTACTTTGTGATATGACACACAATTGTGATGTGTAATGTACAATATAAGATGATATTATTAAGGAAGTACATCTACTTTCGGAAACAGTAGTCTACTATTTCACTGAAGTATTAGCATCATGACATTAGCCTGTGTTGCCCGGGCAACACATACGACAGTGGTCTATGATGTATCTGTTTTCAATCGTTAAAATAAACATTCCTCACATATACATTTTCGTTGTAGGATTTATTATGACATTAGATTACAAGTAAACGATTTGTGGGTGAAATTATCATTACCTGTGGTTTCAATCCAGTGTATCACTGCAACGCTGTAGCCTACGCGAGACACTACAAAAACATCTACACAGCTGTAGGAAGTCAAACGGCGACAGAACATGTTCGGCACTCCCCTTACTTAAATCAAAAGTCTATCTAACTACTAACCTGAACTTCATTGCCACAGCCTAAACTTTGTCAATCTGTTCATGAAAATAATTAATTTCAGCCTAAACCGTACAACGGAACGTTAAATCCAATTCAACCAACGCAATCGCTACCGAGACGAACACAGCAGTAGTCTAGTACTGTACCGTAGTAGTAAAATTTACCGGGGCAGCTTCTCCACACAGGGCTATATCGCATTTTGCGTTGTTACTGACAATGATCGCTACCAGCGAGCTTTTTATGAATGAGCGATTTTCAACTAAATAAATGTCAAGCTTATTTACGTTTTGGGGGGCATATTTTCAGTTAGCAGATGGTACTGTTTGAATCGTGATTCCATCTTCTACTGCCGGTAACGTCGTAGAATAATCTTCAAAGGGGGTTCTTTATTAATGAATGAATGCAATGAGTAGGCTAAATGCATGAAAATATCACGAGAAGGGAAAAACGTAAAAGGACGTTTAAGTCATAGAGATTAGGTCAATTTTTACACCGGTCTGCCAAATTTATTCGTTTTGATTCAACGATGAGGCTGCCTCTTGCAGGGGAAATGAGAAGACATCTATTTAATTCTACACTTCACTCGTATTTTCAGTTGTAAATGAGCAGCAAAAAGAAATACTTTTAAATCTATGTAATCTTTATAAATAATAAGTATGCATTTTTATATAAAATACAGAAATGTCAGTTGTAAAAATGTCATTAAAAAACAGACCCCTGTGCAACCGACGCAAGCAAGCACACCCTACAATTTCCCCAGAAATTGTACCCTGTCTAGTTCTTGTTAGTTACTGCATCCATTCAGCGACAAAGTGTAGTACCAGTACCAACCATTTCCGTTTGGAGTTAATGTAATGTGTTTTTGAGTTAATGTAATGTCGTTTCCCATTTGGGGGAGCGTGTCTTTGTATTGAGGGAAGGAGAGCAAGTCATCCTATCTGGGGGGAGTTGACTCGTATTTGGGGGGAGTGTTTTCATTTCGGGGATGCACTCATGTTAGTGGGTGTGATTTGCACTTCAGGGCCACCGTATATACCTAATTAGGCACCTGTTACCCTCCTCTTTGTTGCACGTGTGTTCCGTTGCTGCGTCTCGTTGGTCCACAGTGAAATTGTCACCTCCCTTCTTTCTGTTTTCCCCGTGCGTTTTCTCTAAACCCCAAAGTAAAGTTCAAACTCATCTTTGACTTGACAGTTGTACATTAACATTAGTTTGACAATGAGTGGGTGCAGTCATTTTTATTCTTGAATTCGCATTTAACAATATAGTCAGCTTCATTATATTCAGATTTTAACCTTTGTGGGATTTTTGGGGGGATTAGCTAAATTATACATTTTTGGGAAGGTTATTGTATAAGGAGTCAGAAAATCAATGTTTGCATTTGCCCAGATGTCTGTGACGGCCATATTGAATTAAAACAAAATGGCCACCGTAAAACTTTAATTTATAATATCTCGGCTTCTGAAAACACTGGAATGTTGATTTTAACTGCTAAACCCACATTTTCAGGGTCAAGGAATCCAATGGTGCTAGTTGCACTTTACCATATTAACCCTTCCAGGAGGCGATTAAGGTGGTCAGGGGCCCCTAGGCTGCTCTTTGTGGGAGCCCCCCCAGAACAAGAGATATATTTAATTACTCATATAATTACTCATATAATTAATTACCCCCCCCCCCCCCCAAAAAAAAACAAAACAAATACACACTCAACTTCCCAAGCTCGCCCTTTCCCATCTCAGTGGCCTGACGAACTTTAACAGTAGTGTCAACTTTTCGAAAATGGCCTCAAGAAGACAACAGGAGTCAGGGGCAGAAATAAGAAAGAGAAAGAAACTGCAAAATGATGCCCGTGCATCACTTTCAGGTAAGTCCATGTTTACTCATTGTTAAATACGGGAAATGTGCTGCTAATTTAAATGGTTAGCCTATGCATACACCTCGAACTAGCTGACGTTATTGCTAATGTTAGCACACTCAAATATGTTAGGTGCAAGCTAAATTGAGATTTTAATGTTAAACTTTATCTATGCATTTTACAAGTAACTGACGCCAGCTAGCTGTTACTTTACTTTACATTCTATGATGCTTTTATATTCGATTTATCAAATAGTTTTTAAATTAGTAATAAAGGTGGAGAGCTCCTTGGCTGCATGCTTTCAGTTTTAAATGTTTATAATTTGGAAAACCAGGCTAAGAAACGTAAGGGTGGGGCTGAAGCATTAAGAGACAAAAATACATCAACTTCACTAGACAAGGTTCTACCAATTGAAAAACGTCTGTTTATTTTACACGAAGCTCAAAAACTATTTTGCGCTCAAATAAAGGCCAAAAAATGTAGCTCGCATTACGTTGGGAACTCCATAACTAGCATCACATCAGACACAGAATCTGGATGCATTGGCAGGGCAGCTGTGGTGGCGTATACGGGGGCCGGTTCTGGTGGGCCGGTCTGGATCAAAGTCCAGGGCCTATTTTTACTCCCAGTCCGTCCCTGCCAAGCCCTGATCAACCACCGTCAACCAGCTGTTTAGGGACAGATACACAGCAGAGAACCACCACCTCTGAATAGGTGTTACATTGTGATTCTGCTGTTGTGTTAGGCTATTGGTATTGAGTTATATGTTTGGTAATAAAATGTTAAACTAGCAAAAACAATCAGGGTTCTTTAGCTACAGGACACTACACTGCCAAAAAGCGTGGACAGAAAAGAAGCACAGAAATGGCTGAGCCAGACCCCTCAACATCTGGGGCCTCATGTATTAACGTTGCGTACACACAAAAAGCACGCACACGGTGTGATGTATTAAGATTTACTTGACGTGAGAATGTGCGGGCCATCACGGAAACTTTTGAGCAGACGTGAGAATGTGCGGACCGTCCGCAAAGTCGCAAAGTGCCGAAACTCACTTAACACTACAAAATAAAGTTTCCACTTACTGTCATACGTCTATGACGTTGACTATTCAAATCACATTTTCATTTTTTTACCTTCTTTTTTTTTCATTAATGTGGATGATCACATCAAAATGCCAAAACCCAAACGGGAAATGCTAGCTCTATGTAGGCTACTGTTTAATCCGCCACCACTTAATAACTTCTGTCAAACGAAACGACAAATTCACTCAGGAAATCATGCTGTTACGATGCGCCACCACACGTTTCTTAATTTCGAGTTTTACATCGGACCTTTTTTTCTTAATTTCTGCCATGGTCCGGTTCTCCGAACCCACAGCATTTACGGCCCTTTAATAATAATTGTATTTGTAATGCACTTTATATTTAGCTAAATCTCAAAGTGCTTCAGGTAAAAAAAAGAAAGGGCGCATGCGCCTGACAGTTTACTTCGCCGACTTTCTTATGTTGCTAATGCCTGATGACAGACCGACAAACAGGAAACATTTTCTCGCCTCCAGCTCTATTGTTAGAACCTCAGTCTGTGAAATTGTTATTTTGTGTTCAGACATTTTAATTCAGTCAAAGAAATGACCTCAGGAGCGCATTTATAGGCTATCTGCATATTCATTTATGGGAGGAGGCAAGGCGGGTCAGTGGCTCATTCACGTGCGGTCAATCTCACGTTGATTGTGATTTATAAAGGAAAGGTGCACAGGACCTGGCGTATGACCGGTTTTATACATGTGAATATTTCTGTGCGTAGGTACTTTTCGAGTTTTGACCATATGCCATCTTCTGGTATGAAAGCAGCGCAATCCTTTATACATGAGGCCCATGGTTCTTCATTGCCATTCACACGATCCCATACAAATCCACTGGATAAGGAAGAGTGCTTCTTCTGCCAAAAGGACAATGGCCAGCCACTGTAAAAGATCAGGACTGAGAGTGCTGGTAAAGATCTCAAAGATGCTGTGGAAAGGTCCCATAATACTGCACTGAAGTCAAGGCTGAACACCTGCATTTCACCTGGTGATGCACATGCAATTGATGTGAAATACCACAAATCTTGCTGGAGAGAAAATGTGTTTCACGCTCTTTGAAAAACTACCACTAGCAAAACTGCCGAAGAACCCTTTCTACAAAGGTCGAGTCTTCTTGAGCTGATAAACCTTATTGATGTTGAAACACGAAACCAAACGTACCTTCATATGGATGACATTGAAACCACATCTCAATTTGATTGGTTCAGAAGTCTTGGAAACTCATGTACCTGCATTCAGCAGAAAATGTCTGAAAGAAATATTCCTCACTGATTTGCCACACCTGATGTCTGTTTGTCCAAATAGAAAGAGGCCAGCAGTCCTCTACCCCCCAGATGCATGTGAAGAGGACATGGTTACTACCACAATGACAGCTGGCAAGGAGGAGGAAATAATAAGGAAAAGTATTGCAACCTTTACCAAGACCAAGGAGAGAAATGTCATAAAGGTATCTAGTGATATTGGCGATGTTCCAGCTGAACTACACACCTTAATACATTTGATAATGGTTGGGCCTGTTGAAAAGCTGCAAACTGAAAAGAGAACCAGAGTTGTTGACCGAGCAACCCTGAGCCAGAATATCATGTATGGGTTCAAATCCTGTGCACAGGTAAAGTACATGCCGAGCAGTGAAGCAGCATCATTCAGGTCACCCCAGGCACGAGAGAACCCACAGGTTCTGGGACTAGCACTGACTGTCCACCACGACACACGCAACAAGAAGCTAATGAATCTTCTCAATGTTCATGGCTACTCGGTTTCACATGGCCGTGCCCTTCTCATGGAAACTGCTTTCGCCAATGCTGTTGTAGAAAACATCAAAGCGCACCAAGGCCTCTATGTACCACCATTCCTGAAGAAGGGAACCTTCGTGTTTTCTGCATTAGATAACAGACTTTAACACAGGACACTCCTGATGGAAAAGTAACCACTCACGGAACGATCACTGCAGTGTACCAGAAGGTTGATCCCAAAAGAACCTGTTGCAGAACCTCTGAACCTTATTCTTATTTTTATATATATTTGTATATATTTTTTATTTTATATTTAAATTGTTGTATTCTTAGATTGTTTAGTTCTTAAAAATAGTTAAACTTTTGTACTTTTACTTAATTTAAGATTCGTATATGTTTAGTGATTTGCACCTCCCAGCCACAGTAAATTCCGTATTTTTTATAACATACATGGCGCATAAACAGAATTCTGATTCTGATCATAGGTGATGCAAAGAGTCTATCAGTCACTCCCTACCATGTAGAGATGCTTCATTGTGACAAGCCGAAACCGCAGCTTACCAAGAGGTCAGAACAGTTTGCCATCATCCAGGGGATCTCAGAATCCTATCAGCTGACACAGCTAGGATGGGTTTTTGCATTTGCTTTATCAAGAATGAAAGCAGAAGAAACTTCCAGCAACATTCCAGTCTGGGCAGGATACACCTCACTGCTGTCTGAAAGCCTTCCCTTGACACAGGTTGGAGCTTTGCCACTACTCCCAGAGGTGGCACACGAGTGGTCAACTCTGCTGACTGTGATCATGCAAGCAAATAAGCTGAGGAAGTTGGCAGTTGGGAAAGATCACCCCACGGTCATTACCTTTGACATGGCCCTCTATGAGAAAGTGGTGAAGCTCCTAGATGCCAGACCTGACTTGAAACAAATTGTTGTTCCCAGACCGGGTGACTTGCATGTTGTCATGGCAGCCCTCAGCTCTTGGTGCCTCCATGGAGAACTCGGGCATAGATGATGCCTGGATGGAAGCTGATGTGTATGGTCCTGCGACAAGGCAAATCCTGAAATGCACACACTATAAGCGAGCTCTCCATGCCCACATCTACTCATATGTAGCACTCTCTGAAATGGCTTTGGAGTTCTTCAAGGACAACTCACAACTGAAAGATGTGTGCCTGAAGGCTACAGAGGGAGTAGAAGCTGCCTGCTCTGAAGGAAAAGACACAAAGGCTGAATCCATGAAGCAAGCAAACAGCACCCTCTTGGAAGCCTTGACTACTGCTGAGGTCATCACAGCATTCCAGAAATGGAAGGAACAGAAATCCCAGTGTAGAGGTTTGAAATCTTGAGATATGCAATGGCTTACGCTGTAACTATCTAACATTATTCCAAGCAGCTAATCCCATTTGTAATGTCCATTGAAAACCCATCAACACAGTCCAATAAATCCGCCTCCGCAACGTTGTTGAAATAAAAGATGAAAATCTCCAGTTTTTATTCCTTGGTTTCCGATTTACAAGAGAGAATGTGAGTTGACTAATACACTTATTATAGTTGCTAATGAGATAAAAAGTTTTTGATAGAAATAGCTAGAAGTTAGCAGTTAACAGGTAAGAAAACCGTTTGCTTCCAAAGCTCTCAAGATCTGAATCACACATAATGAAAATCAACGTAACGTAGCCGGAGTTGGCTGGTTCTTAACCCTTTGACGCGTACGATCACACCAGTGTGATCAGTTCTGGCTGGGCCCAGGAGCGTACGATCACACAGGTGTGAGCAGAACGCGTCCTTCGAACATCCAGTTTTGTTTATAAACATCACAATAGAGAGTCAAACATTAGCCTACGTGTATATTATAAACATAAGACTCAATTTACTGTATATTTTGAGAAAGTTTACCTTTATTATCTATATGAAAAAGTTCAGACAATGTAGTTTTAGCTAATGTTAGCTAACAGCTAACCAAAAATAACTCACGCTTTTACGCCACCTAGTAAACCATAATATTATCCGTATTCCTTGACTTGGCAATCACTTTCAACATATTTTACTATTGTACAACCAACCAGCGATCGAAAATAATAGATATACATTCAAAAATATGCATCTAAAACATCCGACATTCGTCTGTCTTTCATCTCGTATTTACTTGCGGCCATCTTTGATTTTTTTGTGTTCCGGCAACAAAGATGAACTTTGATGATGTACCACTTTACCCCGTACACCTCAGTATTTTCTTGTGAGAAGAGTAGGTTAACTCATTGACCCTTTGACACCCACAATGCATTGAGTACTGATCAAAACAAAAAACATGGCAGCCCACATGATCGGTTATAGCCAAGTTAGCTTGTCGACAGCTACATACGATCCTATACCATATCCGATCACTGTGGATTCACTTATATGAATATTTCAAATTCGGAACAGTAATGACAGTAATAAGTTATAACCCTAATTCGCAACAACCTATAAAAAAACCCACACAAACAAGTTTCTTAATTTTTACCACAGTATTACCTTGAATTCGTTTCAGGCAGAGCCCGTTTTCAGGTACATGTCCAGGAAAGGGTACAATCACATCACTCTCACGTTACATATCAAGGAATATCATTAGCACAGACATTGAGCCATAAAACATATCACAACTCAAACATGTACAGCATGTATGAGTTGTGTGATATACTGGCTATATTTAGGACCTTTAAACAGGATCCACTATGGACATCCAGGATCATGATGGGCTTGGGATATCTGGGTCCGTTGTCTTGACAAGTCAACTGGCATTTATTGTCATCATACACTTACATTACACAATGAAACGAAACAACATTCTTCCAGGACCTAGACATAACCTAGACAACTACAACAACTAAGTAGAATTAGGTAAATAAAATTGGTCCAACAAGATAAGATGAAATTGTGACAAATTCCCCAAGACACAAAGAGGTGGGGATACTTCAAGTTCAAGTCTTTTATTGTCAGGTGCACAGAACACCACAAGTTCAGACTGGGCACTGAAATTCTTAGGACAAGACAACGCAAGACAACCTGGCATAACATAACATATAAGTACACAGAACATAGATTACATCTATGATAAGCTAAAATGTAGGGAACCTCCTAAATATACAGATAATATACGATATGTGAATGTAAACATAACATACTAATACCATATGTGAGCATCAGTTATTAAGGTAGCATCCATATGCAAAAATATTGAGTGGAGTCTGATGATGTACAGGAGCATGTGGGGTGCATGGGTTTGTCCACAATGCGTGTGGCTTTGCGGAGGCAGTGTTAGGTATAGATGTTTGTGAGGGAGGGAAGAGAGACCCCGACTATCTTCCCGGCTGTCCTCACTATCCTCTGCAGAGTTGCGGTTCGAAGCGGTGCAGTTCCCAAACCAGGCCGGGATGCTCTCTATAGTCCCTTTATACAATGTGGTGAAGATGTGGGATGGGAGATGGGCTTTTAGCCACTGCTGGTACACCAAGGAATTAGGTGCTCAACGGTTTAGTTGATGTTCAGTAGGGATGGGTTGCTTTGTGCTGACCTTACTTGCTCTGCACACCTGAGAGAAGGTCATGTAGTACTATACATGGACAACTTGTACAGCAGTGCAATCCTCCAACATTTTCTGTCTTTTGGAACGAGGAATAATAAATGTTCCATCAACACGGAAATGAATGGCAGTAGATGGTAGCAAGAGATCACAAAACAGCCATCAATTTAGAATGGATGTCTGCATTATTGTGTTTGCTCTAATTAGACTAAACATAGCAAGTTACTACGAGCTAGCTAGCAAAGACATCAGATCGTGGAAATCAACAACAGGTCATGCTTTCATTTAATATACTTACCAGAAAGCTTTGCCCAGAAAAGTAGAAGCCAACCAAAAAGGGTTGAAGGTATCCAAGCAGCATGAGCTTGCTTGATTGTCTTTGGTCGAGGGGTCTGGGAGTTATTTTCCAACTTGGTTGACAATCAACAGTTGTTGATAATTTACTAGGCTATGTTACGTTGTTTGTGTGATCAGATTAAAACGAGTACAAAATAATGCAGGTGCATCCAGTCAGAACTTGCTAGGATGCATCGTTTTATTTTCCTTACTTATTTTGTAAACACGGGCTGTGTTGCCACCTCAGTAGGTTTACGAGATGGAAGCCATATAGAGAAAACAAAACGATGCATAGCAATCAAGTTAGACTGACTGGATGAATATGAATGATTGTGTATTCGTTATAGTCCGACCACACAAACAACGTAACATAGCCTAGATAACAAACTCACGTGCCAAAATAATTCACGCTGTGGGGGCAGTCAAGAAATTTAGAACTTAGGTGTCAAAGGGTTAAAGAAGCAGTACATTATTTTACCAATATGTACAAAATTCTATAAAAACGTGAATTCTAGTATGCTTTTAACCTTTTATGAATTATTTAACAGGTTAACCATTACATGAACTTCCAAATGAAATTACTTACCCTTTTAAAATTAAGTGTTATTCACATTACTATGAATTGTACTTTGGCCTCTACATACCCGGCCCCGAATTGCCTTCTAACCTAGAAGCAATTACAACTTTACATTTAGTCATTTAGCAGACGCTCTTATCCAGAGCGACTTACAGTAAGTACAGGGACATTCCCCCTGAGGCAAGTAGGGTGAAGTGCCTTGCCCAAGGAGACAACGTAATTTTGCACAGCCTGGAATCGAACCAGTAACCTTCAGATTACTAGCCCGACTCCCTTACCGCTCAGCCACCTGACTCCCTCAACTTTAAATGCCTTTCTTTTGAGTAAAACTCAATAACAGTCCTTCTCATACTGCTTCCTGAAGTAAGCAGAGTTTATTTATCGGCCTCTCAAGTTCATTCGTCTTTGTCTTGACTCGAACCTTGCGGACCACTCCATGCTCGTCCTCCATAGTCTTAACGATTCTTCCCATCAGCCATGATCCCATGGGGGCTGATTCGTCGACAATCAAGACTACGTCTCCCGGGATGAAGTTCCGTGATGGATGGTTCCATTTTTGTCTCTTCTGGAGTTGAGGCAGATATTCCTTGGTCCAGCGCCTCCAGAACAGATCGCTCATATACTGGACTTGCCTCCATCTTTTACGCGCATAAGTATCATCCTTATGGAAGAGTCCTGGTGGTAAATTGGGGTTAGTCTTTAACAGGAGTAAGTGCTGTGGGGTAAGAGCTTCCAGATCATTAATATCATTGGAAGGCATGGTAATAGGCCTACTATTTACAATGGCTTCACATTCACAGAAGAACGTCTGAAGACCTTACTCATCCAAGTTTTGTTCTCTCAGTGTAGCACCCATGATTTTCCTGATGGAGCAGATGATTCTTTCCCACACCCCTCCATGATGGGATCCGGATGGTGGATTGAATAACCATCTGATGTCACGTTGGAGCAAGCTGTACTCGATTTGTGAAGTATTCCACTCCTTTATTGCCTTTCTGAGCTCATGATCAGCTCCAACAAAGTTGTTCCCATTATCAGATCTCATCTCCTTCACCTGACCTCTTCTAGCAATGGAGCGATGCAGAACTTGAATAAAGGAGGTTTGTTTCCAATGATGTTGCCATTTCTATGTGGACCGCACGACAAGCAAGGCAGGTAAATATCACCCTTTATCTTTTTACAGATGATCTTCCACGTTTAATGTTGAATGGACCGAAAAGATCCACTCCAGTTCTGGTGAAGGGTGGCTCGTTTGGTATAACTCTGTTTCTTGGTAAATCCGCCATCATTTGTGTGCCTGATGCACCATGTTGTCTTCGACAGATAGTACACTGTGACAGCATTCTTCTAATTGACGAGGGAGCATCGATAATCCAGTATTTTTGACGTACATGAGACAAGACATGATTACGTCCACTGTGTCCCAGCTGCTCATGTGAATCCTGGAGAATTAGGTCAGCCACACGATGTTTCTTAGGCAGAAACATCGGGTGCTTGGCTTCGGCTGGCATAGATGCTCGACTGAGCCTCCCTCCAACACAAAGAATTCCCTCTTCAAGTTGTGGATTCAGTCTGAAGATTCGACTACTCTTCTTACATTTACATTTAGTCATTTAGCAGACGCTCTTATCCAGAGCGACTTACAGTAAGTACAGGGACATTCCCCCGAGGCAAGTAGGGTGAAGTGCCTTGCCCAAGGACACAACGTCAGTTGGCATGACCGGGAATCGAACTGGCAACCTTCGGATTACTAGCCCGATTCCCTCACCGCACAGTCAGTGAGCTGTTGAAGTTCCTCAGTCCACTCTGTCCATTGTTGTGCGAAATGTTCTGGCACAGTGTCATCCCAGCCTGTTCTTAGTCTACACAATTCTTGCAGGATGTTTCTATCAGACAGTATGACTGGCGACAACATTCCCAGTGGGTCGTAGACTGAACTCATCGTGGACAGGATACCTCTCCTGGTGAGAGGCTTTTGCTCTATGTGCACGTGGAACTTGAACTGATCTGACCAGATACACCACTGTACTCCCAAAGCTCTCTTGATGGCGAGTGAATCCTGGTCAAGATCGAGATCTTTGACTTCTGTTGCCCGGTCCTCAAATGGAATGTTTAACAACACATTTTGTTCGTTGTCCATTTTGTCAGTCTAAAACCTCCTGTTTGACAGATGGCCTTCAAATCTTGGAGTAGTCTGACTGCTTCTTGTTCAGTGGCAACTAGTCTCAAGCAATCGTCTGCGTAAAAATTATGTAAGACTGTGTCCACTACTGTTGCACTAAACGTATTCTTGTTGTCCTCCGCACACCTCCTCAACGCATAACCCGCGCAGCTTGGTGAGGAGGTGGCTCCGAATAAGTGTACCACCATTCTGTATTCTTGCAGCTCTTTTGAGGTGTCGCTGTCCGGCCAAAACAAAAACCTGAGGAGGTCAGCATCTTCTGGTGGGACTTTGACCTGGTGGAACATCGCTTCCACATCCGCCATGACTGCGACTCGCTCTTGACGTAATCTAGTTAAGACACCAATCAGACTGCTTGTCATGTCAGGCCCTTGCAGTAATTGTTCATTGAGTGTGGTTCCTTGATACGAAGCGCCACAGTCGAATACCACTCGCATTTTATGCTTCTTAGGGTGGTATACACCGTGATGCGGGATAAACCACACCTTTCCATCACTCCGTTTTAGTTTTTCATCTGGGACCTTTACAGCGTAGCCCTTTTTTATCATATCATTCATGAAGCTGACATAGTCTTCTTTGAACGTCTGATTTCTCTGAAGCTTCTTTTTCATTTTGAGCGCTCGTTGCTCTGTCATTGCTCTGTTGTTGGGTGTTTTCACCTCTTTGTTCTTCAACGGCAGACCAATAGAGTAGTGGCCGTTGACCAGCTTTGCCGATTTGGTGACTGTCCATAAACAGTTGGTCTTCCTTAGACATTTCTAACTGCTCTCCTTGAGCGTTCTCAGGAAAATCATACTTGAACTGCTGAGTCCACAAGTCTTCGAGTCGAGCCACTGAGATACGATTCATCTGGATATGCGGGTGTCTATTCTTTGTCCAGCTTCTGATGTTCTCACGCAGCGGTCCGTTTACTGTCCATCCCAAAGCTGTGCGTACTGCATACGGCCCATCCTTGACACTGCGTATTACCTCTTTTGGCTCCAAAGCCTTGCCACATCAGTTCCAATCAGAAGACCGATATCCGCGTTGATCGATGGAATTTGTACACCTCGCAGATGTGGCCACTTATCAACATCTTTTTGGGTTGGAATGTTTTCTTTACTTGCGGGGATAACCTTTTGTGCGAAAACACCTGGAAGCTCGATGAAGTCATCACCTTCTAGGCTACTCACTTCTAGGTCTGATACAGCTTTGCATGAGACTGTCTTTTGGTCTCCCATAGTGGTGAGTAGGATCTTCACATTTTTTCCTTGCAAGTGAAGGTCGTTCGCCAGCTTGTTAGTGAAGAAAGAGGCATTACTCCCTGGATCCATGAATGCATAACAAGTCAGCACCTTGTTGCCTTACTTTGCCTTTACTTTCACAGGAATGATGGCGAGGACATTACATTACCGACTGGGGTCGGTGGTACAGGTACAGAGCATGCTTCCCCTGCATCCACGAATCCACTGACAATAGTTTGCTCTTCCTTTGGAGACTCCTCTTTTTGGCCCCTGTGAAGCCTCTTCCTTTGGTAAGTCTTTAAATTTCTGCTTTATGTGTAAGAACGTAGGGTGTGTCGCTGAACATATCTGACAGCTCTTCTTTTTTCACAGGCGTTACTCATGTGTCCTCCTATAAGACAACTGAAACAAAGTCCTTTGCTCTTAAGGAATTCAAGCTTTTTTTTGTGCAGCCTTTTTGGGTGTGCTTTGCCTTCGGCAAGGGCACAACCTTTGTTCTCTCACATATATATTATTATTATTATTATTATTCTTTTTGCCCCCCTAAAACTCAGTCAATATTTGGCCTACATAGACAACGTAGGTGTCAAACGTTTCGTCTTGGTAGCGATTGAGTTGCTTCTATTGGAATTTACGTTCCGTTGCATGGTTTAGGCTGAAGTTAAGGTTTTGTGGCGAAAAGTGAAGCTAACGGTGGCTAAT
This sequence comes from Osmerus mordax, assembly GCF_038355195.1. NCBI lineage: Eukaryota > Metazoa > Chordata > Actinopteri > Osmeriformes > Osmeridae > Osmerus > Osmerus mordax. The sequence goes on along the minus strand of NC_090058.1, from coordinate 15,614,126 downwards.
TTGCTAGCCACAGTCACTGACGTTACTAACGTCACGAAAACACGCGTGACTACCTTTGGCAGAACATTCGTTTCGCATCTGTTAACTTGGGGGATAGCTAGGCTAACTATAGCTTTACTGCAAGGCAGCTGCAGAAACGCCACAAGAAAAGAGGCCAGGGTGATAACTATTTACTCATTTTACTTTGTGATATGACACACAATTGTGATGTGTAATGTACAATATAAGCTGATATTATTAAGGAAGTACATCTACTTTTGGAAACAGTAGTCTACTATTTCACTGAAGTATTAGCATCACGACATTAGCCTCTGTTGCCCGGGCAACACATACTACAGTGGTCTATGATGCATCTGTTTTCAATCGTTAAATTAAACATTCCTCACAAATACATTTTCGTTGTAGGATTTATTATGACATTAGATTACAAGTAAACGATTTGTGGGTGAAATTATCATTACCTGTGGTTTCAAACTAGTGTAGCTCACTGCAACGTTGTAGCCTACGCGAGACACTATAAAAACATATACACAGCTGTTTAGGAAGTCAAACGGCGACAGAACATGTTCGGCACTCCCCTTACTTAAATCAAAAGTCTAACTACTAACCTGAACTTCATTGCCACAGCCTAAACTTTGTCAATCTGTTCATGAAAATAATTAATTTCAGCCTAAACCGTACAACGGAACGTTAATTCAAATTCAACCAACGCAATCGCTACCAAGACGAACACAGCAGTAGTCTAGTACTGTACCGTAGTAGTACAATTTACCGGGGCTTCTCTACACAGGGCTATATCGCATTTTGCGTTGTTACTGACAATGATCGCTACCAGTGAGCTTTTTATGAATGAGCGATTTTCCACTAAATAAATGTCAAGCTTATTTACGTTTTGGGGGCCATATTTTCAGTTAGCAGATGGTACTGTTTGAATCGCGATTCCATCTTCTACTGCCGGTAACGTCGTAGAATAATCTTCAAAGGGGGTTCTTTATTAATGAATGAATGCAATGAGTAGGCTAAATGCCTGAAAATATCACGAGAAAGGAAAAACATAAAAGGACGTTTAAGTCATAGAGATTAGGTCAATTTTTACACCGGTCTGCCAAATGTATTCGTTTTGATTCAACGATGAGGCTGCCTCTTGCAGGGGAAATGAGAAGACATCATATTTCATTCTACACTTCACTCGTATTTTGAGTTATAAATGAGTAGCAAAAGCAGATGCTTTTAAATCTATGTGATCTTTATAAATAATAAGTAGGCCCTATGCATTTTTATATAAAATATACAGACCCCTGTGCAACCGACGCAAGCAAGCACACCCTACAATTTCCCCAGAAATTGTACCCTCTCTAGTTTTGAGTTTGTTGCACTATTCCATGATATGATCTCCCTGACAGAAGATACAAGGTTTCATGAAGGCTTTGTCCTTGTTTGTTCCCTTCTCCTGAACTTTCTTGTTTCCGGCACCAGCGGCATCTTTCTCAGCTTTCTGTTCTTTTACTTCAGTGGCTAGTGTTGTGATGTTTTTCTTTCCACTCGACCTTTCAGTCTGGTGATTTGTTTGTCCTGAGATTTCACCAAATACAGGGTGTGCTGCCATTTCAGCCAGTGCGTTGATAAATGACACTACGCCTTTGAACTTTGTCCGCCGATCTTGTTTTTTCTGAATGTCTATGGCGACACTCCTAAATCTCTCTCTAAGACTGTATGGGAGCTTTGAGATGATGGTGCACATGTTAGCAGCATTTTCCATCTTTTCTAAGTACTCCAGATCTGACATTGCATTATTGCAGTTTGTCATAAAGAGGGCGTATGCTTCAAGTGCTTTGGTGTCATCTGCTTTAATGGCAGGCCAGTTTAAAGCCTTGTCAAGATATCTTATATTTATCACCAAAGCGTTCCTTTAGCAGTCTCTTGACTTCAGGGTAACCCTGATCTGGATCCATATGAAAACAATTGCGCACTAAGTCATTAGCCTGCCCATTTGTGTGCTGTTCTAGATAGTAAAGCCGATCTTTTCTGTTTTCAGTCTTGCTTTCTATGTGGTGCTCAAAGGCTCTCATGAAGAGACGATATTCTAATGGATCTCCCTTAAAAACTGTAATGTTCGTTGATGGCAATGTAGATAGCCTTTGCTGCTTTATTAGGCTTTCAGTGATGTCGTTTTACCGTTGCATGACGGTAACCAGGTTATCTGTGTGATTATCTGAAGTGACAGGAGCTCGTATCACATCTATGCCTCTTCCACTAGTGTGGCTATGCCAAGTTCCACCGCTAGCTACACTTCTCTTACTGTGGCTGACATCACGTTTCCTTGGCTCGGACATCAATATTTCCACTCTACTGCCTTTGGTTCTACGTGACACATCTGAACTTTAACCCTCAAGCTCTCCTCATTGTCTATGCAGCCTGAACTTATCCTTCGCGCTGTCTCCGGGTCATTGTGACCCACAACGTTGTATATTACGTCACCTTCGCGCTGTCTCGGGGGGTCGTTGTGACCCGCAGCGTTGTATATTACGCCACCTTCGCGCTGTCTCGGGGGTCGTTGTGACCCACAGCGTGGGAATGAAAAGTTTGACTTTATTTATTTTTGTATTATGTAAAATTTTCAGAAGACCGCTGTGGGTCACAAGGAACCGGAGACAGTGCGGGGTCTCGTAATAGACACCACAGACGTTGCCGTGTCTAACAAAAAGGCAGAGACAGCGCAATAACCCTTACGCTCTCCTCATTGTCTATGCAACCTGAACTTATCCTTCGCGCTGTCTCCGGGTCATTGTGACCCACAGCGTTGTATATTACGCCACCTTCGCGCTGTTTCGGGGGTCGTTGTGACCCACAGCGTGGGAATGAAAGGCAATAAACAAGTATCTCCCTGGTGGTCTAGTGGCAAGACTGTGGGGCTTTCAGCTCCGTGGCCGGGGTTCGCTTCACGGTCAGGGCAAATACGATTTCATTTTTATTTAGACGGATAATGTTTCACTTGACTATTTTTGTATTACGAAAGGTTGTCAGCACGAGGGTGGCGTAACAGACTAGGTATGGTGAGTCACAGCGCAGACTAGGATACAGCGCGAGAGTGTACTAATAGGCTAGGCAGACAAGGCTAGAAATAAAAGGTTTGACTTTATTTATTTTTTATTATGAAAAAGTTGTCACAACGTCAGTTTGCTTCACCACGACATATACATCGTGATGCATGTGTTGGTAGTAGCGTTAGCAGCGCTGTGGCTTGAGCGAAGCCCTCTTCTGCACTCGACTGAGTTGTTCAGTCTTCTGCACACACTCCCGCAGGTCGTCCAGGGTCAACGGGAACCTCTCCTTGGCATGTGGGGCAGTATACATGAGAACATGATTTGCAGACAGGCCTCTTACACCCGCGACAAACGGTGAACGTTTTACGGTCCTTCTTCACCGGGCAGACTTGACATCTCTTCCTCTTACTGGCAGGCACCGGCGACGTCGGTCCTGCTGCTCCATCCGTAGATCTTTCACAACCGCGGCAGCAGCTCCCGTGCGGGGCAGACATCGTCTTCTTTCGATCAGCGGAGTCACGAGGGCCCTTCCGAGCTGCTCGAGGAAAAACCTCCTCTTGTTGCGCTTACGCGGCATCCAGTTGGGGTTGACCTCTCTCCATATCACAAAGGCGTTGTAGGAGGAGACGTCAACGATGTTGCTGAAGATGACGAGGGGCCAGCGGGCCGTCTTCCTTTTACAGCTGTAGGCCGTGATGACCTTATCCAGATTGTCGACTCCTCCTTTGTTCAAATTGTAATCCAGGACGATGGTCGGTTTGCCGTCGTTTCTGTCACTGATTTCAGCGTCTGTGTGGCGTGTGCTCATGAGTAAAACGTTCTTATTTTTCTTTGCGAGGTAGGAAACCAGAGTGGTGGTTGGAGTGAAGGCGAACTGCGACGACAGCACCCGTCGCGTCTTCGTCGTCAGCAGCTCGGACGGGAGCTCGGCCCTGTTCTTTCGCACGGTGCCAACCACGGTCATGTTTCTCGTCGCCATGAGCTCTCGTCCGAGTTCGTAAGAGGTGAAGAAATTGTCACACGTTACATTGCGATCCTTCAGGCCCTCTGTCACGTCGAGCACGACGCGCATCCCCTGGTTCCTCTCCGGGACTCCGTCCATCTGCTTCCCGGTGTAGACTTGCATCTTCCAAGCGTAGCTTGATTTTGCATCGCACGCGACCCACGACTTGATGCCGTATTTCGCCGGTTTGCTTGGCATGTACTGCTTGAAAGGACACCGTCCTCTGAACGCGAGCAGTTGTTCATCCACGGTCACTTCGGGCCCTGGGTCGTAGAGGCGTGGTAATCTCTCTACCCACATATCCCAGACCTCTCTTATCGCCGCCAACTTGTCCGTCGCGCGTCTCGCCGCTCGTGTCCCACGGTCGTCAAATCGTATCGACGTCGAATAGGTGTAGAAGAGTTTCAGCTGCATGGTAGCGCGGAAAATCGCTCTGCCGCTTTGCGCGTCCCATAGACTGGCGGCCGCTTCGCCTCGGGACTTGTACACCCCTGCCAGGATTAGCAGCCCTATGTAGGCACGTAGGTCAGTGGCGTCCATGGCTTTCCACTCCTCTCCGCGTTTCAGATAACCTTCCCGATTTGTGACGTCCAAGATTACTCTTTCGATTTGTGGCGTGACAAAGAGTAAAAATGCGGAGACGATGTCGTGAGCGTGGGAAACGGTGTAAGCTGTGGGTCCTCTGGGGGTCCTCTCCGTACTGTCACTTTGCGACAGCAGCCTCGGATTCCTCCGATACGCAATCGAACACCATTCAATTTGGCCGTTTTTCGACAAGAAAGTATCTCTGTCGATTTGAGGGGCTTGGTCGGCGGCGGCGGCAGCGTCGTCGTCGTGGTTGACTGCCTCGTACTCTTGCCCGTCTTCGTCTTCCTCTTCTGACACATGCTCGGCGTACTCTTGCCCGTCTTCTTCTTCTTCTTCGTCCTCTTCTGCCACATTCTCTGCACACTCTTTGCCGTCATCTTCTGACACATCCTCTGCCTCCTCTTCAGACTCACTTTGCTCGATATTGGCAAAAATCTGCTGTAGAACTTGCAGCGCACTGAAATCCTGAGCCATAGCTGCGTTACCCTAGACAGAAGCTGTCCTGACCCCCACGGAATGTGTGTTAGTAGCACTTGTCTACAGCTTACGACATTGCATGGACAAATTATTCTAAGGACGCCTCCCTAATTCGACCGCCAAAGAGCGATCAAGAATCGTCGAATCGTAAAGGCCGTCTTTGAAATGTTGACCTGCGCCGACCCCTCTCGGCCGTTCGCTTGGCACACGGGTCCGACCACGGTCACCATTTGTCTCCCGCCGTTCCGACCTTATCAAATTAATGTAGATCAATGTGGCCAATCCGATTCCGAGGGGCCGCAGCCGCGCGGCCGCTTGGCACACGGGTCCGACCACGGTTACCATTTGTCTGACGCAAGGACAATTCTCCCGCCGAGAGGGATCGCCAATCGTCGAATCGTAAAAGGCGGCGCGCGCGCCTGGTTGGACAAAAAAAAAAAAATATATATATATAAAAAATAATATACAAATAAATAAATAAAGTGGACGAGACGAGGTCGGAGAGAGGCGTCGATTTCATCTGTCTCCCTTCGTTCCGACCTTATCAATTTTATCCAGGTCAATGTGGCCAATCCGATTCAGAGGGGCCGCAGCCGCTTGGCAGACGGGTCCGACCACGGTGTTCTCTGAAGCCAGACGTCACGTGGCCCGTCTGCTTGCCGAGGCCGTCCAACCTGCAATCTGGCAGAAGGGTCCGACGGCGGTTTTGTCTGGTTCTCTGGTTGGACCAAAAAGAAAGAAAGAAATAAAGTGGTGAGAGAGGTCCGGCCGCGGTTTTCTCTGTTTCTCTGGTTGGACACAAAAAAATAAAAAATAAAAACAAAGTGGTGAGAGAGGTCCGGCCACGGTTTTCTCTGTTTCTCTGGTTGGACACAAAAAAACAAAAAACAAAGTGGTGAGAGAGGTCCGGCCGCGGTTTTCTCTGTTTCTCTGGTTGGACCAAAAAGAAAGAAATAAATAAAGTGGTGAGAGAGGTCCGGCCGCGGTTTTCTCTGTTTCTCTGGTTGGACCAAAAAGAAAGAAATAAATAAAGTGGTGAGAGAGGTCCGGCCGCGGTTTTCTCTGTTTCTCTGGTTGGACACAAAAAAAATAAAAAATAAAACAAAGTGGTGAGAGAGGTCCGGCCGCGGTTTTCTCTGTTTCTCTGGTTGGACCAAAAAGAAATAAATAAATAAAGTGGTGAGAGAGGTCCGGCCGCGGTTTTCTCTGTTTCTCTGGTTGGACCAAAAAATAAAATAAAAACAAAGTGGTGAGAGAGGTCCGGCCGCGGTTTCTCTGACGCCAGACGTCACGTGGCCTGTCTGCTTGCCGAGGCCGTCCGACCTGCACGGCAACTTGTCAGAAGGGTCCGACCGCGGTGTTCTCTGACGCACAGACAATTCTCCCGCCGAGAGGGATCGCCAATCGTTGAATCGTAAAAGGAGGCGCGTGCGCGCGCGGTTGGACAAAAAAATAAATATAAATAAATAAATAGATAAAAAATAATATAAAATAAATAAAGTGGACGAGACGAGGTCGGAGAGAGGCGTCGATTTCATCTGTCTCCCTTCGTTCCGACCTTATCAATTTTATCTAGGTCAATGTGGCCAATCCGATTCCGAGGGGCCGCACGGCCGCTTGGCAGACGGGTCCGATAGCGGTTTCTCTGACGCCAGACGTCACACTCATTCTACCGCCGAGAGGCGTCGCTGATTGTCGAATCGTAAAGGCGTCATTAGACTCAGGGGAGAGGTTGGAGGCGTGGATCAAACCTCGTCAAGTTGAGAGAGCACAATGACGCCTACCTAATTCGACCGCCGTAATTGACAACGCAGACACTGCGGTGGGTCACAACGACCCGCGGACATCTCCACCTAGTGTTAACTAGTGATATAACCTGATATATAAACTTCTGGGGCAGGCGGCGGGTTCACAATTGACAACGCAGACACTGCGCTGGGTCACAATGACCCGGAGACAGCTCCACCTAGTGTTAACTAGTGATATAACGTGATATACACACTTTGACAACGCAGACACTGCGGTGGGTCACAATGACCTGAGGGCAGCGCGAGTGTTCCTCCTAGTTTTAACTGTTGATATTATGTGATATACCCCTCCCCTACGTATCTACGTTTTTGTATTAGGAAGAGTCGCACCGACACGGCGTGGCAGGGTTAATGCAAAAATAATATTTATTTTTATTGTTAGTAGGTAAAGGTATCGCTACACGACGGTGGGTCACAATGACCCGAAGGTAGCACAAGGGGTATGTATAGGTATCGCAACACGACGGTGGGTCACAATGACCCGAAGGTAGCACAAGGGTTAATATTTTCTTAATACGGCTAATCGTGCATCAGTTGCAGCGAGCCCTGCTTGCAGCTCCAACTGCTCTTTTTCAACCTTGAACTGTAGCTCGTGCTCCTCTTAAGTCTGTCTTTTTTTCAATGTGGCTGATTTGGCTAACAGAGCAGCTCTCTCCAATTCAACCTTTAAGCGCTCAGCAGGAGCTGAGGATGTTGCAGAAGTAGCAGAAACAGACTTAGATTTTCTAGAGTTCCTGGATGTGACTGACACACTATCTTCAGGATATATCTGCTCACTAACCTTGTTAGCTTCTTCTCTGCGTAGTATTGCATTCTGTATCCATGCATCCACTTCTTGCACAAATTCTTTGTGCTCATTATTTCTTGGCTCAAACCAATCCCTTTGATCTGCGTTCAAATTCTCTACGCATTCAATCTGGCGGAGTTTGTCTTTAACGTCAGCATTTATTTTACTGAATTCCTTTATCAGTGTTTCATACTTACATTTATGCATTTAGCAGATGCTTTTATCCAAAGCGACTTCCAAGAGAGAGCTTTACAAAAGAGCATAGGTCACTGATCATAACAACGAGATAGCCCCAAACATTGCAAGCAGCCAAAACATGAAGCATACATTGTGGAAAACCAAATAAGTGCCAAAGGGAAGAACCATAAGAGCATGCAGTTAAACAAGTTACAATTGAACCTGTTGGTCCATACTTGGCCAACTATCCCTTTGCTATGATTTCCACATTTGCATCATCATCCATTAAAGCATACAAGTCGTTCTTTTTCTCAGTAAGTTGTCCTAGTATGGCTCTTCTGGAGCTTATTTTTGTTTGCAGATCGTGTTCCAGTGCTTTAAGTGTTGGTTTAACCACTCGCTTTTCCTCAGTTAGACTTACCGTGGCTTCTGTTCCAGTCTCCGTCATGATTGCTTTGATTGTCAGTCAGTTTTTTTTACAGGTTCCACTTGCAACAGTCACGCAGCAGCAACAACGAGCTTGTTGAGACCGTTAGCAATCCACTCATCGCTCACCAGCCACGAGCACAGCACATGATCAGTCCCTATGTTCCATTTTCCACAAAGGCTCGTTGTCCAATGTCAAGCAGGTTTTCTTACTAATGTAGAGGTTTGAAATCTTAAAATATGCAATGGCTTACCCTGTAACTATCTAACTAACATTATTCCAAGCAGCTAATCCCATTTGAAAACCCAGCAACACAGTCCAATAAATCCGCCTCTGCAACGTTGTTGAAATAAAAGTTGAAAATCTCCGGTTTTTATTCCTTGGTTTCCGATTTACAAGAGAGAATGTGAGCCTACTAATACACTTATTATAGTTGCTAATGACATTAAAAGAAATTCTTAATAGAAATAGCTAGAAGTTAGCAGTTAACAGGTAAGAAATCCGTTTGCTTCCACAGCTCTCAAGATCTGAATCACACAAAATGAAAATCAACGTAACTAGCCGGAGTTGGCTGGTTCTTAAAGAGGCAGTACATTATTTTACCAATATGTACAAAATCCTATAAAAACGTGAATTCTAGTATGCTTTTAACATTTGATGAATCATTTAACAGGTTAACCATTACATGAACTTCCAAATGAAATTACTTACCATTTTAACATTAAGTCTTATTCACATTACTATGAATTGTACTTTGGCCTCTACACCCAGAATGCAATGTTCAAGGTCATGATGAATTACCTACATCGTGTGGAAATAATCCTGTCCTTTATAGCGGCATCTCGGAATGCTGACCTGGAACTCCATCTACAAGCTGAAGAAGCACTTAGCAAGCTGTTCTTTGCCATGGACCGCATCAAGTACAAGCGACTCTGGCCAAGATACATCGCAGACATGCATGACTTTAGGACCAATCACCCTCAGACATGGGAGGAACTACGAGCAGGCAATATGTCAGTCACCAAGTCAACACCTGAACAAGCTAATGAAGATTAGCTCTGGGATCATTGGCATCTCAATGCCAATGTCAGGAAGAGATTTTTCATGGTCACACCAGAACTTTCTCGTCTGTTGAAAGAGTTCAAGAGTCAGTTTGACATGGAAGCTGACAGAATCACAGAGCATCATGAGCTTGGGCCAAGTGCAGTCAAGAGGGCACATGATACAATCGACAAGATCAAGGCAGCCATACTCAGCCATGGAAACCCCTTTACCACTAAAGCTGACAACCTGCACAATGTGATCACGCAAGCCTACATCCCAGATGAGTATGTACAACAGATCTTGAATGCTGATGTCACTGGCCAGATGTTATATGAAGACTATGTGTCAGAGCGTATCAATGGAGATGTCAGCCTCTGGGCCCCTGTGAAGAAAGAGAACAACAAGATGTTCCTGTCTGGGAACAAGAAGATTATAGTGAAACTCAGAGACAATACTGTGGATCTGAAGGAGACCAAGGACCTTTTTGCAAGGCTGATGCTACTTGCCAGGTCACACCGAGACATCAACCAGAAAGAGGCCATAGGAAACTATGAATTCACCCTGACACCAAGGGCACTGTTCGCTCCTGATGGAACAATTCTGCCATGCCATGACAAATCCAAGTTACTCCATCTACTTGAGAAGCTGACAAAAGAAGACATGCCCCATGAAGACCAGCAGCCGCCTCAAGTTGGAAGTTCTACTCACCAAGATACAATGGATACAGGACTCACAGACCTCACATCTTCTGATCAGCCAAGTTGGAAGATAACACTGGTGGACGGTATGGTGCTTGTGCAGAAGCTGAGCAAAAAAACAGCGACTGTATTGACAGTCAAGGATCTGAGTGGCTGCTTCAATGACAGACTGATGCAACTAACACAAGATTATGATGAAATCATCCTTGTGTTTGACACATATAGGGCAGATTCTCTGAAGAGTGCAACTAGAGCTAAACGAAGACAAGGAAAAGCTTCTATTCAGTATCAAGTCAGAGATGACACAAACATCAAACACATCCCAATGAGCAGGTTCCTCTCCCATGACAAGACTAAGAGTGATTTGACTGAATATCTTGCTGCTAAAACTCTGGAGTACAACAAGGGATCCTCCAAGCTGATCATCACATCTGCTTCTGGGCTCACTAGGAGCAACAAAGACCTTGTCTTTGAAGAAAAAAACCATGAAGAAGCAGACACACTGCTGATTCACCAGACTGTGCTGGCTTCACAGCGAAACCCACATGATGCACAGTTGGTGTTTTTCTCAACAGATACAGATGTTTTAGTGGTAGTCACAGCAAACTATGATCTCATGTTGAAGAACACGTCCATTTCTATTCCATTTCCATGCATTCACTGGGGCTGACAACACAGGAAGGTTCTCCCGCATAGGCAAGGCAACCTGGCTGCAGGTCTACCTCAAAGCAGATGAAGATATTGTCAAAGCTCTGCAGATGCTTTTGGATGAAGCAGATGTGACAGAAGGAATGCTGTCAGCCCTGGAATCCTTTACATGTGCAGCTTACACACCCAAGGGGATCAACATCAAGGCAATCCCTCAACTGCGATGGCATATCTTCTGCAAACACGGCAGAAAGTGACAAGCTCCCTCCAACACTTGGGGCTCTGAAGCAGCACATCTTGAGAGTCCATGTTCAAACAACAGTATGGGCACAGGCAGCCATTGCTCTGCAGGATCCACAACTGGATCCTCTGCAAAACGGATATTTCAAACACTCGGATGGCATGCTTAAACCAGTGACCACAGAGGTCCTCCCAGCCCCAAAGGCCATCCTTGAGTTGGTTCAATGCAAATGTAAATCTGACTGCTCTTCTGGGAGGTGCTCCTGCAGAGCTAAGGACTTACCCTGCAGCAGCTAGTGCCAGAACGATGACGATTCCCAAGCCGTGATGTATGAAAGCGATGATGATGTATAGAAACTGTCTTTTTAAAAAGGTTGCTTAATCATACATAAAACATCCATGTTTTACATTAGCTAATTTTAAACTCTTCAATAAAAGGAACTCCGAGTTATCTGACCAACTGCTTGTGATAACTGATAACTACACCGGGTCATTTTTTACCCACTTATGCATCTATGGGTTAATGTGGTAAAGTCTTGTAGCTTTGTAACTAGCACCATTGGATTCCTTGACCCTGAAAATATTGGTTTAGCAGTTAAAATCAACATTCCAGCTTTTTCAGAAGCCGAGATATTATAAATTAATGTTTTACGGTGGCCATTTTGTTTTAATTCAATATGGCCGCCACAGACATCTGGTCCTCAGGGCACCCCTGAGGACCAGGGTTGGGAACCACTGTGCTAAGTAATGCTGGATTTCACAGGGGTGTTACAGTAACTTCACCAACACATATAGCTAAAGCAGTGTGGCTCAACCCTGGTCCTCAGGGCACCCCTGTCCTGCATGTTTTAGATGTTTCCCTGCTCCAACACACCTGATTCAAATGAATGGGTCGTTATCTAGTTATGCAGAAGCCTGCTAACGACTATTCATTTCAATGGTCGTTAGCAGGCTGTAGAGCATGTAAGCATGTAAAGGCCGAATTATACTTCTCAGACTCCGTTACGGACAGACGGACGGAGTCGGACGGATTGGTTGAATTTATAGTACTCCGAAGGCCGTGGGTGCTGAAAACAATTCACCGCCAGAAGAGTAGTTAGGTGGCGCGACGGTTTTTTGTAAGTCGACGTCGAGTGTTTATTTACCTAGGTTTTCGAGAAGTCGGAGCAAATGTACAAATTAGCCGTTTCATCAATAAAATACGCACATTTTCAGCAACTACACTGCCCATTTATCGTCACATTTTAATTCAAATGCTGATTTACATGTACTGTTTAGCTGAAATATGAATTGTAAAAACATACAGCAATGGCGGTCAAAGGATTCTGTTAGTCCTGTTTATCACGGCAACCCCGCCCCTGACGCAAGCGGTTCTTAATACGGACCAATCACAGCCAAGGGTTATCCGTAAAATGACGGACGGACAGATGGATAGTCAGGAAAATCAGGAGGTGCACGTAGAGCTCTCCGAGGGGCTCGGAGAGGGCACGGAGAGGGCGTTCCTTGACGGAGAGGGCGTTCCCTGTCTCCGTAAAAACGCAGAAGTATAAATCGGCCTTAAGAGTGAAAATACAGCTCTGGAGAAGTTTTTCTGTATTTTGTATGGCAACATTTACAGTGGTGTCAGTGTATACAAATAACCTACTGCACAATCAATTTTGCTGTTACAATCTAAGTGCACCACATTTTATTTAAAAATAAGTTGACATACATTGCATGCTTATTAAAATCACAGACAGGATGGGCAGGGCAGAGGAGAGGATGGGCAGGACAAAGAAGACCTATAATCTGATGTGGAATACCATGCAACTCTAGTCGTCCGAGTGTCTGCTCCCATGTTTTCTTTCCATACGATAAGGTAAACTATGCAAGATGCCTTTCTTCTTACTGTCTGGAGGTGAACAGTCTGTAGGACATACATTTTGCATATACCTACAGGTACAATTTGGGGATTTTGTTTCTCAGAGACAACAGGAGTATGGTTTTGCAAACACAGCCAACAGAGACTCCAAAACTAAAATTGGACTGACTGGATTCTCCCGACACAAAGATGCAGTGCATAGAAGCACCACATCACTCCAACACAGTGAACTGCATGAATCATGAAAAGATAAAAAGGATATTCAAAACATGTCAACAATGTATGATCAACCCATTTGACCAAACATTAGAGGGAGAAAGTCACATAACATCATGAAAACTAGCATCAGATGCTGTTGTCAGCGACCTTTTTGAGGCTGAAGAGAGAGGAGACAATGCCTTTGTAGAGTTTGTACAATAAAGGCTATAGAGTGAAGAGATTAAAAAAGTTATCTTTAGGGCCCAGTTTCCCAGACATGGATTAAGCCTAGTCGTAGAGAAAGATAATATTTCAATGAAGATCTCCATTGAAAACGTTTTTAGTCTAGGACTAGGTTAAATCCATGTCCGGGAAACTGGGCCTAGATGTTTAAGGACAGAGAAAGAAAGACAATGACGAAGGTTAAAGGTCGGGAAATAACAGACCGAGACCTATCGCTTGTTTGATTATGTTGACACAGCTCGGTCTCCCATCTTCAGCCAGGTCAGTCTACCATCTCCAGTCAGCTCAGGGTCCCATCACCAGCCAGCTCAGTCTACTATCTCCAGTCAGCTCTGGGTCCCATCACCAGCCAGCTCAGTCTACAGTACACTCAACAAGAGGTAGACACAAGACAGCTTACACCCTCTACCTGGAACACATTATAGCATCAGATGTTTAAAAACAGTCCAACTCGGATGTTGTGTATTACTTTTTACAGGGTTTTTGGAACTTGCAAGGGCTACCCCATTCAGGGTCAGCCAGTGTCGATTTTAAGTCTCCACTAAACACAACAAGAGGAAGAGCCGAGATTACACAAACACTTTCAACATGCTATATTATGGTATTCGTTGTATAAAAACGTCTCAATAATGTTCTCATATTTCTTTGTGTTTTTTGGCTATCCTGAGCACAGCCAGCTAAATCTCCAGTGTCAGTGAGTGCCCAACAGTTTTAATCACCGCCACATTTAAAAAATTAAGAAAATAAGGTAAATTAAAGACAGACAGTGACACGGAAAGCAAGTATTTAATTAAAGCTCAACTGAGTTACCATTGTGATGCCGAGACTTGTAGGCTTATTAGGCTAGCTACTTGACACATGGTCACTTAGGTTGTTTTTACCAGCTGATCCTGTTACAAACAATTCGGTTAGCTAACAAGATGATACACAAGTTCTGGTTGGTTGGAGAGTTAGGTAGTTGCCTGATTAAGTTGTTAACTTTGAACAGAAAAAATTTGCAAGAATTGTATATTCCAACAAATGAAAATGTTTTAAGAAAAAAACGATGTTGATAATATCAAAAATCCAGCTCCTCCATCGACGAGACAGGTAATTTCAAAAACTAAAGCAGATATGCGGCCTCGGCCCACCACCCACTATGGGGGAAGTGATATTCCTGTGCAGGGATGCTTAAAAGCTAATGTAGCATTTGGGAGCCGCAATACTGACACAGACCTCTACATCGTAAAGCATGGGTCTGCAGTGTTAGGCGGAGACTTATTTTATGCATTTAAAATGCAGATGACAGACGGTCAAGTCACTTTAGCCCCCTGTGTCCAGTTTGACCCTATGGTTGCAAAAGTGAAAGCGGAGGCATTAGGATGTGCTAAGGCAAGGGTTTTCAAAGTGTGAGGCCCGCCTCCTCTGGGGGGGCGCCAAAGAGTTTTAGGGGAGGCGATTGCCTGATAAAGTTGCTAACTTTGAACTAAGCTACAGAAATAAATTGCAAGAATTGGATGTGCCAACAAACGAAAATGTTTTAAGGAAAAAACGATTCACTGTCTTAAGTAACTTTTTTAAATACATCAATGATACATATCTGTAAAAAAATTCAAGTCAATTTGACCTTTTCTTAAAGAGATCGATTTTGAAGGTTTTTGCAAAATGTCGCTGTACAGGAAAATCCATCATGGCGGACCTTATGGGTCCTTGAGGCTTTTTTGTTCCCCATGAGAAATAAGGCAAGTATACAATTTTCAGGCATTTTGGAGTAATGGGGCGCTGGGGAAATCACGTACACTTTGAGCGTGACTTATAGCGCCACCTATGGGCGTAGGTAGGCCACTAGCCGTCTGGGGGTCGTGAGTGACCTGTTGTATCATTGGGCCAAATTTGAAAAAATCGGGTCGAGGACTTTTTGAGCTATTGAGCCATTTAGCGGAGAAGAGGAAAAATAATAATAAGAATACTAACAAAAACAACATGTTCCCTCCTACCGGAAGAACCCTAATAATAAGATTACTAACAAAAACAATAGCTTTCTTCCTACCGGAGGAACCCTAATATTAGAAATACTAACAAAAACAATAGGTTCCCTCCTACCGGAGGAACCCTAATAATACCAACAATTACAATAGGGTTCCTCCTGACAGAGGAATCCTAATAATACCAACAATAGGTTCCCTCCTACCGGAGGAACCCTAATAATAATACTAACAAAAACAATAGCTTGGCCCCTAAATACGTAGAAACCCTCTAGGTGGCTTCCCAGCTTCGCTGCTTGGCCACCAATAACAATAGGATTCTCCTACCAGAGAAACCCTTATTACTATGTGTGTAGTCTACTTCGTTCTGAAATTCACAGACAGGCGGGAAATGCTGTCTCAACCCAGTGAGAGGTCCGAGGACCTAAGATCAGGAGACTGGATTGTCCTGGAAATGACCCGAGGTGGATGGGGTCATTCCTGGCTAGTATCAGAGGTGATCAAGGAGATAGCATGGTACACGTGAGCAGAGTTGGGTAACGTTACTTTTTAAAGTAACTAATTACAGTTACTAGTTACATTTCTTGTAAAGTAACTAGTTACGTTACTTAGTTACTTGCTGTAGAGAGTAAGCGTTAAGTTACTTTTGCGTTACATTTAGAAAAGTCTTTTATTTCTAAGACAATTCACCTTGGTCACTCTTATGCCCAGAAGGCACATTTAATGGGTTGACCTCAGGAATGGCACATATTGTACTGAATATTCAGTGTCACTCGCATATAACATGATAAATCCTCATTATACAGCATGACGGATTAAGGTAATAATCCACCATGATATTTGCATGAAGTTCTTGAATCAAGAAACTATTTAATCAATAAAGAATTTTGTAAAATGCAGGCAGAAGTCTAGTAGTTAGCTAGCTCTACAATTTACCAGGGCTATGTCTGAATCTAGGAGCAAAACGAATCTAAGCTATTGCTAGGTATATGGTAGCAAAATGGTGTTCACTTCACTTATGTACTGAACCAGACTATTTCACTAACTGTAATATAAACTAGGGTGACCAGATTTGGGTTTGTGAAAAAGAACCTTGCATCGACGTTGGGGGGTGCTGGTCGTGTATTGCATACCGCACTATCTGATCAAAATGACAGGTGTCTTTACAGTCAGAGCTCGTGCAAGAAGGTGAAACATAAGGGAGAGGGTAAGGGTACTGGGACAAACTTCAAATCAGGATTCTTCCCGTCCGGGGTCTGTTTGCCTTCATGGGGTGTGGTCCTGTGGGGGGTAAAAGCAGAGCGAGAGGTCAGTCGTCTCTTGTCTGCACAACGCTCCTCCAGGGTTGTCTCTGGTCCCTTCTCTCCCCCTGCGGCCTTGGGTTGGCTCCCTTTATGCCCTCTCCTGATCAGCTGATGGGCTGCAGGTGTGACCAGTGCCATGTGCCAAGTGGCAGCAGCATTTCGACAGGCAGACAGACTCCTTCTATCACCTCCCCTAATTTAAGTCTATGGACCCGCCTTTTGTGCTGGATTGGCTGGTCTGATTTTCCTGGTTTGCTACAGGGCGTCTGGTCACCCTATATAAACCTAAACCGCTATTACGTAGGCCTACTGTACATGTAAGTCTTAAATAACTATTTAGCTGGTCGGCTCTATGACGCCAGGTTTGTTGGTGTAGCTACACCGGTTCAATTAATTAAGTCCACGAATCATACAGATGTTCCTTGAAGTTTATTTTATCTCTCTCTCTCTCTTCAACTAACAACGTGAAAACTAAGAAAATAAAAGACAAAAGTTTGAATTATTGATCTGCCATCTTAGGTGGGCTAAATGGCGCAGCACACATTGAAACATGCACAAACTTAATCACTTTACAAACTTAATTACATTACATCATGGCTCCAATCAAATATAAAACACATTGATGGCAAAATAAATGAAATAAAATACCGTGTATGCCTTTGTTGAACCATAGCCCGATACCCTAACCGCTTAGCCACCTGACTCACAAGATTTTTTTATGTATTTTTGATTTTATTGACTGTGTTGGTGTGGTTTTGGAATAACACATTTTATTCAGGATAAACAGGAGGGATGTGTCGGAAAAATTGAAGATGTAACCTTGTATTCTGTATAAAATGATACTGTGTTTAGCTTTGTGTTCAAAAAGAGGTCCCCCAAATCTGAACTCTGGATAACACTAGGCTTACATAAACAAGGGGACCTGGGCTGACCACTATCTTACTGGAGCAGCCATAAAAGAGTTAATAATGTGGTCAAGCTTAGAGGGGTCAGAGAGCGCACACACACACTCACACACTCAAACATGCAAGCACACACGCGCGCCAGGTCTATGCAAAAAACAGAGCAAAACACATATGAAGAAGTTATGCACACTTCAGCTCCCTTAGGCTATCCTTTGCTTCTGGTGAACACCAAACTCCCTGCGCCTGGCCACGTCCTCTGACCAACCACATGCTCTTTCCTTCATCCTGTCTCACCTCCTCCTTCTTTACTCTTGTCCCACCACAATAGTTCATGATAAGTAGCTAGCTAACCAGCTAACTCACTGACATCACGTTAGGCCAGCCATTGACAGAATTGTAGTCCTTTGACCTAATCTTACTTCTGACACGTGTAATGTTTCCAAATGAGTCAGAGGCAAAAGTCAAATTCTTGAATCCAACTGTTCATTAAACTATCAAAACAGTGCCAACCAAATAACTACACAGCAAAGTAACAAGTCGCTCAGGATAAGAGCGTCTGCTAAATGACCAAATGTAAATGTAACAAACCTCATCAAGGTTCAAACATTAAGAATCAGAAACCACACAAAACAATAATTACAGTAACATGTGAGGCCAATCTGGGGATTAGCCTAATTCACATTACATTTTACATTTCAATTGATGGAGAAGTGAAAGGGACTTCTTTGAGGAATATTAATTACGACGTTTATAACAGTACAGTAGGAATTCTTGCTGGGGCTTTGCAGTTGATACACCTAGAACAAAATGTATCCAAATTCTTCCTGTGGATTGATATGATTGTACGTGGTCCTCCAGAGTCTTTGGTCGGAACTGCTTCCACAGCAATGGTTTTTTATTGGCCTGCTTTTCAGAAATAAAAGACTATATAATGCCATAATTGACCAATCAGATTAAAGTATTCAACAAAGCTGCGAAACAAACACGTAATACACCCAAACAAATATAACCCTGTGGCTTTTACTCATCATATTGCAGCTGCTATATGGCTGCTGTTAGACATACCCTTAACGCACACACAATAGGAAATAGATATCCTGCCTGACTGGTTTTTTTTTTTCAATTGTTCCTTGTTGGTAGTGCCATACACTTGCACACATCTATACACACAACACTGTTGCTGTCTGCTCATTCTTAAATGTTGGCTCAGTAGGCTGATATCTGGCTAAACTAGAGAGCTAAAATTGTAGCTGAATAAGTTCCAGTGTGGACTGTGTGGAATCAATAAACTTCAATAGACTCTGGTTAAACTTAAGTTCTAGTTATTTGAACAGGTCCATAACACTGAAAGAGGAGTAAGAAGAAGAGTGCAAACCCAAAACATAGAAGAAAGTAAAAAGGCTTTAGTCACATCCAAGACTGGAGGTAAGTGAAATGACTATAGTTAGGATGAATACAGTGCATACAATATATTTATCACCAGTAGCCTCAACGTGTTTGTCATATTGTGAGTTGCTGTCAGGGTATTTGGCCAGAGTATTATATTATTGTGTCCCATTACAAACAGACCAACTCTCTTTATTTGTCTCTCATACTCCCTACAAACTCACTTGTTCTCTGTGCTGGTTGTGAAAAATGTAACACAATGACATTTTTAAGCAAAAGAAGGCCCTTCTGGAGATTTGATACAGAAAGAATGGAATATAGATCTGACTAAAGGTAGAAGAAAGAAGGAAAAAGAAGACTGAAGAAACAATGTATAAACCTATTACCTGGAAGCTGGCCTATTATCTGGGGGATGGGGGTGAAGCTCCATTTCCTGGTGCTCAAACTATACTGCACATTATTGAACATGTAGTATTCACTCATGTACTCAGTGGCGGATCTAGAAAATGTTACATGGGGTGGCAAGAGGTCTTGGCAGGGTGGCATGGGTAAACGGTACATGGGAATCCCTATATGTGAATAGCTTTAACAAAACAAACACAAAAATACTTTTGAACTACGGTAGTTAGTGTTTGATCATGATGATAATTCACAACAGGAATAAGCCCAGTCAGGACCGGAATAAGCCCAGTCAGGGCTGGAGTGGCACCCATTTTCAGCCTGGGAGTGTAATGGCCAAAACCAGCCCATCCCCACCAGGGGCTGAGCCATACATTGAACATTCGGGGCTTAACCCGAACCTAGTCAAGGTGTTGATGTGAGGTGAAATTGGAACTTCACACTAATGCGAGCGTGCAAGCGAGGTTTTTTGAGCTTTATGTAATATAATCATTACGTTGGACTCATATTGTTATATTTTACGGAAATTACAGCCCAAATTTTTACCTGAAAGATTCAGGGCTTTTGAGAAAACATATTTTTCCCACCCTTGCAGGAACCTAGATTTATGAAGTGACAGATCTTTCTTTTTTTACCTGGCTTTTTCAGTTCCCCCTGGCATCTTTTTCCCATCCATGTTATTCTTTTCGCATCAGCTTAATCTTGCTAACTCCCTCCACAACAATAAATGGTTTAGGGTTGTCTCCATGTCAACAACCTTGGTACACGCACTTGGGTTTGAGAAAGAGAGCATGCACAACAACTGAAAACAGCACTTTTTAATGCAGTCTGATAATGCGCTTATTTAAATTAAAACCTAGTGTAGCCTATTAGCTTACTTATCAGTCACACAGTAACTTAACAAACTTAACACATCGTTTTATTCGGTGTGTGAAAAAAACAAAGAGAAAGCAGGCGATCTGCTGGCCCAATTTATAAGCGGGCAGAGCAGCCCACCAGGAATTCTTCGGATGGCCACTTCAGGCCTGAGCCCATGTGTTCAAACAAAACAAAACTGTGCATCTTTTAAAAAGTAAAAGTATAAAAAGCAAAATGAAAATTCAAAGTACAATAATTGTGTCCAAGATGCAGTGGACTACAAGTATAAAACAGCAGACAATACTCAAGTAGCCTACTTATTATAATTAAAAACTTATTATTACAGTCCACAAATGACCCATGATCCCCCATCTTTTTTAGGAAAGCTTAAGGTTGTTGTGCTTTGCAGAAAAAGTAAACAGTAAAGCGACTGATTACGCAGGTATACGTGAACTAATATTACTGGAGGATTTTAAGGACCACCTTCCGAGAATAGGTCAAACACTTCGCAAGTGGCTCGACCGTCTCGCTATTCAGCTGACTCTCCCTCTGTACTGGGTAAGTACATGAGGGAATGCTTTTACTGCCATCGTGAAGGCCACTTAGTCGCTAACTGTCCTACTTTAAAGAACAAGCCTAGGCCACCCATGTCGCCTCCTCAAAAGAAAAAACACACAAGTGTTGGCTTTGTGCGCTCCGAGGAGCTTGATTGTGGGTATAGTCCGTTCATTTCTAGTGGGTGGGTTTCCCTGAGTGAAGAAACCGCCAACCGCCAGCCAGTACAGGTACTACGTGACACAGGAGCAGCACAAACTATAATTATGTCAGACGTTCTGCCCTGGTCTTCCGAATCCTATTGTGGGTCGCATGTTTTGTTAACGGAAATCGAAATTGGGACAGTTTCAGTGCCTCTGCATTGGGTTTATCGGTCATCAGGTTTGGTGTCTGGCCGTTTCCGTGTTGGGGTGGTGCCCAAATTGCCCGTCAAAGGTGTGGCTCTGTTATTAGGTAACAATCTTGCTGGGGGTAGAGTTGTCCCCGTAATGGAGGTGTTGGACAACCCTGATCCCACTTACTTGGATTCAGATCCGAACGTAAACCTTCCAGTGTTTCCGGCTTGCGCGGTGACTCGCGCCCAAGTGGGTAAGAGCGGAGAGATCATCGATCTTTCTCCGTTATACACATCCGACAAGAGTCCAGTTGCGCCCCCTGTGTCTCAGGTGGAGTCGCTCAAGCCACCTAGAACGGATCTCAAACCAAGTGCCTGCGATGAGGAGTTAAGCAGTTTGTTGGACACCATCACACCTGTGAGGGTGATGGAGTGCCAGCAAAAAGACGAAAGCCTTCAGAAGTGTTTCGCTTCAGTGGATTCAGCAGGTATAGCCAGCGAAGCGAAAACCACCTACTTTTTAGAGAAAGGGGTTTTGATGAGGGAATGGAACGCCCATGGCAAAGAGAAAGGATTGGATTCCGTCTGTCAGGTAGTCCTACCTACTCAGTTTCGACAGCAGGTGTTGGCGCTAGCACATGACTTTGCAAGGTCAGGACACTTGGGGATCACAAAGACGTACGATCGTGTCCTTAGGCATTTCTTCTGGCCTGGCCTAAAAACTGATGTAGTGAAGTATTGCAAAACATGTCATGTGTGTCAACTGACGGGAAAGCCAAATCAGACGATTCCCCGAGCTCCTGTCTACCCGATACCGGTGGTGGGTGAGCCTTTTGAAAGGGTGATAATAGACTGTGTTGGCCCACTCCCAAAAACGAAGTCAGGCAACCAGTTTTTACTAACCATAATGTGCTGTACTACGAAGTACCGACGCAATCCCTCTCCGTGCAATCACCGCAAAAACAGTGATTAACCCTTGTGCTGCCTTCGGGTCACATGACCCAAAGGTTCATAACGAACCATCGTTGTGTTTACCCAATTTTACCCAATACAAAAACAAATTAAAATAATTTTCTTTTAACCTTTGCAATGTGGGGGGTCTGAGACAGCCCAACGGTTAAAAGAAAATGCTTCACTTTGTTTTTGTATGCGGTAAAGTTGTCGCAATACGACGGTGGGACACAATGACTGATGGGTCAGAATGACCCGAAGATAACACAAGGGTTAAGGTATTGATTAAGTTTTTCACTATGTTTGGCCTATCGAGGACGTTACAATCTGATCAAGGATCCAACTTCACGTCCAAACTGTTTGCCTCTGTGATGCAGACACTTGCCATCAGACATCAGACTTCCAGTGCGTACCATCCCGAGAGCCAGGGTGCATTAGAGAGATGGCACCAAACTTTGAAGGGGATGCTTAGGAGATACGGTTTAGCAACAAAATCAGACTGGGATGAAGGGGTTCCGTTTGTTTGTTCGCTATAAGAGAAACAGCACAAGAGTCGTTGGGGTTCAGTCCAGCTGACCTTGTTTTCGGACATACAGTGAGAGGTCCTCTAAAAGAAGTGAAAGAGCAAAAGTTGGGTCATAACTCAGTCTGTACTATGAGAAATGTGTTGGATTACGTGTCCAAGACCCGTGACAGACTGCATGACGCGTGCGCGTTGGCAGGGGAGTCTCTCTCAGTTGCCCAGAAACGGATGAAAACAAGGTATGATAAGAAGACTGTGAGCCGGGGGTTTGTGCCTGGTGATCAGGTGTTAGTTTTGTTGCCGCTGCCTGGTTCATCCTTGTCAGCCCAGTTTTTCCGGTCCGTACACTGTGGAGAAGCGCATTAGTGACACCAACTACATGGTTAAAACCCCAGAGCGCAGGCATTCCTCACGTCTTTGCCATGTCAACATGTTGAAAGAGTACCTTAGAAGGGACTCTCCTCCCAGGTTGAACAGGTCCGCCCAGCCCAAAGGGTCATGTCGGGTGGCTGGAATGCTGGTAGCTGATGCTGAACCTGAGGACGATGCCGATGATGGGTTAGAAGAGCGCAAAGCTCATGTGAAGTGCGAACGTCTGTGTAACTCTGAAACACTGAATGTGCTACCTAAGGTAATGTTACACTTAGATAGGAAGAAACAAGCTGATCTTGTCCATCTAATCCGTGCTTTTCCCAGCCTCTTCCAAGACGTTCCAAGCCGCACATCAGTGTTGGAACACGACGTTGATGTAGGAGATGCCACGCCTATCAGACAGCATCCATACCGCATCAACGCCCACAAACGAGAGGTAATGCGAAAGGAAGCAGATTACTTGGTCGAACACGGTATGGCTACACCAAGTAGTAGTCCTTGGAGTTCGCCATGCATCCTTGTGCCCAAGCCAGACGGCACTTCTAGGCTATGCACTGACGCGTAAACGCTGTCACTGTACCCGACTCGTATCCAATGCCACGCATAGACGATTGTGTGGATACCATCGGCTTTGCAGTATACGTCAGTAAGCTTGACATGTTGAAAAGTTATTGGCAGGTTCCGCTGACCTCCCGTGCTTCAGACATTTCAGCCTTTGTAATGCCAGCCTTTGCAATACACTGTAATGGCTTTTGGGATGCGCAATGCGCCTGCTACGTTTCAGCAGCTTGTGAACGTAGTATTGGCTGATGTGCCACATTGTACCGCTTACCTCGACGATGTTGTGGTTCACTCCTCCACGTGGGCAAAGCATGTTTCCACATTAAAAGGTGCAATTCCAAAGATTGCAGACTGCATCGCTGACATTGAATTTAGCCAAATGTGAGTTTGGCAAGGCTACTGTTACCTATTTGGGGAAAGAGGTAGGCCGTGGCGAAGTGCGCCCAGTGGCCAGGAAAGTAGAGGCTGTTCTGCACTACTCCCGTTCTAGCAGCTCCAAACTTCAACAAGCCATTTAAATTGGAGGTTGATGCCAGTAGTACAGAAGCTGGGGCAGTTCTTCTTCAGGAAGACGATGGTGGAGTAGACCGTCCCGTGTGTTTCTTCTCAAATAAGTTTAATCCATGCCAGACTAGATTACAGTTGAGCAAGAAACTTTGGCCTTGTTACTCGCTTTACAGTTTTTTGAGGTGTACGTTGGGTCCAGTGCGTTGCTGGTAGTGGTCTTTACTGACCATAATCCCTTGGTATTCCTCAATAGAATGTACAACCACAACCGTCGCCTAATGCGGTGGGCGTTGATTGTACAGGGGTACCATTTACAGATCCAGCACATAAAGGGGTCTAGTAATGTGGTTGCGGATGCCTTGTCACGCGTCTGGTAACTTTAGCAGCTATGCGATGACAGGGGTCCGTGTGTGTTGTCACGACACCAAACCTCAGGGTTTGTGTATTTGGGGGGGGGGGGGGGGGGGGGGGGGGGGGGGGCGTTTAGCCTGATCCGTGTCAGGCTAAAAGTCAAGCTAAACTAAAATGTGTTGCAAATAATTTCAAACAGGCGGAAACAGAATCTCAAAAGACAGTTCCGTCGAGTAAATTCCTGCGCGCAAACCACTTTAGTCCGTGTTCGGAAACGTAAATTCAGATTTTTTGAAGTGCAGATGTAACGGAGTTGAAAAATCAGTTTAACTGATGAGTTTCACCATAATTCTACAGTTGTTAATAATTTTGGTGTTTTGGAGCCCCCTTTGGAGCTGTGGCGTACTGCAGATATGCAGCTTGTATGCGTGTACTGTTGCCGTAACTAGACAGAAGAAGTTTGCCTGTCAACGATGCTGCGTATGCCAACTGTTTGTGCATGAACAGGAATTAAAGAACCAAGCAATCTTCGTCAAAAGTGTTCGTCAGTCCCCTGTTTGACCACCGTCACACAGACATTAATGATTTAGCTACATGTTTACTTCATCTCCAAAAAATATATAAATTTAAATAAACAAGTTAGAAATAATGTCACTTTAACTGTTTTCAAAAGCCATTGGTTAATTGACATAAAATAAGGACTTAGAAACTAAGCAGAGCGTCTAGACAAGTTACAATCAATTATGGCGTATCCGTTCTTTGACAACCCTGTGGTGGATGAAGGTGCTCAGATTATACAAAGAGCGTTTATCCCACCAGCCCCAAGGGTCTTCAGAGACAGAAGTAATGCTTCCCTGACCAGTATCTGTGGAAGAAGTATAGGTTCAGCAGGCCCAGCATAGTTTATCTAGATACATTTAATTGTCATTCTTAAAAAAATAAATACATAAATATATATATATATGAAATAACACTTTAGCAACTCTTAAGGATGGCAATGAACACATAAGAGCAGCCTACCATCCTTTGTAGAAAGTAATAGAAAGGAGAGTAGACTATACTAGTAGAAAGGAGGGTAGTAGACTGCAGTCTATGTAGGTAGGCCTAGACTATGTAGTCTGCTGGTATCACACACAAGGAAGCAAATCCACTGTAGCCAAGCCTTGACACTGTTCAGTCTGTCTGCATCTGTCTGTCTTTGCATGTGGGACATTCTTGAACGGGCAACTATGCCAGGAAATATGAAGGGTATACCTTGCTCGAAAGCAGTACCTGAATATTATCATCAGTTTTTCAGGTAATCTTGAAACACAAAGGATCAAGGAGACTTTTTATTCAATTGTATAAAGTATTTTCATTGTTTAAAGTAGCCTATATGTTGACAAGCCTCTATATTACCTCTCCTCTGGCTTCCCCAATAGGTGCAATATACTCTCCCCATGGGTGTATCCAGGCCCACTGGAAGACTCAGGGGGTGACTGCCTGGTGCCCCCATGGTTGAAAGTGTTTCTAAAAGGTCCTCTAGAGTGGCAAAAATTAGACCAATTGCCCTACTGTCTGCCATTCACATTGTGAAATATGCTTGAGTGCACAGGATGCCCCATGCAATAAATGACAGTGTGCCCTCTATAAATGTAAAAACATGTCTTTATGAGTTCCTTTATAGTATAGAAAATGTGATGCAGTACCCTATAAGGT
Source organism: Osmerus mordax (assembly GCF_038355195.1). NCBI lineage: Eukaryota > Metazoa > Chordata > Actinopteri > Osmeriformes > Osmeridae > Osmerus > Osmerus mordax. Next base: position 15,588,215 of record NC_090058.1, on the reverse strand, counting down.
GCCCTTACAATGGCCTAAATTGGACTGTTCCCATGCCCTTACTTCCAATGGAAAAAGGTGCTGTTATGAAGTGCCCTTTATGCTACCCCTACATGACAGTGTCCCAAATGTTGCCCTTTCCAAAGAAGACAATTAGATTCTGTGCCCAACAGTCTCCCTTAATGTTCCCAGTAGGGCATGCTTTCCCAAAGTGAGGCTGTGACAACACTTGGCACAGCCACAGTCTGTCACTGTCCAAGCCCCCTCTGGATCTGTGGAGGCAGACTATGTTAATTGGAAATACTCGTAATATAATAATGATAGTCATGCTGAGCAATTTTAAATGACTGTTCTGCCAAACAAAGTGTGCAGTTTGGGTCACCTTCTGATCTAAAAAGTCAGTGCTCGATCTGTGCAATACCAGTCATTTCAGTGAAGTCATGGTTATCTTTCCCTTTTATCTTAAAGCTCAGCATTTAGCCTATCAGTTAATAAATGTGTGGCAAAGTTATTTTGAAGTAATTTTTTATTTTGTTCAAGATGTGAAGACAAAAACATTATTAGCCCACATCAAGTGCAATTAACCATGTCCTTCTTCAGTGTTTTGAATTTTATCCTACAATTTTCAATTGCTGCCACGTTCTTTTTTGGGCTATTATTCTCAATCTCCTGTTGAGAATATCGGCCATAGGCTAGCCTACTGTCAGAACGGTTTCAGACAGCTCATCAAATTACGCTAATTATCAGTAGGCCTAAATGCATATATATATATATATATATATATATGTTAAGTAGATTTGTTAGGTCTACAATTTACACATTTTAACGGTCATAATGGTTTGACAAGTTGTCTCCCTTGCCATGTTAATTGCGGCAACATTGCCCTTTTTGGGGACAACTCCAAAAAAACTCAAAAAATCAATTTACGCTGCTGAAACAACACCCCTCTGCTGCTTTACGCTACACTTTTTGTGACATAACTCCTCTTTCCAACGATCGCCTGATCTGGGCTGCACATTCTAAGCTTATTGAGGTCTAGCTTGAATTAGCGTTGCCTGTTAGTGGAACGGCTTGAGGCTTAAGTCTAAGTTGACGTTTACCCAAGTGAGACTTATTCGTATTAGCGCGACTTGCGTTAGCGACGTTGATGGAACACCCCCCAGGACTTGTGATTTGTGACATTTGACCAGCCTGTTAGACTGGTTGTTTGTTAAGTGTTTTGTGTTGTACTGTTGTTTGTTAATCATTATTGGGTGTGCTCACGCCTTCGGCGAGCACAACCATTGTTCTCTCACCTGTATATTATTATTTTGATTATTTTCCCACCCCTAAGGATCAATCAATATTTGCGCTACATAGACAACGGCAGTGTCAAAAGGTTTGTGTTGTTTGCGATTGCGTTGCTTGTATTTTTATTCAAGTTCCGTTGCACGGTTTAAGTTGAAATTACGTTTTTGTGGCAAAAAGTGCCTTTTGTCGCCAAAGGGAATCAGTGCAAGCCCAACGTCAGCACACGTTAGCAACGACGCATAACTACAACGTGCATAGATGTAGTAAGACTGTTGCGCACGGTACTGGCAGCATCATACATTTAAGTAATTCAAGACTTGCATGTACAGTAAGTAATTTCACATTAAACTAGAGAGGGTACAATTTTGGGGGAAATTGTAGGGTGTGCTTGCTTGCATCGGTTGCAGATGGGTCCGTTTATAAACTGTAATTTTTACAACTGATATTTCTGTATATTTTATATAAAAATGCCTACTTATTATTTATGAAGATTGCATAGATTTAAAAGCATAGCCTACATTTGTTGCTGCTCATGTACAATTCAAAATACAAAAAGTGAAGTGTAGCATGTCCCTGTACTTACTGTAAGTCGCTCTGGATACGGGCGTCTGCTAAATGACTAAATGTTATGTAGAATGAACCTAACCTATATAAATGTCACCTTAAGTATTTCCCTTCTACAGTAGTGATATTTTCAAGCATTTAGCTCATTCATATTGCATTAATTCATTAAGAACCACCTTTGAAACAAGCTGAACCCCTTTTGAAAAATGCTATTATAACAACGTTGCCACCAGCAGTATTTCAGAAGGAATCGCGATTCAAACAGTACCATCTGCTAACGGAAAATATGCCCCCAAAAACTTAAATAAGACATTTTTTTAGGGGGAAATGGCTAATTCAAAAGAAGTTTGCTGGAAGCGATCATTGTCAGTAACAATGCCAAATACGACCATTTGGCCTCAGTCTAGAGCCCTGCGTGGAGAACATGACCCCGGTAAATTGTGCTACGAGCAAGCTAGCTGCTGTTGCTAGCCAAACTTCACTGAGGGGATTGTTTGAATGTGCCGGAAATGAGAAACGTTTCTTTTGACATTAAGTTTAGGCTGTGGCATTGAAAACAGCGACGCACCAAACAAGCTTGAGTTTAAATACATTATTTAATGTGACATTACTTACTGTACATGCAAGTCTTGAATTGCTTAAATGTATGATGCTGAAAATTGTGCGTCCCTGAACTAAATCAATGTGTGTGTTTGTGTGTGCACCCGCACAGATTTAGTTATATTAAACATCACATTTAAGTATTCAGGGCTCCAGACTAACTTTTTCCCTTGGTTGCACTGGTGCGCCTAACTTTTTTATTTAGGTGCACCAGCACAAAATTTAGGTGCACCCAAATTTTTCCTTGCGTCGCCACAATTTCAAGGTCACCTTTTTATCACGCTCCATATACATTCATATATTATGTAAATGACCTTAAACAAGAATAAGGTGTAGGTAAATATTGGTTATTTGACGCACAATTAAACTGTATATAAAAATATTTTAAGTGCTTCACTGAGCTGCCAAACTAAAACATTGCAAGCAAAATAAAACATTTTAAAATAGAAAGTGCTACTGTTTATTAGAAAGTGCTACTGTTTAAAAGTGCTTCCCTGAACTGAGACCTAACATTTCATGGCTCAAAGTCTTATAGCGGGTCCCCCCTTGCCACACTCTCCCTAGCATCAACATCCTAGCTCCATGGGTTAGCTCCATGGCCCAGCTCCGTAACTCAGGGGTGGGCAATTAATTTTGACAAGGTGCCACATGAGAAACCTGAAATGTGTTGGAGGGCCGCATCAACGATAACTTGAACTTAATTCTGCTCACTATTCATTTTCCCCCATTGTAAAAAGCAGTAAAGTATATATTTTGATTAGCCGCTACTGGTTATCAGAAGAATAAGGATATTCTAAATATTTATATAAATATTTTACATGTTGGTCAACTAGGAAAAGACTATCGACGTAACAGTAAAAACTAAAATAATCATTACATCAGTGTTTCATTTTATTTGTAACTAGTTAATCTTCACCAACACTGAAAAGTTGTTTTGCAGTATGTTAAAGATATGCAATTGATCAACTTTATACAAAAAGCAATACTTTTTTGCCGTTCATTTTGTTATGTGAGAGGAATCCAGTGGGCTTGAACAAGTGCATCGAAATCTGGCTGAATGTCTGAGGTGGATATGCGAAGGACAGCTGACGGGTGATGATCCGAGTGTGCAATTTAACTAGCAAACCATCAGCCCGCGCCCACTGAATCAGTCAAGTTCTTATTATGTCCGCGTTAGTTTTTTTCTTGAGTCCCTTAGTGCCGATTCAAATTGTAATCCTTCAACACAGCGACCTGTTCTCCAAAACTAAGAACACAGCTTTGACTTTGACCTCAGTAAACAGATACTTAGAAGTCCATGTCTTGTTAAAAACTCTACATTCTGTATCAACCTTTCGTTTTTCATTTTCGAGGGCTAACCACCTAACTCTCCTGTCGGTGAGGTTGCGCAAGCGCACATATGTAAATTGCCTGATCACTAGTGTTTCAGGACTACATATTTACAACCGCTCAACACATTTATTTATTTTTAATTTTAGATTTACCTCACGCGGGCTGGATTGGAACAGCCTGTGGGCCGGTTGTGGCCCTGCGGGCCGTACAATGCCCAGTTCTGCCATAACTGATTCTCTGGTGCTCAGGTCGTAATTTCAATCACACAGCACGGAGCAGTGTAGGCCTACAGGAATATCTGAATATCAGAGGCAAAGACCCGCCCCATCTCTGTCTCTGATTAGTTTAGACCACGATATGATCCAACCATGAGTGCGAGTTCCTTCAAAGAAGAAACAAACGCTTCGTTCCTGGAGAGGCAGCGGATGCGAGGAGGTTAGGTGTACCGGTGCGACCTAGTAAGAATTTTAGTCGCACCCGTACACATTTTGGTCGCATATGCGAACAAATTGGTCGCACTCTAGAACCCTGATATACTCCTAAATTAATTGTGAAATGATTTCTGTTTGTGCAGGGTGCAGCCAATGTGTGACAAGACATGACTGTTCACATAACTGAATTGGATATGATTGCCTCCAATTATAAGAATAATTCAGTAATTAGGTGAGTTCTTGTAAATTCGAAACAGGCCTAAACTGTATGAATTCATTTGTATCAAATTAATCATATTGTAGTTTGTCTAGTCTTGTCTCTCATGGATGTTTTTAATAGAAAGTGCATGCATGTACAGTTTTCAAGATGTATCCCCTTTGTTAATAAACTTAGATTAAACTCTGTCTCAGGTTCGACCATCCTACCCAAATGCAACGAATAAAACTACAATGGAAGGTTATTCTCATATATGCAGTTGCATGTATGGTCATTTTTGGATTCATAACTCGTATGAAGTCTTATTATGCTGTTCCAACCAAATCAGAAGATCTTTGTCTTTCACTTCACGTGTCAAATGAGACCCTCACCCCTCTAACTGGCACCAGACATCTACTGGTGTCTGCCTACTTGGAGCGCAGGTTGGAGGAGAACATGGTGCGAATTATCAGTGTGTTCAAAAGAGACTCGGTCCGGGATCTCTTCTGTGTGTTCTGCTGCATGGATAATATGTCGACTACCTTGCCCGCTCAGGTGCTGATGCACTCTGATCACTTTGGCTTCCCCTTTGTTACCACCGACATCCTCTGTAAGATTCCTGCTAACTGCCGCATTGTGCCATATGTAACGTTGATGCCACATGCCAATGTCAATAGTACGCTGAAGCAGACCTTCCTCCCCATCAAAAACCTGCAGAGTGGACAGAAAAAGGAGGAGGACTATCACTATCAGTTTAACTTCACCGTCTGCATCTCCAACCTCTTTGAGAACTACAACAATGTACTTCAATTTACCCAGAGCCTAGAGATGTACAGGTGAGTGTCTACATGGAAGCACTGTGTGTCTGCAAGTGTCCGGCAGCATAATGCACCCTCAATACAGGACCTCCATGCTCTTTGTCTCCCAGATTGCTGGGTGTTGGCAGGGTGGTGGTGTATAACACTAGCTGTGGACCAGAGTTAGACATGCTGCTGAAGAGCTACAGTCAGGAGGGCTTTGTGGAGGTGCTGCCCTGGCCCATTGAACTTTACCTCACTCCATCCCCTGGCTGGAATCCAGACCAAGGAGGTGAATTACATTACTACGGCCAGCTGGCAACACTCAACGATTGTGTGTACAGATACATGTATCTCTCGCATTACGTCTTACTTAATGATATAGATGAGATCATAGTACCGTATCAACACACCAGCCTCAATTCTGCTTTCGACATGCTGCAAAGACAGTACCCACAGGTGAGTGTATATGTGAAAATGCTTGTGGGAATGTAATTTTTATAAAATTTTCTGTAAACTGTCTCCATCCATCCATTTTCACAGGCAGGAGTTTTCATGATCCAGAACCATATATTCCCTAACACCCAGTTTGATCTGAGTGGAAGGTACCATGTACCCTACTGGGAGGGGGTGCCAGGTGTCAACATTTTGGAGCACATCTACAGAGAGGAGCCAAACTGGAAGCAAACATCAAAAAAATCACACCCATTCAAGATGGTAGTGCAGCCAAGGCAGGTGTTGGGGCCAGTGTAATTTTATGTACACATTGTATGAAATCATACAAGAATGTTCATCCAATCTGCAAAGCAAACTTCCTGGTCTCTGACTTCCAATGTTTAATTTTAGTTACTCTTTTTTCCCATGGACTATAGCATTCATTAGTAATCACTCATTCACTATCGATGTGCTTACACCTTCTTGTGTGTCTCCAGAGTGGTGGAGCAGACATCAGTGCACAGCGTACTGCACAGCTTCAAGGATGTGGTGGAGGTACCCCCAGGGGTGTGTCGGATCATCCATGTCAGAGTTGCCCTGCAAAAGGCACTGACAAAGAATGAACTACATCAGGACACCAGATTATGGGACTACCACAGACAACTGGTCCCCAACGTGGACAAGGCCCTCAGGAGGGCAGGGCTCCTGGAGTGAAAGGGTTGGTGGATACCTGGCGGTATCCATTGTAACTTTTTTATACAATGAAATAATTCATATGGAATCATAGGACAATATATATATATATATATATATATATATATTTTGTATAAACATCCAAGTTCTATAAATTGATCCAAAGAAAATAAATGTATTTGCTCACTGCTTGTTACTTTTCATTGTTTGTATAATTTAGTTATATGTAATTCAAATTAATTGCTATGAAGTTCTGTGATTCTTTTTTATTCTCTTTTAGTTCTTGGAACAATATTCCAGATTAGGTTTACAAGCAGTTTATTTTACAGCTTCGTGTTGTCCAGTATGGTTAAGTACATTGGCAGTTTTCCTTTTGTCCAATATGAAACCAACAAGTCTATACATTCTTGATGCCTTTGTGCATGCCAATAAACTTACTAAGATGGATAAGTGCTGCTTCATCCCTTCACTGTAAAATCTGTATTTATTTGCTTGCACTGTAACTTAGCAACTTGATCTTGTAGATCCATGTTGGATAAAGGTGGTATCTCTTGTACATAGAAGTGATGATTCAGATATTTCAAGAAAATAACTAAATAAGAAAAAGGACATTTGCCAAATTTCTAGTCATGCCATATTCATTCCTGAACATCATTATAACACTCAATGTCTCTGAGTTCATGACCAAAGCTATATCCTATCCTGCTACACCCATCAGGAATTATTTCCCTTATTAACAGTGTGCTCTCAACTAATATAAAAATATACACTCTGCAAACTCCCTCCATGGCTTTCCCCAAAACATAACTCCAAAAAACACCATTCAAAAACCATTTGGAAACTATTTATTGAATATTTGCAATCAGATATCAATTAAATACAGGACTTGAATTTCTCTTGCTGTCTTTCAGCAAGGGAACTGATTGCCCTCTCCTGAGAGAAGGGAATGCTACAGGACTTGGTAAGGCGCACGCTGTGCTGAAGTATTCTGGCTTTCTGTTGTTGGATAAAGGGAAGCAATTTCATCTGTTGAGCCTACTGTTTTATCCTCTCCTGTTCTCCTGTCCTTCATCTGCACTACAGTCACGGGACACAGCGTAACAAGTGGCCACTTAGCCCGTTACTTTTGCCTATCTTGTGTTAACAGATCAGTGTAATGGAAGGAGGAGGGGGCCGAGTGGAGGATATCACTTTGGACCAAAAATTCTCCCACGGTTGTGTGACTTTGAAAATCACAATTGAAACACTAAAAGTAAAATAATCACATGAATATATTAGAAAAATGGCAATTGGTATTTAATGAAACACCTTGCCTATTTCCCCAACTATACCAGGGTTATAAATTAAAACTGTTCAAATCAACCAGACAGGAGCAGTTCAATTCCATCTCAAGACTTGAAAAAGCCTTGCCAAAAACAAATTGCACTTTTTAGTCTCTGGAATTTGAATGAATGGAATAAAAACTAACCCCTGCCCTAAAATCAACTCTTCTATATTACATATACATGTACGCTTCAACAGGCCACCATTTTGTATGTTTGCCTTCTGGGAAGCTGGGATGTGGTCTCCTGGGCTAGGCCACAGTTTTGAAGGTCTGCAGTATGAGGTTGGTTTGGTGGATGAGCCGGTTTGCACTGATGAACACATTTATCGCCCTGGAAGACAGGGAGTAACAATTGGACTAACACTAAACACACGCAATCGATAATGCAACAATTCTCAGTAGGGAGCAGTGTAATTAACAGTCTTTTAACAGATGAAAATGTGTTTTCTTGTCTCCCCACAACAACATTAATTGACACGGCTTGACACACAAACATACTGAAGATGAGGATCTCGATGTTGTGCATGTTAAACAAAACAATTTCACATGGGATTGAACCAAGTTCTGCCTACTCACTTCCCGTCTTTGAAGTATGTTTTGAGGGTGTCACTGAAGCTTTTAGAGTATTTCACAAACTCTTTCTTCTGATGCTCCAAGGCCTGGGTAAGGTCAGAAAATGGAAGAGCATTGACAAAGAGAATGCGGCTGACTAGCAAGATTAACATGTGTTTGTGTGTCTCACTCTGCGATTCTGGTACTGGTATTTTTTAAAGACGTTGTTGACTGTGTCCAGTAATTCCTTTATGGCACTGGCAATGTCTCTGCAGGAAATAAACACCAAATAAGAATGAATCATTATTTAATAATGATGTGTGTGGGCCAAGAATCTGTAGTAGTAATAATATAACATATCATTTGAGTATGAGAGATTTATTGCGTCCTGTATGTTCTGAGTTTGTTTAGGGTTCAGCCTTACTTAATGGTCTGTAAGAAGCGTACTCTGTCATTGATCTCATCTGGAATCTTGCTGAGGATGTGTTTCAGAGCTCTGGCCTTCTCGTTCAGGTCTTGAAACTCCTTTTCGGGACGGTCGATCATAAACTCTGTGAATAAAAAGAATAAGTGCACTGAAAAGAATGAAGAGAGAAAGAGTGTTTCAATAATCTACTTACACCAGGCATATCTCATGCGTGCTCACTCACCTTCCACATCGTCCGCAGCCATGCGCAGTAAGGATTCAGTGAAGTTGATCTGGACATTCTTCTTCTCCAGAATCTTCATGATAATATCCTGGGTCAAACCTGGGTTCTCCCTCTCGGCCTAGTGAAAGAACACAACAATCCCATTGTAAATCATCCCTAAACCTCACACTCAAACAAACTCAAACAAGATTAGCCTGGTAATAGGCTACTAGTCAAAGACCCAGTGTCCATGTAAATATTACTCATAACAAATGGCCAAACAGACAAATCTCCCAACATCTGTGTAGAGTTTGTTATGCATTACAGATATACTAAATAAAGCAGTGTCTAAAATCCAGCAGTGTGGAAAAAACTGTTTGTGATTGTTTTTGAGGTTATGATTTCACGCCATGACTGTTCTACCTTGATGAAGGCTGCCCGCAATGTCTGAGCAGCTGATAGGTTGATTCTCTCCAACTGATAAAAAAAAAAGAAGCAAACCATACAAACTAACCATTAGTAAAGACTCAGCAGTGAATCTCTGGCTCTCACCGTCAAACACACATACATGCACACAGTTCACCTCATTGAACACTGGGTACATCACAGCATATAGTGTCATGGAAACCATGGAGTTTGTCTCCGCTTCGTTCTTCATCTCCTCCATTGTCATCCTCCAGGAGGAACTGCGCTCAGTAAACAGGTGCAGCACAAGCAGGCAGCAACTCACACACACTCAAACATACACTCACCCACCCACAGACACACAACGTGAATCCAACAGGCCCCAGAGCGTTAGGAACCTGGACAAATAGAGAAGAATAGTATTCATTTTCAGGATCTCCTTTTTGGTTGAGTACTGTTCATGAGAACACTACCACTAGCTACTACCACTACCACAGCTGCAGGGATACTTAGAAGTAGCTGTCTAGCTAGGTACATAGATTGATGAGCCAATGCTACTTTGATATGCTTCAGATCTAACAACTTAGATGTTTGCTGTATTAATTGATACATTTACCAGAGCGAGTGATAGAGTGGATAATATATATAATTGTATGACAACGATTCTGACAATATTATTAAATCAATACAGCGTTAACACACATGACTGCTACGGTTTGACTAGCTAGCTAGAAAGTTAGCAAGCCGAGGCCTCGTCTGCTCTGCAATGGCTTTGGTGAGATTACTGTAGTTAGCTCTAGCTAGATGGCTGGAAAGCTAGCGCGTATAAACTACCAAGCTAGACTATTGACAAATTAGTGAGTGACAAATTACTCTATGGGTACGTGACAATATATGTAAATAGTTATGATTATCGTTCCATATGCAACTAGTCTACCTTTCTTTTGAGTTCTTCAATCGGCAAGTTCGTTCGGCGATTGGTGAATAGTCGCTAGCTGCAATGGTTTCTTCACAACTCAACAAGGCGGAAGTTTTTCAGTTATAGCCATGAGACGGCTTCCGTCTACAATCCAATCAGCTTGCTTGTAATGGCATAGCCACTCATCGTCCAAAGGTTTTTTTGTGTGTGTGTCCTTCTGACCAATTTATAGCCCCTGAGCAGTAAACGTTTTCGCCATTTGGCAGATGTCCACACATGATGTCCGTTTTTTTCGTGCGATTAATTCGCGCGTTAACAATATTTTTCGAAACTGTGTCCAGACAGCACAAGCTTGCACATCAACAACCCAGTTCGAAGATTCTGAGGTTTCGCGTTCATCATGTACTAGGGTGGACAGACCAAAAATGTCCTATCAGTTATCAGTTTTTCTTTCCATGCCGTATGTAACCTAACATAACTTAACTTTTTAGGTGTGGTTTTAGGTATTTTTTTTAAACGTTCCACCGCTTTAACCCTCGTGCTGCCTTCGGGTCACATGACCCAAAGGTTCATAACGAACCATCGTTGTGTTTACCCAATTTTACCCAATACAAAAACAAATAAAAATAATTTTCTTTTAACCTTCGCAATGTGGGGGGTCTGAGACAGCCCAACGGTTAAAAGAAAATGCTTAACTTTGTTTTTGTATGCGGTAAAGTTGTCGCAATACGACGGTGGGTCACAATGACTGATGGGTCAGAATGACCCGAAAATAACACAAGGGTTAAGCCTTCAGTTTTGTGGCACCGAGAGGCTGTCAAGCTCCCTTTAACGATCCTGTAAAGCAAATTCCATAATTTGCTTCTCATTACACTATATACGTGTGAAATGAGTTCCTGAAAGCATGTGCAAAGCGCGAAAACTTTGTTGCACTGAAATGTGGAGTGTGTTACAGCTCAGGGGAACATTTTATGCATGCAACATTTCATTTCTATGCATCTGTATGTTTCACTCATTGAACAAATACATTCTAATTCTATAATGTTTCGTTCGGCTTGACGTAGCGTCCACTATCTGGGTCGTAAGTAGGCAGACCCCCCCCCCCCCCCCCCCCCCAGTCTCAAGCAGAGAAGACTGCTGATTTTCTAACGATGTCAAAGCCTTGTTTTTGTTAGTATTCTTATTAGGGTTCCTCCAGTAGGAGGGAACCTATTGTTTTTAGTTAGTTAGTATTCCTATTATTATCATTTTCTCCGCTAAATTGCCCAATAGCTCAAAAAGTCCTGGACCTGATTTTTTCAAATTTGGCCCAATGATACAACAGATCACTCACTACTCCCAGACCGCTAATGGCCCATGTACGCCCATAGGTGGTGCTATAAAACACGCCCAAAGTCTACGTGATTTCCCCAGCGCCCCATTATTCCAAAATGCCTGAAAATTTGTATACATGCCTTATTTCTCATGGGGAACAAAAAAGCCTCAAGAACCCATAAGGTCCGCCATGATAGATTTTGCTGAAGGTTGTACCAAATTTGGTACAACCTTCAAAACCCTTCTCATGAACCATAGATCCAATCGACTTGACATCTGTTACAGATTTGTAGAATACATGTCTTTCTATAGGGTCTAATTGAATAAGGAATGAAATACAAAATGGCTGAAAGAAGTGTATTTATGTAAATTTCCACATTGCCACAATATCTTTGTGTTAATAAATCAAATATAATTTTGACTGATGGTTTTTCAAACCTTACTGCCTTCAAGATGACATCATTCTGAAGTACCGAGCCCAATTTACCCGGCGTCACAGAGCCGACAAGCTAAATAGTTATTTAAGACTTGCATGTACAGTACTGTCACATTAAATAATGTATTTGAACTCAAGCTTGTGTAATGCGTCGCTGTATCGTTGCAGCGTTTTAGGTTAAGGATTATACCAGAGCTGCCAACTCTCACGGTTTCGCCGTGTGACACACGCATTTCAAACATTTCTCACGCTCTCACGCCACACATTGTATACAGGGTTCTAAATTAACTTTTTTGATCACCAGCCAATGTGCAAAAAGTGCCACTGTGTCAACGAAGGGAACTCAGTGCTAACCTACGTCACCACTACGTCAATCAGAATTTCCACCAATTCTTTCCGGTGAAAATAAGAACAATTATGAGTTTCTCTGAATGCATTTGATAATTTTATTAACATTGTTGGCATGAAAAACACAGAAAATGAAGTAAAATGAAGCACAGAAGTATGATGCAAGGGAACAGGTGACTAAGGACACGATTTATTGTAAATGGCTAAAACGTCCATTCGCGTGACTCCTGCCCAAGCATTTACAGTAACGTTTTGTCCTAAGCAGGCAGTAATTGGGTGTGCTTTGCCTTCGGCAAGGGCACAACCTTTGTTCTCTCACATATATATTATTATTATTTTTTTTATTTCTTTTTGCCCCTCTAAAACCCAAAAGTTTCGTCTTGGTAGCGATTGAGTTGCTTCTATTGGAATTTACGTTCCGTTGCATGGTTTAGGCTTAAGTTAAGTTTTTGTGGCGAAAAGTGAAGCTAACGGTGGCTAATTTGCTAGCCACAGTCACTGACGTTACTAACGTCACTGCGTCACTAACGTCACGAAAACAAGCGTGACTACCTTTGGCAGAACATTCGTTTCGCATCTGTTAACTTGGGGGATAGCTAGGCTAACTATAGCTTTACTGCAAGGCAGCTGCAGAAACGCCACAAGAAAAGAGGCCAGGGTGATAACTATTTACTCATTTTACTTTGTGATATGACACACAATTGTGATGTGTAATGTACAATATAAGCTGATATTATTAAGGAAGTACATCTACTTTCGGACACAGTAGTCTACTATTTCACTGAAGTATTAGCATCACGACATTAGCCTGTGTTGCCCGGGCAACACATACTACAGTGGTCTATGATGTAGCGTTATCTGTTTTCAATCGTTAAAATAAACATTCCTCACATATACATTTTCGTTGTAGGATTTATTCTGACATTAGAAAACGATTTGTTGGTGAAATTACCATTACCTGTGGTTTCAAACCAGTGTAGCTCACTGCAACGCTGTAGCTTACGCGAGACACACTACAAAAACATCTGCACTACACAGCTGTTTAGGAAGTCAAACGGCGACAGAACATGTTCGGCACTCCCCTTACTTAAATCAAAAGTCTATCTAACTACTAACCTGAACTTCATTGCCACAGCCTAAACGTTGTTCTGTTCATGAAAATAATTAATTTCAGCTTAAACCGTACAACGGAACGTTAAATCCAATTCAACCAACGCAATCGCTACCAAGACGAACACAGCAGTAGTCTAGTACCATCTGCTAACTGAAAATATGCCCCCCAAAACGTAAATAAGCTTGACATTTATTTAGTGGAAAATCGCTCATTCATAAAAAGCTCACTGGTAGCGATCATTGTCAGTAACAACGCAAAATGCGATATAGCCTTGTGTGGAGAAGCTGCCCCGGTAAATTGTACAATTTACGATTTTCCACTAAATAAATGTCAAGCTTATTTACGTTTTGGGGGGCATATTTTCAGTTAGCAGATGGTACTGTTTGAATCGCGATTCCATCTTCTACTACCGGGTAACGTCGTAGAATAATCTTCAAAGGGGGTTCTTTATTAATGAATGAATGCAAAATGAGTAGGCTAAATGCCTGAAAATATCATGAGAAGGGAAAAACTTAAAATGAGTTTAAGTCATAGAGATTAGGTCAATTTTGACACCGGTCTGCCAAATTTATTCGTTTTGATTCAACGATGAGGCTGCCTCTTGCAGGGGAAATGAGAAGACATCTATTTCATTCTACACTTCACTCATATTTTCAGTTGTAAATGAGCAGCAAAAAAAAAAGCTTTTAAATCTATGTAATCTTTATAAATAATAAGTATGCATTTTTATATAAAATAAACAGAAATATCAGTTGTAAAAATGTCATTCCAAAACGGACCCCTGTGCAACTGACACAAGCAAGCACACCCTACAATTTCCCCAGAAATTGTACCCTCTCTAGTTAAACTGACCTAATATACTCTTTATTAAGAACAGTGTATTTACATTACAGAAGACTGTGTCAGTAAGCAACATAATTTTTCTTATGCGAAGACTACATGCTGCAATCCTTACAAAACATGACAACATTTTCATTGTCAAACACAAGCCATTCCCGATCCGCCAGCCATTTTGCATTACATTTTATTTTCTTCGTTTCTCTAGTGCTATCAATATCCGCATCCCCTGCCTCGTTCCTCTTCTCGCCCCCAGAAGTTTGTCCTAACCACCGCCGCATTAAGTTAACTTTTTACTTTACTTTACTACTCTAGCTGGCTCTTATTACCTCCTATCCGCTATGCTTCGTTTTACTTCTTCCTTATGTTTTCTGATGGATGCTCCGTTCATTTCCACAGTTTCTCGCGCTGGTTTCATTTCAACTGTGCGCAGCCAATGGGCGTATAAAACTTTGTCACGTAGCATTACGGCACAGTAGTGATGGGCATTCCGGCTCTTTTTCATGAGCCGGCTCGTATGGCTCAGCTCACCAAAAAGAGCCGGCTCTTTTGGCTCCCGAACGGCTCTTTAAAAAATACATGTTTTAACTATGAATTTGACTATGATGGGTGTAAAAACAATTTGAATTAAATTATGAAATGAAATCATACTCGACCGTAACCACATATCTTTAAAAATGCATTGATTTGTCATGGCTCTCCTCCGAGTTTTGACTACTCTGACTGTGTGTGAATTGGCTCGGCCCTCCCTCATGCAGGATTGACAGGAACAGAATGTGAGGATGATCGTGTGCGCCTTTAAGCCTACAAGTATTTTTTTGTTGTTCTTTGAATTAGTCAATTATTTTAAATACAATTAAAATTCATTATTTCATAATACATTTAGTTTTTATAGGCTGTATTAATCTATTAAAAATAGAGTCGGCTCTTCAGATATGCGAGCCAGCTCCCGATGTTCACCTTCAAGAGCCGGCTCTTAGAGCCGGATCGTTCGCGAACGACCCATCACTACGGCACAGTGTTCATGGGAAACTTAGGAAGTACTGCCAGGGGGATAAATGACCGAGAACCATGCCAAGAACATGTATCACCGGCCAAACTGGCTAGTGAGTTTTTATTAACACCCGCCAAAATGAATTTTAACCCGCATTTGGCGGGTTGGCAGGTGTTTGGGGCCAAGGTTTTTGGAAAAATTGGCAGCCCTGATTATACAGTAAGTAAAATCTGGTCTGGTTCAGTACATAAGTGAAGTGAACACCATTTTTGCTACCATATACCTAGCTTCGTTTTGCTCCTAGATTCAGACCTTGCCCCGGTAAATTGTAGAGCTATCTAACTACTAAACTTCTGCCTGGCATTTTACAACATTATTGTTGGAATTCTGCTTCTTCGAATCTTTATTGTATTGGATTCAGCATTCCGAGTATTGTTCTTTGAATCTTTATTGTATCATATTCATATTCTTCTATTTCTTCCATGACACCTTTCAGCGCCTTCAAATCTTCAGCTATTAAAACCGTTCAGCTATCAAATAATTCAGCAGTTTCACGCTATGACTGATATGACTTTTCAGCTTTGTACCTCTTATGCTTGAATTAATATAAATCAAAATTCATAATATTTATTACATGGTTTTCCAATAGAGTTTTTTTTTTTATCCTCTCAATCCTCTTAAACTTCTTCAACTTTCAAATCATTCTTCTTCCTCAATCTTTCAGCTACAGCCACCATTTAAACTTTAAAATGTTGACAAAACCCTAAACTATTTTTTTAAATTCAGCTTTTTGATATCTATTAAACTTTTTTAAATATCACTGATTGTTTCATGAGTTTTTCAAACCGTTTCTGAGATTTACATGGGTGTGTATGTGAGAGCCTAGAGTGCTGACTGAAACGCTTAGAGTGGAGGGGTATGGAGTTAGATTAGTTTCATAATTCACAAACAAACGTAACAAGATTCACAAATGTATTTCATGATTCACAAATAAATGTAACGCGATTCGCAAATGTATTTTGTGATTCACAAAAGTAACGCGATTCACAAATAAATGACCCCATTACATTTGTTTGCAACCTGACGAACACGATTTACAAATCGGAGAACACGAGTTACAAATCGGAGAACACCATCTCATGTCATTTTATGGGAATTAACGGGGCGTTTACCTATGCTAAATAGGAGCACTGGGGCACGAGTTTTCAATTTACGACATATTGGGATTCATCATTCTAAGACCACACCTACGAACAATTTTGCTGTTTAGGAACACATCATGAATCAAGATTCAAGATTTTATTATTTGTCACATACATGATTATACATGGTACAATATGCAGTGAAATGTGTTTGTGTATCTGCAACCATTTAATTAAATAAAAAGGATACTAAGAGAGACATACCATTCTAAGACATAAGACATAAATGGATATTAAAATATAAATAAATAAATTACAATAAATAAAATAGAATAAATAGCACACAGCAGTATGTCAATGTTTTAAGTTGAGCAGAAGGATGGCCTGGAAGAAGAAACTCCTCATCCTCTCCGTGTTGGCTCTCAGGC
Organism: Osmerus mordax; assembly: GCF_038355195.1. NCBI lineage: Eukaryota > Metazoa > Chordata > Actinopteri > Osmeriformes > Osmeridae > Osmerus > Osmerus mordax. Next base: position 15,571,456 of record NC_090058.1, on the reverse strand, counting down.
AGCGGAACCTCCGGCCTGACGGCAGCAGGAAGAAGAGTGAGTATCCAGGGTGGTTGGGCTGTTTGAGGATTTTCTCAGCCCTCAACCTGCATCTTTTCTGGTAGATGTCCTGCAGGTCGAAGAGGGTGGTTCTGATGGCCCGCTCGGCTGAACGGACCACCCTTTTCAGGGCTGAGAAGTCCTGCTTGGTGCAGCTGCCCATCCAGGTAGTGATACTCCCACTCAAGATGCTCTCGATGGTGCAGGTGTAAAAGTTCCTGAGCACCTTGAGGGGGAGCTTACGTCTCTCAAGCGTCTGAGGTGGAAGAGACGCTGCCTGGCCTTCTTCACAGTTCTCCGGACATGAAGTGAACAAGATAGGTTCTGTGTGATGGTCACACCGAGGTATTTAAAACTGTCCACTCTCTCCACCTCAGACCCGTTGATCCATAGTGGGTGGATATCACCCTGCTGTTTCCTCCTGAATTCCACAACCAGTTCTTTTGTTTTTTCAACGTTCAGCAGGAGGTTATTCTCCCGACACCAGCTCTCCAGGTGAAAGACCTCTATCCTGTAGGCTTCTTCGTTCCTGTCGGTGATCAACCCCACAATTGCTGTGTCGTCGGCAAACTTTATGATGGTGTTATTTACAGATGTTGACACACAGTCATGGTTGTACAGAGAGTAGCAGCAGAGGGCTCAGCACACAGCCTTGAGGGGATCCGGTGTTGGGGGTGAGAGGGGATGATGTGTGGGTGCCCATGCGGACAACTTGTTGTCGGCCGGTTACGAAGCTGTGAACCCACCTACACAGGTGGGAGTTCAAACCAAGGTCACACAGCTTAGTGACCAGCCTGGAGGGGACTATGGTGTTGAAAGATGAGCTAATCAATAAACAGTATTCTCACATAGTTCCCTTTCCCAATGTCCACGTGGGAGAGTGTTTTGTGGAGCATGAAGGCTATTGCATCGTCTGTAGATCTGTCTGGGCGGTATGCAAATTGTAGCGGATCCAGGGTGACAGGTAGGGAGGAGGTGATGAAAGTTTTGACCAGTTTCTCAAAACGTTTCATTACCACAGATGTGAGGGCAATGGGGCGGTAGTCATTCAGGTTACCGGGTCGAGAATCATACGTAGACTTTTCTTAGGAACTTTCTTAAGAACAGACGTAAGAAATAAATTAGGAAGATATTGGTGAATGAGGCCCATTGAGTATATCCACATCCACAGACGTGATGGAACACAGACCTAGAGTCACATGATCGGCATAGGATCTCAAGTAGCAAGTAGAAGTCACTGCTATCATCGAGAGTCACTGCTCTGCTAACCTTGAGTATCTCATGCTTAAGTGTAGACCTTTCTATCTGCCCAGAGATCTACTGCTGTAACTGCAGCTTATATCCGCCCAGATTCAAATTCTAATGCTAAGCTTGCAATGAAAGAACTGCATGCTGACATTTGCAATCAATAGACATTGCACAGGGTTTCCCGCAGAAAATGTGTTAGTTCAGGTGGTAGGGTGGAGTTTGCCGTCAGACCGTGGGGGGGGGGGGGGGGGTGTAGTTTGTGCGATAGACTAATGCGTTCTGGGGGGGCTAGTTTGTGCGATAGATTACTGCGATAGACTAATGCGTTCTGCAGAGAAGGGAGACTGCTGTTGGTCACGGTTTGGAAAGTAAGGGAGAAAACAGGACAGAGTAACACGGCAGATATCACTATAAAAAAAAAAAAACAACGTAGTTAAGGCGGCAGGCATGTGTTGCTTAGGCGGCCCCCTTAGCTGCAAAGTGCTGCAGGAAACCCTGTTACATCCGAAGGCAGCCTTTATTGTTGCGGGTGACTTTAATCACTTCAACCAGAAGACTGTATTCTCCAAAGTCCACCAGCATGTCTCCTGCTCCTCGAGAGGAGACAAGACTTTGGACCGTGTTTACACCAACATGGCTAATGCTAACAAAGCCGTCCCCCTCCCCCACATAGGACAGTCTGACCACTTCTCTTTGTCCCTTCTCCCCAAATCTTGACCCTCCAACCACTGAACATTTGCACTAGCCTGGACCGCCACACACCTTCTTCCAGCCACTGAACAGTTGCACTAGACTTTTTATAACTACAATGCAGTTCTCACCTATAGTGTATTCATATTTATATCTATTTATATACATATCTTGTCCAAATTCATCGTGTTTATATCATATGATGCCTCTTACCTTATTCTGTATATAACTTCTACCATCACCTGTACTTACACCTGCACTTTATATATACTTATATCACATCTGCACTACCTACTGCTATTGCTGCTCATGTTCATAGTTTTACCACTGCTTTACTGTCAATACTGTTGATAATATATATTTTATTTATATATTAACACTAGATATATACACATACACTGCGCTTTTCTGCTTTTTTGCACTCCTGGTTAGACAACTGCATTTCGTTGTCTCGGTACTTGTACCCTGTGCAATGACAATAAAGTTGAATCATCATCATTGAATCATAAGATCTCTTTCTTATCTAGGACATGGCGTTTGTAAAGAAAGACATTTTACTTATAGTCATGTGATTAGTTTTGTTACCCAAATTATATTATTGTCAACTAAATATGGCTCATGATAAGATTATATGATTTCGAGAAGGACTTTATGTAGATATCTATGCAAACAAGAGCAAAAGACAACAAAAAAAAAGTTCAAGGGTCCTCTCAACTTAGTCAATCAACCAGTTATAAAGGACTCTTTAATAATCGCTGACACAAAAACGACTGTGAAAACATTTATTGAGGATAGTACTTTCTTTGCAGGCAGGTTGCTATAGCGTATGTTGAAGTATTAACAAAAGATGGCAGTATCTTTAAAATTAATTAGTTGTGCAGTTTTATTCTGTTGTATTGCTGAAATTGGTTCTCCAAGTAATGCTACATGGAATACTAATGGTAAGTACAACAATATGCTGTTTTTTACAGCACAAAAAAAGTATTAGATGGACCATATAATGCAATATAATACAACGCAAATAGAAACTATTTTATGAAATTATTAAAATAAAACAACTATTAAGGCAAATGCAACTTTGGACAATATTGAAAATACAATAGAAAAAAAGGCTTTAGCAGTAGAGAGAGTTACATCCTAATGTCTCTCAAAGTGTATTGGTAAATACTTATGATAATCCAGTTAAAAGAATTTAACAGATTATTCTCGTTCCTGCAAACTATAATTAACAAAAAATAAAGACAGCATTGATTGGAATTTTTAGTTATTAAAATACATCAGCAGATGTAGCGATGTGATCAATTCAAGTGTTGGGACATCACAGTTAGAGTAACATAATGGCTCTTTTTAAATGTCCTTACTCCCACCGAATTTCTGTTTTATTAATGCCTAGCAATAAAATATATCGTATTTTCTGGACTATAAGTCTGTCAGGAGTATAAATTGCATCAGTCAAAAAAATTGTCATGAAGAGGAATAACAACATATAAATGGCACTGGACTATAAATCGCATTTATTTAGAAATGTATTTCACAAAATCCAAGACCAAGAACAAACATTTAATCTGGAAAGTCAAGTTATTCAACTACACATTAGCACACATTACAACAGGCTCAATAGGTGTCCGGAATTTTAACGTTACACATTAACAGTTATTCAGCTACACAATAGCATAAAAAACATACCTGGTAGGCTGAATAGGCTAAATTAACATAACAAGCTAGCGAGTCCAACAAGCAAGTTACCGGTAAACTAGTTCACCAAGCTCCCCATCTCATTCCACATCAAGGGAATCTGTTCAACTTGTTGGTTCATGTCAGTCAGTATAAATTAACATTCAAAAACATGTTAAATTATATATATTGTGAAATATAAGTTGCACCTGACTATAAGTCGCAGGACCAGCCAAACTATGAAAAAAAGTGTGACTTATAGTCCGGAAAATACAGTACTAGTACTGACATAAATTTGTTCCATAGCACCAAAGGGTACCAGTATATCAATAGTTTGAGTAATTGCTGCATAGTAATCCTTGATCAACTTTAACTTCTAACCATAACTTTCAATTGTTTGTTTGAATAATTTCATAAAAACCTTTTCAAATCGATATGGGAAAATAATATTGTTGCTCTACAGTAGCTTAATTTGGTCCAAACTGTCATCAATCAATCTGATTCATTTGTTTGCCAGTTCTAGACTTCTAGAGGGAGAAATTATTTGCTTATTGTCTTTTTTCTAATTCCATAATTTATTTTAGGTGTACTCAACAAAACAGAATTGATTATTTCCTCATTTCAAGAAGGTCTTGAAATGGTAAACAGCGCATTATTTCAGACCATGATACGGTAATCAACTTTTTCTTATAATCTTTGTATGCTGCAAATGTGATAAACAAATAGAAAAAGTCCATTAAATTCTACCCATTCCTCTGAGTTACAGGCAAAGCATGCACCAGTCACCATTGCAGATGTATACTTTTCTCCGGCAAGCCGAGTCTCAAACCCAAGAGATTTCCACAGCTGCAGAGGTCTTTGAAACAACTCTTCATATTTTAAAGGACAGAGTCAGTCAGAGAGATAAAAGGGATCTCGCTTTAACAGGTAAAGTCACATTTATATTCCGGAGCTATCAAAAAAAATAGGACAAAACCAGTCTGAACCAATCTTGCAATTAGACATTCTTCTGAAAAATTGTCATTAACATTTTTTGTGAGTTGTTTGCTCATATTTCAGGTAAAATGCATGTGCACATTATTTATGCATGCATGTTCTTTGCAGTGAACACACTTTAGAAACATAATTGCATTGCATTGCATAATTGCATTATTGAACTTGATGCTGCAACTTTTCCAGAAATCCTTTCATGGCAGGATACGGAGCTGATTGGAGACATGTCAGGATGTCCTCCACCTATGTCCTCAGTCATTTGTCGTCAGGACCACCTATTCGACAAGTACCGGACCATATCTGGCGTTTGCAATAATAAGTATTCAAAGTTATATTTACCTATATGAGTAATATGTCTGTTAATACAGTACATTGAGACAGATAAGCAGAACAGTGTCTTCTTGAATTTGCAAATTTTTTCCTTGTAACCTTTCAAGTATCCAACAATCACAGACCAATTAGATAATATAGAATACAGTCAGCAGCTATAGTTATTCATTCATTATTGTTACCTCCCTTCACTTGTGCCCTGCTTTTTAGTTCAGCAGTGACACAGTCCTATGTACACAGAGAAGAACTACAATTTCATAAGGATAATGAAAAAAAACAATTATTAATACTGAAATATGAATACTAGTATAAAATGAGTACTAATAAAGATCAACTATGATATTACAATACCTGTAAGTATTGAAACAGTATCTCATGAAAATGAACTGATTTTATATATTCTGAGAAGCAACTATTGCATCAACAATCAACGAAGTTAAAGATCCTGTAAAGTGGACCTGGAAACGAGTTTTAAGTTCGCCACACCACAGAATAATGTGTTATTAACTACCCATCCAAATTCGAATGAAAAAATAACACCGACAAGTATGTTAAATTAGGCTTTGAAATCATGAAAAAATCATAGAATATAGAATTAGAATGTATTTGTTCAATGAGTGAAACATACAGATGCATATAAATTAAATGTCAGGGAGTCAGGTGGCTGAGCGGTTAGGGAAGCGGGCTAGTAATCTGAAGGTTGCCAGTTCGATTCCCGGCTGTGCCAAATGACGTTGTGTCCTTGGGCAAGGCACTTCACCCTACTTACCTCGGGGAGAATGTTCCTGTACTTACTGTAAGTCGCTCTGGATAAGAGCGTCTGCTAAATGACTAAATGTAAATGTATTGTAAATGTTCCCCTGAGCTGTAACAGTAAAAATGGACACCAGAGACAGCAGACAGTGACCTCTCCAACTAGGCTACTTCTAACACATTCGCTACCATTTCACCAAAATACCATCATTATACACCGAGTAGCCTAATATCAATTTAGCGGTTTGCACTAACTCATAGCAGAGATACCTCTGGAAATGTTATCTAGTATAATTATAACAAGCACACAGAACTGAGTGATGAACTACTGGCGGCGGTGGATGGTCCAGGTGAGACCGGAGGATGAACTGCCGGAGGGGCGATGCTCGGTACGGCTCTGCGCTGCAAGAGAAGCCGTGTGTTGGTGAACCCCGTCTATCTCTGGTCCATGTTAAAACTGTCCGCCGTGAAATGGTCGGTGCAGAGGCGGCTGTTGGAGTTTATCCGAAGCTTTCCATGAGCGTGGCTCTTCACAAAATCTATCCACCTATTTTTCCTTTCATTATCAATAGTGAACTTAAATGGCGTTGCAGCGCAGCTGGAGTTCTTGCATCCAGGGGTGGTAGGAGACATCCTTGCATGCAGTTGCGGGTGGTAGGAGACATCCTGAAGCTAGCTAGCTAGCTGATGTAGGCTACAATAACAGGACAGCAGGAGGAGCCATTCAGTGATCAGTGATTTACATTTAGTCATTTAGGAGACGCTCTTATCCAGAGCGACTTACAGTAAGTACAGGGACATTCCCCCGAGGCAAGTAGGGTGAAGTGCCTTGCCCAAGGACACAACGTCATTTTGCACGGCCGGGAATCGAACCAACAACCTTCTGATTACTAGCCCGACTCTCTAATCGCTCAGCCATCTGACCCCCCAACTAGGCTACTTCTAACACATTAGCTACCATTTAGATGGGGCGTAGATGACCTTCACTAGTCACAAGACGGCCTACATATCTGATATGGCATTTAAAAAGTTAGTACTTGTTAGGGCATTACTTTACACCATGTTCTCTAAATCTGTGTAGAACATGTCTTAAGTCATTTACATGGTCAGTGAAAGTCTTAGAATAACATAACACGTCATCTAAGTAAGGGGAACAACACTCAACCCTTAAACCTTCAAGAACCCTTTCCATGCATCTCTGAAAGGCCGCTAGGGCGTTGGTGAGGCCAAATGGGAGGCGGTTCCACTCATAAAACTCCCTAGGTGTGCTAAAAGAAGTCAGGTGTCTAGAGTTCTCCTCCACAAAGACTTGGTGGTAGGCACTACCTTGGTCTAGTACTGAAAACCATGAGTAGCCCCCCAGGTTATCAAGCAGGTCTTGAATGTGTGGAAGTGGATGCCGATCAGGGATAGTTTTGCGATTTAACCCCCGAAAATCAACACACAAGCGAAGTGACATGTCCTTTTTTCTCATGCAGACCACTGGTGAGGAATAAGGAGAAGTGGATTTCCTAATCCAGCCATGATCAAGCAGCTTTTAAACATAGGTTTTCACTTCCTTGTACAAGGGTTTTGGAATCGAGTTGTAGGCGTTTGTACAGGCACATTGTCTGTGAGATTGATTTTGAGTTGCAGACTCGGGATACAGCCAATGTCTGAGTCACTTTTAGCAAAAACATCTGACTCCTCAAACAGCATGTTCTTTACGGTGTATTGTTCATCCTCGGTCAAATGTGACAAATCCACTGGTGGATGCCATTTTTCACTTTTCACTTGATTGTCCTTTATTGTTTGGCATTTGTCATTGGTTTTCTGTGTAGAACTGAGATTGAAAGAACATGTGTTTACATTGGTTTGTTGGTCTGAGTTTGAATAGTCTGAAATACAGTTTACAGGTCTTACTTCAGTCGCGTGGACATCGGGGACAGTGCCTCTGGACTGGCAGACTGGGGTGGTGGTTCCCCTCTTTAAAAAGGGGGACCGGAGGGTGTGCTCCAACTTTAGGGGGATCACACTCCTCAGCCTCCCTGGGAAAGTCTATTCAGGGGTCCTGGAGAGGAAGGTCCGTCGGATTGTCGAACCTCGGATTCAGGAGGAGCAATGTGGTTTTCGTCCTGGCCATGTAACTGTGGACCAGCTCTACACCCTCGGCAGGGTCCTGGAGGGTGCATGGGAGTTCGCCCAACCAGTCTACACATGTTTTGTGGATTTGGAAAAGGCGTTCGACAGTGTCCCTCGGGGGCTCATGTGGGGGGTGCTCCGGGAGTACGGGGTACCGTATTCCCTGATCGGCGCTGTTCGGTCCCTGTATGACCAGTGCCAGAGTTTGGTCCACATTGCCGGCAGTAAGTCGAACTTGTTCCCGGTGAGGGTTGGACTCCGCCAGGGCTGCCCTTTGTCACCGATTCTGTTCATAACTTATATGGACAGAATTTCTAGGCGCAGCCAGGGTGTTGAGGGGGTCCGGTTTGGTGACCTCAGGATCGGGTCGCTGCTTTTTGCAGATGATGTGGTCCTGTTGGCTTCATCGGGCCGTAACCTTCAGCTCTCACTGGAGCGGTTCGCAACCGAATGCGAAGCGGCTGGGATGGGAATCAGCACCTCCAAATCTGAGGCCATGGTTATCGACCGGAAAAGGGTGGAGTGCAATCTCCGGGTCGGGGAGGAGATCTTGTCCCAAACGGAGGAGTTCAAGTATCTCGGGGTCTTGTTCACGAGTGAGGGAAGGATGGAGCGTGAGATCGACAGGCGGATCGGTGCGACGTCCGCAGTGATGCAGGCTCTGCAATGGTCCGTCGTGGTGAAGAAGGAGCTGAGTCGAAAGGCGAAGCTCTGTATTTACCAGTTGATCTACGTTCCTACCCTCACCTATGGTCACGAACTGTGGGTAGTGACCGAAAGAACGAGATCGCGAACACAAGCGGCCAAAATGAGTTTTCTCCGCAGGGTGTCCTGGCTCTCCCTTAGAGATAGGGTGAGAAGCTCGGTCATCCGGGAGGGGCTCAGAGTAGAACCGCTGCTCCTCCGCGTCGAGAGGGGCCAGTTGAGGTGGCACGGGCATCTGATAAGGATGCCTCCTGGACGCCTCCCTGGTGAGGTGTTCTGGGCACGTTCCACTGGGAAGAGGCCCCGGGGAAGACCCAGGACACGCTGGAGGGACTATGTCTCTCGGCTGGCCTGGGAACGCCTCGGGGTCCCCCAGGAAGAGCTGGTGGAAGTGGCCGGGGAGAGGGAAGTCTGGGCCTCCCTGCTTAGGTTGCTGCCCCCGCGACCCGACCCCCGGAAAAGCGGCAGATGATGGACGAATATAGGTTGCGCTTTGTCAAAGGCAAGCACACCCAATAAAAAAGTATAACAATAGACACAATAGGTGGCTTCGCAGCTTCTCTGCTTGGCCCCCAATAATAAAACAAACCAAAGCAGCAATAGGGGCATTTGCAGTTTCGCTGCTTGGCCTCTAAATATGTGATTTGCTTTTTTTCCCCAGACAAAACCCTCTCTGGGGAGCATCCAACACTGCATTGGCCAGATGGCTACCAGCAGAATATGAAGATGGAGAAAGACAACCCAAGGGCTGGAACCGTGGACAACTTTATAATGGCTTCCAACTACCCCTGGTAATACACGCACTGTAATACTTTATCAGAAATATGTGAAAATTGAATGTGGGTATCAAGTATTAACATAATTTTCTATTTACGTGTGCAAAACCCACACCAACAAGTAACGCAGCCTGGTTACAATAGCAACCACACAAGCTGGACTCAACTTGTATAGCTTACTTGTGTGACCGAACCAAAGCTATGATGAACATACCTGTGATGAACACATAAAACACATTTATCCCTGGTTTGGATGAACCACCAGTTGACTCACCTGACTAAATAGAATATGTACGATCGGTAGCAGACCGTGCCCTCTCACCGTGGGCCTTCAATTTCCAAAATCCGCCCTCCCCCCAAACACGCACAAGCACCCTGGCCGAAAACAAAAACAGCCAAACTGCCACCTCGGTAGGCTACACCTAGCTAGATTCACAACTGGACTGGGTTTCATTAGAATGATAGTGACGACATGAAGCTACAACAAAGTTACAAAAATCTCCCCCTGTTAACAATTTCAAGCTTCTCAGCAAAATTTCTCTGAGAAAATGGTACACTTAACACACTATTGACAAAATCAGTTTCTGTTGCCGTCTCTACAACATCTCCATCAGCCATTGTTTGTTAAATGACGGTAACCTGCTAGCAAACAACTTAACCAATAAAGAGGCCAATCTCTCACATCATCACAGGGTCCGCTACAGAATATCCAGCATACCCCGTCCCCTCACAAGGCATTTTGATTAGTTGGTTTTACTGTCACTCTTGTCTTTACTGGCACTGTATTGTACAACAAGGGTACTCTGTTGGGCTAAGTGAATCCCCTGTGCTGAGTGAGACCAACCAGACACTGCTCTATTATCGTCAGCCATCAGGTGTCGCTGTTAGCCTCCACAGTTCATTAGAACAGTTAATGCATAAATGTAAAAAATAGAATTAGAAATATAAAAAATAACTTATAGAAGTAATGCAGTTCATGATTTTTGTACTTTCATTCATTAGAAGCATGCATTGATGTATTCAGAGAATACCCTGAACACCCTGACGGACCACCACTGCGTACGATTAATGAAGAGAGAAAGAGTCTTGGTTAGGCTAGCTAGGCAGCGAACCTACAATTCTAACAGCTAATATAAAACTAGGGTTAGCGATCTCAGATTTAGACAGAATTTACACACAATTTACACAGAATTAATCAGGTAATATACAGTTAGGTCCATAAATATTTGGACATCGACACAATTTTCATCATTATGGCTCTGTATACCACCACAATGGATTTGAAATGAAACAATCAAAATGTGCTTTAAGTGCAGACTTTCAGCTTTAATTTCAGGGTATTTACATCCAAATCAGGTGAACGGTGTAGGAATTACAACACATTTTATATGTGCCCCCCCCCCCCCTTTTTAAGGGACCAAAAGTAATTGGACAATTGGCTGCTCAGCTGTTCCATGGCCAGGTGTATGTTATTCCCTCATGGGAGTTCGTTATTTCATTGACAAGGAGCAGATAAAAGGTCTAGAGTTCATTTCAAGTATGGTATTTGTGTTTGGAATCTGTTGCTGTCAACTCTCAATATGAAGTCCAAAGAGCTGTCACCATCAGTGAAGCAAGCCATCGTTAGGCTGAAAAATCAAAACAAACCTATCAGAGAGATAGCAAAAACATTAGGTGTGGCCAAATCAACTGTTTGGTACATTCTTAAAAAGAAAGAACGCACTGGTGAGCTCAGCAACACCAAAAGACCCGGAAGACCACGGAAAACAACTGTGGTGGATGACAGAAGAATTCTTTACCTGGTGAAGAAAAACCCCTTCACAACAGTTGGCCAGATCAAGAACACTCTCCAGGAGGTAGGCATATCTGTGTCAAAGTCAACAATTAAGAGAAGACTTCACCAGAGTAAATACAGAGGGTTCACCACAAGATGTAAACCATTGGTGAGTCTCAAAAACAGGAAGACCAGATTAGAATTTGCCAAAAAACATCTAAAAGAGCCTGTACAGTTCTGGAACAACATCCTATGGACAGATGAGACCAAGATCAACTTGTACCAGAATGATGTGAAGAGAAGAGTATGGAGAAGGGAAGGAACTGCTCATGATCCAAAGCATACCACCTCATCAGTGAAGCATGGTGGAGGTAGTGTTATGGCGTGGGCATGTATGGCTGCCAATGGAACTGGTTCCCTTGTATTTATCGATGATGTGACTGCTGACAAAAGCAGTAGGATGAATTCTGAAGTGTTTCGGGCAATATTATCTGCTCAGATTCAGCCAAATGCTTCAGAACTCATAGGACGGCGCTTCACAGTGCAGATGGACAATGACCCGAAGCATACTGCGAAAGCAACCAAATAGTTTTTTAAGGCAAAGAAGTGGAATGTTCTGCAATGGCCAAGTCAATCACCTGACCTAAATCCAATTGAGCATGCATTTCACTTGCTAAAGACAAAACTGAAGGGAAAATGCCCCAAGAACAAGCAGGAACTGAAGACAGTTGCAGTAGAGGCCTGGCAGAGCATCACCAGGGACGAAACCCAGTGTCTGGTGATGTCTATGGGTTCCAGACTTCAGGCTGTCATTGACTGCAAAGGATTTGCAACCAAGTATTAAAAGTGACAGATTTATGATTATGTTAGTTTGTCCAATTATTTTTGGTCCCTTAAAAAGGGGGGGGGGGCACATATAAAATGTGTTGTAATTCCTACACCGTTCACCTGATTTGGATGTAAATACCCTGAAATTAAAGCTGAAAGTCTGCACTTAAAGCTCATCTTGATTGTTTCATTTCAAATCCATTGTGGTGGTATACAGAGCCAAAATGATGAAAATTGTGTCAATGTCCAAATATTTATGGACCTAACTGTATACAACAAGATTAAATTAGATAACTGTCAAATTACAACTTTATTCAATATCTGTCAGGCGGAGATCATTTCAATGCGATTTACATCAGGTCAGATGGAAAAGTCTCTAACCCGCACATGCACTCACGTAGGTGAGGTGATGAGAGCTTCCTTCAACCTCTGAAACGCTTGCTGCTGTGGCTGGTCCCATGTCCAGGCCGTCTTTCCCTTTAGTAGATCATATAGGGGACCTACTACGGTTGCCATGTCAGGAATGTACTTGCTCATGTAATTAATCATGCCCAATGCACGCTTTAATTACTGCACGTTAGTGGGTCCCTTATGGCACTTACTTTGCTTGGGTCTACTCTTATTCCTTTAGCGTCCACAATGTGGCCCAGGAATCGCAGCTCTGGTTGTGCATATACACACTTTTATATGTATGCTTTTAAATCTATGTAATCTTTATAAATAATAAGTATGCATTTTTATATAAAATATACAGAAATATCAGTATACCAAATTTCTGTAAAAAAAAAAAAAAAGACCCTTCTGCAACCAATGCAAGCACCCCCCACAATTTCCCCAGAAATTGTACCCTCTCAAGTTATTTCTGCATAGATTAAAGGGAATACATTTGTTGCTGCTCATTTACACTTCAAAATACTAAGAGTGAAGTGTAGAATGAAACAGTGTAATGTTACATGCATTCATTCTATTTGAGTGTTCTCGTAATCGAGGCCATGGACACATCGAGCTTCATAAATGCTCTTCGTCGTTTCCTTGCCATCCGGGGTCCAGCGAAGCTGATCTGATCCGACTGTGGCACGATTTTCAAGGGAGCCTGCACAGAACTTAAAGTGCTCCTGCAAGATGACAAGGAGCCCAATGTCTCCAGGTTCCTCATGTACATGGATCTTTAATCCGCTCCATTCTTCTCACATGGGTGGTGTGTGGGAGAGGATGATTGGGGTCTCCAGGAGGATTCTGGATTCCATGCTATCCCAAATCCAACCTTCTCATCTTACCCACGAAGTTCAGTCTACAATCATGGCAGAGGTGTCCGCCATAATCAACGCCAGACCTCTGACCACCATCTCAACAGATGTAAATGCTCCATCACTTCTTACACCCACCATGATCCTTACCCAGAAAATCTGCAGTCCTCTACAACCTCCGGGGTGCTTTGTTGATGCCTATCTACACCGCCAGCAATGGAGAAGAGTCCAGCACTTGGCCAACACCTTTAGGGAGAGGTGGAGGCGCGAGTATCTCTCTACACTCTTCCAGAGTCGCTCCAAGTGGCTAAAGAGCCATCCCAACATCAAGGAAGGAGACCTAGTGGTTCTTCGTGATACTCAGTTGAAGAGGAACCAGTGGCCCATGGCGTTGGTCACGAATACCTACCCTGCAAGCGACGGCAAGATCAGGAAGTTGGAGCTTAGGGTTTCCAGAGGTGGGACTTCCAAGACTTTCTTCCAGCCCATCACTGAAGTGGTGGTCCTCATATCCCATTAGGGTGACATAGACTCTCTCTCAAATCTTGGGTGTTTAGTCTTTCTTCGTGGTATTGTGTTCAATACCAGGCGGGGAGTGTAATGTTAGATGCATTCATTCTGTTTGAGTGTTCTCGAAGGGCAATAAGTAGTATTCAGCCCATTCGCCTTTTCTTGTGTATTTGAATGTTTGTTCTCCCATTGGCTGCTTAAAGTCTCATTGTTGTTGGTAACCATTAGTAACCATCTCTCGGTAAAGCAAGCTAGGTAATGTTATTTTCTTTTTATCTGGCTTGATCTGCCTGGTACATCCTGGTACGCTTTTGAAAACTGGATTATCTGCTACCGAAGAGCACCACCTAGCAGGCATAATGAACAATTTTCTTCACCTGGACATTGAAAGATGTCCCTGTGTGTTTATACTTTTCACTGAGGACAACAACGCGATCTTATATTCTTATAAAATATTGGTAATGTCAGGCTGCTATAGACCAACTGCAGTGACAGATGGATGAAGGCACACTAATTTTCCGACCGCGCCTTTGCTCCGTGCAAGAAGTGCCATCTAGCGACCATTATGTGTCAGTAACAACGTCCCTGTCTGAAGACTCACGGGTGTCATTTGACTCCAACGGTGCTTTAAGTAGGGGAAAATGGCTTGGCGCTTCTAGTGTTAAATGGTTGCTTTGAGGTAACATTTTACCATGTGGCCTAGGTCAATGTGAGCCATTGGCACAACATAACCCATACAATTGATGACCCAGAACCACAAAGAGTTGTTCAAAGAGACCGCTTTTTGGACAAGCATTTTTCTAAAACTGTTATGGGTGATGCATAAATACCTTTAGATACATTTGTTTGAAACCAAAATAGATTAGTATTAATGCACCAATGCAGAATGTGAAAATGGCTCTACATATTGCTGTGTGTCCTAGAGTAGTTACTATGTATCTTGTCTTGTAAATTATTTTACTAACAGTTATTGCCAATATGTTGCTAAAAGCGATTTAATGGGTGGTTAGTGTGTGCTAAATTGGACCCATCCAGATATAATGTAGGTATAATCTAAGATACCTAATACAAAAGAAACCACTCTCTATTTCATTTTTTGCAAAAGTCTGTCAGCACTTTCCTAACCAATACTAATGCAGAATTACCATTGTGATTTTTTAATTGTTTAACTTTACGATTGTATTTCAGGTGCATGAGGTCAGCAAAAATATAATGCAGAGGTCTTCCAAACATATGGCACAAGATGAGGTCTACTCTCAAATGCTTGTGGACTGGGGACAGTACATAGACCATGATATGTCCTTTTCTCCTCAAAGCACAAGCAAAGCCACATTTCTGGGAGGACTGGACTGTTTAATCACATGTGAGAACATAAATCCATGCTTCCCAATTGAGGTAATTCTTCAACTATTACAGTGTACAATTGTCACATGCCTATATTTGTGAAGGAATGTGGGTGATTTTCATAACCATATACAAGCATAGAAAAATACAATTATAATTATTATGTTTTTCATTTTAACATTCATTTATTTTCACTACATTTACATTTATTCATTTAGCAGACGCTTTTATCCAAAGTGACTTCCAAGAGAGAGCTTTACAAAGTGCATAGGTCAGATAATAACAACAAGATAGCCCCAAAAACATTGCGAGTAGCCAAAACATGAAGCACATATTGTGAACAACCAAAATAAGTGCCAAAGGGAAGAACCATAAGAGCATGTAGTTTAACAAGTTACAATTAAACAACATGACTACTCACTACTACAATCACTACATCGACTACATAGAACCCAGCATGCCCACTTTCCACAGTAAACTGAACAATGAGAAATAATGAATTTTTTTAGCTGTTATGTGGCTGGTTTGTCATGAGGTTTTCTGAAGATTATGTTTTTCAATAATTTTCTCCCAGCTGCAGAAAGCCCCCAATGACTTGTTTTCTGAAAACAGAAGTTGTGTGCCTTTTTTCCGCTCCTCGCCATCCTGCTTCGCTGGTAATACGCAGTCTGTGATTGGGGGCATCAAACAAGGGTTAAAGCGCCAACAAATGAACTCTATCACATCATTCATTGACGCATCTTCTGTATATGGCAGCACCCCAGATTTACAGAGTTTCATCCGTAACTTCTCTAATCCAGAGGGGCAACTGGCCATCAATAGAAGATTTTATGACCAAAGGGGTCGATCATACCTGCCTTTTGTCCACACTGGCCCATCTGCTTGCTTTCAAGATCCTAAGAACCGCCATGGACAGGAAAGGGTGGATTGTTTCCAGGCTGGAGACAGCAGAGTGAATGAGATATTGACCCTGTCTGCTCTGCACACACTATGGGTGCGAGAACACAACCGAATTGCAAAGACTCTAAAGAGTTTCAATACCCACTGGAGTGCTGAACACATATACCAAGAAGCCCGCAAAATAGTGGGAGCTCTGCATCAGGTAGTAATTTTCTTTAACAAGTTTACTATTAAATGTACAGTTCTCGATAAAGTACTATTCTTGTCCAATTCATGTTGTGAAAGCAATGTGAAGCAACTGAGTCAGACAGCATTGTTGGTATCTTGATGTCTAACTTATGACTAAATGAAAAATTTATAAAAATCAAATGGACACATACCGTATCTCTTCGATTAAACGCCACCCTCAAATAAATGCCGCCCTTGAATATACGCTGCACCAAAAATGAACATTGTGTAATAAACGCTGCCCTCGATTAAACGCTGCACCAAAAAAATCTGAAAGTTGTTATTTAATTGGTTAAATTAAAACACAGTACTTATTACACAAGTAAATCACAAGTGTACTATAATTCCCTCGAAGCACTGGCAGACACAAGTGGCTTTCTTGCTACAGGTTTATTTGAAGCTTCTCCAAATCCACCGTGAACTAAACCCACAGTATAACGAGAAAATAAAGACCACATTATCTTAATATGAACATACAATGACATGCGCAGCATGTAAATAACCAAAGTTTTACCTATGCCCTCCTACGTACTTCCGCTCAATTTTATTTTTGCTTCTGTACATAGGTCTGGCCATGAGGTACGTAAGTCAGATTTTTCTGGTTGATTTTTTACCGGCAAATCAGCGAACAGAGGGAGTGGCTGAGAACAATGACGTTGATGTTGTGCGCTAGTTTGTGTTGTAGTTCCGTAATGGCGGCGGAGAAAGATGCGAGCAAAGCCATTCGGTCCGTTGTGGCAACGCTGCCGAATATCCAACAGCTAAAGCCGGAGCAAGACCAAGTTTTGCTGAGTTTTGTTGGTGGCCATGATGTTGTGGCCCTCCTCCCCACGGGGTTCGGGAACAGTTTGATTTTCCAGCTACGGCAGCTAGCTCTGTTACAGTAGTGGTGAAGGAATTGGCTAAGGCGAACGCTTGCGATTGGTTATGGCAGATCAGAGTGGCTCTGGGTAGATCCAATAGTTTTAAACTTCAACAGAGTACCCGCCTACAAGGAAGTCAACGCTTGTCAATGGAGCGAGGCCAGACCCTCTGTACAAATGCAATGTACGAGAGTCTGGTTAGGACCAGGCTAATTACATTGGCATTTGTATTAAAATATTCAATCATTGGCAAAATACTCAAACATTTCATCCATTTAGATTTGACATCACACTGTATGAACTGTATGTGAACACTGCAAACAATATGAGGTGGGCCTACCGCCTTTTACATTGACCAGAATTACAATGAAAAGACCAGGGGCCTCATCTATAAACATTGCGTACGCACAAAAAGCTTGCGTACGCTGGTTTTCACGCACACTTTGTGATGTATAAAGATTTACTTGACGTGAGAATGTGCGGGCCGTCACGGAAAGTTTTGAGCAGACGTGAGAATGTGCGGACCGTCCGCAAAGTCTTGTCTGGCTCTGTAACATGGCGAATTCTAACTGAAAAGTGCCGAAACTCACCAAACATTACAAAATAAAGTTTCCACTACTACGTTTATGACGTTGACCATTCAAAAAACATAACAATAAAAGTTTGATCATTAATGTGGGTCACATCAAAATGCCAAAACCCAAAATGGGAAATGCTTCTGTTTAATCCGCCACCACTTAATAACTTCTGTTAAACTTGAGGGTGTCAAACGAACGACAAAATCACTCAGGAAATGCATGTCACGCTAACGCTATAGCTGCCATGCATTTCCTGCATCGGACCATTTCTTTTCAATTTCTGCCATGGTCCGGTTCTCTGAACCCACATCATTTATGGCCCTATAATAATAATAATGATTTTATTTGTAATGCACTTTACATTTAGCTAAATTTCAAAGTGCTACAGGTTAAAAACAAGGAAGAGCGCAAATAGTGACAGTTTTCCACTCCACCGACTTTCTTTTGTCGCTAATAGCCTACATGATGACAGGCCGACAAACAGGACACATTTTCCCGCCTCCACCTCTGTTGTCAGAACCTCGATCTCACAGTCACCGTATTTCTTAGAATAAACGCTGCAGCGTTTATTAAATAACGTTCATTTATGGTGCAGCGTTTATTTGAGGGCGGTGTTTATTCGAAGAAATATGGTAATTCAGACAAAGAAATGACCTCAGGAGTGCATTTATAGTCCATCTGCATATTCATTTATGGGAGGAGGCAAGGCGGGGTCAGTGGCTCGTTCACGTGCGGTCAATCTCACGTTGATTGTGATTTATAAAGGAAAGGTGCGCAGATCTGATCAGAAACTCAAAATCAGACACCATGGTAGACAGAGCTACACGTAAATCATCTTCAGTGTTCAACCTGTTTCTTTGCTTGGACTTGAGCTGGACCAGAGTGGAGAATCCACTGGTGAAGGGCAGTAAGATTTTAATTGCACGGATAGCCAAGGAGGAACACTCAGCCGTGACACTGCTGCACCATGAGTGAGAGAGGCTGACTTTGCCAAATTTCTTTTTCAGCGTCTGGTCGCATGAAAGTTCAATCATCTGATTCTCTTCATTACATGGCAACGCGGTGCTTTCGAGGTCGATTCCAAAGGGATCGCGCACCCACTGTTCATCTTCACTTGATGTCTCTGGGAAGTAATTATGAAACCGCGATTGCAGTTTCCCGAGGTGTGCCGTAATGCTGCTCTTCAGGGCATTTTTGTCCGCGACAATGTCCAGCTGAAGTATTTCATGATGGCCATTGGGAAACATGTCCAGCCTGTCTTTGGACACTGTTTAGCCACAGTGCGATCTTCTTCTTGAACACATTCACTTTATCGGACTGCTCAAACTTATTATGGCCCTTCCCTTGCAAAGATAAGTTCGGTGTGTTTAGGTGCTCGAACACATCAACAAGATAGGCAACGTGGGCCAGCCAGATCTTACTGTCAAACAGCTCAGCATAAAGCGAGTTAGTCTCGGAGAGGAAAGCTGCTATTTCTTACATTTACATGTAAATGTAAGAAATATCCAGAGCGACTTACAGTAAGTACAGGGACATCCCCAGATTGCATTCGTGCCCTTTCAAGAATTCTTTTGACCACTCCCGAATGCCTGCCAGTCATGCAGGCAGCACCATCAGTTGTAATCCCAACGCAATTGTCCCAGCTCAGGCCCACAAAACCCTAGTACAAATCCACAGAGTTGAAAATCTTGCATGCCGTTGTAGTGGTAGGCAGATCTCTACTGCAGAGAAACTGTTCTTGTATATCTCCCTCGCAAACGTGCCTCACATATACAAGTAAAATCGCATGGTTGGCTATATCCGTGGACTCATCCATCTGCAAGGCGTAATGAGTGCTTGCCTGGATACGGGCCGTAGTCTGTTGCTTTAAGTATTTACCAGTGTGGAGCATGCTGAAGACAAACCAGTCGAGTGAATACTCGACTGGTTTGTCTTTGACAGTCGGGTGTTTTGTCTCCAAGTGACATGTCAGTTTCGAGGGTTTCATGCTTTCATGTGCCAGCAATTCACTGCACACTAGGGATGTAACGATATCAAAATCTCACGGTACGATACAATTTCGATATTGACCTCACGGTACGATATTTATTGCGATATTGTGGAAAAGCTCACGGTATTGTTAAATAGCTCACGATAGTGTTTGTGATGATAATAGCAAAAAAAATACTGACATTTATTCTGCTTTTGCCAGTCAACAGGCAATTTATTGTTGTATTTATGGATCATGACAACATAAAACGCTGATCACATAGTGCTTTTAAAGTGCAAGTTGTAGTCAGGAACATCAATATTCAAAATCACACGCTATGTATTCCGGGATGTACCTCGTGATTTCTTGAGCCCTTGCGCTGTTGTGTGGCATAGTTGTTGAAAATGCCTCCTTCAGGGTTTTTTGACCGGAGATTACTTTCTTTGTGAGAGAATCTGCAAACTTTTCGGGATGATGGGTTGTCAGATGACTTCGCATGTTGCTTGTGTTTCCCGTGTTGTATCGCAGTTTACTGTGGCAGTGCTTGCACATAGTCCATTGTCTGTCAACCACCTTCTCTCCTTTTGCGTTTTTTGACACGGCAAAACCAAAATGTTTCCAGACATCTGATTTAAAAGCTGCAGGGGCTGGCACAATCTCAACTTCGGGGTTGTTGTTTTCATCCTTACAAGTATCGCTGTCGGCCATGCTAGCTTGCTGTGAGCTTGTGTGGACAGCGTGCAGCGTGCAATCCTATTGGCTTAACAATGGTTGTTGGGACGACGCAGCGCAAAGGATCATGGTCTATGTAGTTAACAATGATTTGTTCCACGGGACTGTGTTTATTCCTCTTGCTTTTTGACGGACACCTGTCCTTTTAATATTGTAACCCAACCACGACGATATCGAGACACGTTTACCCAGTTTTGGGTCGGGACCCACCAGTTATTAAACACTGGCCTAAAGCGTCCCAACAGGTACCGTATTTCTTCGATTAAACGCTGCAGCGTTTATTACACAATGATCATTTTTGGTGCAGCGTTTATTTGAGGGCGGTGTTTAATAGTAAGAGAGATTTAGTGAATTGTAACTGCAGTGCGGCCATAGACAAACAAAGAATAGACAAGGAGGTCAAACACAAAGCCTATAGTGGAAAAGCCGCGCATGCCTACATTGTGTAGAAAAGTGGTTCTCAAAGTGGGGTCCCAGAACCATAGCCAGGGGGTCTGCGAAATAATTTGCCATAAATTAAAAATATATATAATTGTGCTGTATCATTAAAAAGTGAAAACATATATAATAATCAACAGATGGGTGACCATTGCACCAATAAAATAAGCATATTGTGTCCATTGAGAGCACAAAGGCAGGGCTCTACAGAGCGCCCATGTGTGCGAGCATGGAAAAGTATTTGGGCGCATGGGTGCGAGCGAGTTTTAACCATAGACATACAGACTATGTTTTTAACATATTGCAGCTGTCAGTTACGTGAAAAGAAATGATAGAACCCGAAAATGCTCAAACCATTATTTGTAACGGGAAACATTTATAATTTTTTTCTGAGATTTCAACTACTAATAATTCACTCAGATAAACCTCATAGGCTGCGTTCTGCGATAACCTACTGAATCTGTCCTGCATTGTAACAGCCTGGCTGGCGATCTAGCTAGCTAACCTTCACCCTCAGTGTGAACAATCAAACTAACATCCAACACTACACATATCAAACGAGTTCAACAATAGAAACTTAAACAATGCTTGAGTCAACAAAATTAACCCCCCAACTGAGTCCCCTTCCGTCCTGCCGCAAGCCATGCTGAAAACCAAGAGTGCAGTTGCGACCCTACATGAACACCAGTGCGAACAGCTACAACATAAAAACGAAATTTCCCATTAATGGGTAGTTTGAACCCATCCACCACCGAGGACCTAATTCGGATCAGTAGAGTGGGGCCCTCCCTGGAAATGTTTGATGCTTCTAAATGTGCTGAAAACTGGCTGTCAGCTGGTGACTCCAATGCTACAAAGCTTGGCCAAGCCAGTCAGTTTTAAACAATGTTACAATAAATACAAAAAAGTAATAAATGAATATGTAATGAATAAATAAGTAACCACTCCTGTTTCCGGTAAATTTTGTGCAAAACCGTGAGAACCGTGAAATCATGGGAGTCAGGCAGCATCCGGCACTCAAGGCTGTCTTTGATTAAACTATAAATAATGACAATTTACCATCTTCTTCCTTCAGGCAGACACTTAAGAGTCCCTCAGTGCAAGCTCTACCGTTTTAAGAACTCCTGTCCCCCCTGTCCATCAAAGCCATAAATGGCAAGTCAGCCAGAGGCCCTGTAGAGCCTGTTTTGCCTGGTTGCCTGTTTTGTTGACCTCACAACAGTACATATATGTACACATTATGATGTTCTTTGATGAGGCTGCTTTACTGTTCCCGCACATTTTTGTATGCCATCATGATTTCAGGTGTGGCACATTAGCAGTGTGCAATTGGTTGGTTGATGGCATTATGTGCATGTACTGTAGGTATTGTATGTGTGCATGTGTATGGGTGACAGACTTTTGTATTTGTACGCTATGTCATTTGTTTAACAGTTAACAGTGTGTCCTTTTTTTTTATTCATGCAATGAATCTAAAGGTCTCCTATTGCCTTCTGTCATTTACAGATTATTACCATTAGGGATTATGTTCCAAAAATCATTGGCAGTGAGGCTTTTGATCATTACATTGGTCCCTATAGGGGTTATGATCCAACAACAGACCCCTCAGCCTCCAATGTCTTTGCTACGGCCGCATTCCGTTTTGGCCATGCCACAATTTCCACTGTTCTCAGGAGACTCAATGAAAGCTTCCAAGAACACGAGTGCTTCTCCTCTTTGAGTCTACATAAGACTTTCTTCAGCCCATGGAGATTAGTTAAAGAAGGTTGGTGTTCTTTCTGTCTGTCCCCTATAAACGTTTTACCATTTCACTTAAGAATAAAAAAAATATGTAGCAGACGTGGCCGCTTCCCCATCGGATGTACACTCAGTCGACTCGGGATCGAACCCGCCACCTATGATATTTCAAGCGTGACCACTACCACCTACGCTAACAAAAAGCTATCTTTTCGCTGTTGTTTCGAGACAACCCCAAATACGTGATTAGCCTACATTCGGGTATTGTCTGGTGTGCCCACAGTAACCAGTTGTTTTCGATGTACCCAAAACAGAATGTTGCCTGAATGCCAAGGTAGTTAATAAATATGTGACATAGAATATTTGATCTATGTCATATAGGATGTCATATCATTGTAAAGCAGCGGACTAACGATATTATGTGTTATTGCTCTACTGCGATCGAATCCCACTTCATGCAAGCTTGCAAAAGTTTTATTTTCTTAGCCTACAGCAGCAAATATGTAGCCTGGTCCTAACCAGACCCTTGTACATTTCATTTGTACAGAGGGTCAGGGATCACTCCATTGACAAGCGTTAACTTCCTTGAAGGTGGGTACTCTGTTGAAGTTTAAAACTATTGGATCTGCCTAGAGCCACTCTGATCTGCCATAACCAATCGCTAGCGTTCGCCTTAGCCAACTCCTTCACCACTACTGTAACGGAGCTAGCTGCCGTAGCTGGAAAATAAACGTTATCTGTTCTTGGCTATTGCGCAATACCCTGGACTCATTTAAGCAGCGGTATGACAACACTGGCATTACCAGCGCAACATTAGATAGAACGAATGGCAGTTTGTCAATGTTCAAAATGTGTAAGGGCACTCGTCGGACATAAGATAAATTATCTCTTAAATCGCAAATGGAAAATGTCACGACTGTCTTCACAGTCGTGTCGACAAGGCTTTCGTGAACAGATTGACAAAGTTTAGACTAGGCTGCGGTGTTGAAGTAGGCTGCCCTGACCAAGCCCCCACCCCCCACTCCAGAAATCTAGATTAATCTCACTGTAATCTTGGCGTTAATTTAGATTAATCTAGATTAAAATGGCTCATGCGAATTCCGCCGAAGGCATTCAGAATATGTGTGCTACCCAAATAATGACTAAAAGTAAGTCTTTGAGAACGGGTTTCTCAAGCCAGGTGGCGCATTAGACCAGGAGCTCATCTCCTGTTTCCAAAATGCATCACAAACTGCTTGAGAAAGCTGTTCTACTATGATAATTGGTGATGAAAATAAATTATGTACAATAAGATGTACTTGTGTTCATTAACTGTTTATTAGATTAGTTAGCTTGGCTGATAGAGCTGTGCTGACGGGCTTGCCTCGGTTGCACTCAAACATCGTAGTTGACGACGACGACTCTTCCCCTGCGCTACATCAGTGCTTGGCCCGGCATCTTCTGCATTAGCTAAGGGAAGCTTTGCGTTTAGGTGGTATTTAAGACGGGAAGGACTCCTACAGTAAACTAATTCCGCATAGCACAAGGTGCAAACAACCTTAGTCTTGTCGAGGTCTCCATTGGGAAGCTTCTTAAAAATAAATTTTCCCTGAAGAAAACCAGGCGGCTTCATAGCTGCATCCATGTTAGCACGTCACGTTTGATGTGATAATTTCATACACAAGGCATACACACAGGTTCGAAGACTCGTTCTCGCCCCCTACAGTGCAATTCGGCTAGGTATACATCCGCGCTAAAATATCAAGGTAAAAGTCATCATAGCTTGCGTAGTATAGACCCAGCTCCCAAACCAACTTTGACAATAGATTAACGGCGATATTTTTTTTATCGCCGATAAGAATCGCAGCGCGTTAACGCCGATAACGGCCTACCACTAATTAAAATGTAACGAGAAGCGGGCAGTGTAGTTGCTGAAAATGTGCTTAATTTATTGACAAAGCTGCTAATTTGTAAATGTGCTCCGACTGTTCGATAACCTAGCTAGCAGTGCAGTGCAGACACTAGTTGCTGTATTTTATCATAATCCTATCAAATGAGTGAAATGACAAACACACATGTTATGAGCTATTGAGCCTATATTTAACACAAATGTAATACACAAGCACTATAAAGCAAAAGTTTATAAAATGTTGCGCTGATAATGCCAGTGTTGTCATACTGCTGCAAGTCCAGGGTATTGCGCAATAGCCAAGAAAACACGCATCTCAACCTCGCATTCTTCGGATTGATAAACAGCCTTTAGACGGGCTCTGCTTTGTGTTTGGCGCTGCCGCGCAAGCTAGTGATGGGTCGTTCGCGAACGATCCGGCTCTAAGAGCCGGCTCTTGAAGGTGAACGTCGGGAGCTGGCTCGCATATCTGAAGAGCCGACTCTATTTTTAATAGATTAATACAGCCTATAAAAACTAAATGTATTATGAAATAATGAATTTTAATTGTATTTAAAATAATTGACTAATTCAAAGAACAACAAAAAAATACTTGTAGGCTTAAAGGCACACACGATCATCCTCACATTCTGTTCCTGTCAATCCTGCATGAGGGAGGGCCGAGCCAACTCACACACAGTCAGAGAGTAGTCAAAACTCGGAGGAGAGCCATGACAAATCAATGCATTTTTAAAGATCTGTGGTTACGGTCAAGTATGATTTCATTTAATAATTTAATTCAAATTGTTTTCACACCCATCATAGTCAAATTCATAGTTAAAACATGTATTTTTTAAAGAGCCGTTCAGGAGCCAAAAGAGCCGGCTCTTTTTGGTGAGCTGAGCCATACGAGCCGGCTCACGAAAAAGAGCCGGAATGCCCATCACTACCTGAAAGCACCGCCTTTTTTCTTTCGCCGCCCATGTTATCAAATTGGACCGGCCACACAAGCTGCGAAGCTGCACAGTTATTTCACGGTAAATTGTAGAGCTATCTAACTACTAGACTTCTGCTGTGTGGGAATCGCAGGAGCTAACCAGTCGAAGGGCGTACAAAAATATAGGATGTTGATTTTCACAGCCTGGAAATATACCCATCTGCAACCGACGCAAGCACACCCCACAGTGTCCACAGAAATTGTACCCTCTCTAGTTCTAGGTCTCTATGTATTGGGTTATGTTAAACTCTCCAATCTGCAGATTGATATTACAACCAGAAGTCAACGAAACTTAATCTTTCCGTTCGTGAAGAGGCGGACTAAAACACTTTCTTCAACAATAGTAAGCTATTGCAGTCTGTCAATAAAGGCAAATATTAAATTAAATTGTACCGTTCTGGTCCGGATTTGAGCATTGGCGAAACTGATGAAACTCAGAATAAAAAACATGCGTCAAAGTCTGTGTGTGTGAGTCTGGCCAATCATGATATACAGTTAGGTCCATAAGTATTTGGACATTGACACAATTTTCATCATTTTGGCTCTGTATACCACCACAATGGATTTGAAATGAAACAATCAAGATGTGCTTTAAGTGCAGACTTTCAGCTTTAATTTCAGGGTATTTACATCCAAATCAGGTGAACGGTGTAGGAATTACAACACATTTTATATGTGGCCCCCCCCTTTTTAAGGGACCAAAAATAATTGGACAAACTAACATAATCATAAATCTAATTGTCACTTTTAATACTTGGTTGCAAATCCTTTGCAGTCAATGACAGCCTGAAGTCTGGAACCCATAGACATCACCAGACGCTGGGTTTCGTCCCTGGTGATGCTCTGCCAGGCCTCTACTGCAACTGTCTTCAGTTCCTGCTTGTTCTTGGGGCATTTTCCCTTCAGTTTTGTCTTTAGCAAGTGAAATGCATGCTCAATTGGATTTAGGTCAGGTGATTGACTTGGCCATTGCATAACATTCCACTTCTTTGCCTTAACCCTTGTGTTATCTTCGGGTCATTCTGACCCATCAGTCATTGTGACCCACCGTCGTATTGCGACAGATTTACCGCATACAAAGACAAAGTGAAGCATTTTCTTTTAACAGCTAGGCTGTCTCAGACCCCCCACATTGCAAAGGTTAAAAGAAAATTATTAGGATTCCTCCGTAAGGAGGAAACCTATTGTTATTATTAGTTTTATTATTATTATTATTCTAGTTCCATGGGAGTCAATGGCAGCCCCTAGAACCCTAGGATAACTTTTTGTGAAATTTGGCACACTCATTAAGGACAGTTCCTTCTATACCTACACCAAGTTTCATGTATCCCATTAGACCACTCTAGCGCCACCAATGGGTCAAAGTTGGACTTGTGTTTACACACGCAACTTTTGAACCGTATGAAAAATGAGGTATCATTGGATTCCCTGGATCAAGAGGAGTTCAACGCACCATATGACGTCAATTTCCGGTTATATAGATTTTCCGCTATTTCCGGTTGTATCAAAAACTTTTGAAAGCCTACTCCTCCTACAATTTTTGTCATATCTTCTTCAAAATGACCAGAGATGATTTTCAGACCAAGCCTCACAAAATTTTTCCCATGGCGTTTTGATTTTCTAAACCGTTTGTCCGGCACAGCCAATCAAAATCAGCAAAAAAGCAACCAAACAGGAAGTTGGGTCAAATCTCAGCAAATCTTTGAGATATCAACACGTAACTTGGTATGTCACAAGGAAGACACTACAACACGTTACCATGTGCAAAGGCTATGTCATATCTCCAAAAATGGTTGATATAAAGCAAATCGAATTTATCTCTAACGCTAAAATAATGCTTTACACATCCGCCGGTCAAAAACGGATACTTTGATTCAATCACAAGTTCATATGAAGACTCGAGAATGTTTAGTACACAAATCTGAGGAAAAGTTGACTGTAACATGAAAAGTCGATTTGTGGTGAATATTTGAAACATGCATGCTTGGCTAATTGCTAACGAAATTTCCAATGAAATGTCTCCCCTGCTCTTCAGCGCGCGCGTGCTCCACATTCTCACACACTCAGCCTTTCCCTTGACACACGCGCGGGCTTGGCGAGACGCATACACAACATTTCAGGCAATTGTGGGCTGACCAAGCCCCCACTCATTCCTTGGCTTGAAGTGAAGGCCCTTGTGGATCTTGATGGTAATGCATTTTAGAAAAGGTTCTCAAAATCCTGAAACATTGATAGTATAGGCCAGGAGTAACTACCACACCACAAATGACACACCATTATACATAGGTGGCGCTACAGCCAAGCCCCAATTTTCCATTTACAAAGTGATGCCATTCGCATCCATTTGTCCCAAAATTCTGAAATTCATTAGATTATGCTTATTTCCCATGAGGAACAAAAAAGCCTCAATAACCTATAACGGCCGCCATATTGGATTTTTTTGTACAATAAAGATTTAGGAAACACGTTTTTTCGCTACTTCTCCTACAATTTTTGTCCAATCTTCCCCAGAATTGGCAGGTATCATCGTCAGAGCAACCCTCACTGAATTCTTCAACAGATTTTTGAATTTCAAAACCGTTTGTCCGGTACAGCCAATCAAAATCGTCAACAAAGCAACCAAACAGGAAGTTGGATCAAATCTCGGCAAATCTTTGAAATATCACCACCAAACTTGGTGTGTCACGTGAAAGACACTACATCATGTTCCCATGTGAGAAGGCAAATTAATCTTAAAAAATGATTGAATTAAAGGAAATCTAATTTATTTCTAACGCTAAAATAATTCTTTACACATCCGCCAGTCAAAAAACTCTGATTCAATCACATGTTCATAAAGACTCTTGAGAATGTTTAGTACACAAATCTCAGAAAAAGTTGACTGTAACATGAAAAGTTGAATTTTGGTGAATATTTGAAAAATGCATGCTTGGCTAATTGTTAAGGACATTTCCAATGAAATGTCTCCCCTGACCCTCAGCGCGCGCGCTCCACATTCTCACACACTCAGCCTTTCCCTTGACACACGCGCAAGCTCTGTCGAGACGCATACACAACATTTCAGGCAATTGTGGGCTGACCAAGCCCCCACTCATTGCTTGGTCTTTAGCAAAGGCCCATGTGGATCTTGGTGGTATTGCATTTCCGATTTTGTATCCAATGGTAAAAAGTTCTCAAAATCCTGAAACATTGATAGTATAGGCCAAGAGTAACTACCACACCACAAATGGCCCAATATCACCCATAAGTGACGCTACAGGCCACGCCCTGATACACAAAGATACAAGGCTTTCTGGAATGGGTAGGCTCACCAAGCCCCCTCCCTTCACTCCTTGGCTTGAAATAAAAGCCCTTGTGGATCTTGATGGTATTGCATTTCAGATTTGGTATCCCATTGGTAAGTCTACAGCATGGATGTTTCTATACAGTGACAATTTGTGAAGAATATACATTTTTCAATGGTTCGCAATGTTAGGAGGAATCCGCCATTGCTGCTTGCAGCTATATTTTTAATTTGTTTTTGTATTGGGTAAAATTGGGTAAACACAACGATGGTTCGTTATGAACCTTTGGGTCATGTGACCCGAAGGCAGCAGGAGGGTTAAAAAACTCTTTGGTTGCTTTCGCAGTATGCTTCGGGTCATTGTCAATCTGCACTGTGAAGCGCCGTCCTATGAGTTCTGAAGCATTTGGCTGAATCTGAGCGGATAATATTGCCCGAAACACTTCAGAATTCATCCTACTGCTTTTGTCAGCAGTCACATCATCGATAAATACAAGGGAACCAGTTCCATTGGCAGCCATACATGCCCACGCCATAACACTACATCCACCATGCTTCACTGATGAGGTGGTATGCTTTGGATCATGAGCAGTTCCTTCCCTTCTCCATACTCTTCTCTTCCCATCATTCTGGTACAAGTTGATCTTGGTCTCATCTGTCCATAGGATGTTGTTCCAGAACTGTACAGGCTCTTTTAGATGTTTTTTGGCAAACTCTAATCTGGTCTTCCTGTTTTTGAGACTCACCAATGGTTTACATCTTGTGGTGAACCCTCTGTATTTACTCTGGTGAAGTCTTCTCTTAATTGTTGACTTTGACACAGATACGCCTACCTCCTGTAGAGTGTTCTTGATCTGGCCAACTGTTGTGAAGGGGTTTTTCTTCACCAGGGAAAGAATTCTTCTGTCATCCACCACAGTTGTTTTCCATGGTCTTCCGGGTCTTTTGGTGTTGCTGAGCTCACCAGTGTGTTCTTTCTTTTTAAGAATGTACCAAACAGTTGATTTGGCCACACCTAATGTTTTTGCTATCTCTCTGATAGGTTTGTTTTGATTTTTCAGCCTAACGATGGCTTGCTTCACTGATGGTGACAGCTCTTTGGACTTCATATTGAGAGTTGACAGAAACAGATTCCAAACACAAATACCATACTTGAAATGAACTCTAGACCTTTTATCTGCTCCTTGTCAATGAAATAACAAACTCCCTTTATGAGGGAATAACATACACCTGGCCATGGAACAGCTGAGCAGCCAATTGTCCAATTACTTTTGGTCCCTTAAAAAGGGGGGGGCCACATATAAAAGGTATTGTAATTCCTACACCGTTCACCTGATTTGGATGTAAATACCCTGAAATTAAAGCTGAAAGTCTGCACTTAAAGCACATCTTGATTGTTTCATTTCAAATCCATTGTGGTGGTATACAGAGCCAAAATGATGAAAATTGTGTCAATGTCCAAATACTTATGGACCTAACTGTAGCTGTGTCGTCATTATAACCCGTGCAGTTGCTCTCGAGAAAATGTGTTTGGCTACACAGCCGGCAGTTTTCGAATCGATCTCATGGTACTTTGATGGCATACGTCACTGTGACCGAGCCTAGGCGCCGTCTCAAGTAGGACAAAAATCTAACTAGCATTCACTGCTTCAAGTCAGCCAGCTGCAGCCGGCTGTCAGCGCCGCATGAAGTCGAACACACCTATTGTATCGTCAGCGTCCTTGGGTACCCAGCCTGCAGTGTGGCATGCCAAAAAAGGGAAAGCGTTGTGGAAAATAGTTCGGTTAGAAAAGCGGTGCAGGAGATTTCAGTTGTTGTGTTCAGTTAAATGTGTGTTATGTTATTGTTTGTTAGTTAAGATAATCCTGAGGCCTGTTCCATAAAGCGAGTTTACCTAATAAGCCAGACTTATGTCAGTTAGTCGGACTCATTTCTAGTTCATTCGGTTCCATAAAGCTAACTCAACGTAGTTCAAACTCGGTTACTATGGCAACTTAGGCTGCGAAACTAGTCTGGTCCGGGGCAGGCTAACTGTCAGGCTTAGCGTGACTTGGTGCTTAACCAGACCTTCCTGTAACACTGACCCAACGGGAAAACAATGATTTATTCTCATTTTCTTACTCTCATCAGTTCAATATGTTCAACATTGATAGAAAATCAACTTAAATAGCCTACTTAGGCTACAACATTGAGCCTAATGCATTAAACGATGATTAACAATGATTTGATACACGGCACGTTAAACGTAGCCTATGGCTAGCCTAGTTTGTGATTTCAAATGTTTAGGCATCAGGCATAGGCCTATCTCAATCTAAATTATGCGAGTATAATTATCATAGCTATATAGTTGTTAACAGTAGTCTACAATTGCAAAACAAGCCTAAATCCATAGGCTACATCTATATCCTCCACTTTCCCGACACAACCATGTTAAAAAGTTAGGCTACTGGGTAATGTATTCATTAATAGTATGCTATTTATTTAAAACAATGTCAAAAAAGTAAATTTACATGTGTTTAGAGGGTTTCTGTTTTTTAATCAACAAAGTAACTAAAAGTCTAAAAAAGGACCTCAACCTACGTAGCCTATCGTTCACTTCAATCATGGCGTGTCGTTTCATTTTGATGAAGCGGTGGATGAGGGAGCTGTCATAGTACACGGCTTAAAGGTAACGTTCTTTCTGGAAAAAGTCACATGGCCGTGTGCATTGCTTTTGCCGTGGTGGATTGTATGATCCATGTTTTACCTCTCGGGCTGCTTAAGAATAGGGTGCACGCGCAATTAGCTTGACTACTTAAATCTGACTTGAATTAGTAGGACTGCGTGAGCTGAAATTGGCCTTCATGGAACCGCTTTAGCCCCGCTTGACTTGTTAAGCTAATTCAAGTCTGGTTTGGGACTTTAAGTCCAACTTATTTGAGCGGCCTTTATGGAACAGGCCCCTGTTGGTCACCCTGATTGTGCATGTTGTGTAGTTTAATGGCTGCAGAGTATGCTATAGCTTTTCTAATGTGAGTCTGCTGCCCTCTCCAGTTACATTCAAGCAGAGGCCTGTTCCATGAAAGCCGTTCAAAAACTTAGTGACAAACCTGACTTGAATTTGTTTAATTAGTCAAGCGGGGCTAAAGCGGTTCCATAAAGGCCAATTTCAGCTCACGCACTCCTACTAATTCAAGTCAGATTTAAGTAGTCAAGCTAATTGCGCGTGCACCCTATTCTTAAGCAGCAATTATGTTCTTACCTAAGAACAAATCCCAAATAAAAAAACATAGATGAATGCCAGAATCTTCATGAAAACTGCGTAAGTAGGATTAATTAGAACATTTGGTGAATGCGAAGGGGTGAGCACACTCAATAATAAGAAAAGGTACAAACACTTAAGGTGGCTTCGCAGCTTCGCTCCTCGGCCCCCAATAAACAACCGTCATGTATGTGTGCAACCATTTTTAAACTAGCCACAGGAAGGCAGGCGAACTGTAGATTATCAAGCCCTTTCTCCTTGTGCTCATTCAGCTCAGGTAAAACAAAGATCGGCTAATGTTTCCTTTTGTGCTTGTGCCCTGTTCGTATCCGCGAGCACATGCCCAGGCAACGTTTCTTGATGTAAGCAAATAAATGGGGGGCTAGTTTCCCCATTTCGGATTGGTTTGAAACTTATCAAAAATCAGGAAAAATTATTCTATGAAAAAGGTACTAGAATGAGCCAGGTTTGAGAATCAAACAAAAATTATTGGGGGAGATAGTTTTGGATATGTTGACTGGAGTTAATAGAATAAAAACGACTGGACGAGTCGGGAAGCAAATCATAAATGCAATACCAACTATATCCACCGAGGCCATTGCCTCATGCAGAGGGGTGGGGGTCTGGTTCAACACACTCAATGGCGTCAATTTTCGGTTTTATAGATTTCCTGCCATTTTGAATTTGAAAGAAAAACGTTTCTTTCAAATTCGTTTCAAAACCGTTTTTTTCGCTAGTCCTAACATTTTTGTCCAATCTTCCCCAGAATTGGCACAGATCATCGTCAGAGCAACCCTCACAAAAATGTTCTAAGGAGTTTTGATTTTCAAAACCGTTTGTCCGGTACAGCCAATCAAAATCGGCAACAAAGTAACCTAACAGAAAGTTGGGTCATATCTCAGCAAATCTTTGATGGATTCACGCCAAACTTGCTGCACGTACCCGGAACCCTCTTCTGAGGATGTCTAAAATGTTTTCTGCGTCATTTGACCTACTTGGCCTCCTCATTGTTGCTTGCAACTATATTTACAAATGAGTTTCTTTATTAATGAAATACAATGAGTAAATTATAAAAAATGTCAGCAGATGGGGAATATTAAGTCATAATATGTGACATGCTCTGCTGAAAAGGGGCCGTTGTCGGCCAAGGTCAATGAACATGTATATCACCCAGTATATATTTTTATTTTCAAAATCACACTGGAAAAAGCTAGTTTAAAGCTATTTTCCTCCTGTTTCCGTCAATTGCTGCCGGCTGCGCATTTAGCATTTTTTCCCCTGGTCTTTCAATGCTGCGATTCGCTTTTCTATCAGTAGATGCCGCAAGGAGTCCCGTGCACGAATATGTAATTCGAATTATTTTATTTTATCTCAACTATTTAATGTTGAATCTACAATAGATAATATTATAAAATAAATTCATAAATGAGAAACAGCACACCCAATTTGTATTTGAACTTCAGTGCTTTCCCTCAGCTCGAGTAGATCATTGACTGTCGATAGACAGTGGTTTCACAAAATAAGCCAATGGAGGAAATCCAGTCTCACGAAAGGCGATTGGCGGGAACAGGATTGCTGGAACACAAATGGCAGAAAAGTAGCAGGAACCTCTAAAATGAGAAATTGACATTCCACTGGCACATGACTGTCTGTGTTGTTAAGCAACTGTCAGGGCCTCACAAACTTACGCAACATGTCTTGAGGGGTGAAAACCTTTATTTAAAAAAAATAAAACATGCAGATATACTAGGTGGGTACGAAATATAATTCATTGGTTTGTAATCTAGAAGAAAATAATGTGGGAAAGACAAAGCAATACACCATTCAATTAAACTATGACAAAGGATAACTGAGTCCTTGGTATACTGAGATGGTTAGTTAGCCAACAAGTCTAATTGTACAAAGTTTAATTATGCTTTATGAAAGCCTTTCCAAATATATTGTTTGATTGGTTCAATCAAACAATATATAAGAGTTAATGTGAAAATAACTGCCATTTCTCTTGTCCAAAAGGTGGAATAGAGCCGGTGTTACGAGGTCTGTTGGGGACGGCTGCTGTGATAATGAACACAGACAAGCTACTGACAGACGAGGTGACAGAACGACTTGTGGTGATAAACATACCAGAGAAGTTGGACCTGGCCTCACTCAACCTACAGCGTGGCAGAGATCATGCACTACCAGGTGAGACACAGGGATGAAATATCCATGCCATGTTGGCCAATAAGGTAGAAAGCCCTTGTTCAATAACATGAGGAAACACAATACATCCCCTGGACAAGACTGGTGAGTATTGTACTGTGATGTGGTAGTGGGTGTTTAAAGGAAAACGATGAAAGATGGGAGAAGATGGGCGAACAGGAGAGCAAAATGGCAATATAAATGGAAGTAATAAAATAATTGGTAAACTAAACCAGATCATTTCTAGTCCCAAATTTCTAATATTTACATTTAGGTCTATTTATTATGGCGTTCTGTCACTCAACGCATTGCGCTCATCCTCTTTTTGTTTCAACACTACATATGGTCTTTGTTGGTAGACATTATTTCCATTAATATGCACATACCTGAGAACATGTACAATGAAATAATCGTACTTGATACTTATCCGAAACAATATGATGAATTCAGTTTTAGTTTCCATTCACACCACAAAGTACATTTCTTTGAGATACTCACGTTCTTCATTGTAGGCTGCATTGTAGTAAATTCGAGAGGGTGTTGGATGAAAGGTATTTGTGTATGTAATGTGCTAAAAATGTTCTGCATGAGAAAAAAGGGATAACAAAGATATAAAAATAGAAAATATTCTTGATAGTACAAAGGAAACAGATGGACTACTACTCCAGAACATCTTCCATGCCAACTCCTAAAAGCATACCTAAACAGATACCTTCAGCCTTATTCCAGTCCCCACAAGTAACAAAGGGGCAGCTATTACACTACTGTTACCCTAACCCTGATACACAACACTGGCTGTTTATCAATCCACGTTTTTCTCGGTTGTTGCGAACTCTTTTTACGTCATCTTTCATTGCCAAGTATGGTTCCAATCCAAAGAACACAAGTAACCAAGAACGCCAAAAATACCCGGAAGTGTTCTTGATCCACCACTTTTATCAAGGATGCATCGGATGGTGATTTGGCCAGCGAGAACGCATATGATTTCCCAGAAGTCATTGCAAGATGTCAGGAGAGGCGGACAAACTTCATAACCAAGTTTTTACTATTCATATTTCAGCTAAACGGTACGTGAAAATCAGCGTCTGAATTAAAAAGTGACAAAAAATGGGCAGTGTAGTTGCTGAAAATGTGCTTATTTTATTGATGAAACGGCTAATTTGGAAATTTGCGCCGACTTTTCGATAACCTAGCTAGCGAGTCCAGGGTATTGTGCAATAGCCAAGAAAACCCGCATCTCAATTCATTCTCCGTCCTCGCGACCTTGCAAGACGTTCTTAACGTTCTTCGGATTGATAAACAGCCACTATGTTTATTAATGATTATCACACTACTGGGGGGGGGGGGGTATTCCAGGTAGCGGGTTTAGTGAAAACTTTTAGTTGTTTAACCCTGAAAAGAGGCATACTTCGGGTTTTCCGTTCCAGAAAGAGAGTTAACGAAAACTTTTGGTCAGTGCCCATTAGGGATGGGAAGATTCACCGGTTCGCATCGATGCATCGGCATAAAAGCTCACGATGCTATGGCTCGGATCAAAAAAGTGTGCACCGGATACAATGTGGGATGAATCGCGATGCATCGTTTCAATTTTTTTTGCATCGGTATAATCCGATGTATTTATATAGAATTGTGTGTAGGCGAACACCATTTAGTATTTAGAAATGTGACCAATGATTCATGACCAATAATTTTATATTTAGATAGATTCCTCCTCTCGCGCTCTCATCTCCACTGATGTCAGTGGACGATTCTCGTCAAGTCTCTCGGCCAAGTTTCGCGCGAGTTGGAGGCGTGTTTGGGCGAGTGTTATCAAGGTGAATTACACGTTCCTACCAATTGCAATAAATCCAAGGTTTGGCAACACTTCGGATTTTACAAGAAAGATGGGCAATTTGACAAGACCAATGCAATTGTCAAGATATGTCGTGCTGCTATAAAGTACACAGGGAGCACGGCTAATTTAGGTAGTCACCTGAAGAGGCTACATGGTATTTGTGTGGAGACGTCTGCCTCCCCCTCGGATTCAGCTATGGCTACAGTCAGTGGCTAGCTCCACCGGTACCCCTAGCAAGAATAGGAAGCTATTCTCCGAGAAACAAATCCCTGTTGTGTACAACAAAGTAAGACGAGTCATTGAGAAAAACCTTAAAGTAGGACGTATGAGTTCAATTTATGTTGCAATTTATGTTATGTTATGACAGCAGCTTGTGACTGCCAGTAATAGTTTACCCTTTTTTACATTCAGAGAACACAACAGGAAAGAAGGACTGGTTTAAGGCAAGGTCCAGGCCTGATGTTATTTTATCTTTTGTCAGAGACTGCTTAATATGTGAAGTAAACCTTTCACTTGTTTAGTTAATTGATGATTTGCTGTCTGAAAAATAAATCATAATGTACCATATTAAATTGCATAGCATCATATTCTTTTGCATCTCATTGAATCGCATCGTGTCGAATCGCACTGCATCGCTATAGGGGTGAATCGAATCGTATCGCATTAGTAGTTGCTTTTATGTATCTTTATTGTATGGGATCGTTGCCAGTGCATCGAGATGTGTATCGCATCGTCCTCAGTGATGGAGATGCACATCCCTAGTGTCCATGGTAACATACTCTGTGAACCTAACCTGCTTGCTAGCAGGTTTTCCATGACAAACTGCGTTTCTACCTATCCCCTCCCACTTTCTGAGCCTGCAGCGTTGGCAGACATGGGATATCCTTTCCTGGTTCAGCCGACTGATCTTGAACTAAATTTAATTAGCTTCATGCAATTTCACCTTGAAATGTTAACCGTTTCTTAACTTTTGTCCCAAAG
Source organism: Osmerus mordax (assembly GCF_038355195.1). Classification (NCBI taxonomy): domain Eukaryota; kingdom Metazoa; phylum Chordata; class Actinopteri; order Osmeriformes; family Osmeridae; genus Osmerus; species Osmerus mordax. The sequence goes on along the minus strand of NC_090058.1, from coordinate 15,534,595 downwards.
CTGACCAAAGCTAATACTCTGCCCTTTCTATTCATTTGATCTCAGCAGTTGGTGTGTAGCAGAGAGGATAGAGAGACTGACTATTAACCTTATGCTCATGAGTTCAAATCCCCATTCAGCCTATTGTTGTTGGCCAAACATGAAGTAGTTTTGCTTTCTTGTAGTCCAACTCTCGATCTTCTCGTGTACATGTTTATAATATTTTGCCATTTTGCGGAGGAACCTGCACCTCTGCTTGCAGCTATATTTGAAATTGTATTTGGTCTTCTTCATTGCCTACAAATAGAAATCCAACAATTGGTATTTTTATCGGCTATTGTTCCTACAATTTACATGATTCACCTGTGACCATGTACCGTCCTGTAACTGGTGTTATATTATGTGTTATAATTGGTGCCATAACCAATCGCTAGCGTTCGCCTTAGCCAACTCCTTCAAGACTAACAGAGCTAGCTGGAAAATCAAACAAACCCCGTGGGGATCAAAGATTGTTTTTGCTCCGGCTTTAACTTCTGGATAATCGGCAGCGTTGCCACAATGGACTGAATGGCTTCCCTCGCATCTTTCTCCGCCGCCATTACGGAACTACAACACAAACTAGTGCACGACATCATCGTCATCTTTCTCAGCCACTCTCTCTGTTCGCTGATTGGACAGGTAGAAAATTAACCGGAGACTAGTACAGAAGCAAAATCTAAATTGAGCGGAAGTACGTAGAAGGGCAGAGCCAGGCTACACCATCTCTTGATCAAAATAGAAATTCAGCAAATTCAACAATTAATATTCATACAGGCTATTGTTCCTACCATTAACATCACCTGTGACCATGCATCTTCTTGTAACTGGTGTTCTAGTAAATCTTTTTCAAGATTAGCGTTTACTCTTCTACCCTAAGTAAGCCTACACCATCTCTTGGTCAGTTTCTGGCACTTTCTTCATGAGGTGCTGGTGCAGTTTGTACAACTCATTTACTTGTAACTGGGACTACATGAGATAACATTTAATTTTACAGTTCCACATTCAGAATTCACCTGCCATTAAATGAACATCTCACTGTATGCAGCATCCATGCTCTGTTCAACAGGGTCAGAATGTGCAAATCGTTTTTTATATTAATTATTCTCATAATGTCAGTGTAACTGACAATTTCACTCAAGCCTGTAAATAAAAGTACATGGGGAGAGAACTACCAGTAGCTACCATACATAATTCTCTGCATCCATTTCTGCAGCAGCAGTCAATGTCTCTTCGTCATCTTAATCATCTTAATGATCATCCTTTGATGAAAAGCATTCTGTTGGGGGAAACTGCTACTACAAGTTGAAATAGGCACCAATTGATATTTACTTTGTATCATGTGGAATATGATTAAAACCAAGGAGACGTCGAGGCTATAATCACAGGCGTATAGCGTTAACAAAATATGCCTTACCTGTTCGTAGTTTGTCTTTATATTTAATATAACATTGAACATGCTATTTTATTAAGTCCACCACTTTTTCTCCTGTAATATTAACAGAGGGGTTAAATGTTCAATGTATGGACTGTCAAAGCATTCAAATATATGCATTGACTCTGCAGTAATTGTCTCCCACGCCTATTGTAGGCTATATGCTGCTACAGCCGTGTTGCTTTTTTCCGGAATATGTGCTCAGATTGACTCAAATCAGCTTTTCTGGAACCGAAAAGTCGGAGTTTCCCATTTTAGAGTAACTCAACTTAGAGTTCAGGGTTAGGCTCAGAGTTTGTTAAACCCACTACCTGGAATACCCCCCTGGGGCCTCAGGGGACATTCCCCCGAGGCAAGTAGGGTGAAGTGCCTTGCCCAAGGACACAATGTAATTTTTGCATGGCCAGGAATCGAACCAGCGACCTTCCGATTACTAGCCCGATTCTCTAACCGCTCAGCCACCTGACTCCTGACTCACTACCATTCAAAAGTTTGGGGTCACTTAGAAACGTCCTTGTTTTTGAAAGAAAAGCATACATTTTGTCCATTAAATTAACATCTATTTACCAGTCGATCTACGTTCCTACCCTTACCTATGGTCACGAACTGTGGGTAGTGACCGGAAGAACGAGATCGCGAATACAAGCGGCCAAAATGAGTTTTCTCCGCAGGGTGTCCGGGCTCTCCCTTAGAGATAGGGTGAGAAGCTCGGTCTTCCGGGAGGGGCTCAGAGTAGAACCGCTGCTCCTCCGTGTTGAGAGGGGCCAGTTGAGGTGGCTCGGGCATCTGATAAGGATGCCTCCCTGGTGAGGTGTTCTGGGCACGTCCCACTGGGAAGAGGCCCCGGGGAAGACCCAGGACACGCTGGAGGGACTATGTCTCTCGCCTGGCCTGGAAACGCCTCGGGGTCCCCCAGGAAGAGCTGGTGGAAGTGGCCGGGGAGAGGGAAGTCTGGGCCTCCCTGCTTAGGTTGCTGCCCCCGCGACCCGACCCCCGGAAAAGCGGCAGATGATGGATAGATGGATGTAAATTAACATTACATTTATTGGGAATACAGAGTAGACATTGTTAAGGTTGTAAATGACTATTGCAGCTGGAAACGTCAGATTGTTGATGGAATATCTACATAGGTGTACAGAGGCCCATTTCAGTAACCATCACTCCTGTGTTTCAATGGCACTTTGTGTTAGCTAATCCACGTTTATAATTTTAAAAGCTAATTGATCATTACAAAAACCTTTTGGGATTATGTTAGCACATCTGAAACATTTTTTGCTGATTAAAGAAACAATGAAACTGGCCTTCTTTAGACTAGTTGAGTATCTGGCGCATCAGCATATGGCAATTACAGGCTCAAAATGGCCATAAACAAATAAACTTTCTTCTGAAACTCATCAGTCTATTCTTGTTCTGAGAAAAAGGCTATTCAATGCGAGAAATTACCAAGAAACTGAAGATCTCGAACACTGCTGTCTACTACTCCCTTCCCAGAACAGAGCAAACTGGCTGTCCCATTCCTCTTTCAAATCTGGTTAGAGCCAGGCGCACAACTGAGGAAGAGGAGAAGTACATGAGTTTCTAGTTTGAGAAACAGGTCCTCAACTGGCGGCGTCATTAAATAGTACCCACAAAATACCAGTCTCACCGTCTACTGTGAAGAGGCAACTCTGCGATGCTAGCATTCTAGGCAAAAAAAAGCCATCTGTAAAGCATGGTGGAGGCAATGTGATAGTCTGGGGGTGCTTTGGTGGTGGTAAAGTGGGAGATTTGTACAAGGTAAAAGGGATCTCGACGAAGGAAGGCTATCATTCCAATTTGCAATGCCATGCCATACCATGTGGACGGCGTTTGTTTGGAGCCAATTTCTTCTTACAACAGGACAATGACCCAAAGCACAGGTCCAAACTATGCAAGAACTATTTAGGGAAAAAACAGTCAGCTGGTATTCTGTCTATGGAGTGGCCAGCACAGTCACCGGATCTCTACCATATTATGCGCAAAAAGTGCCCATCAAGCCAATCCAACTTTTGAGAGGTGCTTCAGATTAATTCAACAAATTGACAACTAGAATGCCAAAGGTCTGCCAAACTAGGGTAGTGGTAATGTAAATGATCAAGGTAGGTGCTCAGTCAGCAACCCATTTCTATTTTCTCTCATAAAATCAAGGTAACATTACAATAATATATTTTGAGTTAGTATTATTAAATAAGAGCGACATAATGTACTATTTGTAATTGGGTGTGCTTTGCCTTCGGCAAGGGCACAACCTTTGTTCTCTCACATATATATTATTGGGTGTGCTTTGCCTTCGGCAAGGGCACAACCTTTGTTCTCTCACATATATATTTATTTATTTATTATTTATTTTCGCCCCCCTAAGGATCAGTCAATATTTGGACTACATACACAACGGCGGTGTTAAAAGGTTCGTCTTGGTAGCGATTGCGTTGGTTGTATTTTTATTTATCAAGTTCCGTTGCATGGTTTAAGTAGAAATTGCGTTTTTGTGGTGAAAAGTGAAGCTAACGGTGGCTAATTTGCTAGCCACAGTCACTGACGTTACTAACGTCACTAACGTCACGAAAACACGCGTGACTACCTGTAGCAGAACATTCGTTTCACATCTGTTAACTTGGGGGATAGCTAGGCTAACTATAGCTTTACTGCAAGGCAGCTGCAGGAACGCCACAAGCAAAGAGGCCAGGGTGATAACTATTTACTCATTTTACTTTGTGATGTGAAACACAATTATGAAATGTAATGTACAATATTAGCTAATATTATTAAGGAAGTAGGCCCACATCTATTTTTGGAAACGGTAGTCTACTATTTCACTGAAGCATTAGCATCATGACATTAGCCTCTGTTGCCCGGGCAACCCATACTACAGTGGTCTATGATGCATCTGTTTTCAATCTTTAAAATAAACATTCCTCACAAATACATTTTCGTTGTAGGATTTATTATGACATGACATTACAAGTAAACGATTTGTGGGTGAAATTATCATTACCTGTGGTTTCAAACCAGTGTTTCTCACTGCAACGCTGTAGCCTACGCGAGACACTACAAAAACATCTACACAGCTGTAGGAAGTCAAACGGTGACAGAACATGTTCGGCACTCCCCTTACTTAAATCAAAAGTCTATCTAACTGCTAACCTTAACTTCATTGCCACAGCCTAAACTTTGTCAATCTGTTCATGAAAATAATTAATTTCAGCCTAAACCGTACAACGGAACGTTAAATCCAATTCAACGAACGCAATCGCTACCAAGACGAACAGTAGTCTAGTACTGTACCGTAGTAGTACAATTTACCGGGGCATCTTCTCCACACAGGGATAGTGCACTTTGCGTTGTTACTGACAATGATCGCTACCAGTGAGCTTTTTATGAATGAGCGATTTTCCACTAAATAAATGTCAAGCTTATTTACGTTTTGGGGGGCATATTTTCAGTTAGCAGATGGTACTGTTTGAATCGCGATTCCATCTTCTACTGCCGGGTAACGTCGTAGAATAATCTTCAAAGGGGGTTCTTTATTAATGAATGAATGCAATGAGTAGGCTAAATGCCTGAAAATATCATGAAAAGGGAAAAACTTAAAATGACGTTTAAGTCATAGAGATTAGGTCAATTTTTACACCGGTCTGCCAAATGTATTCGTTTTGATTCAACGTTGAGGCTGCCTCTTGCAGGGGAAATGAGAAGACATCTATTTCATTCTACACTTCACTCGTATTTTCAGTTGTAAATGAGCAGCAAAAAAAATGCTTTTAAATCTATTTAATCTTTATAAATAATAAGTATGCATTTTTATATAAAATATACAGAAATATCAGTTGTAAAAATGTCATTCAAAAACGGACCACTGTGCAACCGACGCAAGCAAGCACACCCTACAATTTCCCCAGAAATTGTACCCTCTCTAGTTCAGTATGAAGGAATTGGTCAGGAGTCCGTGGTCAGAATAACTTTTCATTCCAAATGTTTGAGGTGTCATGGACAGGTGATTAATGCCTTTTGAACTCCCCCAGAAGTAGCAGGTTCTGTAAAACGGGTGGTTGCATTTGAACACCATTATTATATCACTCAGACACCATTTGGCACCTGTATACTGTCTTGACACACACTTGCTTATTAAGAACACACACCACTGTGTATAATTCTCTTCACTAGGTTATAATGAGTGGAGGATATTCTGCGGTCTTAGCAGAATAAAGACTCTAGACCATCTGAGAAAAGCTATACGGGATACAAGTGTTGTAAAGAAGATAATGCAACTTTATGGACACCCTGACAACATTGACGTGTGGCTGGGAGGACTCGTCGAAGATTTATTACCTGGTTCTAGGACTGGCCCACTATTTTCATGTTTAATTGCAAAGCAGATGAAGATGCTTCGTGATGGGGACAGGTAGGCTATTTCGGAAATAAAACTAACACATGAAAAAACTAAATATAACATATTGTCGTTATTCAATTCTTCTTTCCACACATTGGCATTATGGTAGTAATGAATGACGATGTACAGCTGTTACGTAAATACAAGAAGGAGATATTACTAGAACAAGTATATATTGTGAAGCCAAGTTGCTAATAGGTTATTGTTATCCTTTTGATTATACCACTGATCCACTACAAAATCTTAGTAGTAATTTATACTCCAAAGAAACAAAATAGTTTCCAGGTGACCAGGGGTTAGGGGTGGAACGGTACGCTGAAGTCACGGTACAACAGAGGGAAAAGCAAAACTAACCAGGTTCCTCTATGAGCGGCGTGTGAAGGGCCCCTAAACATTTAAATATATTAGTAAATCAGAGTAAATTGACATTTATTAAGTTTACTTCTTGACGTACTTACATTAATTGAAAGTGCACTTGAAAGTATTGCAAAGTATACTTTGAGGTACTTTAGGAAGTATACTTCATGAACTGAAAGTGCACTACACAGGTTACTTGAGAGTATTCCAAAGTATACTTTGAAATACTTTAGGAAATATACTTTATGAACTGAAAGTGCACTACACAGGCTACTTTACAGTATTCAAAAGTAAACCTCAAATACACTAAGTGTACTTTAAAGTGTACTAAATGAGCTAAAACGTCGCTTGTCGTCCGCAGTGAACGGACAGTAAAAGCACTGCTCATTCTAAAATTATTTGATTATGCGTAACTGCTCCATTCATCATCGTAACGTCTAAACAATTGGAATAACACACATATTGCATATATAAATCACAAGAATGAACAGTAAAAATACAAATACAAGTTTATTAAATAAAATGATTTCATAAAAATGTTTCAGTTTGAATTTTGGCAGGGTAGGCAGTGCCTACCCAGACTGCACGTCACTGCCCACAACTGCTGAACAACGCAGACACACAGTGCTTGTCTTATCCACCACTCTCTCGCCTGTACTACTGTAACTGAATGGGAAACCGAAGTTTTCCCAAACTTGCAATCGTGGGTCGCCACCACTCGCCGTACTTGTCCTTAGTGCTGCTAGCTAGCCTATCTCTGACTCACGGTGGCGCCAATCAGAGCTACAGATTAGATGTCCCTAATGAACACGAGTATCTAACAGTAGTTCCGCATTAATTAATTTGCACACATTATTTATTTTTATACCGTGTATTCTCCGTGTAATTTCATGCACCGAACCGTGACGTACGGTTTGGTACGAATACATGTACTGTTCCACCCCTACCAGGGGTGGACTGAAACAATAATTCAGGCTGGCATAGGGGGTTTAATTATTGGCCAAACAACCAAAACTATTCCCCTATGTTTAACATTAGAAGTGTGGAGCCACTTTTCCCTACTTATAGCGCTGTTAGGGGTCTAATTGACCCATGAGTCTACAGACAGGGGCATTGTTACTGACATGTAATGATCGGTAGATGGCGCTTGTTGCATGGAGCAAAGGCACGGTCTTAAAATTAACATGCCTTCGTCAATCTGTCATTTATTTCTGTGTTGTTAATCGGTGATTATTTCATTAGAGCGTTTGTTGTCTAGCTCTTCAATCAGTTCGTCTATAAATGCGTAGCCCGACATTATCAACATATTGTCGGCTGACAATGATCACTTCGTTGTCTCCAGTCAAAAGTAGTGTAGTGACCCAGGGAGTTTATGGTTAGCGGGTCAGCCTGCCAATAGCATATATTTAAACACAGGGACATCAGAAACATTCAAGGGTCTGATAGATCCAGTTATCCTGGCAAAACAATTATTGTTCTTTATTTAATGGCAGTGCATGGTCCAAGTATTGCAAAAATGAGAGAAGTGTATTAGTTGGGAACTTCTAAGCTAGAAGCTACTATCTCTGCTTTCTCTCCCGTTTATCCTACTCTCAAATGTTTGCTCCCTGAACAATACATTGTACTGTGGCTTGTGTGTTTACATCCACACAAAATGCAAAAACTCTAAACTAATTTCTAATTCGGCTACTGCTCATCGTTGGTGGAGCTTATGACCGTCGTGTTCAGACTTGTAGTTCGGTTCTCTTGAGTCTTGGATCACTTGGTCCGGAACCCACATTTTTGGGGGGCTATAGCCTACATTCAGTCCTGGTTCGCTAACAGAGCAGTCGCATCAAAGTTAGTTTTCATCAAATCAAACTAAGTGTGAACACACCCTTAGATGTACTCATAGTTTTTGATTTACCACTGGAATTTACAACTGTCCTGTGAGGCTACATTTGCCCCAGTGCAAACGCTAAGGAAGCACTCTGTGAATAGGGCCATCAGCGAACTGCTCAATCCGCCCCCACCTCGGCTACAAAAAACACATATTTGTTATGCTTTTCCCCGCATACAGACTGCCCGTTAGACGCTCCAAACCGGTTTTGAAGCAAGTGGCTCATCACTAGAATTGTGTAAGCTACTGGTTGGCACTGCACTGTGTGTTGTCCAGTCTATATTGTCCTGTTGCTAATGTTTCTACGTGCACTGTAAAAATGTGTAGGTCTTATTTAGTTCTATGTAATTTCTGTGTTGTTTCATGCAGCTTCTGGAGGAACGTAACATTCATGTAATTGATTACATGAATAAATTATCGGTGCGGTCTTTAGGAGGGGTGATGGGATTTTTTACCAGACACAGCCAGAAATGTAAACTGAACACACTAAAGATGTGCTCTGAATGTTGACAAAGCTATTGGGAAACCTCTTGAAGGGCACTTTACTTGAGGGTTAGATGAAAACAAATTTGATGCAATTGCTCTGTTCGTGAACCAGTTATACTATCTGTGATTTGAGTAGGCTAATATACTGTAGGTACCATATTTTTCTGAAAATGAGCCGCATTTTATATAAGCCGCACCTCACCAGAATGGGAGCTGCTGGTCCAGAGCAAAAATGTATGTGATTGGCCATTTGTATTAGCTGGCATGACTGACTGATATGAATTGTTTATATTTTTCAGGTTCTGGTGGGAAAATGAAGATGTGTTTACAGAGCGTCAGAGGGCAGAGCTTCAAAAGCACTCTCTCTCAAGAGTAATCTGTGATAACAGTGATGTGTGGGAGGTTCCTCTTGATGCCTTTAGAATGAGGAAATACCCAGACAATTTTCTCTCATGTAATGACATTCCATCATCAAATTTGGAGGCCTGGAGAGAGGTTCCTAGTAAAGGTAAGACAAGTCTCCTTTCATAATGTATTTTCTATTTTTAAAGCTGCAATGTGTTGTTAGCAACAAATACAACTTTGTTAAACTTTGTTAAATCACAATGTGTTGTAAGCAACAAATACAACTTTTAGGAACATATAATTTTTTTGATCTTCTCCAATAATACTGTAATCAAAATATTGTATTTAAGTTAAGTTTACGTCTGACATTTGACAGCAATTGTAATAATTGTTGACTGAGATTTTATAATACTAGGAACTACTGGAACTGTTTAACTATTGAAGCTCCCTCCAACTACGTGAATAAATACACAATTAATATATTCAGATATATATGGTCTGTATGTAATTTTGTTTTATTTCAGCACATGTACACTGTGGCATACCAGGAAAGATAGAGCATGGCGATTACATACTTTCATCCACTCCAAACAAATTAGTAGCTTTGTATTCTTGTTACCATGGTTATACTTTAAAGGGTAATGTAGAAATTGTCTGCACAGAAAACGGTTGGAGTGGCCAACCACCTCAATGCTCAGGCAAGTAATCATGTTTTATTGCCTCCAGTGTATGTTTGTGTCTAAAAGTTAGCTTGTTTAAAATACCTTTAGGATTACAAAAGGAATTCTTCACCATAGAAAAATAATCAAATTAAATCTCATCAACATTTATACATTTAGCAGACACTTTGATCGAAAACATTACACTCATAGTTTAGAGACCTGTGCACTTTTTGTCCTTGATTATCTGCTGCACTTACTCAATTAGCATTACAGAGGTCGGTGCCAAGGGATTGTCTTTTACCGGACACAGTGTGACAACAATAATATCTAACAAAACAACTGCTATAATGAAAACATATCTGAAGTACTCACAAGGGAAGTCTGTATTAGTGGAATAACATCTCAATGAAGCAAAATAATCAAGGGTTGTACCATAAACTATTATTTTTAATTATTCAACTTTGTATCTGTATTTTGTTTGTTGTGATTGTTGTGATTGTATACATTCTTTGTAATAAACGTGCCATTCACTACATCAGGGGTCCCCAAACTTTTTTCTGCGAGGGCCAGATAATTTTTCCTTTCTTTAATGTGGGGCCCGGTCGGTCTGTAACAGTAAATTACATGGGCCGGAGTGACTACCAGTATTATTGTGGAGATGTTATTATGATTTTAAATGTATTTATTATGCTAGATTAGTTTATTATTGTTATGCACGTACATCCGTACATATCAAGGGATATATATCGTATTAAAAGAGCATTATGAATATCGTAATGACTTTTATTCATATTCATTGCTATTGAAATCAAAACATTTACTTACTGATGCATATAAATCAGTGTAAACATATATATATTTTTTTTTTTATAAAAAAAAAGTCTCTGGCATTGTTCAGAGGGCCAGTCCAAATGCGTCGGCAGCCCGTATTCGGCCTGGGGACCCCTGCACTACATAATGGGGGTATTTCAGGAAGCAGGGTTAACCTATTCTGAATTCAAACCGTTACTCTGGGTTGACTGACTGAGCTGTGAAAGTTGACGGTTTCAGAACAGGTTTTTTTGTAATTGTGCCCCCCAAATTGATATCAGATTTTCAACCATGAATTCTGGGACTTTTTTTTTGCATTTACATTTAGTCATTTAGCAGACGCTCTTATCCAGAGCGACTTACAGTAAGTACAGGGACATTCCCCCGAGGCAAGTAGGGTGAAGTGCCTTGCCCAAGGACACAACGTCAGTTGGCATGACCGGGAATCGAACAGGCAACCTTCGGATTACTAGCCCGATTCGGATTACTAGCCCGATTCCCTCACCGCTCAGCCATCTGACTCCCTTTTTTACTTTACTTTTACTTTATATCCTTCATACTTTGTTTGCCAGTAAGGACATAAATTAGGTCTTAAATTGCATTCATAATGGTCTTAAAAAGGTGTTCAAAATGTTTTAATTGACCTTGAAACCTGCTTGTTGAAAACTGCAACACCCTGAAACTGAGATCCCAACCAAAAACCAATGTTGTTGTTAATCTTGTGTCTAAATTAAATAAGGTTCCGAGTAGTAATGATACTTAAATATAGCTGCAAGCAGCAATGAGGTGGCCAAGAAGGTCAAATGTCCATGAAAACATTTTAGACATCCTCTGAAGAGCCAAGTTTGGTGTGAATCCATCAAAGATTTGCTGAGATACGACCCAACTTCCTGTTTGGCGGCTTAGCTGCACATTTCGATTAGCTGTACCGGAGAAACGGTTTTGAAAATCAAAAAAACGTTAAAACTTTTGTGAGGCTTGGTCTGAAGATGCCAAAGTTGGTGGAGATTGGACAATAGTTGTAGGAGGAGTAGAGGAGTAGTTTTTTTTCATTATTTCAAAATGGCGGCATCGAATTGGCTGGTATCACACGTTATCATGTTTCACACACAGAATCTACCAAGATATCATGAGACAAAGGAATCACTTAACCCTTGTGTTCTCTTCGGGTCATTCTGACCCATCAGTCATAGTGACCCACCGTCGTATTGCGACAACTTTACCGCATACAAAAACAAAGTGAAGCATTTTCTTTTAACCGTCGGGCTGTCTCAGACCCCCCACATTGCGAAGGTTAAAAGAAAATTATTTTTATTAGTTTTTGTATTGTAGGGAGTCAGTTGGCTGAGCGGTGAGGGAGTCGGGCTAGTAATCCGAAGGTTGCCAGTTCGATTCCCGGTCATGCCAACTGACGTTGTGTCCTTGGGCATGGCACTTCACCCTACTTGCCTCGGGGGAATGTCCCTGTACTTACTGTAAGTCGCTCTGGATAAGAGCGTCTGATAAATGACTAAATGTAAATGTAAAATGTAAATGTATTGGGTAAAATTGGGTAAACACAACGATGGTTTGTTATGAACCTTTGGGTCATGTGACCCGAAGGCAGCACGAGGGTTAATAAAGGCAAATAAATCAATGGTTATTGGCCAAAACAAATGTTTGCTTCCTGCAGCCACTCTCGGTGATCACATGACACCAAATAGTTTGGACATCCTCAGAAGAGGGTTCTGAGTTGACATACCAAGTTTGATGTTGATTTCTGAAAGATTTTATGAAATGTGACCCAACTTCCTGTTTGGTTGCTTTGTTGCCGATTGTGTTTGGCTGTACCGGACAAACGGTTTTGTAGGGCTGTCCCCACTCAGTCAAATAGTCGATTTTCTGGTCGACATGCTCTTGGTCGACTAAGATTTTTTTAGTCAAGCTGCCGTATGGCAGTGTGAGATCTGATTCCCGCTTGTGTCATCATTGCTGAATTAACGAAATGTTCTACAGAAATTGTAGATTATATTATTTAAGACAAATAAAGCAACTCTAAAAATATATAATTTAAAAGAAAAGGTGTTACTGTTTTCCCTTTCGTTAATCTGCGCTTTGTTTTGGTTTGGTTTTTTGCACACGGCACGAGCACAATTGGCTGCCGAACTACAAACTCTGCCATAGCCTACTTTGTCGGTGTTACTAGTCAAAATGGCAAAGAAATCTGTGGTATGGCAGCATTTCATTAAAGTACATTTACAAAGTACCGGGTGACTCGAAAAACGTTGAATGCAAACTCTGCCAACAACGGTTTATTTTTCATAGTTCGACGTTGAATATGATGTAGCCTACCACCTGAAAAACGTAAGTTGGCCTAGCCCTACTTCGCTCATGCTAACGCGCTGGGTTGAAAAATGAACAAGCCTATTATAAGAATCACATCCAAATTGAATGACATTATCTTCTCCGGCCAAGACTACTAAATCTTTCTCTGTTGCACCGTTCCCCACTCAGCTTCTACGTAAGTTTGCATGCTGCAAGTTTTCAGGCAGTGATAAGCGCGCTCTGATGATTTGCATGTTAAACAAACATTATTTGTAATTTGTAGTACATTGTAAGAGATACTAAATACCATCGACATTTGGTTACAACAGGACTGGTGATACGAGTCTTATTATTAGTAGGCTATTAGCGGCTGAATCTGCAATGTCCAGCAGCTATTGAGTCAGATCGGGAAAATGTTTGTACGTTTTTTTTTGTTGTGAAAAATAAAGCATTTCAAATTTCGATTAGTCGATTTTCAGACGTTTTAGTCGAGTCTTGGTCGACCAAAGAAAATCTTCGGGGGCTGTCGGGGACAGCCCTACGGTTTTGATAATCAAAATTCCATTGAGGATTTGAGTGAGGGTTGCTCTGACGATGATACATGCAAATTCTGGGGAAGATTGGACAAAAATTGTAGGAGGAGTAGAGTAGCAAAAAAATGTTTTTCCTAAATCTTTATTGTAGAGAAGAATCCAATATGGCGGCCGTTATAGGTTTTTGAGGCTTTTTTTGTTCCTCATGACCAGTAAGGCATATGTACTAAATTTCTGAATTTTGGGACTTAAGACCTGCAAATAGCATCACTTTGAAAATTGACATATTGGGGCGTGGCTTGTAGCGCCACCTATTGTCTCACGTGGCCCATGTTTTGTATGGTAGTTACTAATGCTATGCAGTTTCAACATGCCAAATTTCACAACTTTTTAAAGTACTGGTCTAGGGGCTGCCATTGATTCCCAGAGGTGTTGCGCCGCCTCCTTCAGCCTTGTGTGTCTCATCCATGTTTTTTCTTTGCTTCCTCTTCCTTTGCCTTGCAGAGCGTGCAGTGTTTGTGCGAGTGATTTCTGTGTGACCCAGATGGAGGGTGTCCAGTCTGGGTCAGTCTCCATCATCTCATATGCAGGTTGACCTGCAATAACATGATAAAGGTTTTAGCTTCATAACATGGGACCAGAAGTGTTACTATTAGTCAGAAATTATACTAAAGTAAGAGTACATGTTACAGCCTTGTATAAGACGATTGCATGACATTTAAAGGTCTGATTGACTGTGTTTGGGGGGTATTTCACACTGTTCCTTAAGGTCTCCGAATAGGGTATGTAATATTGGTTGGGCTGAAAATGGCCCTGTTGAAAATGGTGCTGTTCTATGCCCCCTGATACATCCTCTGAAATTTTCCCGGGAAAAACGGTAGGTTTTCTCCTTTTATGGTATGCTCATGAATATATACACGAGCTGCGCACTGATTGGTTGGTTTACAACGAGTGAAGCTGCGGAGCAAAGACACAACACGGCCAACACTCACTGAAACAAGGAAGGTGGAGACTTGAAATAAAAACGTACAAATAAATCTATTGTGTCTACACAAAACTGTTTTCAACAGATTAACTAGATATCATTTGAAATTATTACGTTAGTTGTTTCCACTTCTGTTGTCGAAGCAAACTGGATCGACTTAGGTGGGTAGAACGTTAGCTTAGCAACCATTATCGTGATTCAACTCAGCTTCAGTTAGCTAGATAAAAAATAACCTGCCAAAGATCTGGACATACATGCATCGTGAATTGTAGATTTACATGTACGGGTTAGTTATTCGAATGAAACACAGTCAGGAACATGAAATAATGCGTTAGCCCCATTGCCAATAAACTAAATCATCACACATTACCTATGCTCTGTCAAATGACGTTGTGTCCTTGGGCAAGGCACTTCACCCTACTTGCCTCGGGGGAATGTCCCTGTAGTGATGGGCATTACGGCTCTTTTTCATGAGCCGGCTCGTATGGCTCAGCTCACCAAAAAGAGCCGGCTCTTTTGGCTCCCGAACGGCTCTTTAAAAAGTACATGTTTTAACTATGAATTTGACTATGATGGGTGTAAAAACAATTTGAATTAAATTATGAAATGAAATCATACTCGACCGTAACCACATATCTTTAAAAATGCATTGATTTGTCATGGCTCTCCTCCTAGTTTTGACTACTCTGACTGTGTGTGAATTGGCTCGGCCCTCCCTCATGCAGGATTGACAGGAACAGAATGTGAGGATGATCGTGTACGCCTTTAAGTATTTTTTTGTTGTTCTTTGAATTAGTCAATTATTTTAAATACAATTAAAATTCATTATTTCATAATACATTTAGTTTTTATAGGCTGTATTAATCTATTAAAAATAGAGTCGGCTCTTCAGATATGCGAGCCAGCTCCCGACGTTCACCTTCAAGAGCCGGCTCTTAGAGCCGGATCGTTCGCGAACGACCCATCACTAGTAATTACTGTAAGTCGCTCTGGATAAGAGCGTCTGCTAAATGACGAAATGTAAATGCTCTTGCGTTAGCAAGCTAAACTAGTTTACATTCCTACTCTAGGCGTTTTCGCTATCTAGCTGTTCTTGCATTCCTTGCAAATCAGCGTTAATAAAAAGAAGACGAGCTAGAGTCTAGCTACAATTGACTCGACGGGCATGGCAGATGTTTGTCTACTAGTATAACGTAGCTCTAGCGTAAAAGATCCCTGTGCAAGCAATCAGGATCGACTTAAGTGCGTAACGTTAGCACTAGCTACAGCTTACCAAGCAAACTATCGTGATTCAACTCAGCTTCAGTTAGCTCTAGCTATCTTGCTGAAAAATTGATCTGGACAAACATGTATCTTGAATTGTAGATTTACATGACAACAAGGGTTATTTATTTGAATGAAACAGTCAGGAACAAGAAATAACGTTAGCCCCATTGCCAATAAACTAAACTAAATCATCACTTCTACCGATGCTAGATACAGGCAGGATACGTTAGCATTGACTGTTAGCGACAACATCATACAGCTTGCCGTTGTGATCAACCTAAGGTCGGAACAGCACCTCTTTTCAGCATCAGCTTCATAGCAAATCCTGCTTTACAATAGGTGCGTTCGACAAGGATTGCGGCTGCATGAAACGACCGGCGAGAGTAGCCGCTTGCAGTCGGGGAGGAGTTGAAAACGGCTCTGTAAAGTCGGACATTCCAGCTTCTCGTGGTTTGCTGCGTTGACGTCAGTCATGGCCGATCAAGCGCTGTTTGCTTACTTTACTTTATTTATAATTAAACTTGGTCTTTCCGTTAGTGAAGAGGCGGACTAAAACCCTTTCTTCAACTCATTTCTAGTTCAATTAAACAGTTTGGTCCGGATTTGAGCGTTGGCGAAACTGAAGGTGTCAGAATAATTACAAAACACGCGTCAAAGTTGTCCTCTGTGAGTCTGGCCAATCATGAAATAGCTGTGTCGTCATTAGAACCCTTGCAGTTGCTCTTGAGAAAAATGCGCTCGGCTACACAGCCGGCAGTTCTCGAATCGATCTCACGGTACTTTGATGGCTACGTCACAGTGTCGAAGCCTCGGCGCAGTCTCAAGTCTCACAAAAAGTCTAACCAGAATTCAATGTTTCAAGTCAGCCGCCTGCAAC
Source organism: Osmerus mordax (assembly GCF_038355195.1). Taxonomy (NCBI): domain Eukaryota; kingdom Metazoa; phylum Chordata; class Actinopteri; order Osmeriformes; family Osmeridae; genus Osmerus; species Osmerus mordax. The sequence goes on along the minus strand of NC_090058.1, from coordinate 15,518,233 downwards.
CGGCTGCACCGCTGCATGAAGTCAGTCCATGTCGAATACACCTAAAGGTACAGACTGACGTCAGTTCGATGGCTTTTTTCAAAACCGACCGTTTTTATAGTTTAAAAGTATTTTTCTATAGGCCTATATACTTTTTTTTTAAAGAAAGATAGATTTTTGTCAATCTCGATAAACTGCTGGGCCTGCTGAACCCATAGGCCTACCTCTTCCACAGATACTGGTCAGGGAAGCACAGTGCATTACTTGTCTCTGAAAACCCTTGGGGCTGGTGCGATAAACGCTCTTTGGTAGGCCTACCTGTGCACTTTCATCCACAGGGTTGTAGAAAAACGGATATGTCATAATTGCTTGTAACTTGTCTAGACCCACTGCTTAGGCCTTATCTCATGTCAATTAACCAATGGCTTTTGAAAACAGTTAAAGTTACACGATTTCTTAATTAACTTGTTTATTTAAATTAATACGTTCTTTGGAGATAAAGCAAACACGTAAATTAATTAATGCTGGGTTATATTGTGAGAAAGAAAGTCTCCACTTAGTCTATGTTTCCGAACACGGACAAAACAAAGACACTCGACGGAACAGTCTTTTAAGATTATGTTTCCGCCTGTTTGAAATTCTTTGAAACACAGCTAAATTCAGGCCGACTTTTAGGCTGACACGGAATAGGCTTGTTAGAGGTATAAGTTACCCTTTTTACTTAGCTAGGACTATAATAGGTCTACTTAATGGAACGGAACTCTCACTGAAATAAGCGAGACTTATCGAAATAAGTCTGTCTTTTCCTTAATCTACGTTGATGGAATACCCCCCAGTTCTGTACGTGATGCATCAGGGCGAGCATTCCAAACGATTACATTCTCCAAACAAATCGTTCCTGAGCAACGAGTCACTTCCGTTGTTAATACCAAGAATAATGGCGGAGAAACGTCGACCTGGTGTCCCTGCAGCAATGTCAGAAACAAAATCGACTAAAACGGACAGCGAAAAGGAGTTTCTCTCGCAGGTGGGGGTGGGAGAATTGCTCCGAGGCGCTCTGCTTAAGATGGTTGAAGCTAGATCGGATGACCCTATCGGGGTCTTAGCCGATCACTTCTGTAATGTAGCATCCGAGTCAGAGAACGGCACAGCGGGATACAGCGACGGAGAGCAAAGTATCACACTAACCGCCGGCGTTCAAGAACAGCAACATCTCAACAAAGCACTGTGGCACTTGAAACTAGCTCATCACTCCCAGAGGTAGGAATACCTTGCAAATGGTCCCTCCCAGGGCGTAGGTTTGCCTTGAAAGTCGGTAGGAACACAAGGATCATTCAACTGTGTAGGAGGAAGTAACCACTGTTATTATATGCTTAGGCAAATGTTGTAAACAATCGCAGTAAGGATCTGACGGGGACAACAAGAAAAGCCACAGTATCAAGGTCTTGGTTGTATTCATTTTCTCTGTTTGATCAAACTGTGATACTGTGGCTATTCATGACAACTTTTTCATATTGCTCACAACATTCCATGGCAGCTAATTTGTTACACAGAACTTTATTATATTAAATAAGCCTGAAAATATTGTAAAAATTAATAACATAACTTCTAACACTGGTTGGACTGTTCAGCTCTGTTTCAGACTGATACCTCCGGTTCAGGCTGGTCCTCATCCTTAACATGTGCCTTTTTCAGTCGCGGAAAATACAGCCGTCTTCTCTGCACCAAATAGGCCACGCTTCCAGGGATGATCTCGTTTTCATGGAGACAGATGCGGTGTGCACGGAGGGGAGGGGTTGTGTGTGTGTGTGTAGAGAGACTGGGGGGAGAGCTGGGAAAAGAAATGCAGCTGAACGAATACGCTGCGTGTTTTAAATGGCATAAATAAATAACGAAAGGCAATATGTGGCAGCCGGTGTTGATTCTGTGGCGCACCGCCACTAATTAGTGTGTGTGGGAAAAACTGGGAACAAAATGCTAAACCTAAATTAGCTTGTTGTTTATTTGCGTGTTTATCTATTCTAAATTATTGCGCTGGCTACATAGTATATGAGCCTCTACAAAGTGTCTGAAATAAGTAACCATAACAACAGGGACGGCATCAAAGCCTCCATTTACAATATTGAAAGACTTTAACAAGCTAACTTGTATTTACAACAATGAGTGACTTGAATATTTATTTTAACCTATTTGAAAAATGTGACTTTTCTGAATTTACTGTGTCAGTGTCACGTACAATGTTTCCTCTAGGATTTTTTTTAGCAGTGGGGGAAGGTCTGTCCGAACCACTCCCCCCCCAGCCGAAACAATGTTCTAACCCTATATTTCGGAGCAGGTTAATGTAATAGTCTAATAGCTAATGTAATATTGGACATATTTTCGTCCTATTTCCCCTAAAGCAATAAGGTTAAGCTACTTTAAGAGACCTTCCATTCATTATGTTCTAAATGGCATAAATGCTGCCAATTAATAATTGATGTAACAACTTACTGTAAATGGTCAGTATAGACAAATTATTTGTTTGTAAACATTCGGGATGCGCGCGCAGCATGGTGACAGAAAACCGTGAAAGGATAGCCTTTATAACGGCTAGATAATTTAACGGATTATACAAATAGTTCGATTTAAAAAGACCAAAAAGGTCAAGGAGGACAGCCTTTGAGAGAAAGCGATTCCCCGTTGATCTGTCACATCAGAATTTTGATTTGGGGCACGAAAGTCTTGAAATTTGAGTGAGAATGTCGCCCGGTAGATAGCATAGTAGGCGGCAGCCATGTCTTCACTTCATGTCACAAAGTTCATAATTTTACAGTTTTACAGTCAAATCTACACCAAAAAAGTCTTTTTGCACCTAAAATACAAACGTAAGCAAAGGCAGCAATCGCTATCGAATCAACAGACGTGCAATTTACTGTAGGTAGCAGGGGAAGAATACAAACAACGAAAATCACCAGTTAACTTAATTTAAATTAGCAAGAACTATAGACTAATACAATAACAGGCTTAAATGAACTGACAACATAAGTTCCATCCATCATCTGCCGCTTTTCCGGGGGTCGGGTCGCGGGGGCAGCAACCTAAGCAGGGAGGCCCAGACTTCCCTCTCCCCGGCCACTTCCACCAACTCTTCCTGGGGGACCCCGAGGCGTTCCCAGGCCAGCCGAGAGACATAGTCCCTCCAGCGTGTCCTTGGTCTTTCCCGGGGCCTCCCCCCAGTGGGACGTGCCCAGAACACCTCACCAGGGAGGCGTCCAGGAGGAATCCTTATCAGATGCCCGAGCCACCTCAACTGGCCCCTCTCGACACGGAGGAGCAGCGGTTCTCCTCTGAGCCCCTCCCGGATGACCGAGCTTCTCACCCTATCTCTAAGGGAGAGCCCGGACACCCTGCAGAGAAAACTCATTTCGGCCGCTTGTATTCGCAATCTCGTTCTTTCGGTCACTACCCACAGTTCGTGACCATAGGTGAGGGTAGGAATGTAGATCGACTGGTAAATAAAGAGCTTCGCCTTTCGACTCAGCTCCTTCTTCACCACGACGGACCGATGCAGAGCCCGCATCACTGCGGACGCCGCACAGATCCGCCTGTCGATCTCACGCTCCATTCTTCCCTCACTCGTGAACAAGACCCCGAGATACTTGAACTCCTCCGCTTGGGTCAAGATCTCCTCCCCGTGCCGGAGATTTGCACTCCACCCTTTTCCGGTCGATAACCATGGCCTCAAATTTGGAGGTGCTGATTCCCATCCCAGCCGCTTCGCATTCGGTTGCGAACCTCTCCAGTGAGAGCTGAAGGTCACGGCCCGATGAAGCCATCAGGACCACATCATCCGCAAAAAGCAGCGACCCGATCCTGAGGTCACCAAACCGGACCCCCTGAACGCCCTGGCTGCGCCTAGAAATTCTGTCCATATAAGTTATGAACAGAATCGGTGACAAAGGGCAGCCCTAGCGGAGTCCAACCCTCACCGGGAACAGGTATGACTTACTGCCGGAAATGCGGACCAAACTCTGGCACCGGTCGTACAGGGACCAGACAGCCCCGATCAGGGAATCCGGTACCCCGTACTCCCGGAGCACCCCCCACATGAGCCCCCAAGGGACACGGTCGAACGCCTTTTCCAAATCCACAAAACATGTGTAGACTGGTTGGGCGAACTCCCATGCACCCTCCAGGACCCTGCCGAGGGTGTAGAGCTGGTCCACAGTTCCACGGCCAGGACGAAAACCACATTGCTCCTCCTGAATCCGAGGTTCGACAGTCCGACAGACCCTCCTCTCCAGAACCCCTGAATAGACTTTCCCAGGGAGGCTGAGGAGTGTGATCCCCCTAAAGTTGGAGCACACCCTCCGGGTCCCCCTTTTTAAAGAGGGGAACCACCACCCCGGTCTGCCAGTCCAGAGGCACTGTCCCCGATATCCACGCGATGTTGCAGAGTCGTGTCAACCAAGACAGCCCTAAAACATCCAGAGCCTTAAGGAACTCCGGGCGGACCTCATCCACCCCAGGGGCCCTGCCACCGCGGAGCTTTTCAACCACCTCGGCGACCTCAGCCCAGAGATAGAAGGGCCCCCCCCAATGTCCCCAGACTCTGCTTCCACGTCGGAAAGCGTGTTGGTGGGATTAAGGAGGTCTTCAAAGTATTCCTTCCACCGGTCCAAGACGTCCCCCATCGAGGTCAGAAGCGCACCTTCCCCACCATATACAGCGTTGACAGTGCACTGCTTCCCCCTCCTGAGTCCCCGGATGGTGGTCCGGAATCTTTTCGAAGCCGTTCGGAAGTCATTCTCCATGGCCTTGCCGAACTCCTCCCACGCCCGGGTTTTTGCCTCCGCGACCACCAAAGCCGCATTCGCTTGGCCTGCCGGTACACATCAGCTGCCTCTGGAGTCCTACAAGACAATTAAGTCCGATAGGCCTCCTTCTTCAGCTTGACGGCTTCCCTCACCTCCGGCGTCCACCACTGGGTCCGAGGGTTACCGCCGCGACATGCACCGACCACCTTGCGTCCACAGCTCCGGTCAGCCGCCTCAACAATGGAGGCCCGGAACATGGCCCATTCGGACTCAATGTCCCCGCCCCCCCCCCCCCGAGACATGATCGAAGTTCTCCCAGAGGTGGGAGTTGAAGCTTTTTCTGACAGGGGATTCTGCCAGCTGTTACCAGCAGGCCCTCACATTACGTTTGTGCCTGCCAGGCCTGATCGGCGTCTTCCCCCACCATCGTAGCCAACTCACCACTAGGTGGTGATCAGTTGACAGCTCCGCCCCTCTCCTCACCCGAGTGTCCAAGACATTTGGCCTCAGATCCGACGACACGACTACAAAGTCTATTGTCGAACTGAGACCTCGGGTGTCCTGGTGCCAAGTGCACATATGGACACCCTTATGCTTGAACATGGTGTTCGTTATGGACAAGCCGTGTCTAGCACAGAAGTCCAACAACAAAACACCGCTCGGGTTCAGATCGGGGGGGCCGTTCCTCCCAATCATTGCCCACATGAGCATTGAAGTCCCCCAGGAGGACGAGGGCATCTCCGGGAGGACCGCTTTCCAGCACCCCTCCCAGAGACTCCAAAAAGGTTGGGTACTCTGCGCTGCCGTTTGGTGCGTAAGCACAAACAACAGTGAGGACCCGTCCCCCCACCCGAAGGCGGAGGGAGGCTACCCTCTCGTCCACAGGGGTGAACCCCAACGTACAGGCGCCGAACCGAGGGGAAACAAGTATTCCCACCCCAGCTCGACGCCTCTCACCGAGGGCAACTCCAGAGTGGAAGAGAGTCCAGCCCCTCTCAAGGAGACTGGTTCCGGAGCCGATGCTGTGCGTTGAGGCGAGGCCGACCTATAACTAGCCGGAACTTCTCTACCTCGCGCACCAGCTCTGGCTCCTTTCCCGCCAGCGAGGTGACGTTCCACGTCCCTAGAGCTAGCTTCTGCAGCCGAGGATTCCGCCAAGGCCGCCACCCGTCTCACACTGCACCCGACCCCCATGACCCCTCCTGCGGATGGTGAGCCCACTGGAAGGGGGTCCCTCGTTGTCTCTTCGGGCTGTGCCCGGCCGGGCCCCATGGGAAAAGGCCCGGCCTCCAGGCGCTCGCCATCGAGCCCCACCCCCAGGCCTGGCTCCAGGGGGGGGCCCCGGTGACCCACTTCCGGGCAGGGGCAACTGAGAATCATTGTTTGTTTTCTTCATGGTAGGTTTTTGAGCCACGCTTTGTCTGGTCCTTCGCCTGGAACCTGTTTGCCTTGGGTGACCCTACCAGGGGTATAAAGCCCCCGACAACATAGCTTCCAGGATCACTAGGACACGCAAACCCCTCCACCGCGGTAAGTTGGTGACTCAGGGAGGGGTACAACATAAGTTATACGACTTAAAGTTCTCAAGGACGCACACACGCAATCTCAACTGCGGTGTGAAGCGCGTTCCTGCTATTCTCCGACACAAACTCTAACAATCACTGCTGATAGACGGCCTAAAATTTTGTACAGCCCTATTTATGATTAGCCTGGTCCTAACCAGACCCTCGTACATTTCATTTGTACAGAGGGTCTGGGATCGCTCCATTGACAAGCGTTAACTTCCTTGAAGGCGGGTACTCTGTGGAAGTTTAAAAGTATTGGATTTGCCCAGAGCCACTCTGATCTGCCATAACCAATCGCTAGCGTTCGCCTTAGCCAACTCCTTCACCACGGAGCTAGCTGCCGTAGCTGGAAAATTAAACTTTTCCCGAACCCCGTGGGGAGGAGGGCCATTTGGTATTCACCTCGCTAGTCAATCTACTTCAGACAGGCTGCGGCCAGTTGCAGCAACTCTACACATGGCCGATTATTTACTTTTTAAAAATCTTGATTTTATTTGGGGACAATGACATGGCTCGATAGCTGGCTAGTCTTGTTGTTAAACATACTGTCAAATTATAATTACTGTTTTGAGAAAATTTAAACTTTGATGCGGTCCTCTCACATCCGTTTGCTATTCAACTCGCTCCACAGGCTGCGGCTGTACTGTAGCCTAGTACTAGTATATGGCCGATACTTTGTTCGTGAATATCTTGATATTTATTTTGGGACAGTGACATGGCTGGTTAGCTAGGAAATCTTCTTGTCAAACATACTGTAAAATTATATTTACTGTTTGTCAACCGTACACAATGTTATTGCCTTTGAATCTTGCTAGCATAACGTTAGCTTTCGGGCTAATAGCTCAGCCAAAGGAAAGCCGGTGTTGGTTCTACTGTATGAGCTGAGCGGACTAGAAATATCAGTTGGCCAACGTTAAAAAACGTTAGATTTCTATTGCAAAACGCCTGAAAACATAAATTGATGTTCGTAAAAAAAAAATTGTTGTTAAGTGACCATGGTATAAGCGGAATAATGCCCTTCGAGGTGTCCAATATCACCTGATAATGGTTTACGCCTCCGCATTGTCCATTATTAGGTGATATTATACACCTCGTCGGGCATTATCCCTTACCAATATGTTACTATTATAATGATGATGAGTGTTGCTTTACTTTACTAGCTTACTGTTATTGTTAATGCCATCATTGTGGTGTTAACTGACATAACGTTGCATAACCATAACAATATTTTTGTTATCAGACATGATTTATTGATCTTTGTCTTTCCTCCAGAAGAACATGTCAACATTCTATAATGACGCCTTCACATGCCACAATATCACAAATTTTATTAGGCTATAATTAATTTGTCATGCCATGAACGTCATAACATGGAGTTATGACGTTCATTACAAAATTGTTACATCTGCTTTAAGATAACGGAAATAAACTCAATAAACAACCGTCATGTATGTGTGCAACCATTTGTAAAACTGGCTACAGTAAGGCAGGCAAACTGTAGATTATCAAGCCCTTTTTCCTTGTGCTTATTCAGCTCAAGTAAATCAGCGATTGGCTAATGTTCCATTTTGTGTTCGTGCCCTGTTCGTACCCGCAAACACAGTTCCAGGCAACTTCTCTTGACGTAAGCAAATAAATGGGGTGCTAGTTTACCCATTTCGGATTGGTTTCAAATTTAGCAAAAATCAGGAAAAATTCTTCGATGAAAAAGCTAGTAGTATTAGCCAGGTTGGAGAATAGAACAAAAATTGGGGGAGATAGTTTTGGATATGTTAATAGAATAAAATCGACCGGACGAGTCGGGTACCTAATCATAAATGCAATACCACCAACATCCACCGGGGCCTTAAGCTGAGGGATGGTGGTCTGGGAACACTAGGGTACGCTGAAGCCGTGTACCATTATGTGTACCATCCGGTCCGGACCAACTGCTGTGTTTTGTCGCATGGTCGTACCATGGTCAAAGTTCCTTTCGTGTGGTCCGGACCGTTAGTGAGTGTTTTTTGTTTGAATCCAATCCGTGTTGGCAGTGCTGTTAGCTGAATAAATGTCAGAGAACATAAACCTTTGTCTATATTTACAATTAGTCATTTAGCAGACGCTCTTATCCAGAACGACTTAAGGCCGATTTATACTTCTCCGTTTTTACGGAGACGGACACAGGGAACGCCCTCTCCGACGAGGAATTCCCTCTCCTTGCCCCTCGGAGAGCTCTACGTGCACCTCCTGATTTTCCTGACTATCCGTCTGTCCGTCCGTCATTTTACGGATACCCTTTGGCTGTGATTGGTCCGTATTAAGAACCGCTTGCGTCGGGGGCGGGGTTGCCGTGATGGCCGTGATAAACAGGACGAACAGAATCCTTTGACCGCCATTGCTGTAAGTTTTTACAATTCATATTTAAGCTAAACAGTACATGTAAATCAGCATCTGAATTAAAATGTGACGAGAAATGGGCAGTGTAGTTGCTGAAAATGTGCGTATTTTATTGATGAAACGGCTAATTTGTACATTTGCTCCGACTTCTCGATAACCTACGTAAATAAACACTCGATGACGAAAAAATCGTTGCGCCACCTACTCTTCTGGCGGTGAATTGTTTTCAGCACCCACAGCCTTCGGAGTACTATAAATTCAATATATTCTCAGTCCGCAGATATTATTGCCATGGAGACATCCTTGGTCATGACCCAAGACAGAGACGCACCAAAGAGCGCTTGGGTTGAATTCGTTTTCAACAAACATGGCTGCCGCTGGAGAGCTGAGATGTGTAGATTCTGCCATCGAGTCTGTTTTAGAAGACATCGACAGCGCATTAATTTTGAAAGAGGAACAGAGAAACGCAATCAAGGCATTAGTCGATCGAAAAAAAAATTGACGTCCTTCCTACGGGATTCGTCACATACTACCAGGGATGGAAATTAGCACCCGCCACCAGCCAAATGCGGGTGATATTTCTGTTGTGTCGCTTCACCTACCGGCCACCGTGGCGGGTAAATACAATTATTACACGGCTGTTCTTAATGCTGTAGAATGCCCCATTCACTTGAATGGGGCTTCCCAACGTTCTGCGGTCAATTATTTTTCGATAACAGACCGTTGCTATAACTGACCGCTGTCAAGAGAAGTGGCTTTTTTGCCTCGGATTCACATCTTTCGTAGCACTCCGCAAGTAGTCCGGTAACTTTTCAACTCCAGCATACTCCGTTGCTTAGCGACGTCAGCTGATTTGAAGCCGAAAGAATGTTTAACGTCTATGAAGTTCAACGTCTTTGGCGAACTATTTCTCTGCTGATCAACACTACGAATGGTAACATATAAATTGTAATAAGACACACTTAAGTTTTTTTTTTGTCAAGTAGCCGTGTAATAAGCGGGATAATGTATAGAACGCCGTTGTCATTATCGGGAAAATAAGCCCCTTCAGAGCGAAGCTACACCTTTCGTGGAAGAAGAACGCTCAGGAAAGCACCTCTGAAACTTCAGAATCTGATTCTGATGAGGAGGAGTAAACTGTACTGGGAGTGGGGAGGATGGGTGGAGGAATGTTAGTTTGTTGTTTAATCTGCCCTGCTCATTAATGAAATATCAGTTTGTGGTTTGTGTAAAAGAGAAAGTGTCAGTGTTTCATTGAGACTGAGATTAAATAAACTGCTTAAGTATTGTAGATCTTGTAGTATTAATTTTAACATGCAGTTACACATTGTCGGTTAAAAACAAAAAAGTGGCTGGTAAAAACATTGAGTGGCTGGTAGATTTCAAAATCCACCAGCCACAGTGGCCGGTGGCCATTTTTTTAAATTTCCATCCCTGCATACTACGTTGCTCTGATTGGTTAGCATTGGAGGCATTTTTTTCTGGGTTTGGTTGAAACATGCCCCATACTCACAGCCCAACGGAGTGGTATCAGACTCATATTCTGACTAGAATTATGAGTATGACAACGTCAGGCTAGTGACACGCGAGAGTAAAGCAGTTTGTAGACGAAGGATCAATTTTGCACGCTACACTTTACCTTGACCTGTACGATGGCCTCGGGCTCGACAGAACCTGACACTACAGACACTTTAGTGTCAGAGGCAGAGTATTAGCCTGGCTCTGCCCTCGTACATACTTCTGCTCAATTTTCATTTTGCTTCTGTACTGCGTCTGGGCTTTAGGTATATTAGTCAGATGTCTCCGGTAAATTTTCTACCGGTCCAATCGGCGAATAGAGGGCGTGGCTGAGAACGATGACGTTGATGTCGTGCGCTAGTTTGAGTTGTAGTTCCGTAATGGCGGCGGAGAAAGATGCGAGCGAAGCCATTCGGTCCGTTGTGGCAACGCTGCCACAGAAGTTAAAGCCGGAGCAAGAACAATCTTTGATCCCCAAGGGGTTCGTTTGATTTTCCAGCTAGCTCCGTTAGTGGTGAAGGAGTTGGCTAAGGCGAACGCTAGCGATTGGTTATGGCAGATCAGAGTGGCTCTGGGCAGATCCAATTGTTTTAAACTTCAACAGAGTACCCGCCTTCAAGGAAGTCAACGCTTGTCAATGGAGCGAGCCCAGACTCTGTACAAATGAAATGTACGAGAGTCTGGTTAGGACCAGGCTAGCACAGTATGTCAGTTTTGTGGGAATATGTTGCCCTTAAAAAAGATGCTGCGCAGTGTCAAGTATTGTGCAAAATCTACCTGGCTAATGTTGCTACCTCACGGGACAACACCAACCTAATTCAGCCCTTAAAAACACCACAAAGCCATGTACGAAGCATAGCTAAAATGCAGAACACCAGTGTGTCAAATAAGCCAAATACCACCAAACAGGATCACTGATCGAAATGTTTCAAAGCCTAACTCCATTTTCACGTACTTAAAAACGGCACATGGAAATTACTCAAGCGGTAAAAGCATTCATCACGAAAGACATGATGCCCCTCAGTAAGGTGATACACATACAGTAGGATCACTATGGCTGTCAGTGCCATACTGTTTCTGTTAGGCTACTGACTGGATCAGATATGTTCAGACAGTGTTTCTTTTTCTTTTAAGACGTAACCTTCCGACGGTCCCCACAGCATAAGTTATTTTTCCAAAACGGTAGCTAGCAAGCTTTAGTTATCTTCCGAGCTAAGTTACCTAGCATAATACTCGCAGCAATGCTACTACCATGCTAGTGTTATTTGTTACGCTGTGTGTTCACTACCGCGTTTTTTAACACTGCACCGCTTGCCTTCCCACAGTTCACCACACTTGGGGCGTGTCCAACAGGTTAATACAGTTGTAGTTCTTTAAGGTCACTGTTGTAGTGATGGCCAAGCGTGAAGACTTGGGTTCATGTACTCACAATATCGATCAAAATACAAATTTTACACAATATTTGTGTAAAAATACAGTATTTTACTAGTGCAAGTGTAACGGGGGTGTAAGAGACGTGGTCATGCTCCGCCAGGGCCGTCGTTTGCTGCCATCGGGAGTCGAACCTGCCACCTCTGGACTGCCAAGCGCAACCACTACCAACTACTCCAATGAAAAGCTAGTTCTTTGTTGACGCTGGTGGCCTCTTACATACCTGAGGAGTGAGTTTCACCGATTCACACCGGTTACACAAGATTACAGTACATGTTACGCCACCGGTCACTCAACCAGTTGTGTGTAGTGATGGGCATTCCGGCTCTTTTTCATGAGCCGGCTCGTATGGCTCAGCTCACCAAAAAGAGCCGGCTCTTTTGGCTCCCGAACGGCTCTTTAAAAAATACATGTTTTAACTATAAATTTGACTATGATGGGTGTGAAAACAATTTGAATTAAATTATGAAATGAAATCATACTCGACCGTAACCACATATCTTTAAAAATGCATTGATTTGTCATGGCTCTCCTCCGAGTATTGACTACTCTCTGACTGTGAGTTGGCTCGGCCCTCCCTCATGCAGGATTGACAGGAACAGAATGTGAGGATGATCGTGTGCGCCTTTAAGCCTACAATCATTTTTTTGTTGTTCTTTGAATTAGTCAATTATTTTAAATACAATTAAAATTAGTTATTTCATAATCATTTAGTTTTTATAGGCTGTATTAATCTATTAAAAATAGTCGGCTCTTCAGATATGCGAGCCAGCTCACGACGTTCACCTTCAAGAGCCGGCTCTTAGAGCCGGATCGTTCACGAACGACCCATCACTAGTCGTGTGTCGGCTGGGCTAGCGAGCTAGCAGTGGCACAGAACAAAGCCACGTAATGTGACGAGACTGAATTTAAAAGTAAAATAAAAAACACACCAGGGACACTGACAACATCGACAACCCTGCACCGTGCATTATTATTTTTATTTAATCTTTAAATTCAGTCTCGTCACATTACGTAACTTCGTGTTCTGAACAGGACTGGATATATGGATGCAATGTATATCTCTCTCTTTTAGAATCAACATCACAAATACGGCAAACAAAGCGAAAACTGGAGGTGGCCAATACAAACCAGCAAAGATTCTCATATAATTGTTCAATTAAATAAAGCAACCATTATTTTAAATGAACGCTGGAACTGGGAAAGTCCCAGACAGCACTCCATACTACGATGTGTTGTCCAATCTCATGAGTTATTTAAATCACTTCACGAAACTCAGACAAAGTAAAAGTTTACAATGCATGTTAGGAGAGAAACAGCGAGAGAAGCAAAAGCTGAAGTGAAAAAGTTGTAGAAAGACTTGCGCAAAAGTCGATACAGATCGATACAGCCACACCTTGTATTTCTCACTGAGAAGTAAAGGATAACTTGTCCCGCTATATAAAAGGAATGGACGAGGCGCAGGCATACGGAGGGAAGTTTTCTGACGAGTTGATAGCTGTCTTGAGTTATACAGACTTAAATGCCATCTACCACTCTATCTGATACATCAATAGTTGAATTGTTGACACACTTACATTAGTGTTGTATGCCAGGCTAGATATTACTTTTATGAAAATATATGCGCTAGCGATTTGAACCACCCCATGCATGCCATTTTTCATGTTTCCTTACAGATCTGCCTTCAGCAATAATGTACGTGTGGCATATGACCTACTGACCCAGACGGGCCCCCAGAGATATAGAGAACAGCTCTCTGGAGGCCGTAGTTCCAACAGGCCAACCGGTGGCGGTGTGCGAGGGGGCCTCTACACCCAGACTCTTCAATGCCTGTGCAGCGAAGGTGGGGTCCCTGCCTCCACCTCTGCCCCGCTGCTAAGGCGCCTTCACTGCCAGAACCACGAAGCAGTACCTTACGATGTGTTCGGGCATGGCGTGTTGACGTGTGCTGTGTTCTCTGACTACATACGGCGTGTTCAGCGGTTGTACGCAGAGGTTTGTGGCCCAGCCGAGGGGCCTGCAGGCCGGGCCCTGTGTCTGGCTGTGCTGGGGACCTTACAGGAAGCCCTGGAGACCTCCCAGGGATGTGACACCAATGCTAATGCTAAGCCAAAGGCTAAATCCTACCTGGAAGCTAATGCTAAGGCTAATCGCTATCTGGAGGCGAGTGCTAAGATCTCGCCCTGCAAGCTTGCGCAGGCCATGGCTGAGGCACACACAGCTGGAGAGGCATCAGGAATCAACATGGACGCCAAGGAATTTGAGGATGCTGCAGCAGAGTTGTTCATCACTCGAGTCAGAGTTATATCATAAGTTAACTACTGTGTGCATTAGATTTGTACAACAAATGGTGTACATGTTCAGAATAATATACTTTCCTGAGTTATACTAAACTACATGAAAACGTTCAAGCGGCGGAAATATTTATTAAGATATTTTCAAAAACAAAATGTCTGTGTCTGTTAGTCTACCTCCATCGCTTGTATAATTTATTTCAATGTGAATCATGTCACAAATAAACCAACCTGTGAAATACATTCCTGTGTTCTTGACCATTACAATGCTGATCATATAGGATTCTTCATTGATATATTGACTTCAGGGTGTATTCGCAAAGATGGTTAAAGGGATCACCTGATGAACCTCTAAAACAAACGTGTTTCGGTCTTAGTTGATAACATAAATCGACAATGAAATTGTTAAATGGTCCATGGTCACCAGAATGTTTGCTAAATTCACTGCACACTGATATGATAGACGTATGACTGAATGGCTGTTGATATGCAGAGTTTTTACATAAGACTGTACAGTGAGCCTCCTCATGTTGCTCATTCTTATCTCATGCTGCTCATTCGTATCTCATGCTGCTCATTCTTATTCTTACTCTTATTTTTATATATATTTTATTTTATATTTAAATTGTTTTATTCTTAGGAATAGTTTAACTTCTGTACCTTTACTTAATTTAAGATTCGTATATGTTTAATGTTTGCACCTCCCTGCCACAGTAAATTCCGTGTTTGTATAACATACATGGCGAATAAACCGAATTCTGATTCTGATTCTCATAGTACGCATTTACAATAGGAATGCACTGTCCAGACTCTTGGGAGACAGTAAGAAGGAAACATGTAGAAACTGCATTTACATGAGTTATGACGTTATCACCTGTTGGTCTGTTCTACTATACCCATGGGCTGTACTTTGCTTGACCTTGTAAGGAAACGTTCTGTGGATCATATATCTGTACTGTCCATCCATTATATAAAGGACCTCTGTGAGACATGTTCTTCACTCATGCTGACCACTATGTCGTGAGGAAGTCACATGATCCGAGCTCGTCTAATAAACAAAGTCAACTATCTTCCATTGTCGTGCAACTCATTCCACCTCCGATTGACAGATTTCATCCTATCAATTGGCGTCACAAAACAGCATACCAGCAGCAAGACAGACCAACAGGTGAGCAGACTTTAATTGTCATTATTGAAGGATCATATCGACTTCTGCTTACCTGATAATAATAAGACTTTATTTATATAGCACATTTCATACAAGAATTGCAGCTCAATGTGCTTTACATAAAAACAATAATACAAGTGCTAAAAGTAATAAAAATTAAATTAAAATGTAACTCACAAAGTACAAGCCGCAGTCTTTGCAGTCTCTCGAATCCGTCTTAGACTCGAGCTGCCTTTGCAGTTTCCAAAACATGTAACAACCCAGACCAGCCGAGGGTGTAAGGGAAAAACTTGCTCGGGGCGCAAAATGTGCTATGACCGCCACTGCGCCGATTGGTAACATATAAAGAGAAAAGGAAAAAACAATGTATGGTATGGTAAGCAATGTATGGTAACAAAAGAGGCTCCAAGCTAATGTACACAATTATTGTGGTATTGACATGTGCCATAATGTTTTGTGTTATGTCCCTTTGTTGTAAGATCCTTCAGCAACAACACAATTGTGGATCGTGATATGGAGGTCCCAGGCCCTTCCACTGCAGATTCTTCTGTGGCTCGATCAGCCCTTTGTGTGACTACTTTTTTACCAACAGGTTGTTACGGCTCCCACTCCTGCCTGTAGGGGGTTTGTGTTTTATTTGTGTGTCTTGTCTGTAGGTGTTCCTGTGACAGTGCTGGTGATGACGTCGGAGTGCGCGCCCCATCGTCGAGATCTGGACCTGAAGCGGCTGTGTTTTATCGGGCCTAATAAGACACTGTCGTCATGCTTAAATGTGTTCTGTCTGGCGTAGGAAAAGAGGGGAGTTGCACCGAGCGGCAGTTGTTTTGTCCAAAAGTGTAAGAGGAGAAGGGAGATAGTGTAGAGACCCATGGGTATACTCCTCAACACGTAGATAACCGATGTTATGTACAGTAGTTTAGGAGCGGTTCCACCTGCACCCTTTGTAACTTAAGAGTTTAGTGTAGTCAGGTTAGAATGGAAATGCAAGTAGGTTAGTTAGTGGTTTTCCAACAGGGCCTTTTCGGTCCTTAGCATAGTGCACTTTGTTTGTCTCATCGGGAATCGCTCATAGTCCCTTCTCCGTGTTTTTTTTCATTCTGGTAAGTCCCTTGTCTATTTGTCATTGTATGTCACTACGGCTTGCTGCGGTTTGACGATACCTTTTTGCATCTGTAATAATAAATGTACATTATTCCGTCCGTATGACCCCGCTGCATTGTTTGTGCCTGGGTACACCATTGACACTCCGCTGGTATAGTACTAATAGTCGAACATTGTTACCTTTAACATCGTACGTAACACAGGTAACAAAGCAAGACTATTGTGATATGGAGACACTAAAGCTTTCTTGGACCTGATCAACAGCTCACATATCATCAGGTCACCTTTTTTTTGTGCTTTTTTTTA
The DNA here is from genome assembly GCF_038355195.1 of Osmerus mordax. Taxonomy (NCBI): domain Eukaryota; kingdom Metazoa; phylum Chordata; class Actinopteri; order Osmeriformes; family Osmeridae; genus Osmerus; species Osmerus mordax. The sequence continues at coordinate 15,501,699 of NC_090058.1, read as the reverse complement.
TCCTTACATGAATCCAACATTTTCATATCCTGTTTGGAAATCAAACTGTTCATGATCAGTGAAGTATAATTACGCACATTCCATCCTTGTCTCACAAAAAGCATGGAAAACAGCAGATACCCCACTAGAAGCCATGCAGCTGTTTCTAGAAGAACTGAGGCAAGGAGGAGAAGACCAGCCACCTCTACTGCTGTCACTGGATGCCAGGTATAATGATGAGGAGCGGGAGAGTGCCCTTATTTATTCTTACAAAGAAATGTGTCAAAAGAGCCAATGGACAGCACCTTTCAACTGCCGCATTCTAGGTATTGTTTATTGTTTGACAGATGCAACACATTAATTAAACAATATATGTTAAAGTGCAATCAGCATTAATACGGTTTTGGTGGACTCCGGTGCCCTTGGAAATTATGATTAAGTTGTATCAATCGAATTTCTGTAATGCCCCCATAATAGTTGTACAGTAAATCCAGCAACTTCATATGAATTGTGAAAATTCCAAAACTGTATATGACGAGTTAGTACCATGGTCTTTAACTATATATATTTCAGAATGACAAATCTTTGTTTTCATTTACATTTCTTTTAACCAGTAGGTGGAAGATTTTGAAGAGCACAGTGACAATATGAACATTTTGTGTTTGTACATGTGTTTTTATTGCAGGGGATGCTGCGGATAAACAATTGCACATGTGTGTCTGTACCCTAATATTGTTTGTGCTAAACCAGGACTATGTGCCACCAAATTGATTTTGCCTACTGATGTAGTCTATATTTAGATTATGAATAGACACCTCACTGCAATGGCAGGTTTGGATTTTAAAAAGACTCGTACAACAAAATCAAACCGAAAGGTGTTAGCTTAATTTATGTAAGTTTGACACATTTTAGCTGGTGGCACATAGTCCTGGTTTAGCACAAACAATATTTGTCTAGATATTGTTCAAACAGATTGTAAATAGACCTATAAAACATTCTTCAATATCTAAAAATTGAAAGCAGCACAAACAAAAATAATTGCAGCACAAACGGAGTGGGGGGCCAACTTCACTCAGGTCTTGTAAAGCTGTGGAGCTGATGAGCTGAGCCATACCCTCAACGGAGGAAGAACCTGAATTTTGGTTTTCTTTAGTTTGATCGTTTTTGCCTATTAATAAACACCCAAATAGACTTACCTTCGCCTGTGGTCTGCATTGTGCTTAATCAATTGTGTGTAACACCCTGGACTAACTCAGTGTAGTCAAATCTGAAATTGTGTCACCGGTGATCAGTGGTGATGAACCTCCCCCTTCATCGCCTTCACGGCCGTGCTGGTCCTGGTCTGCCTAAGGCAGTGACAGGTAAGAGAGAGATTTCCAAAGTTCAGTCCAGTCCAATCAATCAACTGGGCTACCAATCACTTATTAAATTGAACAATAAATTAACAAGCCATTTTGAGGATTTATTGAGTGACTGTCCTGTTCCAGGCAGCAGCTATGTCCAGTCATGCCTGATCCAGCCAGAGCAGCCTGGTGAAATGAAAGGCTAAAGCTGACTGGGAGGTTACCATCACATTAATATCCTCCTGCCCTGTTTTACACTGAGAACCCTCATTTTATAATTGTGCAATGACAGCTTATGGCTGTCGTTATCCTAACAGTGCTAATACTCGTACTTCATACTCTAAGCTCTCTACTGAACTATGACATCACAGAAAAGTTGTTCCTTTCTTTAAACTCCAGTTGTCAAGGGTCCTGTTCCATAAAACTAGTTTACCAAATAAGACAGGTTTATTTCAGTTAGTCGGACCAATTTTCAGATTATTCGGTTCCATACAGCAAATTCAACATAGTTCAATCTAATTTACTACGGCAATTTATGCTGGGAAACTAACGTGATCCCGGGGAGGCTAGCTATCAGGCTAAGCCTAAATTGTTTCCACTGACTTTCTGGCGTGCTGCCATATAATTAGGATTCCTCCGATAAGAGTAATACACCTAGCCTGGCTCTGTCCTACGTACTTCCGCTCAATTTTCATTTTGCTTCTGTACTAGGTCTGGTCATGAGGTACGTAAGTCAGATTTTTCAGGTTGATTTTCTACCGGCGAATCAGCGAACAGAGGGAGTGGCTGAGAACGATGACGTTGATGTCGTGCGCTAGTTTGTGTTGTAGTTCCGTAATGGCGGCGGAGAAAGATGCGAGCGAAGCCATTCTGTCCGTTGCGGAAACACTGCCGAATATCTATAAACTAAAGCCGGAGCAAGACCAAGTTTTGCTGAGTTTTGTAAGTGGCCATGATTTTTGCTATTTGAAAAGAAATTCCTGCATTAAAATAATTCATCATGACAGTTTGTATGATTTGGTCATTTATTATCACACTAGCATTTAATTATCACGGCAAACAATTACACTGCACTAAACTGTAAGTGTAAATGTAAAGTGAAAATAATAAAACCAGTAATAAAAACTTACTTCTTAATAAAAAGTCAGTATGATGACTGGAGCGAATATCATTCACGTCTTACTAAAACAGCGGCCACGCGAAAGGGAATGAGGAAACGGTTTCCTCTACTAAAAAATACAATGCGGGTCACGTGAAAAAAGGATCCAAAGACTCGTAGAAAGACCGAGTCGGGAAATGAACGAATCGTTCGTTTCCTCCAGTACAGAGCCTATGCAGGTCACGTGAAAAATGATCCAAAGACTCGTAGAAAGACCGAGTTGGGAAATGAACGAATCGTTTGTTTCCTCTAGCTACCACTACAGAGCCTATGCAGGTCACGTGAAAAATGATCCAAAGACTCGTAGAAAGACCGAGTCGGGAAATAAACGAATCATTTATGTTTACTTGGACTAGCCTATGCAACAGTCCCGATGCGCGGCCACTAGAAAATGAATGAATCACTCTGAGAGGACTCGTTACTCCCGAGTCCTTGTAAGGATTCGTTCAAAAACAAAATGAAATGTTGTTAATATAGTTTATTCCTGTTATTTTAAAACAGATTTCATTTTTCGTAAAAACGTTCATGACATGATGGCAAATATTATATTATGTTAAGCGTGAGCATAGATTGTTGACATGTCTATCTGGAGCAAAGAAGATTAATACTTTAACTGATAACTACAATAGTAAATGATATATATTTAAATAATATTAGTCTTGCCTTCAGAAGCTTTTGTTAAACACACTCATTATTCTATTTTTGATCATGTCATCAAGCCATGATCAAAAGGACCTTCATTGTGGGACAATGAAGGTCCTCAGTGACTCTGTTTCACCCCCACTTATATCTGATGGAAACGTCTTGTATATAGTTCTGTTAATATGCCACTTTCAAAGGCACATGTTCAATAAAGTAGACTATATTTTAGACACACTTCTCAATTTATTACATTATTACCAAGTCTTGTTAGATCACGTTATATCCATTAATAGGCGTTTGGTTTTGTAGGTTGAACATATAAAACTCAGGCCACATTTCTACACTCATGTTAAATTGAAGGCAGTGTGAATTTCGTGGCATTTTGTTTGAATATAAAGTTGACAGTAAGCTATGGTAAGTTTGCATTATGGAAGATTTCTGTTACAAAAATAACTATTAAGCTTTCTTTGCCTGGTGAGAACAACGACGGAGCTAAGTGTTCATGTTAACAGTTTATTTAATCCGATACAAGCTAGGGAAAAAAAGAGCCACTGTTTAAAGCTAGATCGGAAGAGTCGGAAGTGGAAAGATGGCGCGGTCCAGTTTCGTGCTCTCGCTTGCCTCACTCAAAAGTGCTCAGTGGCGCACTGAGCACTTTTCATAGAAATGAATGGGGAAGACATCTTGGAAGACAAAAGTTACTTCCTCTAGTAATATTAACTCTATGCAATACCCAGACCCACACATCCTCCTGTAAAAAGCCAAGACTCTGTTGCTCCCCTGTCCCCCTCCCCAGCAGCTATGCCCCAGACATCCAATCTCCCCCTAGCCTACAGCCTAGACTCTCTCCCAGGCATGGTGAGATCCAGAGACAGCTAGGGGGCAACATTTAGCTTCCAGCGCGTTTATATCTGAGGTCTTATTCCTCCCTCTTCTCTCATTTTGTCCTCCCTCTCTCTTCCTCTTCTAAAATCAGCAGCCACTATTCTTCCAACTTCTCGTATTTCACAGACCAGGTTGTTACTGTACAACAGTCACTGTTGAGTTGATTTGGATTGAATTTTAAGCCCTTTCCTCTTTGTAAATACTAATCAAATACAGACAAATATACAATGTCCTAGAAATTGACCTTTGTGTTTGTTGTGTGCTTGTCTGGACATCTTCCCTGGTATGAAGGGAATCAATTTTCCCACTGACTTTCCCACCTGAGACTGAGAGGACTTTTGTTTCTCTTTTGCCTAAAATGTTCCCCTTTTGACATTTTTTCCTGGCTTACACCCATTCTGTGAAATATGCCAGCTATAGTTAAAAATGACTGGGAATTGCAATTTACGTTGATTGGTATGTTGATGTGGAAAATGCATTTGAATGTACCTGTGAAATTGGATTACTGGATGGATTAGTAATCCACCTTTGAGGTGTCAATTGGCAGATTGATTTGATCCTTGGAATGATGAGAATGGATAGCCTACATGGTATTTTGCAGTTGTTTTTGTTGTATTTTTTTCTCTTTGTTCTGTGTAGTTCTTTTTACAACATAGGCTAATGTGTTATGGTGCTTTAAAAAATATATGGAATTCAGGAATAATAAGTAATAAAACTTGAAATTGGTAAAATACAATTATTTACATTTACATTTATTCATTTAGCAGACGCTTTTATCCAAAGCGACTTCCAAGAGAGAGCTTTACAAAGTGCATAGGTCACTGATCATAACAACAAGATAGCCAAAAAACATCTAAGTACTAAGTACCGTTGTACTCCCGGAACAAGTGCGTCTTGAGCCTTTTCTTGAAGGTGGAGAGACAGTCAGTGTCTCTGATGGAGGTGGGGAGTTGATTCCACCACTGGGGGGCCAGACAGGAGAAGAGCTTGTGTTGGGACCGGGCGGTCTTGAGCGGTGGGACCACCAGGCGGTTGTCTGAAGAAGACCGTAGGTGGCGGGTGGGGGTGTAAGGCTGCAGGAGAGACTTGATGTAGACGGGTGCAGTCCCGTTCACTGCTCGGAAGGTCAATACCAGGGTCTTGAATCTGATACGGGCCATGATAGGTAGCCAGTGGAGAGAGATGAGGAGCGGGGTAACATGGGAGCGTCTGGGTAGATTGTAGACCAGGCGGGCCGCCGCGTTCTGAATCCTCTGAAGAGGGCGGGTTGCACATGCTGGGAGACCAGCGAGCAGAGAGTTGCAATAGTCCAACTTGGAGAGGACGAGTGCTTGGACTAGCAGCTGGGTGGAGTGCTCAGACAGGAGATGGAGGTGGAGATGGAATTATATAGACATTTATTTATATGAAAGAGCAGAAGTACAGATTCGTGTGGCAGAGAAATCACTCTTTCCTAACTTCAGCAAACCAAAGACTTGAGATACGCCTCCTAAAAGGAGAGCTTCAAAAAGCTGGTCTCTCCACAACCGAAGACAAAATCTGAACGTTCTTTAATTTAGTTAACTATTGGACATTTAACCTTTTTCTGATTTTGAAACAAGTGTTCAAGATATACACATTACATTTGTGAAGAACGTTGTAGCAGGGTTTGCTCGTTTAAGATTAGCAATACTTATTTATAATAAAGTATCTAGTTCTGGGGGCACCACCTCATAATTTATTTAAAGGGACAGAGGAAACCTCATTTAACCTTATTTAATGATAGCCTTCGTAATAATCAGTCTAATCTTAAGTAATGAATTCTATGAATTAAGTAGAGCAGATCATATAACATGAGGGATAACACGAGTATTATACACAATAATTTATTTTAGATAATGTAATTATAACGAGAGGGGCCAGTTGAGGTGGCTCGGGCATCTGATAAGGATGCCTCCTGGACGCCTCCCTGGTGAGGTGTTCTGGGCACGTCCCACTGGGAAGAGGCCCCGGGGAAAACCCAGGACACGCTGGAGGGACTATGTCTCTCGGCTGGCCTGGGAACGCCTCAGGGTCCCCCAGGAAGAGCTGGTGGACGTGGCCGGGGAGAGGGAAGTCTGGGCCTCCCTGCTTAGGTTGCTGCCCCCGCGACCCGACCCCCGGAAAAGCGGCAGATGATGGATGGATGGATGGTAATTCTAATGAACAAATACCAGAGAAATAATAATAATAATAATAACTTGTATTAGTATTGCACTATATATTTAACCCTTGTGCTGCCTTCGGGTCACATGACCCACAGGTTCATAACGAACCATCGTTGTGTTCACCCAATTTTACCCAATACAAAAACAAATAAAAATAATTTTCTTTTAACCTTCGCAATGTGGGGAGTCTGAGACAGCCCAACGGTTAAAAGAAAATGCTTCACTTTGTTTTTGTATGCGATAAAGTTGTCGCAATACGACGGTGGGTAACAATGACTGATGGGTTAGAATGACCCGAAGAGAACACAAGGGTTAAAGCAATCTCAGAGTGCTACAAGTTATGGATTAGTCTTGAGGTGAAGAGTACAGTAGGGCCTAGTGTATACTATAATGAGAGCGAGATACACAATGGCTATGTGGAGAGAGCGTTGGAAGGGGGAAGGGTGAGAGAGATAGGCCTCTTTAGAATAATGGTGGACAATCTATGGTAACTAATCCTAACGAAAGTTAGGTTGAATCATTTGTAAACTAAATCAAACATAGACAAATTAAATCACAACATGTCACAAGTAAGAAATTTAGCAAAGTCGCAGTTACTTTTGTCAAGTAAAGGACGGTCAAAGTTCCGTTATCATAGTCGAACGGATAGAACAAAGGAATCTTTTGTCAAAGTTCCTCGTTGTCCAGTGAGTTGCTGATTGAGAAGAATAGGTTAGACGTGTCGCGAACACTTCAGGTGAATCCTTACGAAAAAGTAGGCGTGACCATGCGTTGTAGGTTTTTATAATACAAGAGAAAGGGGGGTATCCTTTTGAAGGTGAATTCCTTCATTGGTCAGTTACTCTAGTGGGCGTTTCCTTGAGATTCACATACCGGTATGAAATGATTGGTAACTTTTGAGTTCAGTATTTCAAATGTTCATGGATTTCTTATACTTCAAAATATAACAATACAACATTCATAAATGGTTTTGTTAGTGTGATACAATTATTTGGATCTAAAAATTGACGAATGTAACTCTTCCTGAAGGGAAGTTAACACATCAACTACTGTCATTGAAATAGTGTCCATGAGCCAGGTAGTCCTTGGGAATGTTTATAAATCCAGGAAAAGTTAGTTTTTGTCCATTTTGACTCTATTGTCTGAACCATGTGGCCTACCTTCTGACCCCATGCTGGGCTAGAAGCTTCTCCTGAAGATAAGGAAAGGGGGAAAACCCTTTTCTTTTTTTCACTTAAAAGTGACCCCATGCTGGCTATTGATTTTGTTCTTTACGTAGCTAGTAGCCTACATTGTTATATGTAGTAGCCTACATTGTTATATGTAGTCCCATTTATAACACTGGGAATCCGAATTTAGTAAGATTGAAAAGTTTGTATCTGGATCAGGGTGATCCAATCCAATGTTGCTTTGGAAAAACCAGCACAAAAGTAAGATTGATTACTTGATCCTGGATAGCAAAATATGGGATTTCAATATCCAGATAATTCTGATCCAGATTGAACTTTTTGAACAACTGGGCCCAGGTTCCAAATGAGACCATTCTATATTTTGGTTGAAGATATTTAAATAATATGTTAATTCATTGTGTGGGTGTGTGATCTCAGTTATAGTGGCATGTAAACCTTTCTTTCAGATCTGACCTAATCGCTACTGTTACACACCGTGGATGTGCACTCCGAACCGTCCAAATGCTTTTTGACACTGAAATAAAGACAAATCATTGAAATTTAATTTGGCCTTCTTCATTGCCTACAAATCCAAATCCAACAATGAGTATTTTTATTGCCTACCGTATTTTACGGAAAATAATCCACGGCTTGTATTTGAACTATATTCTACAGTTTTCTTGTGCGGCTTATATTTCAAAGCGGCTTATAGTCCGGGTTTAGAACAAAAAAGTGGCTTTGTCTCAAGATCTCTACAGACCGTGCAACTAATTTAATTCTCAACACTTGAACGGGGGCTTATTACTTGAAAGGAATGATTCGTAATGAAAGTGCAGCTTATATTCCAGTTCGGCTTGTACTCAAACTCAAAGTCCTCATTCTGGGGGGGTGCGGCTTATACACGATGCGGCTTATTTTCCATAAAATACGGTATTGTTCCTACAATTAACATCACCTGTGACCATGCACCCTCCTGTAACGTGTTCCAGCAAATCTTTTTCAAGATTAGCCTTTATTCTTCTACCCTAAGTAGGCCTACACCATCTCTTGGTCAGTTTTTGGCACTTTCTTCATGAGATGCAGTTTGTACAACTCATTGACTTGTAACTGGGAATACGTGAGATTACATTTAAAAAGTTCCACCTGCATAATGCACCTGCCATTAAATGAGTATCTCACTGTATACAGCATCCATGCTCTGTTCAACAGGATCAGAATGCGCAAATCGTTTTTCTATTCATTATTCTCATAATGTCAGTGTATAACTGACAATTCCACATAAGCCTGTAAGCAAGTACTTGGGCAGAGAACTACCAGTAGCTACCATACATGTACCATACATCTCTGCATCCCTTTCTGCGGCAGCAAACGTCTCTTCGTCATATTAATCATCATCATCATCATGCTGTGATGAAAAGCATTCTGTTGGGGCTAACTGCTACTACAAGTTGAAATAGTTACCAACTGATATTTACTTTGTATCATGTCGAATATGATTAAAACCAAGGTGGTGTAAAGGCTACTATAGGAGCAAAGTCTAAACTTGCCTTCCTTGATCCTATGTATGGTGCAAAAGAAAAGTATTGTACATGGAGAAAACACTAGGCCAGAAGTTCTTAAAAAAAACGTGCAAGTTTAATTGCCCCAAAGACTTGGATGGCGAAAACTTGAGAAAATAGGCTTTGCATTACTGACGTGTAATTTCCTGACTATCTTAATACAACTAACAGCTTCTAAGACCTATAGAATTATACCCTTTATTAGTGATTTCAAACGGTAAAATAACAATTTATTTTCCCATGCTGCTTGCCTCAATTAACTTACCAGCCTCGTGGAACTTTATAGAGCTTTACATCCTGCGGGCGTGGCCAGGCAGAACTGCGCAGGCACACCACATGCATATAAAAACGTCTGACAGGACAAACATAAATTAAATATGTAAAATAATATACACCTTGTATATATCAAAGAAACAAATCCAATTACACGTAAACCTGTAAATGTTAAGAAACAAAATAACAGGCAATTTATCTAATTTCCATAAATGATACAAAACATTGAATTGGCTTTTACAGCTACAATCACGAGTTAATAGGCCCAAGAAAAATATGCCTTACCTGTTCGTAGTATGTTTTTATATTTAATATAACATTGAACATACTATTTTATTAAGTACACCACTTTTTCACCTGTCATATTAACGGACAGTGGGTTTAAATGTTCAATATGGACTGGCTACTGCATTGAAATGTATGCATTGACTCGGCCAGCAATTGTCTCCAACGCCAATTGTCTCCTACGCTGCTACAGCCGTGTTGCTTTTTTCCGGAATATGTGCTCAGATTGACCATGAACACGTAATAAAACTTATATCTGAAGTGTGGTGAAAAAGGACAACGATTTTTGGCGCCGGGTGCCATGGTGGATCTATCGGTGCTCCATTGATGTTGGCTTTTATTAGTTCTCATGGCCGCACTTAACACCGAGTGATTTAACCAATTCAAATCAGCTTTTCTGGAACCGAAAAGTTTCCCATTTTAGTTTGTTAAACCCGCTACCTGGAATACTCCCAGCCGATTTGGAATGGGTTCGTAGCTTTTTAGTATCTGTCAGTGTGCAGTAGTGTGTTAAGACAATCAGCGACCCCAACATTTCCGGGCGTTGAAGGGGCCAAGCCAGGACGCAGCAGGGTCGCTGCTGTGTGTCGCCTACTCTGCCGCTCACCTAGCGTAAGGAAAAGGTTGCACAGGTAAAGGAGTGGAGCCGGAAGAACGAGCAAATCGGGTTGCTCAGTTTTGCATTCTTTTTTACAACTGAACTTTATCATTTTATACTAGTTCTGATATTCTGAAGGTAGACCAGTGAAGACGAATCATGATGGACCAGGGAAAGAAGATCATGTTGATTGTAGTGGATGTTCTTTGTGTGTTTACTGGTAAGTGATCCCTTTTCACAACAACATGGCTGAAATATTATTTGTATTACATCACAATAACACAGGCAGACTCAAGCAGAGTGTTTAGCCTACACGCGTGTCATCATTCTATACAAATACGTCTAGATAGTTTTTTCTTTAAAAAAGGTTAACTATGATACACATTTTTGTAAACAAGTCGGATTATAGGACGCTGCAGTACACACCCTCGCGCGGGCGCACACAGGTTCTTTTTTGAAGAATCTGGATGCATGTTGCGTCAATTTTGGTACTGAAATGTAACTGCAACCTAATGTAGCCTTCTGTAGGTAAAAAGTTCAGTAAAGCCAGGCTCATTCGGACCTGCCTTGCTACGGGTGTATAAATTTTAATTTTTTCACAATTATGGATATGTATTCAAATGCAATTCCTTAAGCATCCCTCATGTATCTTTGGGTTATGTGTTTCTGACTACAATGTTGACTGGGCCTACCTGTTTTGACTTGTAGTGTTATAGTTTAGAAAAAGTCTATCCTCTTACTGTACAGTCTCATGTCTCATTTTCATTATCTCTTAAGAAACTTCAATGACACTACTGGGTCTTTGTGTTAGGGGGGTTATTATCTGTGTGTATTGTGTTTTTTATAATGAGAATGTGTTCATGTGAGTATGGGTGAGAGGTTATCAGAGTGTGTCCATGCATTGAAAAAGCAGCGAGTGATATGGAGGAAGGAAATTACCAGTCTTTCCTTAACCCCCTCTGATCTGGACCTTTGTACAGTACTTGTTGGCTAGGCTGCGTTTGTTTTGGTCCGACGTGTACACACACTCCTGCTATATCTTAATCTATAGATTAAGTAGTTATGTTCTATTACAAACATCTTAACTGTGATCGGTCTTCTTTACTCCCTTTTATTCTCGAGTTTTCTTGTCTTATTCATCTTTGTGTTCCTCTCTTGTGAGGAGCAGTCAGCTGTACAACAGTCATTTCAAATGTCCAACACAGATGAGATACTTTCCTTTATTTGTGTGTGTGTCTGTGTATGTATGAACTGTATGTGTATGTATTGCAAAATATTGATGTAGAAGGTGTTGAGAAAATGTGCTGAGAAGCCAATTTGTAACTAATCACCGGACTCACTCTCTTTCTTTCCCATAATTTTTCCCTGTAATCCTCTCTGGTGATTATTCCTCTATCTCACCCCTACTCCCTTCCTGTTATCACAGCCTCAAAACACACACACACACACCACTGCACATACAGTTCTCTCTTGGACACACAATGCCACCAAAGGACACCAATACCAGGAGATAAACTTGTTTACACTTTCTGCACTCATCTCTCTCTCTCTACCTCCCAAATATGTCAACTACAGCATGCCATAGGTCGCCCCTTAATGTCTTCACTGAGCAGCACTCAACAAATTATTTGAATGCCTTCCGCCTTGTTGACCATCATTAGTTGGGACAGATTGATACAATGTGTTAAAGCCATCTGCAGCCCTTTCTAGGGCAAGGACATTTAAAACAGAGGACAGCTGTTGCTGCTGGTCTTCAAGTCAATGTCATCATGCAGGCAATGACAGGATAAGTTATTGCATCAGTTGTCCTCTGTTGTGGTTTTGGATGAAAATGAAGTTGGGCCCTTTTCACAAAACATCTTAAGTCTCAAAGAAGCTTCCAACTTGTTCCTAAGTCACTAAGACAAAATCACAAACCTAAATGGCTGCATGTACAATTTTTAAAAACATTTAATGTTTCTAAAAAGGCTTTTCAAAGGTATTGGGCTTAATCACGTTTATGACCATAGTAAAGCTACTCAGGGATGCAGTCACTTCACCAACAAGCAACCCAATAACACCGGAGATCAAAGTTGTGACAACTCTGTTACTTGGCCACAGGGAAAATGTGCTCTCCAAACTCCACATCATCCGACAATTCAAAAGTTTTTTGCTTTATGTTTGCCAACTACAAAGTGAGGAAGACAACCTCATGGCAATAACTGGACAACTCAGTGTAGCTGGTGCTATAAATTGGACAAATCCAAATTATTGCGCCATTACAATATGAAAATGCATTTGCGAACATCATTTTGTTATAGCATCAACACACCAGTAGCCCAGCCACGGGGGGATCTTGGGGGGCCTAAGCTCCCTCATTTGAATTTATTGAAATTAACGGATAGGATGACTTTATAGTGCAAAATAGAGAATCCCTAATCAGATTGTCCTAGCATTCAAAAATAGATGGGATGATTTGACAATACAAAACACAAGTTAATTTGCATATCGCTTTTGTAACGCCAATATGGCCAGGTTAGCAGTGCTAACTGCTGGCATAACATTGAATCAACTTCTTTCAAAGGATTTTCTTTACTGTCTTGCTAACAAAAATACAATATAAAGTGGACACTTATTTCAGTATAGATCAGTAAATGTTGTGACATTAATTAACACTAATGCGAGAATAAATTGTATCTTTGCACTAGATCATATTACAGGACTCCAGGACTTACTTTTCCTTGATATGCTATATCATGTTTTGGTTTAATTGCAAATTCTGCCATTTCCCCCCTGCCTTTCAAGGCTGCAATTTGCTTTTCTATCAGCACATGTCGCAAGGGTTTCCTTGCACAAGTCTGTCATTCAGACAAAGGTTATTCAGCCTAAGAAATGTTTTGTAAAGCATATAAACTAATAAATACATTTAGCATATTCACACATGAGCGAAAACAAATCATATTATGACTTTGATAGTTTTCAACTATTTTGCAAATGGTAGGCTAAATCATTTATGAGTATAAGGTAGGCCTAATAAAAGGAAATGATGGCATGGGGGGGGGGCTGTTATGATCATTTTACATAACAGCTCATGTGCATTTGCACCCCCTACTGTTGGGATGAAAACTTTACTTTTTGAAATTAATGTAAAAAAAAAACGATTAAATGTTTTTAGAACATTTTTAAGTGATGTCAGAGTTGTATGTTCTATCATGGTTTGTTGTACTTTAATGATTAATTTAAAATGTTAAGATCTAGTATTAATTTTGAGCATGTTTTTGTCAGCAAAAAAAACAAAACACTACCCTTTGCACACCCATTTTTAAAACCTAGAATCGTCTATGGTCTCCACTCTCTTTCCAACGACTTCTTCATTCACAATCAAAGTCCCCCTTTTCTAATACTACCTGCATAACATTATAGCATAACAGCCCACTCAATAAAATTGCTTACATAAGCATTTCTGAAAAATCGAGAGGTATAAATTAGTAAATGATGCATTTACTAATGCATCATTTACTTTTGACACCTACGTTGTCTATGTAGGCCAAATATTGACTGAGTTTTAGGGGGGCAAAAATAAATAAATAATAATAATATATATGTGAGAGAACAAAGGTTGTTCCCTTGCCGAAGGCAAAGCACACCCAATTATGTTTAGGGCACCAACATGGCTAGCAGCGGCACTGAATGCCTGTATTGTCATTCCGAAAGTTGTTAAATTGAATAGGCTAAGTATGTAACATCAAGTAAGCCTATATTTCCTAACTAATACAAATACTTGGCTCTCATTTTTGCAATAGCAATCTTGTACCGTGTCCTGACAATAAATGAAGAAGATTAGCCTACATATTTGCCAGTATAACTGGATCTAATTAGAACATTGAAGTTTATGATGCCCTGTGTGTTTATACTTTTGACTGGGGACAACAACGCAATCGGTCAGCCGACTATAACATTTTGATAATTTCGTGCTTCTAGACCAACTGCAGTCTAACCTGAAACATGTGTGACATCCTTTTGCCAATAAATTACAATTTGCTGAATGATTGAAGAAATAGACAACAAACGTAATGAAATAATCGACAAACAGAACGGAAATTAATGACAGATTGATGAAGGCAAGGTCATTTTCCAACCTTGCCTCTAGCTCCGTGCATTCATTGTGTCAGTAACAACGTCCCTTTCTGAAGACTCAGGCGTAACGGCGTAAGTAGGGAAAAACGGCTCGCCGCTTATAGTTTTAATGTCTTGACTGATGCAAAAACATGCCTGCACTTTGCCAATTTTCACGAACTCTAATTAAACTAACACTAAATAAACTAACAGACATTATAATCAAATCATAATTCCAGGAATCTCTGTGTGGCTGTATGCCACTGAATCAACTAAGCATCATCATAAGCATTAGCAATTTATTTTAAAGAAGGAGAAATTGCTTTTATGATGTGCATAAGTGACTCAATGATGTGGAGGTTAAACAAGAACTATTTCTAAATGAGAAATTTAGGTACCAAAACCACTGAGAAGAACTGTCACCACCAGCTGCATCATGGGCACTGTATATGCACTGCAAAGTAGATTGTATGTTTACCATGATAATTTCACCAATGAATAGTTGACTTGTAATCTAATGTCATAATAAATCCTAAAATTAAAACATTTATTTGTGAGGCATGTTTATTATTTTAATGATTGAAAACAAACTGCATGTGTTGTTCAACAGAGGCTAATGTCATGATGTTAACAACTCAGTGAATCTACTATTTCCTAAAATAGATGTACTAATGATATCAGAATATCGTATTGTACATTACATTTCACACTTGTGTTTTTTATCACAATGTTAAATGAGCAAATAGTTATCACCCTGGCCTTTGCCACTGGCATTTCTGCAGCTGTTTTGCCGTTTTGTAGTTAGCTATCTCACAGAAGTTAATAACCTGCTAAACTAATGTTCTACTTTAGGTAATCACGGGTGTGTTTGTGACGTTGTGACATTTGTGATTGTGGCTAGCTAATTAGCCACCATTAGCTTCACTTTTCGCCACAAAAAATAAAATAAAAATCCAATACGAGCAACACAATCGTGACCATGTAGGTAAGAGGATCGTAAGGCCAGAGACGCTTTGTGTTTGTCCCCGGCTTGGGAAACACAATTCAATTCTGGTTAACTAGATGTTCAGGGAGATAATTGACTCGTTAATATCTGACTGAAATTTTAGAAATGTGCACAAGTGCATTACCTGTAATCTTGAGCGCTAAACAGTTAATGACATGAAACTGGCGTAGGTAAAAATTGTCTGCTTGATCAGAGCATCGACCTTAAAGTATGCGTGTTCACTAATCAGTTGATTATCTCTACTATAATATGGATTTAACCACCGACCTAGTACATTACATTTACATTTAGTCATTTAGCAGACGCTCTTATCCAGAGCGACTTACAGTAAGTACAGGGACATTCCCCCGAGGCAAGTAGGGTGAAGTGCCTTGCCCAAGGACACAACATGACCGGGAATCGAACTGGCAACCTTCGGATTACTAGTCCGATTCCCTCACCGCTCAGCCACCTGACTCCATGTAAACCTATCACTCAGAGGCTCCGGTAAATTCTTTCGGAGCGTGGAGATCCACTGTAAATGATTCAGAGGCCTTAGGTTAAAACCTACTTCAAAAGTCTATGTTTATAATCATTATAAGCCGCATCAACCAGACTAGATCAAAGTTTTCACCGCTGTAGCGTGATAGATACGTTTCAAGGACAACAAGTAACTTAAAATGCACAATAATAGTTTATTATCTAAATAGTAAGATAATCAATACAATAATTAAATATCATCAAATACAAAACATACCTTCAGAGCATGGGTTAACAAAGGTATTCACAATGAAGACTACCCTTACAAAAAAGAAGTATATTAAAGTATACTATAAGTATACTAAAATATGGATAGTACACTTTTAGTTCACTTTTTATATACTTATGTATGTTATATATATAAGTATGCTTTGAAAATAGTTCACTTTTGTAAGAAGTATACTTAGAAAATAGTTCACTTTTGATATACCTTTAAGTATGCTTTGAAAATAGTTCACTTTTGTAAGAAGTATACTTAGAAAATAGTTCACTTTTGATGTACTTTTAAGAAGTATGCTTAGAAACAGAAAATGGTATACATTTCTTCTGGAGTAGGATGTACGTTTTCTATTATTATACAGCAAAAAAAGTCTAAATAATTTAAAGTACATTACAGGTTACATTTTTTAGATCCATCTCATTCTAATTATTCATGTTTATGAAAATCTATTATGCATTGCACATTGAATCTTTTTTGGTACTGAAGCTGTAACCGTAATTACTGCCAAAACATTCGGAAGCCCTATAATCTTATACTAATAATTATCAATTGGAGTATTAATGGAAAAAAAAGCTACTTGAGAAAGAAGCAGACAGAAGGGTTGCATTATGCATTTGAAGGTTATACTGTCAAACTGACTGAAGAACAAAATAACAACGTGAAAAAATGAAAATAGCGTGGCTCATTGGCTGGTCAATTCCCATGCAAGGCGGTAAATAGTGTTAAAATTTGCTGATAAGTTTGCCGTTTGTTCGAAATTCAAATGTAACTTCATGAATTTCGGTTTTTAAATGTGTCTGCTTAGAATGTAGTGTTTTGTTGCGTGGTCATTGTTGTGGTGGTTTACCATTGTAACCAATAGTTAAATTATGGTTACGTTTCATAAGAAGAGCTGGATTCTTAAAAAGTCAACGCTTGCGCAGTGAATAGCTTCATTCAGCTAAAAAACTGCAGTGTAACTTTGCAAGGGCCCCTGTTCTCGCTAAGTGATTTATAATCTGAGGCGTTTGAGGGGCTCCTAAACATATTAGTAAGTAATAGTAAAATTTAATTTATTAAGTTTACTTCTTGAAGCACTTACATTAATTGAAAGTGCACTTAAAAGTATTGCAAAGTATACTTTGAGGCTCTTTAAGAAGTATACTTGATGAACTGAAAGTGCACTACACCTGCTACTTTAGAGTATTCCAAAGTATACTTTGAGGTACTTTAGGAAGTATACTTGAGGAACTGAAAGTGCACTACACAGGCTACTTTACAGTATTCAAAAGTAAACCTTGAAATACACTATAAGTGTACTTTAAAGTGTACTTGGTGACCTAAAAAGTGGGCCAATTCAGTTTACTTAATATACAAATATTATATAAATAAGTACAAAAATAGTATATAAATAAGTACAAAAACTATACTTTAAGTAACATGATAATAGTATACTTTTTATACTAAGTATACTTACAAAATAAACTTGAAGTATACTTATTTTTTGTAAGGGTAGGCAACTAACGCACCGGAGCTGTATCGTAAACAGAACTCAAAGTGATTGGTAAAAACTTCTTCCCATATACACCCAAACCTGACTAAAATGGGACATATGACTGAAAAGTTGTCTAACGCATACAAATTCAAATTGGATCATTAATCAAGGCTTCAGTAGACCAAGTGGTGCCCTTGCAAGACAAGGGAACATGTTAAACACATGTTGGTCTGCTGCAAGCACAAACTCTGTAAACCCTGTACATGTACATGTTACAGCATTCAAATTATTACTAGAATGTAATACATAAAATAAGAAACAAAATGATATCAAACATGACATTAAAAGCTGTTTAGAACTATATTTACAAGAACACAACTTTTAATGATAATTTCAGAGTCTTCCTCGGTCCACCTTCCTTTTCAACTTTTGAGAGTGAGACCACCTTTCCAGAGGTGTGTCATTAAGGTGTGATTGTCATTTTAGCATTCATGCAAATCAACGACTGTCCCAGACGAGTGTCTGGGTGACCAGTGACAAAGGGACTGCCAAAACAGCCCTTACAACCAAGACTAACATTTTGACACCAACATTGTCTATGTAGTGCAAAAATTGAGGGACGAGTTAGGGTGGGAATATAAATAATAATACATTTTTAATATATATGAGAGAATATAGGTTGTGCCTTGCCAGACTTCGCTGCTTGGCCACCAATTAAGGTATTCTGGAAATGATTTAGTATAATTACATAGAATAATTTAAGTGATATATGTACACACTTACCAATATAGGTAAAAACATTGCTAAATTCTGCTTAATTATAAAAGCCAAAGAGGTACTAGATTAAGACCCGCAGGAGCTGTCTCTTATTGCTGAACTGAGCCAAATGGTGTGGCTCAGTAAAAATAACCGGTGTCCTGACATTTCATCCTACCCGTCAAATTGTCCTACCAGGGCTTACTGCCATGGAGGACCAAACCTCCCATGTAAAAAAATGTCCACATCCATGAGTTTAAACAAAAATAAATCAGAATCAGAATTCGGTTTATTCGCCATGTATGTTATACAAACACGGAATTTACTGTGGCAGGGAGGTGCAAACACTAAACATATACAAATCTTAAATTAAGTAAAGGTAAAGGTACTATTCCTAAGAACTAAACGTATTAATTTAAAATTATTAATTTATGCACAATTGTCAATTAATAGCTGACTTATTGTATTTCTGTATTTATATAATTATTCATGTATTCATTTATTTATTTTCTGTTTTATTCTTCCCAATGTGATAATGAGAGGAGGCCAGTAGGGGTGGAAACTGACATTCAGACATTGCAATAAATCTGAGAAGGGTCCAACTGCAGACCTCTCTCCTCAGGCCCCTGGCTATGGACCAATATATTACCAATATATTATTGGTCCACAGGTATATTTACACTACAAAGACAATGTCGGTGTCCAAATGTTAATCTTGGTCACGATTGTGTTGCTTGTATTTTACGTTACGTTGCACGGTTTAGGCGTAATTTTAGTTTTTGTGGTGAAAAGTGAAGCTAACAGTGGCTAACTAGCTAGCCACAGTCACTAACGTCACAAACACACCCGTGATTACCTGAAGTAGAACATTCGTTTAGCATAAATAAATAAATGAATATAGAAATATTAGTTGTTGTGAACTACTTATCTATTAAATAGTAAATATTTCTTCAATATAAATCAGACTACTACATGAATTGAGTTGAAGTGACTCTTTGCTTTCTGTTTGGAACAATATAGCAACAGACAACACTCCATACCTCCTGCATGGGACATCTTCAACTAACTTTTCAGGATAGAACACAACACTTGGGATACCCAAAAACAACACCTAGTGGTTACTCCAGGTTACTACACCTAATTAAGCGCCTTCAAATCTTCAGCTATTAAAACCGTTCAGCTATCCAAAAATTCAGCAGTTTCAGGCTATGACTGCTACATCTTTTCAGCTTTGTACCTCTTATGCTTGAATTAATATAAATCAATATTCATAATATTTTTAACATGGTTTTCCAATGGAGTTTTTTTTTCAAATCCACTCAATCCTATTAAACGTCTTCAACTTTCAAATCCTTCTTCTTCCTCAATCCTTCAGCTACAGCTACCCTTTTAAACTTTAAAATGTTGCCAAAACCCTAAACTATTTTATTTTTAATCAGCTTTTTGATATCTATGTAACTTTTTTTTATATCACTGATTATGTTTCATGAGTTTTTCAAACCGTTTCTGAGATTTACATGGGTGTGTATGTGAGAGCCTAGAGTGCTGACTGAAACGCTTAGAGTGGAGGGGAGCTTCAAAATCACTCTTTATGCTTCATTTTTGGATCAATAGATAGCTAATTTTGTGCTGGTCGTAGACAGTTGTCTGTGGAATCCAACAGACGTACACATGTGTTCAGAGCCCCACGAAAGCGAGACAAAGTCCAACTCTCGCCCCATAGAGACCAATGCAAATCTGGTGACACATTTCTCAGAGAAAGCAGAAGTTAGACGTTTTTGAAACTGCCGGTAGAGTCGTATTTCTGACCGCACAGGCATATTTACATTTACATTTACATTTAGTCATTTAGCAGACGCTCTTATCCAGAGCGACTTACAGTAAGTACAGGGACATTCCCCCGAGGCAAGTAGGGTGAAGTGCCTTGCCCAAGGACACAACGTCAGTTGGCATGACAGGGAATCGAACTGCAACCTTCGGATTACTAGCCCGACTCCCTAACCGCTCAGCCACCTGACTCTCTCGCATATAAAGGATATCTCTGGTTTCGGCAAAGTCTTGGGTCTCGGAAAATATCCTTATTTTTTGGATTGGACGTATAGTTTTGCGTCTAGGTTAACTTGTTTGAGGTGTGGATTCTAGCTACATTTCTGTTATTCGCTCTACCCTCAGCGCGTTAGCAATCGTAGCTGCACCATCACCGTGGCAACCAAACCAAGCCCTCGCCCCTCGGCTTGAAGCAACGGCCCCGGTGGATGTAGGTGGTATTGCATTTCTTGTTAGACTTCTGACTCTTCCGGTCGTTTTTATTCTATTAACTCCAGTCAACATTTACAAAACTATCTCCCCCAATAATTTTTGTTCGATTCTCGAACCTGGCTCATACTACTAGCTTTTTCATAGAATAATTTTTCCTGATTTTTGCTAAGTTTAAAACCAATCCGAAATGGGTAAACTAGCACCCCATATATTTTCTTATGTCAATAAAAGTTGCCTGCAAATGTGCTCGCGGATACTAACAGGGCACGAGCACAAAATTTCACATTGGCCGATAGCCGATTTACCTGGAGCTGAAAGAAATGGCTTGAGTTGCCTGCCCTGTTGTAGCAAGTTTAGCAAATGGTTGTTACACATACATGAAATGTTTGTTAATATAGTTTATTCCCGTTATTTTAAAACAGATTTGATTTTTCGTAAAAACTTTCATGACATGATGGCAAATATTATATTATATCAAGCGTGAGCATAGATTGTTGACATGTCTATCTGGAGCAAAGAAGAAGATTAATAATTTAACTGATAACCACAATAAGAAATGATATATATTTTAATAATATTAGTCAGAAGATTTTGTTAAACACACTCATTATTCTTTTTTTGATCGTGTCATCAAGCCAGACTGCTTTTGTGGGACAATGAAGGTCCTCAGTGACTCTGTTTCACCCCCACTTATATCTGATGGAAACGTCTTGTATATAGTTCTGTTAATATGCCACTTTCAAAGGCACATGTTCAATAAAGTAGACTATATTTTAGACACACTTCTCAATTTATTACATTATTACCAAGTCTTGTTAGATCACGTTATATCCATTCATAGGCGTTTGGTTTTGTAGGTTGAACATATAAAACTCAGGCCACATTTCTACACTCATGTTAAATTGAAGGCAGTGTGAATTTCGTGGCATTTTGTTTGAATATAAAGTTGACAGTAAGCTATGGTAAGTTTGCATTATGGAAGATTTCTGTTACAAAAATAACTATTAAGCTTTCTTTGCCTGGTGAGAACAACGACGGAGCTAAGTGTTCATGTTAACAGTTTATTTAATCCGATACAATGCGTTGGAAATCATACTCATATATCACAAAGAAAAAAAGCAACATGTGATGAGTTCCATCTAGAATAGCTCTATAGCCTATTTAGCCCTATAGCTTATTTCTAAAAACCAAGTGAAAGGAATACTATACAGTGACAGCATACATTTCCGTAAAGTTTGCATCATGTCTCTGATTCTTATCGGACCCCATTCTGACACTGCAATGCCTTAGCTCACACGCTCGCAACCATATAAATCTATGCTCGCGACTGGTTGTCGCAAAGTATGACGTGTACAGCTAGTTGCAAGCGTGCATGAGGTCTCGGGAAAAAAGAGCCACTGTTTAAAGCTAGATTGGAAGAGTCGGAAATGGAAAGATGGCGCGGTCCAGTTTCGTGCTCTCGCTTGCCTCACTGCGCCACTGAGCACTTTTCATAGAAATGAATGGGGACGCCATCTTGGAAGACAAAAGTTGCTCCCTCTAGTAATATTAACTCTATGCTCGCGACTGGTTGTCGCAAAGTATGACGTGTACAGCTAGTTGCAAGCGTACACGAGGTCTCGGAGCTAGGGAAAAAAAGAGCCACTGTTTAAAGCTAGACCGGAAGAGTCGGAAGTGGAAAGATGGCGCGGTCCAGTTTCGTGCTCTCGCTTGCCTCACTGCGCCACTGAGCACTTTTCATAGAAATGAATGGGGACGCCATCTTGGCGAATGAACCAAACAGACTGCACCCCGACGGCCGCGTGGTGGCGCCACGTGCATTGTTCCCTTGGTTAGCTCGCATGGCGCACGGCTGTGCCCATACGAGCAAGGGGGGTATGGTCTCAATAGTAAATACTGATTGGTTTGCACCTGGTTTTTCCACAAAGGCTGAGCAACATTGTGCTCAGTGTCATACCTGCCAGCAGCATAATCCCGGAAAGGGACCAAAGAGAAGAGACACAGCCCACCCGCCACCAAGTGGTCCTTTTATTCATTTACAAATTGATTTTATGCAGATGAACAAGTGTTGTAATTTTGAATATGTACTTGTAATTGTTGACATGTTCTCGAAATGGGTAGAAGCCTACTCATGTCGGAAAGTTGATGCTACCACGATAGCCAATATTCTCATTAGAGATGTGACCTCTAGATATGGGACCCCCTCAAGACTGTCCAGTGATAGAGGTTCACATTTCACAGATCAAATTGTTCAGGAACTTTGTAAAGTGCTCCAGATCAATCAGCATTTCCACTGTCCCTACCACCCACAGTCTGCAGGGGCAGTGGAGAGGCAAAATGGAACTTTGAAAAACAAACTAGCCAAGATATGTGAAGAGACTGTCCTAAAATGGCCTGATGCACTCCCACTAGCTCTTATGGCCATGAGGTCCACTCCCCAGAGGAGGAATGGACTTTCCCCACATTAGATCGTTTTAGGGAGACCAATGAGATTGCCTGTCTCTCCCCCACTATCATTGAAACAGATGGATATCCACCAGATGGATGATACAATGTTAAACTTTTGTTTTGCCCTAACTAGTTTATAGGGCACAAGAATGTAAACATAGATTGTGACAGTCAGGCAGGAATGACGTTACAACAGTCTCAGAGAAAAAGATTCACTGCTCCCAACACATGACAACTCTCACACTAGAGAGTTCATAGTTGGAGCTCTCCTTGTAGTCATGACAAGGACCGTTTAGCCAGTACTTTCTCCTGACTCCGAACATCTATTAACCTGACACATAGACACAATATACTGTTATTAATAGCAAGCTTACATGATAAACGTACTAACTAGTATCCAATGACTAGTTCTATTGATTAGTGATTAATGTAAGCACACAGGAAATCCCAATTTCTTCCACACTGTTGAGTCATTTACAAATAATGATAAAGATGGATACAGGAAACAAGATAGACCCTCTGCTTTAGAGAGGAGAACTCAGACAAATAGACAAATCCCTCTGAAGCCAGATGCTAAAAATAGTTTTTGTCTTCTTTAGTCTACTTGAAAAATGTAGATGTTGTCTAGCAATAAGATTTTTAGTTATAAATATACCCAGATATTTGACGGAATCCTTAACTGGGATATTTCTAATTACAGTATCATCACAACCATGCAGAGATAAGATTTCACATTTGGTCATATTCAATTTTAAACCTGAAGCCTTGGAAAATTGGTCTATCAAGTCAATAGAGTTACATAACTGTTTCTTGTCCTTTAAAAAAATGGTAGTGTCATAAGCCAATTGGGATATTATTAACTCCTTACCAAATATTGAGATTCCTTCAAAAATGTTGTCAGATATAATTCTAAGCAATAATAATTTGGTGAATAAATAAGAAGGGGGAGATAGGGCACCCCTGCCCTGACCCCTCTATTAATTTGAAATATTTGAGAGGTATTGAGATTAATTATAACTAAGCTATTAATATCTTTATAGAACATACTGACAATGGCTGTGTTTCCCAGATTCGTTAAGAGCTTCTTAGCGCTAAGAGCTTCTTAACAAATCTGGGAAACGCGGCCAATGTCTACAAAGCTATTACCAAAGCCAAACACTTTAAGGGACTGGAAAAGAAAGTTGTGCTCAATTGTGTCAAAGGCCTTGTAAACGCCTAGAAACAAAATAAGTGCCTCAGACTTAACTGCATCTGCATTATCCAACAAATCTAAGATGAGTCTAATATTACAGCTAATATGTCGATTTTTTATAAATCCTGTTTGAGTAGATAGTTATAGATAATAGAGTCAAGCCCTTTCTTAAGTCTGTTTGAGTAAACTAAAGCCAACATCTTATAATCTATTGTTAAGAGAGTGATAGGACGCCAATTATCAATTAATAGAGTGTCTTTGTCAGGTTTGGGGATAAGAGAAATAATGCCTTGCTTCATTGTAGCTGTCATCTCCTTGTGATTGATGCATTCTTTGTATACACATAATAAAGAGTTATGAAGAAGTTCCCAAAAATGTATATAAAATTCAACAGATAGGCCGTCAATTCCTGGAGATTTGCCCGTCTTCATTGAAAAAAGTGCATCTTTAATTTCATTAACTGACAGGTCAGATTCACACAATGATTTAAAGTCCTCATCAATTGAAAGAATGGTAGCTTGAACATTATCCATGAATTTTGCACAATCAGTTGCATTAAATTGTGATTCATATAAATTCCTATAAAATTTGGGGACAAAATTTGAAATTAACTTTGGATCTTTAGATGGAACTCCGTCAATATTGAGGGCAGATGAAGATTTTCAACAAAAATATATTTTCTCAAGAGAAAAAAAGTAACTTGTGTTCTTTTCCCCTTCTTCCAGCCATTTGGCTCTTGACCTAATGAACGCTCCTTTTGCCAAGTCTAAATACATTTGGTCCAGCTATAGCTGGATTCTCCTTATTTCGAGTTCTTCTTCCAAATTAATGTTTACCTTTGTCAGTAAAAGGTCAAGTTTGTGCATCAATTCAGCTTCTACCCTACTTTTTGCATTTTTTATTTGCTTACTCCTTTTAATAGCAACATATCTGACTTTGTATGTAAATAATTCCCATTTTGTCCTGTAGTGTCGTCGTTCAGAAAGAAAAAAGGATTACCTGTAAAGCACTTGAACACCAAAAAACCTTGAAAAGTGCTAAGAAAATCCACCAAAAAGGAGGTGGAGATTAACAACCATTCAAAATGGCAGAACAGATAGTGACCGAGAAGGCGATCTTATCTCAATGTATTTACATAATAATAAGTATTATTATAGCCAGAGGACCATGAGGTTTATAGCAAAATATGCTAACAGAGAATTAGTAAATTCTGAACTTTCTTAAACAGCATATTTACAATGAAATAATATAACTTTAGTAAGTATCAAAGAGCTTGAGTGACCATTCAAAGTATAAGCTGACACTTACAACTGTCTATGATACCTGTGAACAGTCAATCTTTTTTCCGTTTATGAAGACAAAAGGGCCGCGAAACGATGTCTTCTTCCCTTTTTCTCTTGCTTTCTTCACTAAGGGCCACAGCTTCTCTCTGGCTGCTTTCTCTTCAGGGGACAGTGCTTCTGTGAGCCTTAGTTTGTTTTCTAGAAGAAACTTTGAGCCTTTCGCAGCCTTCCAGACAGCATCATGAAAGTGTCGCATTGCAAAAAGGATGATGGTTGATCTACTTGAGCCGTCTTGTCGTCGATGCCCAATGTGATGGACGATGTCGATCCCCTCCTTCAGGTCGTCACAAATATTAGGAGCCACTTTACCCAGGATCTCGATGATTCTACTCCTGATATTTTCTCCATCTTCCTCCCTCACTCTGTGAACCTTCAGGGACCACCTTCGGATATAACTCTGACAGTCAGCGATGTTTGCCTTCAGAGTATTATTTTCTGCTTTTAATATATTTATCTCTTTTTTCATGCCTTCTAGTGTTTGTTTCTGTTGTTTAACATCCAGAGTGAGCTGCTGAACGGTCGAGGTTAGCTTTTCCATCTGTTTCGAAGTTGACTCTGTCGTTTTTTGTATAGCAGAGATTTTCCGAAAAGTCTCATCATGTTTCTCAGATAACACAAGGACGGCTTCTAGAATACCAGCAGTCTCTCCGTTGTCGCATTTTGACTTTTTATGTTGGAGGTTTTAATGGAGTATCTGGAAGTGGAGTCACAAGGGACTCAGAATCAAATTGTGCGTCTGGACTTGCCTCATACCAATCACCATCTTTTTCTTGTCCGCTTTCATCCAAATCAAGCATGGCAAAAGGGTTGTTGCTAGCTTCATCCATGTGTAGCAAGTTTGGAGTAACGTAAGCGACGACAGTTTTTTCCAGTCTCAAAGTCTTTTTGCCTTTCCTTTTGGCCATTTGGGTCCATTTTATGTTGTCACAACGCCCACCTATATCGCCGCCATCTTGAGAACGATGATGTTGCTGTCGTGCGCTAGTTTGAGTTGTAGTTCAGTAATGGCGGCGGAGAAAGATGCAAGCGAAGCCATTCAGTCCGTTGTGGCAATGCTGCCAAATATCCAAAAGTTATAGCCGGAGCAAGAACAATCTTTTCCGAGTTTTGTTGGTGGCCATGATGTTGAAGCCCTCCTCCCCATGGGGTTCGGGAAAAGTTTGATTTTCCAGATTGCTCCGTTAGTGGTGAAGGAGTTGGCTAAGGAGAACACTAGCAATTGGTTATGGGCAGATCCAGAGTGGCTCTGGGCAGATCCAGAGTGGCTCTGGGCAGATCCAGAGTGGCTCTGGGCAGATCCAATAGTTTTAAACTTCAACAGAGTACCCGCCTTCAGGGACGTTAACGCTTGTCAATAGAGCGATCCCAGACCCTCCGTACAAATGAAATGTATGAGGGTCTGGTTAGGTAGGGTGACCAGATTTGAGTTTCTGAAAAAGAGGACACTTCAACACGACGGGGGTGTGTGTCTGGTGTGTGTGTGTGTGTGTGTGTGTGTGTGGGGGGGGGGGGGGGGGTAGTGTATTGCATGCCGCACCATGACCATGTGAATGTATACAAATGTCACAAATGAAATGACAAAAATTACACAAAAGACATAGGCTATATGATCATTTATTTATTGAACCTTAACAAAATTGCAAAGTGCAAATGTAAAACAAATCTGTTTTGTGGCATTTAGTCCAGTGCTTCTGTGGCTATCAGTGGTTGTTTAATGTCGTTAATGTGTCTTGTCCATATATTAAAGCAATAATGATAACACATAAAAAAATCTAAATAATAAATAATACATTCTTTATATGGACACATATTAAAATAAGAAAATTACACTGACACTTTTCAGTCCACCTCATATATTATAGCAGTGTTGCCAGATGTGACGAAGTATGGTACCAAAAACTCAAAATGATTGTATTTGGAGGATAATTATCGTGCATCTGGCAACACTGAGAAGGCGGTCGACCAATGGCAGTTATGTCTACAGTCAGAGCTTGCGCAAGAAGGTGGAATGTATGGGAGATACCCTTTCCAAGGGCGTAATAACTAGTTTGTGAAAGACCCAGAGAAACACAAATATCTGATGAGGAAAAATCCTGGATGATTTTGGAATCCCTGCCGGACGCATTTTTTAGGTCTCGAAAAGAGGACATGTCCCGGTAAAAGAGGACGTCTGGTAACCCTAGGTTAGGACCAGGCTAAGCTTCCCTTGCAGTCTTAAAGAAATCTCCACTGGTAGAGAATAGTGTGTACTGTTTTGTAAAAAGTTTGAAATAGAATTGGAAAAAGTTTTAAGTAGGAAATATTCTTGGAATTTTGCTGACTCGGTTTAGGGATTTGGTACATTTTAGTACCACATTAGGTCTCTGTGATTGCGTTTCAATTTTTGTGTGTAAGCAATTGGGAAAAAACTGTAATCTATGTCTGGGCAACTGAGAGTTTGGAAATTTGGGGTTTGGAGGTTTAGAAGATTGGAGTTGGGGTTTAGGAGTCAAAAGCAAAGAGACGTATTGTCATGTGCACAGTACAGGTTTATTATAGACAATTAAATTATTGTGACATGGCAGCTATGTATAGTGGCATAAAAGAAAAATTATATGAAATACAAAACACAATCAAAGGAAAGCACGCACGCAAAAGAAGAATATTGCAAAAATAAATTAATAACAAAAAGTATAAGAAATTGCCATACCAAAAGACAAGAATGGCAACAGTATTATTGATATAAAGTGAAGATTGCCAATCAGTATGAGTTAGGGTTTAGGAGTTCGGAGTTAGTAGTACGGAGTTAGGGGTTAGGAATTATGGTTTAGGAGTTTGGAGTTAGGGTTTAGGAGTAATAGTTTTTGTCCCAGTTTCCAGACATGGATTAAGCCTAGTCCTAAAGTAAAACAACAATTTAATGAAGATCTCCATTGAAAATGTTTCTAGTCTAGGACTAGGCTTAATCCATGTTTGGGAAACTGGGCCTAGAAGTTTGGAGTTTGGGTTTAGAAGTTAGTAATAAGAGTGTTTATGTAGGGGTTCGGTTCAGGAGTTGGGGTTTAGGGATTAAAAGTTTGGGGTAGGTGTTAGGTTGAGTGTTTATTTAGAGGTTAGGCTTAGAAGTTAAGGTTTCAGAGTGAGTTATGACTTTGGATTTTAGCCTTAGGTATTAGGGTGAGTATAGAGACTAGGTTCAGGAGTTAGGGTTTATGAGTTAAGGGTTAGGAGTAAATTAGGATTTACCAGTTTGGAGTTGGAGTGTTTCAGTGGAGCTCCAACATTTGTCTGACAAAGTAACATAAGTGTTAAGAGATGATCCATCCCACAGTTTTACTGTCTCACAAAACAGACAGCCTCTTGAGTTCCAACTATGTGTCAGTGTCAAGGAGGAGGAGGGGGGGTGTGTGGACTCCTGCTCTCTGACGTTCCTGTGTGAAAATAACCATGATTCTGACAGAGGGAGGGAAAGAGTGTCAAGAAGAGAAGGAGAGACAAAATGGGGAAAAGAGAGGGAGAGCAAAAAAGAGGGAGAGCAAAAGATGAATGCTGATTGTTCAAATCAAAAGTGTGTGTGAGAAAAAGAGCAAGAGCAATACATTTAATCATTGTTTACATTTGGCAGTGCATGTACAATGTTAAATGAAGAGGGCAGTATGTGTCAGGATGTCTGTCGTTGTTGCTTTTGGATGGGACTGTAATGTGAGTGCTGGTGTGTACAGTTTGGCATTCATGTTTCATCTTAAGCAGAATAACAGGAACACTTACACTTCCTGGCAGGTCAGAGGTTAAGAGGAAGTTCTACTTGTGCCCAATTGCACATTTTTCCATGTTTATTTTCTCTGAGTGGAGTCCGGAACTTCTTGCCAGATGAGATTATGAAAGAGTAAAACAATACTTTCCTTTCTTTATCCTTTATCTTACAGTTTCATACATTATGATACTCAGGACAAAGAATACCTTTGCCCAGATCTGTGTGTGTGTGTGTGTGTGTGTGTGTGTGTGCGCTCGTGTGTGTGTAACCCAGACAGTGTAGTGTTTGTGCACAAGATAGCAATATGGATAACTTGTCCCAGAGACTCAAATGTTTCAAAAGTCCTAAAACACAAGCTTACTTGAAGAATAGTGGCCATAACTAGTCAGGTCCAATTTAAAATGACATGAGCTGCTTGAGGAGAGGATAGGAGGGGAGGGGAGGGGAAGAGAGGAAAGGACCGTGATGGGAAGGCCATAATTTCTTTAACATTACATCTGATGAGAAACCAAATTTCCTATAGCTACTGGCAATGTACTCTGCTAACTAAATGATAGATGGTGGACACTTTAAAGTTCCTTTAATTGTATAAGATAACCCTCACATCTCTAACTTTTCAGTGACTGTATTAATAAACTGTGTTACACTCCTCACAAATAAATATATTCATCCCATCTTAAAATATTGACCAGTTAATAAGCATGATGTTGCGGAAAACAGGAAGACTATTTCATGTTTGTAAGGTCCATGACATTAGCCGGTAAGGTTGAGCCATTGTGCCTTGAAGATTTAGGAGACAGCTTTACACACTCTGGTGCCAGTCTGCCATTCAGTCTCTTTGTCTCAGCTCTGAGTCACTCCTCAATTTGTGTGTGTTTATGTTTTAGAGGAAGATAATGTATGTGTGTTGCAGAAGGAGAGAATGTGTGTGTGTGTATGTATGCTTCACAAGGACAGATAATGAGTGTGAGTGCTTTGCAGGGAGGGAATGAATGTGTGTAAGATAGGGAGAGAGAAAGATAAAAAGGTTACTGGAAACCACTTTTTCCATGGACCTTTCCATGAGAGATCAGAATTTCTCATGACAGGAATGTATATAAAGACATTGGTGACCCAGAAGTGTATATGTGAGATTGTGTACTGAAGAAAAAGGATTTCTATATTGTTGACTGTTAGCAAATTAGTGTATGTGTGTCGTAGAAGTAATGTGTGTGTTTGGTTGTATTGTTTGAAAGTGTAATGGGTGTCAGTGTATGTCACGTGTCAGTGGTTGCTTTCCAGGCCCCTGTCTTTGTCAGTAGCCCTCAGGGTCAGACGCTAAAGGCTAGTACACCAAGCCACATATCAATGGTGATAGAAACTTCCTCCACAGGGAAAGAGTGGGAATTTAGCCTATAGAGGTCACAACCCTTCGAACTATATACTTCCTCTTGTACTTCTCTCTGTCTCTCTTTGACTTTCTCTGTCTTTCTGTCCCTCCACCGTCTCTCTTTACTCTCTCCAGTTGCCCTACCCTCTGCCATCCTGACCATAATGTTCCAGCCATACCTGCGAGGCATCGACTGTGAAGACAAGTCCATCAGCTACCCGTTCAGACAGGCCACCATTTCCCATGGCACCATGGCTGCAGTTACCATCTCCTCCTCCCTCATAATAGTAAGTTCAAACCTGCTCTCATCTCTCTGGTCCAGCCTGGCTGCCATGTTTTCTCTATACAGGTATGGGATTTGGGGGATATTAATGGCTGAAAGGAATAGCTCAGTGGTAGAGTATTTTCACTTTCTTTCTCTAAGATCACCATTGGAGAGGCGTACTTGGTCTACTGCAAGCGGCTCCACTCCAACTCCCAGTTCAACCAGTACCTGGCAGCTCTCTACAAGATAGTGGGCACCTTCCTGTTTGGAGCTGGTGTCAGCCAATCACTTACAGACATGGCCAAGTTCACCATAGGTCGGCCTCGACCCAATTTCCTGGCGGTCTGTTCTCCTGTCGTGTGCTCTGGGTTTATGCCTCAGATCAACTGTACCGGCAACCCTCGCAACGTCACAGAATCCAGGTGGGTCTTATGGTACTTGTCTACCTCCTTCTGTCCTACTCCCTCCATCTTAGTGATGTGCTGAAGCGTTGCGTTTGCCGATCGGTTTGTTCCTGTATGTTCCAGGTTATCCTTCTACTCGGGCCACTCCTCTTTCGGGATGTACTGTATGCTGTTTCTAGCAGTGAGTGCTGGACTGTGCATATGGCGCTTTTCCAATGCATGCTATCGACTCAGCTTGACTGGACTCAACTGTATTCGCAAAGTTCATTTTCCACTGCAGATAGTACCCACTCTATGAAGCTGGTCGTCGTATAGCAACGCTGCATGAAACTGTCGTAACATCTTCAACGCAACATACTCCACTCTCGCTGGATCCTTTCATCAGCAACCACAGGAACATCTACACCTCCTCCATTGACAACATTGTTTTACTGGTTGACATTTAATTGAGTAGTCCATGGAATAAAACTGTGACCGCTATTATAGCCAGCAGTTGCTATTATGTGCCTCTATAACAGTAGCACAGCTTTTTTTAAACGGAGGGTTTGTGCTGTGTCTTTATTCTCTCTGACCAGTCAGTAGTCTGTTCTGTTTTCACATCACCTTTTGTTATCACTTTGGCTTGCTTTGAACCTAGACGGAGATGTACGCAATGGAAAACCAAAATAGTCGAGCCAGTACCATGCAATGAAAAAGCACCAATAGTAGTGGATTTAAAATGACCGTAGACGCAATTTTTCTATTAACTGCTTCTTCTGTTTTCTACAGATGACCATGTGTTATGATGATCATGACCTGTGTGTGTGTGTGTGTGTGTCTAGCTGTACGTGCAGGCTCGTATGCAGGGAAAGTGGACCCGCCTTGTTCGACCTACCATTCAGTTCTTCCTGATTGCATTTGCAGTGTACGTGGGGTACACACGCGTGTCGGACTTCAAACACCACTGGAGCGATGTGGTGGTAGGTTTACTACAGGGGGCGCTCATTGCTGTGCTGAACGTAAGTGAGAAAGAAGAGGGTAGGCGTGGCTGTGCATCATGCACTCTATATCTAGTTATCATTGATCTATGATCTAAAAATGTACGCTCCTCTTCTTTCTACTCCTTTCAGGTCCGCTACGTGTCAGACTTTTATAAGTCCCGCCCCTCCCGCTGCCTGCGACCAGCAAACCCCTCTGAGAACGAACATCTGGAACGCAAACCCAGCCTGCAGCCACCTGACAACCAACATAGCAACCACTACAACTGCTCTGCGCCTGTATGAGTACTTGACAACACAGTAACATCTACCACTGCCACCAGACGAGCTGTGTGAAACAACTACACTATAAAAAAAAGTGACGATCCAGGACATGTTCAGACAACTTAATCAGAGTGAAAAACCACTACATCCACTCTGGTGCAAGCTTGTGAGTGCAAAGACAACACATACCACAATTCGCTTTCGCTTCGCTTAAACAAACCAATTTAAGGGATTTATATGATTTAAGCATATATGAGTAAAATGTTTAACCTGCTGGAGAGAAAAGGGGAAATGGATACTAAGAAAGAGGTAGAAACAACCAGACAAAGTGCACATTTTGTTCTCCAACTTTATTCCAACTGAAATCATTATCCAGCTTGTGCCTTTCAAGAGATGTGTATCTTTCTGAAACCAGTGTGCATTGTAGCTATATCGCTTATTTGTCTTCTTCCCTCCCTTGTTACACTATTGTGTCTTTGGACCACGTTTTTGAACTCAATAATACATGTCAGAAATATGTATACTGTGGACTGCATTACATGTACCAAATGTTGTCATGCTGTTATATCTTATTTTTGTTTACAGAATCATTGTCTAAACCAACGTTGTATAAACTGTAAGAAAGTAATTCCAGTTCGTCATTGTTCTTTTCTCAAAGAAATATTTGACTTTTTGTACCCTTTATAACCTTTTATGTACACTATAAATGTTTTATAATGATTATACCAAACTGTAACTATGATTTCCTAATTGTTTGGAGATATCCAATCAGTAAAGAGTAAAGCCATGGATCACACACACAAAAGTATGTTTGTAGGCCTTGCACACTTCTTAAACCTTAAGCCTTACTGTGATGTATCACCAAACTCTAGAAGAGGCCTGGGTGCCTACAGAACCACAGACCAGGGGATGGGGAATTACAAAACATTTGTGTGAAGTCTGCGTATGATGGGGGATTTTACACATTGTTAAATGGTTTACAAATATCTTTTGATACTTGTTCTATATCCGTGGGTATGTTTTTCAATTATTTTATGATTAAATATGACTCAATATGCCTTATAAGAGGTGGTGTCTTGATTTTCTTTGAAAGGGAAACAGTGAGACTGCTTAACCCATGTGTTATCTTCGGGTCATTCTGACCCATCAGTCATTGTGACCCACCGTCGTATTGCGACAACTTTACCGCATACAAAAACAAAGTGAAGCATTTTCTTTTAACTGTTGGGCTGTCTCAGACCACCCACATTGCAAAGGTTAAAAGAAAATTATTTTTGTTTTTGTATTGGGTAAAATTGGGTAAACACAACGATGGTTTGTTATGAACCTTTGGGTCATGTGACCCGAAGGCAGCACAAGGGTTAATTGTGTTTAGACCCTGTGTGCAAATAAGGACAGCAGTTGAATATTTTTGTCCAAGTACTTTCCCTTCATGCAGCTTTTGACAACAGTGAAGAGCACAGAGATGGTTCATGTTCAGACCTGCTCCAAGGGGTTGTGGATCACCTCAGTGAGAGCCAGAGGAATTACATGGGTTAAGCACATAACTCAGGAGCTTCAATCAGGTCTTTTATTTGTAAGGCACAAAAGACATTTCCTTACTGCAGAATGGTTCATTCAATTAGAGTACATGGTTTGTTGGTTTTACAATACATTTGTTTCCCCCTGCTTTTTAAATGAAGCTATAGTACACTTTTTTTTTAATAACGTAACATTATTAACAAGTACATATGTGTAACTTTTACATACAACTAAATGAAGAGTTTCAATGAAAATGACAAAAGACATTTACAAAGCTCAAAGCAGTTGCCTCATCGTTGTCAAGGAAAGGAGGGGTAGAGGGGGGAGGGGTTGTATAGACTCACTACAGCATTGTAACACACACTTACTCGCCATAGTCCTCCATGACACATGCTCAAACACACATTGGAAAGCAGCTCTGAAACATACAAAAATGCTTACAAAATTATAGGTATATTCATGTACGTACATAAATTGGCCCTTGACAACATACACAAACATCTACCGTTCACAGGTCTGAGTTAAGCTTTGTTCACCTAAGGTTGTCCTATGCTAGCCTAGGAGGGGTTTCACAAACAGGAACTAGATCAGGGTAGTAAGCTTGGATAGACTGTTAGGCTTCTGGTATACAACAACCCCCCCCCCCCCCCCCCCGACACCAGGGTTTATTCTAGCAGGCGCTATAGTTTCTGCCTTTAAAAAGATATTTGAGGAATGCTGTGCTTTTTTTGAGAGCCCCGATTTCATCTGGCTAGCTAACATTAACAGTAAGTCAAGTGCATCAGTCAACAGTGCTGCTTTACTGCCATCTTCTGGCTAAAAACACCACCACACATCCTGGTCTTCTACTATAGACACTTGCAATATGTGAGAAGGGAAGCAGTACAACAGTCTAGTTACCCAATGACCCTCTACAAACTCCTCATTGAAAATGTAGAGAGCTAGGTGCTATTGTTTGCCTGACATGTTCATGGACTGAAATGTCCTTATCCCACTACAGCTGAAAGCTGATTGGCTGAGACCCAAACAGAGCCATGTAACTCGAGGTCTACCCTAACTTTAAGAATGCTGTGGGCTAACGTAACCCTAGTAAGTTAATGTTCTCTTTATAACTAGTTAAGCTTTCTGATTAGGCCAAATTTGACTTTTAAAGTCCCAATTAAGTTAATCTTTGTTGAATGTAAGAAACCAATAAAGGAAGCAGAAAAATAAACTGGGAGATGAAAGGTGCTTAATATAACAAAACATTGATTTGTTTACACGCACATTTACACCCCCACCAACACTTGTTTAGACACACACTTTTAATTAGACTGTCTCTTACTTAGAATCCTCTTCTTTAAGGTTGGAACAGAACATGTCTTGAAGAGGTCCCTTTGGCTCCTTGTGCAGATTTGCATGACATCACTGTACTTTCCTCTGCACTGAACTTTCATTAGATAGGGTGAGGGGTTGAGGGGACTAAGCCACCAATCAACAGACAGATACAGGATGAAGGGGGGAGGTCTATTGACGCATCTCCTTTATCCCACTTGTCTAAGATGAAGGTGTGGAGACAGAGAGGAAGGGAAGGGGGAAGAGGGATAGAGAATGGGCCAGGCAACAGAATCAAATACAATCGGACTAATTTTATATATCAACAAATAATGGAAACCCTTGGAGAAAAAAAAATCAAAGATGCACACAAAAGAGGAATGGGGAAGAGAAGAGAAAATCGGAGAAGGGGAGAGCAGAATGATGTTGCCTTATGCAGAGTCTGGTGAGACTGACAGTCAACTCTTACTAAACTACTCTCCTCCTACCTCAAAACCCTTTGGGATAATTCCTCTTAAGGAATAGAATTCTAAGCAGCATCACCAACCCATAACTGTGTGAATCTCTCCCTTTCTTGATGAGAACTTCCCTATGATCCTCTCTCCCTCCACACTGTGGCGATAATGGGGCATTAGTCAAACCTGTCTCCCTACCCTCTATCTCCTCTTCTCAGTCTCCATTCACTACGCCATGCTGCACTGTGCTGCAAGGTCCCTTCCCGTCAGTCTGACTTGTCCCCGTCCTCTTCTCTCTGGTCCCTCTCGGCCCCCTCCCGAACCTTGTCCTCCTTGGCTAGCTGAGCCTGGGCATGGGAGTGGGAGGCCAGGATGGAGGATAGGGAGAGCAGGCCAGAGCTGGAGGTGACAGCAGGTAGGCTAGGGGGCGTCAGACCCAGGGGCAAGGGTGTCATGGGCAGGGCCAAGCCCTGGAGCTGAGACAGCTGGTGAACCTGGAGCTGTTGCTGAAAAGACAGATGATTTGGTGTGTCAGCGCACACAAACACACACAGGAGCTAACTACAGTTAAGACCGGGATCCACTGATAGGAAAACGAGGCAAAATTCATCCAACAGAATGTCATCCCCATTCATTGGGTGTGCTCAAGCCTTCGGCGAGCACAAGCATTGTTGTTTTCTCTCATAAATATTATTATTATTTATTATTTTCCCACCCCTAAGGATCCCTCAATATTTGGACTACATAGACAACGTCGCTGTCAAAAGGTTTTGTCTTGTTAGCGGTTGCGTTGCTTCTATTGGCATTTACGTTCAGTTGCACTGTTTAGGCTTGAATTAGGTTGTGGCCAAAAGTGCCTTGTGTGGCCAAAGGGAACTCAGTGCTAGCCTTACGTCACAACGTCAGCAACGACACAGTTCTAGTAAGACAGAAAGCAATATCAGCGAGCCCTCAGCATTAGTACCGTAGCTTAAAGTCTAGGAAAGTAGAGGCTACTTTTCGCTAGGTACCTACGAACATGTCTTGATCTTCTACACAAGTGGGTTCCCCTTCGTTCTTTTTGTGAACAGTCTCACGAGCCGTACTTACACGGCGTCATGGAGCCGACCAGCTAAAAAGTTATTTTGTACTAGCATTGCTACCTGCATATACCTACAGCTGGCAGCTGTGCTCCATTTTGCTCGTAGATTCGGACCTAGCCCCGGTAAATTGTACAGCTACCTAACTACTACACTTCTGTTGTGTGGGAATCGCAGTAGCTAACCAGTCGAAAGCCGTACAAAAATACAGGAGCACACCCCACAATTTCCCCAGAAATGGTACCCTCTAGTTATTTATTATTTTCCCACCCCTAAGGATTCCTCAATATTTGGACTACATTAACATTTAGTCATTTAGCAGACGCTCTTATCCAGAGCGACTTACTTATAAGTACAGGGACATTCCCCCGTGGCAAGTAGGGTGAAGTGCCTTGCCCAAGGACACAACGTCATTTGGCAGAGCCGGGAATCGAACCAGCAACCTTCTGATTACTAGCCCAATTCCCTAACCGCTCAGCCACCTGAGCGCCTTACTAAAACACACTACATAGACAACGTCGGTGTCAAAATGTTTGTCTTGGTCCCGATTGCGTTGCTTCTATTGGGAATTACGTTCCGTGTCCCCCAGCCCGCAGCCGTATAATTTCGAACCAAGTAGACATGAGGGCAAATGAGGAATTGCCGAGACCTGATGGCCGTCAAAGCCAATTAAATGGATGGTCTGGAGGAGAATGAGTGGAGAAGTGTGCTGGTGAAGTGTCCTGGTGAAGTGTCCTGGTGAGTTGCTATCATTTAGCAACGCAGCAACAATCTCTGGAGCTAGTCTACGAACAGCAGTGCACATATACAATTTTGTTTTACTGTCAGTGAATAGCACAGAGTGAAAGTCAACGTTTTCTTTCCTCCTTTGGACAAGTAACAAGTGTTTATTTTCTAATCAATTTCAATGGTCTCTAAGCGGGCTTTGGTCAGTCGTCTCCCCAACGTGACGTCATGCAATGCATTGTGGGGGAAAGAAGAATCGTTGCAAAAAGTAGCTACTTTTTCGTATTATATTCTGTTTTGTGACACCCAACAAATAAACACTAAGCTAGTACCAGAGAATGTCTAATATGGTCTCTGCTAGCACCATCAAAACATGGGACATCTAATCGGAAATGTGTTTACAACGTCGGGGAAAATATTTAATTAGGGATGATCTTGGGGGGGGATTTCTAGGTGGGACTGGCAAGTTAGCCCATAGCTAGCCCATAGCTAGCCCATAGCTAGCCCATAGCTAGCCCATAGCTAGCCCATAGCTAGCCCATAGCTAGCCCATAGCTAGCCCATAGCTAGCCCATAGCTAGCCCATAGCTAGCCCATAGCTAGCCCATAGCTAGCCCATAGCTAGCATGATGTCTTCTTTCTAGATCTAGATAAGTTTACCGTTAGTTAGGGATGGGTATCGTTAATTTTTATCGATACCATCAAATACAATGGATAACAGTTTAAATGTTTATTACCAACAAGCAAATAGCGCAAATTCGTTGGAAAAATAAACCTGCCATATGGCCTTTAAATGCGCGGCTTCAATTTTACACTAAGCTTCGTGTTTGACCTCCTTGTCTATTTTTTTTTTTTGTCTATGGCTTACAATTCACTAAATCTCTCTTACTAATTAAACGCCACCCTCGAATAAACGCCGCCCTCAAATAAACGCTGCACCAAAAATGTGTAATAAACGCTGCTGATAGAAAAAATACGGTAATGTCACATCGCTCTGGATAAGAGCGTCTGCTAAATGACTAAACATTAAATGATGTATTTAAACTCAAGCTTGTGGGGTGCGTAGCTGTCTTCAATCCCACAGCCTAAACTTTGTGTCAACAATCCTCTCAAACAATCCTCTCAGTGAAGTTTGGCTAGCAACAGCAGCAAGGCTAGCTTGCTCGTAGCACAATTTACCAGGGTCAGCTTCTCCATGCAGGGCTCTAGGCTGACCAAATGGTCGCATTTGGCATGGTTACTGACAATGATTGCTTCCAGCAAACTTCTTTTGAATGAGCCATTTCCACCTAAATAAATGTCAAGCTTATTTACGTTTTTGGGGGCATATTTGCAGATGGTACTGTTTGAATCGCGATTCCATCTGAAATAGGGTTGCCAACTTTCTCAACCCCAAATGAGGGACACTTTCTTCCAGGTGTGCACACGCACATGCGTGCGCACCAACAGCTGAAAAACAATAACGGAAATTGCAAGCTTTCATTAGCCATACCATGATAAACCTACTCAATCAGTGTAATTTTGGAAAACCACTAATAGCTACTCGCTTGGATGTATTGTTCAAAGTAATAGTCAAGGCAATTATTACAATTTTCTCCTTTTGACACACAATAACGCTCACCTCACCAGTGGCCAGTTCACACACACTGTCACCAACAAGCAACAACTGTGTCCCATAGCAACGTTTGCGTGAGTTTTGGCACATTTACAGTAGCCTATTATTGTCCGGTGAGGCTGTGATTGGAATACGGGACTGGAGCTGTCCCTGACGGGACAAATCAAAATCACCCATAATTCGTGATGTCCCGGACAATTCGGGACGGTTGGCAACCCTAATCTGAAATACTGCCGGTGAGAACGTTGTTAGCTACAATAGCTTGTTTCAAAGACGGTTCAGCTTGTTTCAAAGGGGGTTCTTAATCAATTATTGCAATATGAGTAAGCTAAATGCTTGAAAATATCACTAGAAGGGAAAAACTTATGGTGACGTTTTGCTAAGTCATGGATGTTAGGACCATTTTTACACCGGATTGCCCAATATCTTCGTTTGATCCAACTTTTCAACTGAGGGTGCTAGCCTATAGCTTATCACTATTCCCTCTTGCAGGGGAAATGAGAAGACAACCGTTTCATTCTACACTTCACTTTTTGTATTTTGAATTGTAAATGAGCAGCAACAAATGTATGCTTTTAAATCTATGCAATCTTCATAAAGAATAAGTATGCATTTTTATATAAAACATACAGAAATATCAGTTATAAAAATTACAGTTAATAAACGGACCCATCTGCAACCAATGCAAGCAAGCACACCCTACAATTTCCCCAGAAATTTTACCCTCTCTAGTATTCAATAGAAGTCATGTGACCGCCTGCACGAGGCAGTACAGGATAGCTGGCGACACGAGGCAGGTGAATACGACACCCAGCAAGAGGAGCGAATCCTATTCTATGCTAATTGAACGTAAAATGTTGCCACGGGTTATTGAGCAACAACCACCTAGCATCTATGTTTATGTATTTCCAGCCCTCCTTTATGTTGTCATCCGTTCCTAGTTATCAAAGCCATATAGCTACCTTTAGTTGGATAACTATTGCTACGTTTGTATAATTATAGCATCACTACCGGTTCCAAGTAAAAAACTATTCACACACACAGAACATGTTTGTCACTGTTTACTATGGGCATTAGTGGATGAGGAACAGCAGTATGGCCCATACTGTGAGCTACTAACTAGTTAGTTCATGTGTTTTGGGAGAGTGGCTTTGAAGGGAGGGGGCGGGATATTTTGGGTTGGATACTTTAAAAGTCAAGCCAAAATGGCTAGTTTCACAAAATGTACCTATCCAACCTTTAGCCTTTGGCACTTCAGAATAAAACACAGCTTGCGTCTGTCTAATCTGTATCTTTTCACTGCAACTCTGCATTGAGATTTGGGAAATTATGTGATCTGTACAGATCATGGATCAACTATGGGCTTTTACACCACTCACAAATTGCCTAAATACATCGTCAATCACCGATAGAAGTAGTGACCGTTGTCCATAGGAAAAAGTGCTTGTATCGCCCAACCCTATTACAGAAGTCCCTTTGTATAGTAACAAAAACACAAGTACAAACAGATTAAAACGCACACATATGAAGCAAACACTTACCCGTATGATGGAGTTCATCTCAGGTGGGGTTACCTGCTTGGCTCTCTCTATGGCACCCATGACCTGCTGCTGATGCTGAAATATACAAACGCACAAAATCAACAACAGAAGTTATATTACAATGATCAATAATCTACACTTATCTGAACAGTAACTTTACTTGACAATCCTACTATTGATTTGATTGAGAATCTGAACGGAAACGCAGCTCAACTGAAGTTAGACAAGCAAATCTTTGGAGAGGAGGATGCCATACCTCTTGTGATAGGTAGGGGAGAACTTGAGCACAGATTCCATTCAGTCTCTTTACCACCTCAGCCTGGGAGGAAGAAACAACAAACCCAGAAAAACTGGATTTTACTGAACAATGCTGTAAATACTTCAAAAGAAAGAGACAACAAAGTAATGGTCAGGTGCGGATGGAGGTCTCTTACCTGTTTGTGCATTTCAATGTTCAGTCCATAGGACATCTCATAGTACTGCAAAATTAGCATGTATGAGACATACAATTAAAGCAATAGTTGGTTTATGAGCTTTGGTATGATATCAAACTAAGATTATGTCACTGACCATGATGTAATGACGCTGCATCTCTGACTTCTCACTAGCGAGTTTATCACACTCCATTTTCAAACTGAAAAGACAGGTCACAAAGCACACATATTAAAGTCAGCTTTCCAACTGTATGCACATGTGTATCTGTTTGTATTTACTAGACTTGTGCTTACATATGTGTGGTTAACTGACTCTTTACCTGTGGTATTGTGCTTGGAGGAACTGGAACTCATCCTTGATCCGGTCACAGGAGTCTGAAGTGGTGAACTTGAGGGGCTGACTGGACTGAGAAGATGTCTACAAAACCAGTGTGTGTGAGAGAGAGGGAGAGAACACCCTGTATGTATCTACTAAAATAGTTTCAATAAAATAGTTACTTTATCTTACTATCTAGCTTACTAAACTGAGGGTTAAAATGCTCGTATATGAGGGTCTTTTTACCATACCTTATCCTATACCTTATCTTGTCTCTAAATTATGTTATATAGGACTCAAATTTACGACAGTTCATTTACAACAGGATTGGGGGGATGATGATGAGAAGTAATCCTGGATTAGATAGCAGCGTTTTATGTTAAGGTTAGACAAATGGGGGTCTGATTTACCGACTGAAAGACTATCTTAACCAACACGCTAGCTTGATAATCAACCAAAGAGCTAGCATTTTGAGTGTTTTGGCAAGCTCCTTGGATGTTAAAGTAATTCACTACAGGATTACTTTCTACCTGATCGGGGGAAAGAAAATAAACAGAATGCCTGGGGCACATGGCACACACGAACCTACGCTTATTATCGAGTTAATACGATTTGTTGGGCGAAATTTGGTAGCTCTAATCATTGTCTGTCTTGTTTACTAGACAATGGCTTAACTAGCGTAAAACTAAGGAGCAGTTCCTATTTTGTTCTATTAAGAGGTTTACTTCTGACTTCACATATGCTAACACAGCTAACGCTAGCTACTAAGATAGTTTAGCGTTAGCTTTTTAGCTAGAGCTAACGTCGTTAGCAAAATCACGCTTGGGATAACTACTTACCGAGTGTCTTGATTGTGGAAACATCATGTCAGTGGATCTTACGGAATATTTCCTTATGCGGTTAGGTGAATAAACTCAAACCCTCCACCTATTCGGTTGGGTAGTTATGTCGACAGGCTATTATACTTGAAGTGGAACCGCAGCAGCTTGCTAGCCAGCTGTATTGCAATCGTTTCTCAATCTTACACCGTTGTTTTTGTTCAGTTCGATTTGTTTGTCACAAAGCCAACTCAAATGTTTTGTTTTCTTTGACAATCCCTTTTCCGTGACATTTGATAGACGTTAGATTAGCAAAAACTGCAGGGAATTTTCTAAACAAAGGATATATTAACTAGTAGCTAGTTGTCTTAAATTAAGTGGATCATCGCGAGGAACAACTCCGTTGTTCAGATTGGAACGGACACTCGGAATATTTTCTACGATAAACAATGTTTACAAGCTTATACCACCCCAATTCACTGGCTATCCAGTTAGCTATACAATGTACGATGTCGAGGAACGAACGCCCCATGTGATGTGGGATTGAGGTGGCGCACTAAAGGTCCATTTTAGATGTCAAATGTATAAAATTACAGTGCGGAAGTGTTGTTGCAGCATGGAATGCCCCTGGTGGAAAGCGTACAGAACTGTGGGTCCATACGTTTTGAACTACAGCGTCGCCATTGACGGCGGGGCGAATTACCAACACAGTAGGTATATTCGACTTCATGTAGCGCGGCTGCAGCCGGCTGCCTTGAAGCTGAGAATGCCATTGGTTGCTTCAAGTCAGCCGGGCTGCAGGCGACGCCGGCGCTGCATGAAGTCGAACGTACCTAATGTTGCAGGAATTACGTTTTTGTAGGCCAACCCCCCGGAAGTTAGCATCTCGGGAATAGTGATGGGAAATTCGGATCCTTTTAAGGACTCGGTTCTTTGAATCTCGTTCATTAAAAGGAACGATTATTTTTTCGAGTCACCCGTTAATTTCAACAGGAGGGGGGGGGGGGGGGGGGGGGTTGCTCAACAAAAAATGACTTTAAAAAATGCAACAACCAGCAGTGTGTATTTATCGAATTCATGATTCAAATTACTAAACAAAAATTATATCCTGAGAAAAGTGGATTTTGAGGGGCACTTCTATTCTATTTTTTTTTAAAAAATACATAATTATTCATAAGTATGCAGTGGCATAACGACATCTGACGTTGATAACAAACCAAACCGTTTAAAAATCGGTTGAAAATTTAGAAAGTTATGGTCATTGAAAGGTGACATGACATGAAAACTTCACTTTAGGAGGTTATTTAACATTAATATGAGTTCCCCCAGCCTGCCTTTGGTACCCCAGTGGCTAGAATTTTCGATCGGTGTAAACCAAGCCCTGGTCCTTCTCCGAAGAAGATACAAAACTGGCCTTGCTGAAATTAAATTCTGGATCAGTACTAACTCTCCTTCGTTCAGCTACTAACCTCGGACAAGTAAGTTAGCTAACTAACGCTAGGCTATATCATTTTGTAGCTTTACTGTATATGGTTACCTAGCTTGCTACCCTTAGAATGTGGCTGTAACATTAGCTCTGCAGCTAACAGCTGAGTTACTGTCGCTAATGGAAAAGTAGATAGCATCAAGTATGTGTGTGAATACACATGCTGTAACGTGAGTGTTGTAACACTTCTTTGTTATTTGGATAACCTTCTGCTGTTGGTTTTATGGCGCGCGCGATATCCGCCTTTCCCCGTAAGATATTTATATATATTTATGCAATTATTACCCTACGTCACACGACTGTCAAGCATTCTCAACTGCGCATGTCGGATGCAAAAAATGAACTAATCCCGGGTATAGGCCTACACTTGGAGTGTCGATCAGGTTATCATCTCTGGCCACTGGTTTTCAGGGCTTGCTTCATTTATCCATGCACAAAAGTCACTTGACCCCGATACCTTTAAATACCCTGACCAAGTGATCGGGCAAAACTAGCCTGGCTTACGGAGGTCACTTTCTCAGGCAAATGACGAATGAAACAGGCTTGGTTAAAGAAATCCAAGATGCTGGCTATCCTCAGCAGGCTCGTATCTACTAAAGGCAGTCCTCCCTGACGTTTTTAGTGTAGAATGGCGTGAACGGGCAAAACTAGGCTGGCTTGGGAAAAACTAGCCTGGCTAACGGAGGTCGCTTTCTCAGGCAAATGATGAATGAAACAGGCTTGGTTAAAGAAATCCGAGATTGCTGGCTATCTTCAGCAGGCTTGTATCTACAAAAGGCAGTCCTCTGACGTTTGTGCACACTGCCAGTGAGCGACCCGAGTCTGACTGAGCTAACCCTAACCCCTAACCCAGTGGGGATTACAACCAGGGTTCTAAATTAACTTTTTTGATCACCAGCCAATTTGGCTGGTAACTTTCTAAAGAAAGTTGCTTAATTTTACTTCATTTTCTGT
This sequence comes from Osmerus mordax, assembly GCF_038355195.1. Taxonomy (NCBI): domain Eukaryota; kingdom Metazoa; phylum Chordata; class Actinopteri; order Osmeriformes; family Osmeridae; genus Osmerus; species Osmerus mordax. Next base: position 15,457,038 of record NC_090058.1, on the reverse strand, counting down.
GTTTTTCATGCCAACAATGTTAATAAAACGACAATGTTCTTAAAAGTTACCAGCCAATCAGAATTTCCACTAGCCAAATTTTTTTTAGGTGAAAATAAGAACAATTATGAGTTTCACTGAATGCATTTGATCGTTTTATTAACATTGTTGGCATGAAAAACACAGAAAATGAAGTAAAATGAAGCACAGAAGTGTGATGCAAGGGTATGTGAAATCACCAACACGTGACTAAGTAAGGACACGATTTATTGTAAATAACTAAAACGTCCATTCGCGTCATGATGAGATTGACTCCTGCCCATGCATTTACAGTAACGTTTTGTCCTAAGCAGGCATTAATTAAACTGACCTAATATACTGTTTATTAAGAACAGTGTATTTACATTACACTAGACTGTGTCAGTAAGCAACATAATTTTTCTTATGCTCTTATGCGTAGACTACATGCGGCAATCCTTACAAAACATGACAACATTTTCATTGTCAAACACAAGCCATTCCCGACCCGTCAGCCATTCGGCATTACATTTTCTTTTGTTCGTTTCTCTAGTGCTATCAATATCCTCATCCCCTGCCTCGTTCTTCTTCTCGCCCCCAGAAGTTTGTCCTATAACCACCGCTGCATTAAGTTAACTTTTTTACTCTATCTAGCTCTTATTACCTCCTATGATCCGCTATGCTTCTTCGATTTGACTTCTTCCTTGTGTTTTCTGGTGGACGCTCCATTCGTTTCCACGGATTCTCGCGCCGGTTTCACTTCCACTGCGCGCAGCCAATGGGCGTATAAAACGTTATCACGTAGCATTACGGCACAGTGTTCATGGGAAACTTAGGAAGTACTGCCAGGGGGATAAATGACCGAGAACTATGCCGAGAACAGAGCCTTATGTATCTAATGCCTCATGTATAACCGGCCAAACTGGCTAGTGAGTTTTTATTAACACCCGCAAAAATGAATTTTAACCCGCATTTGGCGGGTGTTAATTTAGAACCCTGATTTCAACCTGTCCAAGTTCACTGCGCACTTTAATTCAAAACACATAGGCAGCTATGAAGCAAAACTTGATCGATTAAACATTAGTGATCCATGCTCCCGGAGTTATTTTTACGACCTTTGCGAGTGAAACGGAAGGCTTCCCTGACCTTCTGATCCAGATATTTACAACTCTCTATCAACTTTCATTCTTCCTACTCTGTAGTCTTTGAAAGCCTACAAAAGCCTGGAGGAATAGAAATGGACGCAATCAGATGGATTAGTGATGAATATTCAGCTTTGAAATCTACCGGCTACGAATTGCTATGTGTAGCTAACGTTAATGCAGTCAGTTTTATAACTTGTATAGCTAGCTAGCGTTAGCATCAACGGTTAGCTATTAATAGGGAGGACAAACCCGTTTGAGCGTTTTTCCTGAAATACGTTTTAATAGTTATTCCTGGGGAAATTATGGAATTAAATTACATATTAACTATACTGAAATACGTGTTAGTATTAACGTTGGCTAACGTAGCCTACATTATATCAGTGCACTTTTCATCACCAAAATGCCATTACATATTTATTACAGATAAGTCATTCCAAGAAACTGAATGATCCTCAGTTGAAGCCATGGGTGGTTGTCAGGAATTATGGGGTTCTTTTCTCTGGATCTTAGGAATGCTATAAAATGCTCTCCCTTTATCTTTTCCCCGATGGTTCAGGTATCCCGGCGCACAGCAGCTATCCACCATGTTGAATCAACGTTTATTGAAATAGGCAGCAACACAAACTAGCACACGACAGCCACTCCCTCTGTTCGCTGATTGGCCGGTAGAAAATTAACCTGAGACATCTGACTTACGTACCTCATGGCCAGACCTAGTACAGAAGCAAAAATCAAAATTGACGTAGGAGGGCAGAGCCAGGCTTTTGTTACTGCGCTACCTGCAACAATGGCGGGTAGATCATCCAGAGTCCCATAAATGTAATATTTTCGGCTTAACTAATTGATTAAAAAAGTATGCCAGTCTTGTTTGGTGCTTTACACAGTCCTGTACATATGTATTTGCAACCATATTCTTAATTGAAACGTTTTTAAAAATCGTTAGTAGTTTGCTACGCTAACGTTCCATTACTGATTTGCACAACAGTCCCGCATTTCTCTGATTAGCTTTGAATGGACTCCATGTCTACAGTTTTAATTAAACTCCATTAGCATTGAATTGCAAACGAATTTCGTTTGATATCAGTGCATAACAATCTTGCTTTGGAGACATCGGTACATAACCGTAACCTTGGTGTCTCATTTCATAGGGCTATGTAGCCCATACCCCTCAGTTTCGAGGGACAAGGGCGTAAAATAGAGTATTGGGATTCGGCCTTAATACTCAAACATCTCCGCAACTTATTGAGTTGTGTAATAGTCGTGCACCACAACGAATCGATATTGAAATTCGTTGCCAACTCTTTTAATAATCGCATTTTCTCGATTCGTTGTTGCAGCCCTAATTTGCACGAATGTACCAGAGCATTAGCAATTTGTTTAGAATAACAAGAAATTGCTTTTATAATGTGCATAAGTGACTAAATGATGTGGAGGCTGAACAAGTATTTTTGTGATCAGAGAAATCTAGGTACTAAACCCACCGAAAAACATCTGCATCTATTCCAGAAATCTGTGTGTCACCTACTTAATCACAGGCACTGTGCATTAGTGGGTTCTAATGTGCGCAGTGGTACGCATATTCTCACGCCGTGTTTTTTTTCATAATCTGACACTGTAGAAACACCTGTATGCATTTTTTGGCTCGCATTTTTATGCACCTTCATACATTTGACCTCAGGAATGTGTGTGCGTCTGGATTTTATAGGGACGATTTCAATGGCAGTAGTTGGAAATGCCTCTGGACACAAATGGACTGAAACAACAAATTAGAGCAACAAAACGTCACATTGGTTGTGTATGAAAAGGACTCAGCGGCACTCTGTCACAATATTAAATCAGCCCCATTTCAGACAAAAAGGTTGTGAGTGGCTCAGCACTTTCCAGGACGAGGTGGAAACCTGTGAATGAGAGGCTAGGCCACACCCATCTGCCAGGGCAAATAAAGTACGGGTTCACAATTTTGTCTATTTCCCAAGATAGAGTATAATGATACTTCAGCAATTTGAATAGAATCTCAGGTTTACAGAAGCATCACATCTTTAGACATCAGAACTACACACACTAAGCAATCATGAAACACACAAAAAGCAAGTATAGGAACAAATTTATTTCAATTTAAAACAGATACCTTGTCATTATGTTTCTCTCTTAGAAGGCGGCAATGATCATAATTCATGTTCATGTTTGAATGAGGATCAGGCAACAGTGGTTGAAACAAATACATGAAACAAAAAAAACTGAAATATGGCAGAGTAATGAAAATCAATAATAAAAATTTAAAAAAGATTCAACTCTTAAGAACTCTGCTTCAATAAGCACATATGAAACCTCACTTGCAAGACAAATTAAACACATGCAATTATAATTTCCCAAAAAATAAAATAAAAAGTTACAATTTTCTCTTAAATCTTAAATACAGAATAAAGTATTTTGTGTACTTCTAATCTATCTTTTGTTTTGTCTCTGGTGTGTTTGAAAAAGGAGGCCGCCTGGGAGTGCAGCCCTGTAACTGATAATGACCACTGCGTTGGCACTTAAAGAGATCCTGGCTCTAGAGAGTGAGGTTGGCACACTCCGTATAATACATCATTTACATTTGGTTTACATAAAAAGAAAACTGCATTTTATACGCCACTACACATTTACCATCAGGTTTCATTAGATAAAAAAATCAAGTGGTCCTAAAAACAATAGTGTTTCTGTAATGTTTTTTTATCATACAAAGAAAGGAAGAAAGCAGGGGAATGGAACCAAAGTTAATAAGCTTGAACTTCTCAATTTGCACCGTGTCCATGTTGATCTCTAAACAGAAAGGAGATTCCACTGGTTAATTCGCTCACAGGAATGGCAAGTCCAACCCCAACTGTCAAATGGCTACAGAGTAAACTAGGTTCTAATACTGAGCCAGCTTGCATCTGTTCTGTCCCCCATTTACCTAATACCACTAATTACACAAACAAATAAAAGAAAATTTTAGTTACAGCATTATAGCAGAAACTTGTCCAGTCCTTTCACAAACTAGCAGTCATAGGTCATGTACAACAAAAATAAAATGGGAGTATTTGAACTCATTAATCCACACTGTCTACAGTCTCACAATACAGCTCTTCTCAGGTGAGATGAAAGGAAACACAACTGCAAATACAGGGGAACTGAACAGAGAACCTCTTCTCCTTGGCACCCATACAGCCAGATAGAGCAGATCCGTTAACAGTCTAGCTGTCCACACTGTGCTGCAATTCTGTACTTGCACACAGGAGATTAACCTGAACCTAACTTGCAGAGATGTAAACGTACCATATCACTTGTACAAGCCGCTAACCTGTGGTCCAGGGAAGGACAAACACTACTTACTGTGAGGGAACTGAAGCTGTGCTAATTACTGTCCACAGAGCATTTCAGCTAATCAATTATCTATCGATAAGATCTGAAAAAAACACTAAGCAAAAAAGGGCAACTCTCACTATTTGCTTCACTTCATAAAACTTGGCCAAAAGCAAACACCTGGTAATGAACTACACTTTGTTTTTAAATGTGACAAGTGTTTGAGACTTCCTATAGATAAGAACACATAATTCACATCTGATACAATATATTGGACAGAGACAGGTTAACCACTGTGCCAAACTGAATTTACACTATCGAGCCAATGAACAAATGTAAAACGATCCTACATCATATTAGTCCCTTACTGCCCACCACTCCAAGATTTAAAACTGCTGTGAGAACAAAGATTATCTGGGAACAAGCGTGAGTGAATTGACTTTGTTCACTGTGACCCTGTGCTATTACCTGCTTGATGCACTGTGATAGCCCTTAATGAGAATGGAGGATAAGTTGCCCGTAGAAAAAGGTAAAGCTTCAAAGACCAAAAGTATATCAGCACATCACTGGCACTAGTAAAGCAAGCCTCAAAAACTGGAAATTAAACAATGCAAACCAACGACAGAACCATGTGATAAATTACAAATAGCAAGCATAGGTCTTCAATCATTTAAGAAAAACAAACAAAGAAAACACCTACGTTCATATTGTACATTGTTCTATTTTCGTATTACAGCGCAGCATAAAAAAAAATAAAAAAAGGAAATACTAGTTTTAATTATGAAACAAAAACGTGAGGGCTGCTAAAGAAACCATACCGTCCGGACATGGAGATGCAATGGCTAGTTCAACTGGAAATGTCTTAGAGAAAATAGAAAGCAGAGAAAGCCCATACTATACCAGACGGTTGTTTTTACAGCAGAGTAGACTCAAGTATGCCCCTGGTTTCCCATGGGAGAGAGGAGCACTTCGACATGACTTAACAAAAGCAGTCAAATCATCCACACCTTCAAACCTGGTCCATAAATTAGATAAATAAAAAAAAATCTTTAATTACTTTTTTAAACATTTTTTTATTATCTCTTTTGTCACCATATAGTGTAGAATCTAGCCTGCTCTAGACTCAGTACTAAAGGGCTGTAGTGTCATGGTGGAGTCTAGAGTGACAGGACAGGCTGTGGACGTGCCTATTCTTCAGACTCTCTTATTCCCACAGCACCACTCAGCCCTGAATGTTTCTCTAATAATAAAGTGAACAAAATCCAGAATCACAGTATCAATACTATCTTAAATTCATACGAAAACAAAACAAAAAAACAGTACATTGTCAAACGAAGTGGATCATTTTTGTTTCCTTTTTTTTGCCAAATATTGTGTACCACAGAGTTTATACAGGAGTGATTCTGTGTATATGTATTTACAAACAAATATACACAAACAAGAACTTTTGCAGACTTCAGAGTGCACGTGTCCATCAATCTGGGAAATAAAGGTCAATAATCTCCACTTCATCACTCATAAGCAATCTTATATAAAACAAAAAGTGACTATACAATAAAAAAGTAAACAGAAATCCTTCCTGTGTTTGATATAATGAACGTCACCATGTCACACTCAGTACGTGTATCCAATGGGATTGCAGTGACAGCGATTAGATGCCATCTAAGGTGACATTCTTGCGTTTAATGATCGCACACACCGAATGACAACATGCTGCCCCTAGTGATGGCAAAATCAGAGCACAACTTGTGTCGAGTGGTAGGGTCATCATTGAAGTCTGAACGTGTGGAACCAGATACTGAGATTGTTAAATGGAAGGTTACAGAGTCTCTGTCATTCCATACAGAAATCCTCTTGAGGAGGGAAGCAATGTGATCAACATAAAACAAACACAGAAATCTGCAAAGGATACCTATGTCAAGTAAGTTTTCTGTTTCCATGTTTTTATTTTTGTATATTTCAGTTTTTTGACATTTAAGGTTCGGTGTTTTATTATCCTGTGTTATTAACCTCTGAGTCACCATTATCCCATAAATAGAAGTTACTATTTTTAAAAATGTTTTAAAAATCTCAGCAAGAGAGATTTTAGATTAGCTTTTTCTCTCCGTCTCGTGCTTTAGTGTTTTGACGTATGCATTTAATATGTGTTGCGATTGCCACGCTCACACTGGAGGGTACATTCATGGATGCAAGGTGGAGACTCTTTTCTCCGCCCCCTACCTTCCTGTGTGTAACATCATATCCTGTTCTGGGTCATGCTGTTCCTCCTTGAGCTCACGGCAGTGTTCCACGCTGCATTTTTGTTGATGGTTTCCTATTCGCTGCTTCCCACTTCCGCTGTCAAGAGCTCAGAAAGAAGGCAGGAAGTGAACTCACAAGCAGGTGTCAACTCAAGAGATTCAAGGGTTAAACCCCTGACGCCACAAATCCACAGCACCTCACTGGTCTTTGCTGTCCCACCCCCTCACACACACACACCCCAATGTCCCCTACATAGTTAATGTACAGCCCATGAGGGTGTATGTGTGCCAGATTAGTGTGGGGGGTGGGGGCAGGGGGGTTTGGGGAAATACTGATCCAAGCTTCCAGTGAGGAAGGTGAGTGCCAGCTGTGGCCAGGCAGGTGGGGGATTGACAGGGGAGACAGTGGTGTCTTTAAAACCATTGTAGTGAAAATCAAGAAGAGGATGGGGTCCAATAGGTGTCTGTGTGTGTGTGTTTTCATGTGTGATTGGTATGTATTGATGCATGTGGAGCCAAGCACAGACTCAGTGAGGTGTGTGTGTTCTATGACGGGGAGGTGTGCTGGTGTGAGCTCACACCAGGTTGTACTCTTTGAGATTGAGCTGCAGGATGGTGTCTTTGACAGCAGCAAACACAAAGCGGATGTTCTCAGTGTCTGTGGCGCACGTAAAGTGGGAGTAGATGATCTTGTCACTGTCGGGATTCAAGTCCACAAACATCTTCAGGATGAACTCCCGCGCTGCCTGAGCATCTCGCTGTGGACCTATGACACACACACATACACTTACAGTGTGGACATAACAGAACACAGATTTCTACCTAATAATGACCATCATACTGCATTGTGACCTCACATACAGTACTGTGCAGAAGTCTTAGGCACCAAAGATATTTTACATGAAGATTGTCTTATACATAAAATGTGTCTTATGTATTTGTGCAGCAGTATAAAAGTGCAATTTTGCATAAAAAATAAAATGGTTTCAACTTTTAATTTCCTTATTTCTTAAAGCATTTTTGCTAAAAACAAAAAAAGGTTACCTGTGCCCCAAAAGGTACACTACTATAGCTATGCACATGTTGAAATCCACACACTTTTCAGTCACAAGTCCCTCAGCCTTAACCTCCCACCCTCCACACACAAACGTGCATACAAACACCAGCTTACCATCAAACTCTGGAAAATAGTCAACCAGGTGTGAGTAGGTGATCTTCTCCTCAAGTAGGTCTTTCTTGTTCAAGAACAGGATGACTGAAGAGTTCTGGAACCAGGGGTAGGTGATGATAGTCCTGAACAGAGCCTTACTCTCCTCCATACGGTTCTGATAAGAGGGAGCCAGAGAGACTAAGAGTGAGAGAGAAAAACAGACAGAGCCAGACGGGAAAGACGGTGCATCATCCAGATATGCATTCGATTTTTTTGTGTGTACGTTACCTCGTTGTCAGACTCCACCAAGACCTGGTCGTACTCGCTCAGTGCCACCAGGAACATGATTGAGGTGACGTTCTCAAAGCAATGGATCCACTTCCTCCTTTCTGACCTCTGACCCCCCACATCCACCATTCTTGAGGGGGAGGAGCCAGAATACGCAGGACCACAAACGACACATTTTAATATTTGTGTGGTTGTGGGCATGCATCTGTGCATTTGTTCAGCACAACAGCTACGAGAAAACGACTGCTTTTATATGATGACGTTTTGTCTCCCCTTCATTTAGGTTATGATTCCATTAGTGAAGGTGTCGTAAGAATTTCATTGAAAGTTTCAGAACGTTTGCTCAACTGTGCGCTTTAACTTGTTGTTACTTATGAGTAAAAACACATTGGCCGGGTTTCCCAGATCCGTTAAGAAACTCTTAACGCTAAGAGCTTCTTAGGAGCGTTCTAAGAATCTGGGAAACCCGGCCATTGTCATTCTCATTCAAGACAGATATAGAACCTGAAAGAGCATGACTACACACTTATATGACCCGAGTCTGGCAAACTTAAAAAGTAATGGTAAGAAAGGTAATTTTTGCTGTTGCCATGGGCATGGTTGGTGCCAGCACAGCTGTCAGTTTGCCAAACACTGCTTGGTGTTTAAAAAACAAATCACACTTCTGACATTACACATTTACAGGATACAAACATGAACAAGATTTATAACCACAGTGAGTGAGTTGTGCCCAACACCATCTTCAGTGATGCATTGGAGGTAGATGTTGCCCTTTATCACAGTGTTTAAAACCTCCACACGAGCGAGGCCATCTCTGGACTTCCATCACACTGGTTAGGGGCAACCTCTATACCCCCCCAACCCATGTAAATCTGTGAGACAGAAGGGGCAGAGGTGTATGTGTGTGTTTGTTTGAAGCATCAGACAGGATCAGCCATGCAGCTATGAAACCTTAGTGAAGGACGAGAACAGATGGAGAGGAGGTAAAAAGAATAAAAAGCAAAGGGGACAGAAATAAAAGAGTTAAAAGGAGAGCAAGAAAGGTGGAGGACTGAGTACGGAAGACTAACGAAGGGGCAGTAGAGTAGAAGAGGAAGGGAGGGTGGGTGGGTGGAGAAGGACGTTGACTGCCGGGTTCTTTGGTTGGTGGACGTTTGGGATTGGGAATGTGACGAGAATGTACAGAGGCAGGTTTCTGTGACCTAGAGGGTGTGGAACACGCCTACACACTGAAAGCTCTTATAGCGCCACTGTCAGCATGATTGGACCACTACTAATAACCATTCTGTTTTATCTTCTCCTTGCCGACTACCTGATCGTCCTGTCAAGGTCAGCCAGTTCTTGTAGGAAGAGTTCATGTCTCAGTTTTATAGCATTCATCAGGGGAGTCAGGTGGCTGAGCGGTTAGGGAATCAGGCTAGTAATCTGAAGGTTGCCAGTTCGATTCCTGGCCGTGAAAAAATGACGTTGTGTCCTTGGGCAAGGCACTTCACCCTGCTTGCCTCGGGGTAATGTCCCTGTACTTACTGTAAGTCGCTCTGGATAAGAGCGTCTGCTAAATGACTAAATGTAAATGTAAAATGTCATCAACTCCTCAGAGACATGAAATTATGGACAATCAAGCTACTCAACACCGTGATTCAAAGAATGGGTGTTTCTGAGTATGTATAGTATATACATACACTAGGCCGAGTTAGGAAAGACATGGTCTCATGTAACAGATGGGATTTTAATTTGGAGTTCATCAGTGCCCTCTGGTGGTGGCCCAGTCCACTGGGGTCCACAGAGACCCGGGGCCAATCAAAGCTCTGCAGGACCTGCCGCCCAAAATAACCCTCCTCCAGCGCGGAGAGGACGACCTCGTTTCTTCTGCCAGGCAGAGAGGAGAGGATAGGAAGAGAGGCTAGGGGGAGGAAGAGAAGAGTGGAGCGAGGTGACCCATTTACTGAGACACAAAATGTAGGACTTTGGGCTCATGAGAATGTTAATGTGGGGATGGAGGAGAGTGCAGGAGTGTGTGAGTAAGAACAGAGAAGGTGTGTGTTGTGAATTGCATGGAGACACGGGGCGAATATGGGGCATAGCGCTAAACGCCAGCTTTCAGCAGTTAATGAACTTTACATCCAAGATGGGGGAGGCACAACGTTAATGAGCGGATGGGTTCAGGAGACAGGCAGAACACATGGGATGATTGACTGGTTCCCGTCTCCATCTGGAAGCTAAAGCGAGCATCCTCTACCTGAAAATGATGCTTTGCAAGTCGAAGGGGTACTCTATGATCCCAGTGGTGGGGATGCGGACCCTGAGCACGTCCTGCTGGGTGGGCAGATAGTTGGGCTCTGCGATACGGTCCAGATCAGTTAGATAGCTATGAATAGACAAGTGGAGAGAGAGAGGGAGAGAGAGAGAAACAAGGACAACAGTCATATAAAGCGGGACAAGACAGTTACCAAAACCCCCTGCCATTCCAGAGTGGATTGGTCTGGTGGATGAGGCTTGGGAGACCGTACTATGTCGAAGAGATACAAGGGTGTTAGTCAAATCATTCACCGCCACTCCCAGCTTACCTCTGTGAGACCAGAGATTTGTCATCATAGAGAAGCCAACCCTACTTCTCATTTCTTCACAGGTCTCAGCTATTCCATTAAAATAAAGACCTTCCAAGCAATGTAACAGTTCTATGGTCTTGTTCAGATAATATTGTTCTCCAGCCCAGTCTCAAAGAGGTTGCTAAGTTGGGACCTGTGTGTGTCACACAAGGACGTGGCAAGGACATCAGTGGGAGCAGCAGAAGCTAGCTGGAGGAATACTGGTTAGACAGATGATGTCATAGAGGAAACCAGGAAGTGTGCTACACATTGGAACTGTTTCAGTTCCAAACAGTTTCAATAGATCCATCTCTTAGAAGAGTTTCATGGAGCTCACAGCGCAGAGGCCATACACAGGCCACCTGTAGAATGAGGGTCTATGACATCACCTTTTAACCTTTCCTGAACAGGGTCCCGGATAGGACAGGGCCAGCTTCCCTTGAGAAATCCATAACTCATCTAGGTCCTGGGCACAAGCAAACGTTATCCCCTAACCACAGGTCAGGGGTCAGGATTATCCTCCCTCGACTCTAATCTCAGCCAGAGGAGTGGACAATTGCCTAGCCCAGGAGCAGTGCGAAGGGGACAGCCTCTGCCTGGTGCCTGATGCAGGGTTCCTGTTACTGGGCATCTACCTGAAGATGCAGTTCTCCAGGTCAAAGGGGTACTCTATAATACCGGTGGTTGGAACCCGGACCCGTAGCACATCCTGCTGGGTGGGCACATAGCCCTCGGCCGTCACACGGTCAATATCACTAAGGTAACTGGAGACACACACACTTATTTGGGTAGCGGATGACTCAAACTCAGACATGTTCAAAGCTGTGATGCAGAGTCCATACACACACACACGTATACACTCACTCCCACGCCAGACCTATGGGCAGGAATTATACAGTATTAGGTTGTAATACACTCAACCTACAGCCAGGGAGCAGAGTGAGGTGATGCAGTGGCTCAGCTTTAATCTAGTGTTTGAGTCAAGTAGCTCATCTTCACATCGAACACCAACCACCTTCCACCTTCGAATACAGTTTAGAAATCATTCCACACACATGCAACTCAGTTGACCACATCCATAACGAATTAAATGTGCAGAGGTTTTCCCGCTTGCATTTGAGGGATGTCTGAGATAATGCTCCAAATCTCTGGAGTAGACTCAACTGAATGACGAGCACAGCACGACGTAACCCAAACACAGAAACATACATACATACACACACACACGTATAAATAATTCAATGTACACACATGAAAGCACCTTTGCAAATAACACCACCAAAGATCGTACACACGTAACACACGCACACGCATAAGCAAACGTGCAAGCACACACACCATTTTGGCATCACCTGTCTCCCCAAACTCACACACATGCACATAAACACAGACAAGCTGTACATATGCACACACACAAACACCCACTCACAAGCACATACTATTTGGTGGAGTCAGAGAGCTGGTACTCTCTGCGGCGGTCATAGGCCTCCTGTATTCCTGGATCAGCCCACAGGGTCTTGATGGCACTGATGTACGGCTGGTCAAACCCAGATACCTTCTCAATGTCCACCTCCTTCACCAGCATAGCGTTAGACTGCAGGGACAGAGGGATGAAGGGGGGGAGAAGAAGTAAAAGAGGGAGAAGGGACATTTTTAAAAGAGGGATGAGGGATGTTAAATTGTGCTTGGTTCAGTGTGCCACAGTAACTCACCCGGTTCTGCTCGTATTTGTAAGGGATCTTGAGGTTCTCACAGGCACGGATCATGGACTGCATGGAAGTAAAGATGTTCTGGTAGACCAGCCTGGTGAAGCCCCTCTTATCCTCGTCTGTGTAGCCCGCCCCGTGGATGATCCTCATCTGCTTAATAAACGTGCTCTTTCCACTCTCTCCTGTGCCTAAAAACACCAGCACAGCAGACCGTCAGAGGGGACCAAACAGAGCAGGGGGGAACATATAACAGCACACACACATTGAATGCAGCACAGCTGAAGGGAGAACACAACAGACTCAGGGGGAGAACCTAGAACAGCGCACTGAAAGCAGAGAATGGTAGCAGAACGGTAAAACGGAACAGAGGAACCAGTAAGCCCATAGCATTCCAGAAATAAACTGTCTTGGTGAAGAAGACAGACAAGGGGGATGAAAGTGAGGGAGTTCAGTCTAACAGTTTGAAGAGGAATTCAGAGAGGACATCTCCATTAGAAGAAGTGTGGCATTCTTCAAGTCCTACAAAAATGTCTCACAACGCACACTTTCCAAACATGGACCAGCCAACGAGCTTCTCATCTTCACCACTGGCTACTCCGGCCTTGACCATTCAGCACCAAGCACCCTCCCCCTTGCTCCTCCTGACATAGGACATATGCATCTATTTGACCCCAAAACAGCGTGGACATCAACAGGGTCTTTCCAGGATTATAAAACCCAATGGGCACAAACCTAAATGGATTATGCTAAACTAAATCCTGTTTAATGTCAAAGGTTATTTGTCTCTTCTAAGACAGGGCAGGGCAAGGATGGAGGATCTAGGAATTAGAGGATGGTTGGAGAGTGACAAAAACGGCATTGAACTTAAAAACAGCCCCTTCAATGAGCAACAAGGTTCTCTATATAGTCTCTGATTCAGTTGTCACCTAGAACGGCAAGTCCTATTTTCTTTAGCACTGTGAAGGGTTTATCTTAATCGGTCTACAGTAGGTTAAGTTTACGAATGTGGCATGTTTTTTTTAGAAGGAGCAGGTCCATTACACAGTAATAACACAGGCACACAGTCAGGCCGACATATACACACAGGTAAGCCATTTGAACATAGACTTCCTTGCTCAATTCTACATTGCTAAACAAGTGTGTGACAATTATGTTACAGGCCCTGCATTTTATTAATTGTCAAGTATTTCTCTTACCATCCTGCTAGTTTTGCTTTGTTATAGGGTTTGAGCTAGTAACCCATATTTCATTCCCTCACTCTCCCCCTAACCAGAACCCAAGCTTAACCCTCAGGGCACTGGTCCACTGCCAGCTAAATCCTCAATTTCTCATCAAATCAAATGGACAGGGATCCACAGTATGTGCAAACTGAAAGAGAAGCAGAAGACAGAAGAACACACACACCGCCTACATTCAAGCATTCAAGGTTTTTGAAGAGCAGCCATATTTTGGTTGCCATGGTAACCTCTCCTCTATCCCTCTCCGTTTTGTTGCAATTTTTTCTCTCACTCACTCAACCCCTCTTTTCTAGAGGATAGTAAATATAACTATGATGCCCTCAGGCTCCCTCCTCCCTCCCTTGCCCCCACCCTACGTTTATGCACCTCTCTGCATCCCTCCGTTCCTCTCCCTGTTCTTTCACTCGCTACTGTGACTGGAAGGGCCTTCTCTCCTGCAAGTCTTCAAGGTTGGAGAACGAAAAGCAGGAAACTGCTTCCCTACTATCTACTGTCGGGCCAGGCAGCTGGTTCCTTTCCATCAATCAAGTCATGCAGAAACAGTGTATCTGATAACCATGGCCACTTCTAAGTATTTGCATCTTTTGTCAAAATGTGTTTCTATTGTTGTCCTCATCTCTATTTGGACATAGTCCCCAAACATGTTGCATTCACTGATTGTCAGCTGGAGAGGAGGAGAGGGGATCCACACAAGTACAGGTTATATATAATTTTGCTGGTGCCTGCAGTGTAGAAACAGAGCAGACAGCCTAAGTGAAGCAGCAGGAGGATCACTTACTAAATGTCTGATTTATTTCTCGTGACCCCGTCACAAGATCATTCTCCACTCTCTCTCCCTCAGCTGTGTCACTTTCCTCTTCTTCCAGACAACACACCATACACGCCTGTTTCAGTCCTCCCAGCACTCCTACCCACCCCAACCCCACCAATGTCCCTTAAAGAGGAAATATGCCTCCCTATTCTCTAACGGTTCCCTGTCCGGCTTTTTGGATATCCTAACTTGAATCAGGTCTATTCTGTTTTTGAGGATGATCTAGAAAAAGAAGGTCACGTTTTAATAGCTCATACTACTTAGGTTTGATAACATTTTCCTTTCCAGATAGCAGAGAAGGAGAGAGAGGCATAGAGGGAGCATAGATTACGCCCCCAATGCAACAGTGCAAAGTAAACTACACTGCAGTGTGCCCACACACACACACCTATGCAGAAGTCAACGAGTTGCCAGCAGGATACTCTGCAAAATGTAGGGGGAACCATGCAAGACGTACACAGACAGACATAACACTTCAACACCTGGGGCCTGTACTACGAATCAAGATCAACATGCTCTGGATCACTTTCAGTTACCCGGCTACGCAAACCGTAACAATCGCAATTACGATAAGTGGTATCACGACGGCGGTTATCAACTCTCTAACTCAACCCAGATCTTTCCAATCTAGAGACGTGCGCGTTCACATAAAGGGGCGGTGTTTGCACCGTATGTCCAATCGCAAACATGGACAAAACAAGAGCCGCACATTTCACGCAGGAGGAGCCGACAATAATATTCCAAACTTTGTCTACTCCTCCTGCGTGAAATATTGTAATACAAACGTATCAGGAATACAGACATATAATAATACAGACAAAAATCAACAAAGTCGCTGCTGCCAAGCTGGCAGAAAATAGCAGACGCTGTAAATGCGTAAGCTACATGACTTATTGATATCTTGTGCCCCAGGCACAAGATGTGACCATAATTACACGTACGTGGGAGCAAATAAAAAATAAATATAAAACCATAATTCAAAAACGGTAAGTAGCAGTTGGCAATACTTTCACATATTTTAAGGCCAACAAGTACAAGGCTGAATTGCCTGAGTCAGTCCCTTTTGTAGTATATTGGTATAGCTACAAAGGGCCAATAGAACAATGACATTGCTTGCAGCCAACAGGAAGAAAAATAAGGCAAAGAAAACTGGGGGGGCCCTCCTCCACAGGACTTCACTCCTGCTGAGGAGCTGGCCCTCTCCAGCTAGCAGGGTCGCCCCATGATGGAAGGAGTGGAAGGGGGCATTTCTTCAGACCCTGGTGGCAGCAGCTCGGAAACCCAAGCATATGTATGTTTCAAGTAATATATGTGACCATGTTCATTCAACAATTATTTATGGATATTAGGAGGAGTGAAATGTATTACTGTTCTCTGCAGTGACAGGAAATACAGTGGTGTTGCTGCCACCACCCACTGTTGTCCCACCGTGCCATACAGAGGTAACAGTGAAACTAATAGTCATACGCCAGTATGTATGCCATATGTGGTTGCTGAATATTGATTAAATATGCCATTTACTTTCTCAAGTGGAGGTCTTAGATGATCAGGAAACTGTCTGCCAGCTCAGAGAGCATTTTGGGGGTACACTTTTGAGTTTTATTTTCCACTTGCAACACAGATGGTGAGAATGTGTGAACGTGTGGCTGTGATTGAAGTGTCTGTAATGACTTGCTAGTGGTGGTGGTCTGAACATGAGACATAAGTCCTTACAGTGCTCATTTCAAATATGACTCAATTGATTAAATTGCTATGGTGTTAAGCTCAGCAGGAAGAGGAACGTCTTCCTCCCCCTGAGCCTAGGGCCTCCACTTCAAGGCCAAGACAAAAACACAAATTATAAGCAATGAACCTTGAAACACAGTAGTCAAATGGACACCTTCAACTTTCTCCAAGTGTGCCTTGCAAAGGGACAATGTTCTTTGTTTGTTTCAGGTTGGAGCAGACAATGTGAGGGCCCAGTATAAAAGAACCCTGGAGCTCGATATAGAGTATAAGAGGCTTGATATAGAGTACAAGAGGCTCGATATAGAGTATAAGAGGCTTTTAATTAAAAAACAAGGCCGGCTTTTCTGTGTTCCTAGGGGAGGGAGAACACAAGGATGTATTTGTTAAACTTTTTTCTACGTTTTGGTCTTTTTATACCTTTTTGTTGTGCATTTTGAGTCTTTTGTGGGGGGTTTTCACCATTTCTTTCTTTCAATGTCCTATTTATTCTTTTTGAAAAATTCTATAAAAGTGAATGAAACATCCAAATTCAATGAAAGTAGTGAAATTATCATTTATTTAACTTGTGAAGAGCATTGCATGGTACCATACACATTGTTCTTTTTGGTTTGAAATGTTTTGGTTGAAAGAAACACACATTTCTGATATGGAAATGATTAGAAAAGGCACAAAGCAACCTAAGGACAACAGAATGGGTTAAGGGGAGACACCCCAGGGATAACATATCAACATGAAACCTCCCCAGTTGATAACTAATATTAGGTCAAATATTGTTTTCATTACTAGTTTCCTGTAAATGTATGTTTAAATGAGCAAATGATGCATTAAGTTGTAAAATATGATATAATGTGCATACATTTACAGAACGGAAATCAGAACATTGCATGAAGACAGAATGAAAATCCTTGTTTCATTTTGTCAACATATTACAGTCCAAAGTTTTTACAAAGGGCACTTTGGATATCTCTTTTCCATCACTCCATTAATCAGAATATGGTGGCAACAGCCATTGAAGAAAATCCTTTGCAAATTGGGCGGCAGACCGTGTTCTTGCTCAGGTTCTCCGCATCACCCACACTATAAAAGTAGGTAGCGAAATAACGAAACGGTATAGGCCTATATAGTCTGTGGGACTGTGAGCGCACGGCTTCGATGTGTCGCATTGGCAACATACGGCTCAAGAAGCTGGCAAAGATACGTAATTCCCTCTGCTGAGAATCTATATCATTCATAAATATACTCATGAGGGAATGTGAAAGGGTTTTGTTGGTCTCTAAATGTTCTGGCTCTTCTGGGCGCAGCTCTCACTATCCGCGCACCAAGCTCCACAGGATCTTCTATGAACGGTGACGGCATTATCCTCAAGAATGAGTTAGTGGGCGGGGCTTTTATACCGGTTGATCTCTGATCTCCAATTTAACCTGCTCCCGACCAGGTTAGCCATTCAGCATGTGTTACCATGGCGATCTACCCCGGTAACAAGTGATCGTCCGTCGTAGTACAGGCTTAGTACTTATGGTCGTCTATCGCTTGTTGGGGGGGTCTATTAGTCTATCGCTTTGCTTGGTCACGGTTTGTAATGAAAGTAGTTTGATAACGTAGTTAAGGCGGTAGGCGTGTTGCTTAGGCGGCCGCCTTAGCTGCAAAGTGCTGAAGGGAAACCCTGGGGTATGCAACATTGGCTGGCCTGAAAATGGCCCAGGTGCTGTTCTGTCGCCGTAATGCAACCCTGTGAAATAGCCCTAGAATGAAAACGAGAGGTTTTCTCCCTTTTATGGTATGCTCATGAATATCTAGATGAACTGCACGCTGATTGGTTGGTTTACAACCAGCGAAGCTGTGGAGCAAAGATGCAGCATAGCCAAACATGCATCGTGAATTGTAGATTTACATGACAACACAGGTTATTTATTCGAATGAAACACAGTCAGGAAAATGAAATGACGTTAGCCCCATTGCCAATAAACTGAATCATCACACATTCTACCTATGCTAGATACAGGATACGTTAGCATTGCTAATAACTGTTTGCGACAAAATCATACTTACAGCTTGCGGTTGTGATGAGCATACGGTCGGACGTGTATGTAAATGTTGGGGCGTGACAAAGGTACAGACCAGAGCCAAATAAGGTGGAGTTTTTGGAAGCCGCCCGTTTACCAGCGGCAGTTTCAAATTGTGAGATTTGCATAGGAAAGAGGTGTCAATGGACTTTGAGGTTCACTGTATGTCCATTTTACCCACCGAACTGTTGTTATTCAACTATGACAAGGTAAACTTGGTTTTGCATTCAATGACCCCTTTAAAGATGGCTGACCAGACAGGATTTCACAATGCTTTCATTGGCTAAAGGATGTCAACTTGTAACAAGAGAAAAACTGCTGATGACTGTGACACCCCTGCTGGTTAGGCCTATGTCTGGCTGTCTGCACAGATTTTCTCTGTCTATGAACTTGGTTGTCCAGATTTATCAGCTATGGAAATCCTGAGAGATATCATGGTAAACTGCATGCAAATGCACATGGTCAGTTAGGATGAACGGTGTCTGTATGTGTGAGGTGTCGGTCTGGCTGTCGCTGGCAGGTAGTGCTGGTTAAGCAAGGAAAGGGAGCAGTCAGCCCCCAAGGCATACAATGCACACAAATAAACAATGCCAACCAAATGTCTACCAAGAGATCCTGTGGTCAACCTCAGGGCATAGATGTTACCTATATTTTGGTGGCTCAATTTGGCACACCTTCTACAAGCAGCAATTATTTCAGCTTTAAACAGTACTCTCTCCTGTATCTGGGCAAAATGGTTGCTTTGCACTGAACGCATCTCAGCTTTGCTGAGTGCTCAGTCCGTGTGGGTGTGAGAGGAGCAAATTACGCGAACACGCTATGGCGCGGGCACACGCACACACACCTTAGTTTGACCACCTTCATATGCCTCAACTACGTCTGTTTGGCAGTGAGTGTGCACTTAGTGCTCTGTGTGAGTGGGTGGGAGTGAGCAGCAAATCAAATAGTCCTTCATAAAAGCCCTAGAGCTTCTTCCTGTACTGGTGAGGCGTGCTGCAGTGACATGCTGCTATTAGCTGCTGTTCAGCTACTGTGACTGGCCCCCTTCTCTGGAGCCTTGACATGGGACATACAGATTGGCAGAAACAGAAAACAGGAGCTTGGGGGTAGAGAATGACTGGGACAAAAAGGGAGAATAGGACGAGAATCAACAAAAAGGAAAATCGAGGCCACAAAGCAAAGTCTTGACGAGAGGAGTGGAATAAGTCAGGAAAGCTAGACTTCAGCAGGAGGGATAGTGGAAAGAATGATGGAGCTTGTAGACTAGGATTTAGTTGAGAACCAGGCTGTGTATGCTACATCTGAAAGCAGAGCAGCAGTAGGCCTATGTGGGACAGTTACAACGTAGCTTCCTCATACACATCTCGAGAGACCTAAAAATGACCCCATTTAGCAGTGTGAGAGCATCTTATTCTCATGTGTAAAATGAAAGAAACACCATGCAAATTGGAGAAAGTGAGAAATAGGAGGGTGTGTACTCGGCATCTACAGCAAATGTTGTGTGTCCTGGCTGGCACTCCTCGGGCCAGTGGCAAGCACACGTAAAAACACACACACACACCTTAGGAAGGTGAGCACCTAGGAAAATATCTACATTCAAGATTTTAGCTAATGAGGCTACACTCCACTTACCTGGCATTAAGGGATTTAACACACACACAATCTCTCCTTCCCTCTCTCTGAAACAGACATGCACACAGCTGAACAGAGCAGAAATGGCCTTATATGATCAAAGAAAAGACAAAAAAAAGTTTGCCAGAGGGGGGAGGTCAGCACCTCAGTCTTACCCTGACACTTCCAGCTTCCCAATCAGCAACAAGCTAGCCATAAGGTGAGTTACCAGGTAACCAGACCACGACCACTTAGTCACACTGTTCATGTGACAGTATGATTGACAGCTAACCGAAACCTTGATTCTGTAACATGCAGCTAACAGACAAGACTGTGACAGAAGCACTAATAGGCAGAATGAAACTATTTTGACATATTACACAAAATGTTCCCCAGATAATCTTTTATTTTTTGTTACACAAATTTGTCATCTACCTAAAAAACCCTACATGGATAGCCAATCGTACAACAGAGAAACAAACGTGTGGTTGACGCATGTTTCCGGCCCACAAATCATGAGAGATGCAGATTGACACCTTTCATGTCTACTGCGTAGGCTACTGCAAAAACAGTTGGAGTAGCAACAGTGGCTATAATAGTAATAGATATGTGAGATAGAGCCCAACCGATATATCGGCATTTTCCAAACTACCGGTATCGGCATTTATAATGGCCGATAAATGAATATTAAATGTGTTGTTTTTTTTCCTCAAAGGACTAAGTTTCATATCTTAAGTTTATATTTTATACATTTTATTTATCAGACACTGCATTAACATATTATTTTAGTGAGGAAATAATAACAGGAGTCAGATGGCTGAGCAGTTAGGGAATCGGTCTATTAATCAGAAGGTTGCTGGTTCGATTCCGGCCATGTCAAATGACGTTGTGTCCTTTGGAAGGCACTTAACCCTACTTGCCTCGGGAAATGTCCCTGTACTTACTCGCTCTGGATAAGAATTTCTGCTAAAAGTGACTAAATGTAAACTACAAATAACTACTGTTAGGGAAATCAGTTTGTTTTGTTACACGTTTCTGGATTTTTTTAATATTTTTTTATATTGGCCGATATCGGAATATCGGATTTTTAAATCACCAAATATTTGTATCGGTATCGGCCTTAAAAATCCTTTATATGTCGGGCTTTAATGTGAGATAATAGTCAGTGTTTCCCAATACATGCATATTGTGGCGGCCCGCCACAATAAAATATTGACCACCACAAATGTGTGTGGGTATTATATATATATGGGTTAGGGCCCACATTTACGTCTGGCTCCGCCCCTGCCTACCACCACAAATATAAATCACATTCTGTGGGAAACAGCGCTAGTAGTGTGTCTGGCTGGTAAAAAGCATACTTTATATGTATACATCAGTAGAGGCTCCACTGGGGAGGACCAAAACATTTATTAAAATACTGTTTTATATTTTGGCACACTTTGGTCCCCTTAGTACCAACTGAGCATTGTTTAAACGCCTTTAAATACCTGAGTATTGTTGCTGACCATGTCCATCCCTTTATGACCACAGTGTACCCATCTTCTGATGGCTACTTCTAGCAGGATAATACACCATGTCACAAAGCTCAAATAATCGCAAACTTGAACATGACAATGAGTTCACAGTACTCCAATGGCCTCCACAGTCACCAGAGCTCAATCCAATAGTAGGGATGTAACGATATCAAAATCTCACGGTACGATACAATTTCGATATTGACCTCACGGTACGATATTTATTGCGATATTGTGGAAAAGCTCACGGTATTGTTAAATAGCTCACGATAGTGTTTGTGATGATAATAGCAAAAAAAATACTGACATTTATTCTGCTTTTGCCAGTCAACAGGCAATTTATTGTTGTATTTATGGATCATGACAACATTAAAAGCACTATGTGATCAGCGTTTTAAGTGCAAGTTGTAGTCAGGAACATCAATATTCAAAATCACATGCTATGTATTCTGGGATGTACCTCGTGATTTCTTGAGCCCTTGCGCTGTTGTGTGGCATAGTTGTTGAAAATGCCTCCTTCAGGGTTTTTTGACCGGAGATTACTTTCTTTGTGAGAGAATCTGCAAACTTTTCGGGATGATGGGTTGTCAGATGACTTCGCATGTTGCTTGTGTTTCCCGTGTTGTATCACAGTTTACTGTGGCAGTGCTTGCACATAGTCCATTGTCTGTCCACCACCTTCTCTCCTTTTGCGTTTTTTGACACGGCAAAACCAAAATGTTTCCAGACATCTGATTTAAAAGCTGCAGGGGCTGGCACAATCTCAACTTCGGGGTTGTTGTTTTCATCCTTACAAGTATCGCTGTCGGCCATGCTGGCTTGCTGTGAGCTTGTGTGGACAGCGTGCAGCGTGCAATCCTATTGGCTTAACAATGGTTGTTGTGACGACGCAGCGCAAAGGATCATGGTCTATGTAGTTAACAATGATTTGTTCCACGGGACTGTGTTTATTCTTCTTGCTTTTTGACGGACACCTGTCCTTTTAATATTGTAACCCAACCACGACGATATCGAGACACGTTTACCACCGCGATAGCGCGATATCGTCAATATCGTTACATCCCTATCCAATAGAGCACCTTGTTGAAAGTATGCCACAAAGAATTATGGCAGTTCTGAAGGAAAAGGGGGTCCAACCCGGTAAGAGCAAGGTGTACCAAATAAAGTGGCCAATGAGTGTAACTGCTGACATAACATCGACCACATTTGCCTACCTGGTGATTAACACCCAAGGTAGGCACTGAAGGGTTGGTTAAGTGTTATCTGTATCTTGTTTTTCCTTTTTTAAATCAGAGGGTGTTGTGTAAAATGTGTTGTTCATTCCCATCTAGAGCCCATAGTGATTAGATGAGTCTTGTTGACCTGGTCCCTTTTTAATATTCATCCTTTGTGTTGTAAAACGATCGATAGGCTATACAGCATGATGATGATATTTGTTACTTAGAGCTATGGAAGATAGGGATAAACTTCAGATGCATTAACTTACCCTAGTTATATAGTAAATTTGCATTAGGTTGCTAGTCGGATCATTGTTACAAAACGTGCTGTTGGCTGGTTTTCCTACTATTCTCCCCAATTTGAGTCACTAGCGAACACTGTTATACACACACAAATCAGCCATTACATTATTACCACTGACAAGTGAATATAGGGCTCAAAATTGCCACGTCGCATATGCTTCCGAAATTATATCTGTGCGACCTCAAAATATATTTGGGAGCATTTGTGCGAGTGCAAATAATCGTTATGGTGGGGCCCGTATTCATTTCTTTACAAAATGCTTGCTAATTATCCCACTGCAAAGTACGTGCCTGCTGTGAGCTAATAGTGACGGGTCCACCATTCTATCTAACGTTACATAGCCAATTAAACTTTATTTTACGTTAATTTTTATCGAGATTTCAGATTGGTTAATATTAGCTGTCAATCACTCCTTGTCATTGCGCTCCGTTGATCACGTGACAGGGAGCTAACTATTAAACACATTTGAAGAGCTGAAAAGACGAAGTGAAAATTCAGTGGGTACTCCATTTTTTTAATGAAATGCAAAAAATACATAGATGTCTGCTAATAAGGTGACACGGTAACACTGTTTTTGGGGGAGTGTTGGTGCACCGAAGACCCATTTTGACCCAGGAAAAAACCCTGCAGTCAGGGTGCCCATGCTGACCCCTGTCTACTGGTGAAAGTGTCAATAATGGGCACGTGAGAATCAGAACTGGACCACAGAGCAATGGTAGAAGGTGGCCTGGTCTGATTAGAAAACGTGAAGCGCGTGCATCGCTTAACTGGGGAACACATGGCACCAGGATGCCCTATGGGGAAAAAGGCAAGCCGGCGGAGGCACTTTGATGCTTTGGGCAATGTTCTGCTGGGAAGCCTTGGGTTCTGCCATTCATGTGGATGTTACTTTGTACCACCTACCGACCTAATAGAAATGGGCAATAGGATTATTACATCGGCAATCGACGTACGTACATACACGTGTGATGCACATGTGCCTTGCTGGTAGCACATTAATTAGGCTACCTTCTGTTTTTTTTTAGGATTTTAGCCGACATTTATTTTTTATATTCACGATATTTTCCAATTTTACATCGTCATCAAAATGATTGCGATATTATCGCTAATATTCGATATATCGCCCAGCCCTACTGTCCATACAGCCCAGCCAGAATCACACAGGGCCAAAACCTCTAGTTTCAGTACAAAGGCCTGGAGGATGTGGTGCAGCACAGTCAAACACCATGTGGTGGTGGTGCTGGAGAAGTTCACCTGGATGTCCAAAACTGTGTTTCAGTGGCCTTCACTTTACTGCCCACCAGCAGCTGAGGCCAAAGCTCCCAGGCTTTTGTGTTTTGACCAAGTAGAGGCACACTGATGATCTGTGGTGCTTCCTGCTGCTATGGCCTGATATGGCCCTCGGGCCCAGACCAGACCCTGGGCATCAGTGCATCACTAGGGGGAGGGGGGGCGCAGTGAGGGAGAAGGAGGAGATCTGGTACGGTGATGAGACCTTGTGGGTTAGTTTGTTTGACACCCAAGTGGACACAGAGCCACTGGGGTTAGAAGCAGCTAAACACCCCCCAAAACGACCTTACGCCCCCTTAAAAATATAATATTCACACAAAAACAATTCACTTCTTGCTCGACTTAAGTTAGCGAAACGTTGCCCTTGTTATATACACCTGGGCCCTGTACTACGAAGCAAGTTCAACATGTCCGGGATAAATTCTCTTCATCTTGCTTCACTAAGCCAAACAACGGCAATCGCACCAAGCAGTATCGCAAAGGTGGTTATAAACTCCTTAACTCAACCCAGGTTTCCTCAATTGAGCGATGAGCACATTCAAATAAATAGTGGGGTTTGCAAAATATGAACAATTACAAACATGGACAAGTCTACGAGCACCCTACTACACACAAGAAGAGCAAACTAAAATTGTAAACAAATACCAAGAGTTGAAGAGCATAATTCAAGCTAAAAGCAACACTGTTGCTGCTTCCAAAAAAGAATGGAATGTTGGTAGAAACTTGCAGGGTACTCTATGAATGCATTAATGGACTTCTCAATATCACTCATTAAGGCAGTAGTATATCTGACTCTAAATACTAGGGCTGCAACAACGAATCGATTAAAATCGATTCTTAAAAGCGTTGGCAACGAATTTCATTATCAATTTGTTGTGTTGCGCGATTATTACGCCACTCAATAAGTCAAGGAGATGTTTGAGTATTAAAAAAAAAAGTTTAGTTGAGCGCAGAGCGGAGGTAGAGGAAAGGCCATCGGAGAGATGTTGTTGAGTAACGTTGTTCTGAAACACATGGCGGAGGCAGAGAAATCAGTGCGATCCAAGTCATCCAAGGTGTGGGAGCATTTCACACTAAATACATTGAAAAAGTGTTAATTGACCGAGGTGAAGTTAGTTTCATTTTCGACATTTGTCTCACAATCGGAAGACGCTACTTAATCGCGTTAGGGACCGGGTGAAAACTACCCATACCATTTTGAAAAATGTAGACTTTTATAATATTTTTTGGAATATAAAACCTCAAACAGACACCAGAGTCTCTTAACAATGTCTGGTATACGTCCACAGCCTTTACTTTTTCAATTAAGTTTCAAATAAAATGATAGAAAATCACTCTGAAAATAGCTGAATCCTTGCAAATCTGATTTCTTTTCTAAATTGTGTCAGAAAATCTTAAATATACACCAGATTATTCTAATAAAGTCTGGCCTACTTCCACAACCTTTAAATTTTCAATAAAGTTTTAAACAAAACTCAAATAAATTGCTCATCTTGGAAAATAACATTAAATCCACGCTAATATTATTAACTTTTTCTAAATTGTGTGCCTGTTTGTGCACATTCTGAAGATTTTTTGCACTGTGAATTAGCACTGTCAGTTTTGTTTTTGAATAAAGGGTTGGAAATTAGTGCTTTTGTTTTTTGTATCCGATTAATCGAAAAAAGAATCGACAGATTAATCGATTAAAATAATCGTTAGTTGCAGCCCTACTGAATACAATAGTGTTTTCAATCCAACTAGATCCACGGGTTCTTCGACAAATGGTGATGCCATTTTCAAGACGATTTTGGTTGGTCAGTAGGCTGTGCTTTTATACGTGTTGATCTGTTATCTAGAACATAACCTGCTACGGAGCATGTTAAGTGTGCAGCATGAGTTACCATGGTGATCTATCCTGGTAAGAAGTGAACCACCGTCGTGACACTGAAAGTTAAACCTGAAGTTACCTCGCTAACCCTACATCCGGCTTCATAGTATAGGGCTCTGATCGCCTGTCGATGAGTACACTAGATCCACTGGCAGCTACAACATTTTCGTTAATTTGACTATTCGCTCCACACAAGGCTCAGTGAGGTGCTGGGAATAACATTTACTTCCTTGCATACTGTGCTATGCTAGCTAATTTCGTTTTGACTGGCAACATACTGACGTTGCTCGTCCACAAATGCCCTAATAAATGCATAGAATAGGGTTAGGTTCTCTTGCTAGGCTACCTGTTTGCGCTGCCAGGTATCTCACACTGCCTTGTGGGGCCTGTCACCTGACTTCCATTGAAAATAAATGGGGGGCAAAATGTGTCAACCGCCCCCCTGGAATTTTTTTTGATGGGAAACACTTCAACCTATGGAACAGTACACCACTAATTGCCTCAGGCTGAGCTATAACAACAAAGTGCCATGGAGATGTAATCTCCACTCTGGGCTCTGATAGACTGCAGTCACTGGCAGCATGGACAATATGGGAGACACAGGGGCTACCTGAAGTTCCTACACCCCTGTGTGAGAGGAAGGCTGAGGGGATCATCGGCGTCAGTGACATCTGCGGCTGTGTTTAACAAAGCCTATTAAAACCTGGACTAATCCTGCCTTAAATGTTCTTATCCAGGCTTCCAGTGACAGCCTTAACTCACCTAGGATAGGCCATTTAAAGCATGGCTGATCACGGCTCATGCAAACACACACAAACCATTCACATCGACACACACATTTGAAGACATACACATTTATGTACACACACAGAACGGATTCAACATATTGAGATGAGATTATTCCCTTTCATCATCCTGAAAATGGCCAATTCTTTTCAATTTTCCAAAAGAAAAGCAGTTTAAAGTCTGACTTGACTGAACTAAGTTATCAGAGCAGCACCCAGACAACGAAGTTGTCAGAGCAGTAACCAGCTTGAAAAATTCTCAGTATAAGGTAACATTGAGGACTAGGAATAGCAGACTAAAAAGAATACAATATTGAATCTTGGATCTGGTGTGGCCTACTTCTCCTTGCAGAGCCAGTCAGCAGGGAAATGAACAGAAGGAAGCCACATGTCAGGTAACCTGGGTTGTGTTTGGTGGGCTAGAAACAGGAGCAAACGTTTTGAAACAAAGGAGGTAACCTAGATAGACTTAATTGTCCTCAAAGAGGATAATTTTCTTTTTAAAACCCACTTTACTGACACATTAAACACAAGTACTGTGGATTACATTTTGACTAGAGTGGATCAAGTAGCCTGCAGAAAACACATTACAACTAATTGACAAAACCCCATTTGTATGTTTGATCAAGCAGATGGAGTTACCAATTGCAAGAACAGGAGTGCAGATCAGAAAATAGGTAGGCCTAAATGCATGAAAGACTAAGAAGAGCATTCTATCCCAACTACATCTTTCAACAAATGCTTTCAAAATGTGCAGTGTTGCCCATCCTTTTCACCTGCCAATAACAACCTGTTCTAGAGTGTTTTACTCTAGAGTCAATAATAGAGTTAAACACTGAGTATCCCACATACACACTTCCTGCTATGACATAATGAGGTCTCCCTTGTATGTCACCGCACGGGTATGTGGGTATGATGGTTAGGCACTCTTAACCAGCACTAAATATAAAATAAATAAGTCTTAAAGGCAGTGGATCTGTCAAGAACCAATGGAGAAAAAGTTATATTGCAAACAATAGCTACCATTTTAGTCAAGGGGCCCATACATTCTCATTGTACATCTGGTCCATCATGGATGCCTCAAAGACTTAAAATCTGCAACGCCACAAACATATTCTCAACTTGCTAATGATCTTGCCTGGATAATAAAGAACAGAGCACAATCGTACAATTGCATATGTGCCTTGGTGCCTTAAACAACTATGTTGCAAGTACTTTGTAGCTGGCTACGTTTTAATACCACCATGTATGACATCTAGCCTAACGTGTTAATAAACTAAGTGAAGACTCCCTAATATCAGTGTTGCAAGCTAAACAGCTGCCTACCTAGAATATATAGTGCTTGTAGCTATATATCTTGCTTGCGTGAAGATTTCGTCAGATGTCTTCGATCACAACACACGTAAAAAAAAATGTAGAAAAAGCTTGCTTAACTGTGTCGTTAGATAACGAAGCTAGCTTGCATGTTAGCTGATTGAATGCTACCTAGCTAGCAGTAGCTAAACCAGGTCGAGAAGGCCAGGCTAACATTTTAGCAAGCTAGCATTAGCAAACGTACATCTAAATTGAGAACATCGATCAAAGACTGGAAAATACAGATGACAGTATGACTTGCCTAGAAGTAGTAATTTCAGCTCTCTCCTTGAATCCCGTTTGTCTCGACGGAGTTGCTTGTCGATTTCGGCATTGATTCGTTTCGACTCCTTCGCCTCTTCGCTCAGGCAGCAAGCCATCATGGACTCCAGAGTCATCCTCCTGGTTTAGGCAGCCCGGTTTTAGACCGGACCTGATGATTACACCGATCTACCTGTACAAAATTCCGAATCCCAATCTCTGCTCCGATATCGGGCGAGGTTGTGGTAAAAGGGTCTAGATAGGAATGGGGGAGGGGAATGTGGGGCCTCGCTGTTAAGTTGTCCCCTTGTTGAGAACCGTCCGACTTCGCCAGTATATTCTAAATAAATCACGGGGGAATCAGGGAAGAGGGGGTAGTGTCAAAACGGAGGGCCTCTCCCTAGATGTTCGGTCCACTCTAGTCTTATCTTAGATTATTAAGGAAGATGGCTACTGCTTGAGGGCAATTTGTAAAAAAAAAAAAAAAAAATGCTTGTTAATTTCTGTCGTTTGATTTTCTGTCTCTGCCTCCCTGGTCCAATGCAGTCTTCCGAGTCCGTCCCTCAGAAAACTACTGGTACTGGCTGCACAGTCGCGACATCCAACGGCAACAAACTAGACCCCAAGACACGATCATTTAGCTAGCAAAATGTACATAAGTGACATCCATATGATTGGACTGAATAAATGGCACCGTTCTCACCACAGAGTGTATCCTCTTTTCCTGGCACACTTCGCCAGCTATACAGTAGCTTAACGATTTGCTCTTCCTTATAGCTAGCCAGCCAAAGTCGTCAGTTTGCGCCTTTGAAAATGTGTCAAACCCACCGCCGTGTGATGCTGTCAGGAATCAAACCTAGTCAGTCTGTAGAAGCAGCACTACATTTGTCCGGCTACCGTAACGAAGCTAGCTAACGACACAATTTTTGGATTACATTCCGTTTATTTGTGATTTGATTATTAACGAGCTAAATACGTTTTACTACCAACTACCGCTAAATGAATGGTACAATTTCGTGCAAACGGAGTTATTTAGCACTGAATCATTTTGTCTTGCAAGCGGCTTCCATTTACGAGTAGATCACTTCGTGCCCAAGCCTTGGCACTGTCTAATTTAATGACAAGGTACTTAGTAAAACAAGTGAGTGACAGAGGAGGGGTAGCAAAGGACAAGTTTGGGACAAGCCAATTGAATGAACGGAGCGGGTTTTTAAGGTGGGCTTTGAGATTAGGTCGACAGCAGCTATAAACGTTGTGTTCGGAGATTGTTGGTCATTAAAAAGAGGGTCGAAGTTCAGTCATTTTCCAAATGGTTTTCCAATGGTATTATAACCGTGTGTACCCTGTACGTTTTGTTGGCTGCAATTAACTGATTATAGGGAGTGAGGTGGCTGAGCGGTTAAAGAATCGGGCTAGTAATCAGAAGGTCGCTGGTTCGATTCCCGGCCGTGCTAAATGTCGTTGTGTCCTTGGGCAAGGCACTTCACCCTACTTGCCTCGGGGAATGTCCCTGTAATTACTGTAAGTCGCTCTGGATAAGAGCGTCTGCTAAATGACTAAATCTAAATGATTAGGCACATCATGAGGCACATCATCATGTGTAACATGTGACATCAACATTCTGTCCAATCCAACATTTCAATAAACTCAATACACCAGCAACCGACATTTGGAGTATGAGTACCTACCTGAAAGGTAAGAACATCAGTGGAACTCTACTGGCATCTGGTGTCCATAATTCTGAAATGGCTACCGCATCTCGTTCGTCAAGCGGCAGCAGCTGTCTAGTCAAGGGTGGTGTAACGACCACTCCCAGTGCCACCTTCCATTCTTTCAGATTGGCATTTGCATTTGTTTATAAACATGATCCATAAACAGGCTCGGAGTCCCATGCAAAGAGAATTCGTTGCATTAACATTAGTTTGAGTAGCCCCGTGTCAAAAAGTAGGCTAGGCTAGCAACCACAGGATTTTGTTAATGTTATTGTTCCAATGATCTCATTTTAAAATGCATGTCACACAAATGTTAAAGATCCTGCAAAGTGGAATTGAAAATAGTTTTAAGTTCATCGCACCACAGAAGAATGTGTTCATTGGTCATTGATTGCAAAACCGATTTACCTTGTCATAGTTGAATAACAACAGTTCGGTGGGTAAAATGGACAAACAGTGAACCTCAAAGTCCATTGACACCTCTTTCCTATCTAAATCTCACAACTTGCAGCTGTAAAACGATAGGTTTTGAAAAAGCTGCATTTGTGACGTCACAAATATAGCATCCCTTTGTCACGCCCCAACATTTCCATACAGACCATCCCTCTGGTGTTCTGGCCCAGGATCTCAGACACTAGTTTAGCTGCGCTTAGGGATGGGCGAACGATGCCTTGTGAATCTTTGGTGGTTTCTTCCGGATTGTGCCGGCCCAAAGAGCCGAACTATCGTTGCATTGAAAATGAACAGCGTCATATAGCAGCCGTTTAAACTGGCTGAATGATGCATAGTGGTTGTCTCCGACGGTAGACTACCCTACGTTATTTAATATTTTAAGACTTTGTTTCTTCCACTCTCATCCCTGACTTTGTAAACGTGAGTCTGAGGGTTCCGGTCTATGATGGTATACATGGTGTGCTCCCACTTGTCCGCTAGCTTCCTTTTACCCTTCTCTGTTTTATTGGCAAGCAAAACTCGGTCGCCAACGTTCAGGTGGGTTCCACGGACTCTCTTGTTGTAGCCATCAGCTTGATGTTGCTGTTCTTTCCTCGCATGCTGCAGAGCTATGCTGGCAGCCACATGGAGGTTCGCCATCAACTTCTCTGCAGAGGTCTCGTAATTCAACAAGACTGGATCCTTCAAGACTTGTTTAAAGATCATATCTACCGGGAGTCTGGGGACTCGACCGTACATCAAGTAGAACGGAGGATATCCAGTCGTCTCATGATTGGTGTTATTATAAGCAAAGGTCAAAGTCTGTATCTGTTGGGCCCAGTGTTGTTTGGCTGCTAGTGGTAGAGCAGGCAACATACTGCCAAGCGTCCTATTGAACCTTTCGGTTTGTCCATTCCCCATGGGATGGTATACTGTTGTGTGTGTTTTTGTAATCCCTGTGAGGCCGAGGAGTTCGGCAATTGGCCCCCTGATCGGAATGTATTTGCTCTGGGAAACCATAGACGCAGAACACGATATCCCATAACTTCTTCGCTATTTGCTTTGCAGTTTGGTTGACACAGGGGAACGCATGAGCCAATTTTGTGAAGTGGTCTGTTATGACCAACACATCTACAGATCTTTGTTTACTGTCCTCAGCACTCCAAAAATCAATGCACACCAGTTCCATGGGTGCTGAAGTGCGAATGCTCTCCAAGGGGGCTCCGGCAGCTGGTTCAGGGGTCTTTGCAAGGATACAGCATTGGCAGCATCTCACATATTCCTTGATGTCTATTCCCATTTGCGACCAGAAGAAACGCTGTCGAGCAAGGTGTGCTGTTCTAGCTTGCCCTTGATGCCCAGCAAGATCATGCACACCAGCGAGAGCCTTGGTCTTCAAGCTAACAAGCAGCACAAACTGTTACCTCTTCTCTTTGCTTAATGGGTCTTTAGTTACCCTGTATAGGACTCCGTCCTGGACTTTCAGGTGATGCCACTGCTTGCTCAGTGTCTGAGCCGTAGCTGGTAACCTACTTCTCCCTCGCGTAGGTGGTGGCACACCCCTCAGAATGAGTGGCAGGACCTCACTGATAAC
Source organism: Osmerus mordax (assembly GCF_038355195.1). NCBI lineage: Eukaryota > Metazoa > Chordata > Actinopteri > Osmeriformes > Osmeridae > Osmerus > Osmerus mordax. The sequence continues at coordinate 15,424,811 of NC_090058.1, read as the reverse complement.
TGGATCCGTTTCTTGGCTGTGCCTTAGCTCGCCGATGGAGAGGGCAGGAGTTGTGTATTATTCTGAGGGTACCGCCTGAGGAAGAGCCTTGAAAAACTGAGTTGCTCTTATCTCTGCTCCCTTTTCCCACTCTACATGAGCTTCACAAACAGATCTCGCATGTGAGGGCTCTTGACTACCAGCCAGCATGTCTTGAGTGGTGTCCATGGTTGCGCAGCAGTCTGCATCATCTGTCCGGAGACACTGGACCTTGCAGTCCAGTGTCTCCTCCTTTGTTCCCTCTGCTTCGGCCAACAGACCTTCATACGGCTCTCTGATCAACCTTTGGCTCACTGACTTGGCAAAAGGATCTCTACTTAGGGCATCCGCCACGATGTTCTTTATCCCAGGGATGTGTCTGATACTGAATGTGTATGGAGAAAGCTTTGCCACCCACCTTTGTTCGTAAGCGTCAAGTTTTGGTTGTGTCATTATATAATTTAAAGGATTATTGTCGGTCCACACTGTAGAAGTGTGGCCCTTCAACCAGTGGCTGAATTTTTCACAAACACTCCATTTGAGCGCCAAGAATTCTAGGCGGTGGGCAGGATACCTCTTTTGTGAGCCAGTGAGGGTCTTGCTCGAAAAGGCGATCCGGCGTGCCTTCATTTCCCCCTCTGGTATCTGGGACAGAACTGCCCCAAGGCCGTCAAGGGACGCGTCAATGGACATAACCAGGGGCTTAGAGAAGTCTGGATGGGTGAGGACCGCACAGTTCAGGAGCTTCTCCTTGAGGCCTGCGAAGTCAGGGGTCCAGTCTGCAGGTTTGATTTTTCTGTAGACTCCTGGATTCTGATTGTACTTTCCAGCCTTTCCTCTCCGTTTCTGGCCAGCTGTGAGGGCGAACAGGGGTTTTGTGATGGAGGAGCAATTTGGTATGAAGTGCTGGTAATAAAATACCATCTCCAGGAACGACTTCACTCTACGGACTGAAGGAATGCAGCTATCGTTTTCCATCAAGTCCCTCTTCAACATTTTGGCGATGGCCTCAACTTTTTCCGGGTCAACAGCAACACCGTCACCGTCAACAATGTGTCCGAGGAACTTCACGGACCTCCGCAACAGATGGCACTTTTTCGGACTCAACTTCAGGTTGTGCTCCCGCAGCCTCGGAAAAACCACCTCCAACCTGCTGAGGGCCTGCTGTTCAGAGGGGGCAAAGATCAAGAGATCATCTAGGTAGCACAAAAGACTGCAAAGTTCAGATCACCAAAATTTCTTAACATCATCCTCATGAAGGACGCTGGACTGTTGCAAAGCACCTGCGGCTTTCTGTTATAGGTACTCCTCCCCTTCCACTGACTCCACCCTGGAGGCTATGTTCCTCCTGGCTTTCTTCGGTTTTCTGAGGTGCTCCGAATTCACGTCCACCTCCTCCACTTTCGACCCTTCTGCTCACCCATGCGTCTCTGACATTACCCTACACTCCCCCGACACATTCATTTTCTCTCTGAAATGCAGCAAGACCAATCAGAGCGGGCCCGCAGTTCCCATCTTCCTATTCCACCTCAATTCTCCTCTCAGCCCCTTCGAGTCTCTACAGAAACTCATTCACTCCAAATCCGGAAGCCACGCCCTCCCATCCAGCCCACTATTCATCACGGAATCAGGACTCGTCGCCTCCCGGTTCTGGTTCCACCATCATCTCCGCCTCATCCTCACCAAATCAGGCATAGACCCCACACACTATTCCGCACATTCCTTCAAAATCTGCGCCACTTCCTCTGCTTCCAGCCAGGGCGTTGCTGACCACACTATCCAGCTTCTGGGTCGCTGGTCCTCTCAGGCATACCGCCTATACGTCAGGACCAACCTCCCCGATCTCCACCACACTCAAGCTCTCATCAGCCTCGCAGCAGCCCGTAGGTGAGTGTTCCTTTGGGGATCTGGTTGAGCCGCTGCTCGGCCGTGACCCATAAGGACTCTCCGCCACACCCCGAGTCCACATCCGGTAACTATTCATGAACCATCCACATCACCTCCCCAGTAACTATACATGCACCATCCACATCACTTCCACAATCTCTGCATCCCCTAATCACACTCATCCTCCCAGGAACCCAGGCCCGGCTCTGCTACCGGCCTCCATCAGCACCAGGCTCGGCCCTGCTACCAGCCTACACCAACCGCCTCAGGCTCAGCTCTGCTACCAGCCTACACCAACCACTCAAGGCTCGGCTCTGCTACCAGCCTCAGGCTCGGCTCTGCTACCAGCCTGCGACACCCTGCATTAGGCTTGGCTCTGCTACCAGCCTCAGGCTTGGCTCTGCTACCAGCCTGTACCACAATGCATTAGGCTTGGCTTTGCTACCAGCCCAGCTTCAATAAAAGCTATCTATTCAATCGATGGTGTGATTACTGAACTCGTGAAGTGTCCAATAATTGTTCTCATTTTTCAGCTGATGTAGCACATATTTCAGCATGTTGGTGCCCACTATGACGTCATGTTTCTGACCAATGACCACGAGGACTCGGACCATGCACTTCACCCCATACAGACTCAGTCCCATGTCGTACATGCACTTGGGGCTCACCTGTACTCCTCCACAGCCGACAAGGATGATGCGCTGCAGATATCAGAACAGACCTACCTGCAGTCCTGAGTGTTTTATGTATTAAATAGTTTGTCTTTGCATTGTACCAGCTGAGTAACAGAATGCAACCGTCTGTGATCTGACGTAGATAGGTTGCTGTGACGTAGATCGGTCGGGTTTTGGCTCCGCCTATACAAAACCTGAGCTGAAAACGGAAGAGAAACTGTTCAACAGTCTAACTAAACATTTCAGTGCAACAAAGTTTTTGCGCTTTGCACATGCTTTCAGGAACTCATTTCACACGTATATAATGTACTGAGAAGCAAATCATGGAATTAGCTTTACAGGATCTTTAAGTGAACACACATAAATAATAAGTGAAAAAGCAAATTTGATATTTATATTTATAATAACATCCACTATCTCACACAATAACTATTGTTATCTCACATACAGTATATTCCCACAGGTTTTCACTATGGAGACATGAAATGTGTTGTATGCCCTGTTCCCAACACGTATGCTATTACTTATACAAGTGATCGGTGCCTGCGATGCAGTCAGTGATGTCGGTGAGACACACACACAGCTCCCTGGAACTAGAATCAGAAAGGGGTTTTAATCGCCCTGAAAGTTTGCACACAGACAAGGAATTTACTTTGGCAGGAAGGTGCATACAGTGGCGGTTCTACACGGGGGCGTACAGGGGCCAGTGCCCCTGTAAAAATGTCCCTGGCCCCCCCTGTGCCCCCCCCTGATCTGACTGAATAATAAAATGAACGTTGTTTTTCTTCTTCTAGTCGTCATCATGAAACGAGGTGAGAGTGAGAGAAACATATAAAGGTATTGAGAGAGCTGAGGAGCTGGAAGAGGGAGAGCCGTTGGTATGATTTTAATGTAAAGCAAAATTAAAGTATTTAATATTTAAATATAATTGGATGTGAGTGTCATGTAAATTAGTAGTGTATGGAGTTGGTGTGGGATCCGTCTTACATTGTTTGTATTTACTCCACAAGGCTAGAACATTTGTAATATAGCTACTTTTTGCAAAATTATTATTGATGCAGTCAAAAACTCTACAACTGCTTTCCAACCAGAAGCTTTTGCTCAGTTTGGCTGGTTTAGGCCTACGTTATCTGAAACTAAGGGAAATGTTAATAATACATTTTATTTCCAAGGCGCCTTTCTCGGCACTCAAGGACACAGTACAGAGGTACAAAAAACATTAAAAGCAGCAGAAAAAGAAGGACCAGAAGGAAGCACTGCAATTGACATTAAGTGGAATAAGCAATTTTATACCATGGTCTGGGTGAATACTCGATTCTGATTGGCTGCAGGGGTGTCCATTATCGGGTGATAACGGACACCTACTACGTGATTGCAGCGAAACTGTATTTTCACCGTTCTAAATTATTCCGCTGGCTACATAGTATATGAGCCTGTACAAAGTGTCTGAAATAAGTAACCATAACAACAGGGACGGAGTCAAAGCCTCCATTTATAATTTTGAAAGACTTTAACAAGCTAACTTGTATTTACAATGAGTGACTTGATGTTCAGAAAAATTCAGAAAAATTTTACTTTTCTGAATGTAGTGTGTCAGTGTCACGTAACCGCTCATCTCACATCCCATTCGCTATTCACCTCGCTAGTCAATCTACTGCAGACAGGCTGCGGCCAACACGACAGTAGCAGCAACTCTACACATGGCCAATTATTTTCTCCTTAAAAATCTTGAATTTATTTGGGGACAATGACATGGCTCGATAGCTGGCTAGTCATGTTGTTAAACATACTGTCAAATTATATTTACTGTTTGGAGAAAATGTCAACTTTGATGCGGTCATCCCACATCCATTTGCTATTCAACTCGCTCCACAGGCTGCGGCCGTACTGTAGATTAGTACTTGTATGGCCGATACTTTGTTTGTGAAAATCTTGATATTGATTTTGGGACAGTGACATGGCTGGTTAGCTAGCAAATCTTATTGCCAAACATACTCTAAAATTATATTTACTGTTTGTCAACCGTACACAATGTTAATGCCTCTGAATCTTGCTAGCATAACGTTAGCTTTCGGGCTAATAGCTCAGCCAAGGGAAAGCCGGTGTTGGTTCTATGAGCTGAGTGGACTATAAAATATTAAAAGGTGGCTAACGTTAAAAAAACTTTTGATTTATTTTGCAAAACACCTGAAAATATAAATTAATGTTTGTAAAAAAAATAATCGTTGGCAAGTGACCATGGTATAAGCGGGATAATGCCCTTCGAGGTGTCCAATATCACCTGATAATGGACTCTGCTGCGCATCGGACGTTTCACGCCTCCGCATCGTCCATTATCAGGTGATATTGGACACCTCTTCGGGCATTATCCCTTACTTAAACAGATGTGTTTTGAGATGTGATTTCAAATGGGGAATTTGGGGTGGTAATAAGTTCCAGAGATGGGGAGCAGAGTGGCTGAATGCTCTACTCCCCATGTTGGTCAGATGGGCAGAGGGGACAGACAGGTGTATGGAGGAAGAGGATCTGAGGGAGCGGGAGTTAGTGGGACCCTGGAGGAGATCAAATATATGTTAGAGGGTATGGGAAGGACTGAAGATGTATTTCTTCATTTTATTTCAAATTATACTGTATTAATAGTCTTTCTAGTTACATTAAGACTACATTTATTAAAGCAGAGTGCTCTGGATATCATTTCTGTAATGTTCCATATCCTGTCAAAACATTGGCCTACATTAAATGTCACTCCAAGCTTTTGATAAAACTTGAGGACCCTGTCTAAAATAGTAAACTCTGCAAGGCTAGGATGTGGCAGCACATAACAGGTGTAGGAAAACCCGGAGGGCAGACCAGACTCTATTGACCAGACCGGCTGGTCAATAGAGGGCGCCAGGGATGTTTTGGGATAAATTTACTTCATGCTCGACATCTGGGGCGCTAGAAAAATCGCCCATCGAAACGCCTACCAACCTGCTGGCGATAGGTGAATTGCTGACCGTTGCTTACAAGAAACACATATTTAGCCAATCAGCGTCCTCAAAAATTATTCCTAAAGGGCGCTGAAATAATCGCCCTAAGCAAAGAGTTAAGAGTATAGAAGTGATTTTGCAACTGTAGGGCCTACTTTACGTTATTGAAAATGAATGACTCTGGACCGGACTTTAGCCGTTCTCAAATTCTGTCAGATATCCTCTCCAAAATCCTTTTGAGAGGAGAACTTTAGTGGAGAAAAAAACAAAAAAAGAGTTTGGCCCAGATCAACCTGACATTAAAATTACACAACAGGCGAGCGAAAAGGGTAGAGCTAAATCATACACGAGAGGTTTCTCCAACGATAAGCTACAACAGAAAGGCCTGGCTAGCTGGATGCAGTCATGTCAATGCCTTATTTTGCTTCCCGTGCTTGCTTTTTATAACATTAGGAACAGATACAGCATGGACTGTTACAGGGGTGTAGTGAGGTCCGCAAGACCACACGGAGCCAACATCTTGCCACACCTGAAGAGTGATTCAATCACATCAGACAAACCTAATCAGCCCTTGTGACACCCTCAGTATGCTGATTACCCACCAAACGCCGATGCAAAGGAACCATAGAATTGGGGGGGACCTCCCCAATCTACCTAATCAGCCCTCCTGCTAGCTTGCAAGCTTCAAAGGGCCTGATTTAGACAACACGTCTCCAGCGACCATTTGCTATCCGTTTCGGCGGCGATTTGAACAAAGAACATACCTTGATCAGAACTTTTGAGGAAAGTTCTTGAGACTTCACCTTTACCACAAGAGTACAAGGTGGAGAATTATGAGAGGGATATTTGTGTTATGTTTGTTACTTTGTTTTAATGTTGTGTTCACTGAAATCTTGATTCTAGTAACAACTCTTTCTTCCTGAAAGATAACCACGTAATTCTTGGTATCTACACGAAGCTATCATAATAAAACAATCATTCAACTATATTTTGTAACTGTACCAAGATGTCCAGAACAATATTTGAACCATCGAATGAACCAGCCAGAGATAAGATCACACCTTTGGTAGGTGTGAAGGAAGGAGGGGGGAGTTGAGAACCCAGCTTCCCCCAATCCACATCTGACCCCAGACGGGTCCTCTCTCGAACCGTATAAAGCCCTAAGATGACCATCAATCTCTGACTCCAGCGAAACCGACCATGGCATGAACGCCATCAGGATTGGCGTTCCAAAGGACGTCGCCAAGCTTCTCCTGAGATTCAACTTCATAGTGAACGCGTCACTATCTGGACGTTTCAACAGAAGAACCAAAAACGCAATTCCAAATGCGACTTCACTGAGATCCCGCAGACTCAGTCACATGACCCAGCGCAGCCGCGCTTTGACTTCAGATTCTTCAAATGGACCTTTGGCGCAAACCGCCCTCAACATCATTGATCAACCCCTGATCAAACGTAACTATGGCTAACGCTCTTTCCTCCTCGACATGGCATTGGCGTGAGCTCTGTTTATGATTTGTAAGGATGTAATCATTGACTGTACAATTTCTGTCTTTCTTTAAGTTAGACCATTTCATTCTGTTCATTGAAACCAATCTCTCATATCAAACCCATAATCCAACTTGTTCATAAGATCTGTTTACCTTACTTGAATAAATTCATTGTAAAGATATTTTGACGTGCGTGTTCACTGATGTTACGATTGGCTCTACACTTAGAACGAATTCATTCCTAAAGATGAGACTGATTATTACATATTAAACATAGGATTCCCTAATGTCCTAAACCAATATTAGGGTGGTGCCCCGAAACTTGATGATAAATTAAGTATTTCTATCATTAAACGAGCAAACCCCGCTACAGGGGTTAAGGACATTAAACATGTATCTGAGAAAACAAAACAAGTGCACAAAGGCACACATGGAGAATACAATAAAGCTAGCCATGCTAGGCAGAGACAATATCGTTATGCAACTGGACGAAGGTCACCGGATTGGGGTGAGGAAACACAACGAAGAAGTGGAAGAACAGGCACGTTCTACCAAAGTTAATTGATTGTGTTAAATTAATCTCTAAATCCTTAATATTTAGTTTTACAGTAATAGTTGTGTTGTGTTTTCTAATAATACCAGGGAGAGTGGCTCAAGTACCCAGATGTCCGTGGATTTCAATATTTATGAACTGATTGTAATGATATTTATAGTCCACATATGTGGACATTTGCCTATAGCTGTGTGCATTAATTAAATAATTACTATTTCACAGAGAACTTGTATCATGCAGTTTGTGTTCAATTGTATTAGAATGGTTACTGAATTGACTGAATATTTCACAGCCCCACCTAGAATAATTTTCACCAGCCGCCACTGGGGCAGACACCAACACAAAAGAGAAAAACTGGTGATGAAACTGAAAATGAAGAGGAGACAAAGAAAAAGAAAAGACTGTTCAACGAAAATTGTGGCTAATGAAATTGCTGAGTGGCTAGTAACTTTGGAAAACCACTAGCCACAGTGGCTGGTGAGCAAACAAGCGCTGCATGTCAGGTGTAACTACAAGCATTAACTAACTTGTAAATTCATGTGTAACTTTCACCTGCACATTTACGGCTGCGCTGCTTATTAAATTCAGGCGCTTCCTAAACGGGTGACCAATCAAGAATAACGCGTTAAAACCACGTGTATATATGTGACCCAATCGGCGTTCCATAGTGACGGGGCCGCGTCAAGCAAGGCGCAAAGAACAACGACTTTGCATGCAAGTCGGCGGTAATTACATGTGGTCGACAGAGGGGCGCACTGGGCATTCCAGCGTTTTCCGAATGTCGAATATGAAACTCATTATGCAAGAACTTGTCTATTGCATTCAGTTCATATATCAATTACAATTTGTTAATGCTTACAGTAAAGAATATATTGTGCTTAGTAAAGTTATGCATTGTGCTTATTAAAGTTCTGTCTTATGATCTGAGAAGTGTGCTCAGGCTTAAACATGGTGTCTCACACAGGGTGTGGGAAGCAGGATGTTCTTTGTGTCTCTATCTCTTCATTTTCAGAAACAACCTTGAAACTGGGTGGAGATGGCACCCGAGCAGGTGGGACGCGTAGGCAAGAACAACTCCCTGATGCACGAGAGAACAAGCTCAACCCTTTTTTGATACTTGTGTTTCAAAACTTTCAATTGCATTGTATATGATATGCTGGGGCAAGGAAAGATAGCCAGTTGGACTTCGTGAACCAGCCCAAACTCTGTTGCGGGTAGGGAAACTTAAACAACCCCAGAGCTCTGTACTTGTTGATTTCCAACTGCTGCATTAAAGCTGATATTATCGGACCTCTGTGACTCCAGACCACTCTTTCTAGAACACAGATTTGTGTCATTGAATACTATCATTACATATTGGAATAGACACAAATAATTTCAATCCTTCAACAGACAGTTGTGTATGTTATGTGAAAACTTCAATAAATGTCAGTAAAGTCTTGGGAACGTCGGTCGAACATGTTTCACCGTGTGAAACATGTTCAGGACTTCGCTGTTTCTAAGGGCCCTGTTTTGAGCGTTCATGCCTGTAGACTTCGTCTACTCTCCGAAAGTCTGCCTTTCTACAAGTTAGCACACGATTTTGTTGCTCATACCTTACTGAGATCTTTCACATGATTCAGATTTTAATATCCTGTGTAGGCTAACTTGAACATTCCAACAGAACAATATTTTTTAACTGCAAGCACAACCACATGATCTTTAAGGCTTAATAGCGATTCATTATTTTCAACAATTTAAATAATAAGCGGACTACATTATCATGTAGTCCGCATGATAATGCAAACAAAGGATACACACGTTCAGATTGTTCAAAATGCACCAAACATCGCTGTTTCGTCTGTTTTATTGGTGCCACACTGCAGTCTCTGTGACCCGGTTTACGGGATGCAGTGAGGAAGAGGGAGAGAAGGGGGGCACCCATCTTCACTACCCAGTGGGAGAGACAGGCGCTATCTTGCGCGGTAACGGCTTAACTTCGATTCCAGACGCTGTGAGAAAGGGGAAGAGGAGGTACGCAATGATCCTTGCTACCAAATGCAGGTAGGCTCCAGCATGTCCTGAGTTGAATATTTAGTAAATTGAAGATGTTGCCATATGGCTAATGGCTATGCGACAAACACAAAAACTTAAAATAAGGTGATTCCCAATATAATTTAAATTAGAGATGTGTTGTGTGTGAGGCTTGAAGTTATATACTTTCATATACATACTCAGGCTACTCCAAATGTTATATGCTTGGAATAGATTAAGTAAAAATATACGAATTCGTGAGCGACTAATTGACCATGAATTTAAAATAACACGATGTGCCATCAAAACATGATGTGACCATCCAGGGCAAGTTTTAGAGGGTTTAGAAGAGACGTATTCACCCGTTCGAGAGAAACACAGTTTATCAGCAAATGTGCTGTCCAGGGTGCTGAAACCAGTGACACGCAGTCACTATATATTCTGTTTATTCTGTTTATTGCGATACCCTTTAGCCCTATAAGGGCTAATCTTCCAGGGTTCGAACAATTAACAAATACACACATGTATGACATATATATACAGATGACAGATCAAAGAAACATAGTCATACATAATCATCACATAAAATATACAGTTTTAAAAAATTCCCATAACTATGAATATAGTTTGCGAACAAATGGTGATTTGTTCAAATGGTGATGGTGATTTGACAGAGATCTGATGTTTGGTGGTAGGGTGTTCCAAAGATTAGCGGCACGGTAAAAAAAAAAAAGGTTCTCTTTTTGGAGTTTGTTTTTGGCTTAGGTAGTTTGAAACTGTAGGAATTGGATAATTTAGTTGAATATGTGTGGGTTGAATTGATGGGAACGATGTGGTATATATATGATATATCAACTTTGAAATTATTTTGCGTTCTGTATTCTGCAGATACCTCAATGATTTTCATTCTGTATAGGTCTAAATGACAGGTTAGCTACCTCGGCTGAATTGTGTCAACATTACTTATGAGTTGCACACTTGTATCTATGCTTTACTCGCAATTGTGTGCTGAAAGTTATATATGTTCCTTACACTTGATAGGGCTTTATTGGACTATATTTAGGCACATATTAGTAGGTATACCATTTGAAGAGAAATTACTTCATGTCATGTAATCTCTCCTACAGGAAGGACATAATTGAAAGAGGGATGCTAAGTTGATGGATATACCCAATAAAAACTTGGATGCGCAGTCTTCTTGGTTGGCTGAGATGACCTGATTCTGCAGTCAGTACCTCTGACACAATGTGGAATATGATTTGTCTGAGTGCAATCGGTATTTTATATTTTCCAATTCTATTGTTCGAGGCGTTCGTGTCTCCCAGTGACAAGTATGAGAGGTCGTTGGTGCCGCGGGCGGCGTCCCGCATGGTGGCCAGGATGGACGGTGACGTAATCATCGGTGCCCTCTTCTCAGTCCACCACCAGCCCTCGGCCGAGAAAGTTGCGGAAAGAAAATGTGGCGAAGTCCGGGAGCAATACGGAATTCAAAGAGTGGAGGCGATGTTCCATGCATTGGATCGGATCAACTCTGACCCCAACCTGTTACCCAACATCACTTTGGGCTGCGAGATCAGAGACTCTTGCTGGCACTCATCAGTGGCTCTGGAGCAAAGCATCGAGTTCATAAGAGACTCTCTCATCTCCATCCGTGATGAGAAGGACGGCTCCAGGTGGTGTATTGAAGGAGTGCCTTCCAGCCAGCCCCCCCCAACAAAGAAACCCATAGCAGGGGTCATTGGGCCTGGGTCAAGTTCAGTGGCCATTCAAGTTCAAAACTTACTGCAACTTTTCAACATCCCTCAGATTGCATACTCTGCAACGAGCATCGATCTGAGTGACAAAACCTTGTTTAAGTATTTTCTTAGAGTTGTGCCCTCTGACACCCTTCAGGCCAGGGCCATTTTAGACATTGTCAAACGCTACAACTGGACCTACGTATCAGCTGTCCACACAGAGGGTAAGGCCCTGTTGGGTATCATGAATGCATGCATCTGGGAAAAATGGCATCTCCATTGGGGCGTCTTTCCTCTATTGTGACTCCAACTTCCATTTTGGACATTTGCAAGAATAATCCAGTTTTAAACCATGAGCCAAGTATTTAATCTCCCAGAGCAAGAAGCACAATATAAGATTTTACATGAGGTCAAAATGGATGATTTCCTGTTGCCAAATATCTAATCTTGTTTACTTGGTTACCTATTAATACAACCAGTAGACATCCAAAAAGTCAAATAGTTGAACAGTAATATTATGTAAAATGCAATTTTTCTTATCTGATTCAAAATACAGCTGCTTCAAATGCTTCAGAAAAAAAATCTGCAATAATCTTTAAAGAAGTGATGCCAGTGACAGGTTTCCAGTTGTCAAAATGCCTGTCAAGTTGACCTTCTGTAAATGGCTCCAGAATGAGGTCATGGAGACTATAAGCTCATGGAGTCTGTCCCCGACTGATGAATGATAAAGTAATGACAAGCTGGATTGATTTTGGCCTGTGCATTTTTGGACTCAATTCAGTTCGGATTCAATGGCATCCTGTTAGGGCTGTAACAGTATAGGTTTTTCATTCATGCGTTTCAGTTTCTCATTTAGAAGATATATGGTTTTCTAACTTGGAGTCCAGATTGGGGACTGGATTATACAATAATTAACATTCCTGTTCCAGTGGAGACCCTGGGATGACATCAGGTACATAGCTGTCTGATTTCCATGCTGTGTCCTCATCAGAACCCCTTGCTCCCTTAGCAGTGGGAGTCAGCAATGTGTTTAAGATGAGGTGATAAAAATCCAATTACGCCTGTTACGAGTCAGGTGGCTGAGCGGTTAGGGAATTGGGCTAGTAATCCGAAGGTTGCTGGTTCGATTCTGGCTGTGCAATATGACGTTGTGTCCTTGGGCAAGGCACTTCAGCCTACTTGCCTCGGGGGAATGTCCCTGTACTCACTGTAAGTCGCTCTGGATAAGAGCGTCTGCTAAATGACTAAAGGTAATTGTAATGTAAATGTTACACCTCCATTACTTACCACAACGATGAAAATGGTTGTTCAAGTTCAAGTCTTTTATTGTCAGATGCACAGAACAACACAAGGTCAGACTGGGCACTGAAATTCTTGGGACAAAACAACGCAAATACATATAACATATAAGTATTTAGTTTAACATAGATTACATCTATGATAAGCGAAAATATAATAAACCTCCTAAATATACAAAATAATATACAATATACAGTACAGTATAATAAACCTCTAATACATATAATAACCTATACTAACCTTATAAACCTATACCAACCTAGAGACAGTGGGGTACAATTAGTGCAAAAGTGCAATATTGCTGATAGAGCAACCAGTAGCTGAAAGTGACAGTGTGTAAAGTGGCTAGAGAGTAGTGTATCAATGTCCATATCAATGTCCATTCAGAAGCCTGATGGCCCTTGGAAAGAAAATGTTGGTATTGCCTGCCAGAAGGCAACGGGGTAAAAAAAACTGAAGGATGGGTGTTAACAGCTTCTTAGAATCCTGTCTGCTTTCCTGAGGCATCGTGTGTGGTTGGTGTCTTGTATGGCTGGGAGCTTCCTGCCAATGATGAACTCAGCAGACCTGACCACACTATGTAGGGCCTTGCGGTCCCTGTCTGTGCAGCTCCCATACCACACTGTGATGCAACCAGTCAGTATGCTCTCTATAGTGCATCTGTAAAAGTTAGTGAGGAGGACTGAGTCCATGCCAAACGTCTTCAGTCTCCTCAGGAAGAAGAGGCGTTTCCGGACCGCTTTGACCACCTTGTCCGTGTGAGCAGACCAGGTGAGGTCCTTGCTGATGTTCACCCCGAGGAACCTGAAGCAGCTGACCTTTTCCACTTTGGATCCGTTGTTGTGTAGGGATGCATGCTCCTCCTCCTGCCGCCTCCTATAGTCCACAATTAATGGTTGTGTCGTCAGCAAACTTAACAAGGAGGTTGGAACTGCGCGTTGCCGCACAGTCATGAGTGAACAAGGATAACAGGAAAGGGCTGAGCACACAGCCCTGGGTGGTGCCTGTGTTGGTGATCAGTGTGGATGAGGTGCGGTCACCGATTCTCACCACCTGTGGCCTTCCCGTCAGGAAGTTGAAGATCCACTCGCATAGGGAGGTGCTTAGTCTTAGGTCCACAAGCTTGGAGACGAGTCTGGAGGGGATGATGGTATTGAATGTTGAGCTGTAGTCAATGATCAGCATCCTCACATATGTATTCCCTTGTCCAGGTGGGAGAGAGCGGTGTGCATTGAGCTTGATGAAGCTGTTCTATGCTTTTCAACAGTTACTACTCATACAGCAAATAATATCAAGTTACAGGTCCTATTAGGTAATATGATGTCAGGTTACAGGTCACATTACCATTTAAGAAATAGCAGTGGGCCTCAGCAATGTGTTTAGGATGAAGTGATAAAAATCAATAACATTTACCATTTAAGTAAGAAGTAAGTAAGTGTTCAGTGAACGTGTATTCATCATATGATTGTCAAGTGGATACAGACAAAACAAACACCATGACGACCAGATCATCCTTTTCTTCTGTTCTCAGGGAACTACGGCGAGAGCGGGATGGAAGCCTTCAAAGAGCTGGCTTCCCAGGAGGGCCTGTGCATCGCCCACTCTGACAAGATCTACAGCAACGCTGGGGAGAAGCACTTTGACCGTCTGCTGAGGAAGCTGAGGGAACGCCTGCCCAAAGCCAGGGTGGTGGTGTGCTTCTGCGAGGGCATGACTGTGCGAGGGCTACTCATGGCCATGAGACGCCTTGGCGTAGTGGGGGAATTTCTCCTCATCGGAAGGTAGGTCGGTACTGCTCAGTGTTTAGAGCAAGCCACTGCAGATCAAAAGGTCCAAGGTTCAAATCCCCGTCGTGTGTTGCTTTCTATAAAAGATAAATAAATGCATTATGAATAGGGCCATGCCAGCAAATATACTCAGAGTGTGAGTAAAACTATGGGTTGGTTCCAGCAATTGGCTTAGACCATGTGTGGAACAAACACATTATTCTACTTTCTGAAAATGCACTTTTACACCTCTGCACATTGGTGTAATTTACATAGTCATTTACATAGTTTACTGCATTATCCTATGCAGTACATTGCTAGAAGACACATAACTGTCTTTCTAGTCATGTGTTTCTGTAGCTTACTTTGAAATGAGAGTGTTGATGGTGACAACCATGGTTCACAATTAGGGGACTTTTTTCCCAGGCATGCGATCAGGCACACTGCAATTCACACAGAATGAACTGGGATCATTATCCTGGCAGGAGTGGAGATCCTCTGAAAGCAGAAGATGCTTTGAGTCAGGTTCAGTCATGAATAATGCATCTACAGCGAGTTCCCTCTCTCCCTGTCAGAATGTGGCACGGGGTACCATGGAACAACACCTCCAGCGCAGGCTAGAGGAAGGATGAGTGCTGAGCATCAAAGCTGCTGTGAATGGCTAGATGTTCACGAGCTGTAGCGCTCTACAGAGTACCAAGCTCATGCATAGTCCTGGGATGAGTGGAAAAGAAGAAGTAACGGCTTAAAAAGACACAAAGTTCCCCCTGAGTCCTAGATTCAAACAGCTCATTATAAATAGCTGAATACATCAGACAGAAACCAAGGTGGTTTGGAGGGAAAATCTGGGTAGACTATCTGTTCACTCACCCCTCCAAAGAATTTATTTGAGACATTTTCAAAAGCAGACATGTAAAATGCAACTCAAGAGTTCAGGCTGCCTTCGACTGTAAAGTCTCTGCAGAGGATAAAGAGGACATTGATTCGTTGCGGTTGTTTCTTTCTGGGTCAAGGAGACTACTGGAACATTTTTAGAGCAATGCATTTGCGGCACAGGGAAGGTGGGCTGGTGGACTGGGCCTGTCAGAAGACCAGAGGAGCTGGCCATCCATCCTTTGATCTGAGGGGGAGGAAACTGATGTCGCACAAGATGAACCTCGTTTGTCTCCCCTAAAATAACGAACAACAAATTTATCAGACTCTGACAGGATTGCAACAATTGTTGGTGGATGATGTTGTGTGCTGGTTTAAATGTGTGGCAGCAAACAGATTGAACAAGTCTGTGACTTCGTAGGATTGATCCATAGTCCATTTCACGGATGTGTCGACTCAATCTCTTTCTTTGCCTGTTTGGAATTTGACATGACTTGAATGATACATTCAAGTCATAGCTCAGCTTTGCATAGCATAGCTCAGCTTTGCAGTGGTCAGATATTTGGTCTGTGGTGGTACAGTTTGATGCTAGGATAGGTTTGTATGATCACATCTATGTGCTTGCGTCAGTCCAGCAGGGTTCTGGCAGACAGTTTGGTTAGGGGGAGTATAGTGCTGTGAAACAGATGGCGGAAGGCTGCTAATGTTGCCATGCCAGAGTGGGAGAGCCTGAGCTGGCCCAGTCTTGTGTTGTGAGTTTGTCATAAACTTGTGATACGTCAGGCATGTGGTGAAAATGCGTTGCTTTTGGTAAAGCATCTCTGTGCAGTTTGAACATCCCTTCATAACAACGTAATTACGCAAGTATACAATGTTTTTTTGTAACGACAGTGCGCTTACACAGCTGCAAGACATGTGTCAAGCGTTGGGGAGCAGACATGGCTCCATGCTAACCCTCCTACCCTTCCACTCCACCCCCTTCCCCCTCTACCCCCGGTCCACCCCCCAGTGACGGTTGGGCGGACAGAGACGAGGTGGTGGAGGGCTATGAGCAGGAGGCCGTGGGCGGCATCACCGTCAAGCTGCAGTCCGAGGAGGTCACCTCCTTCGACAACTACTTCCTGCAGCTGCGTCTGGACACTAACACCAGGAACCCCTGGTTCCCTGAGTTCTGGCAGCATCGCTTCCAGTGCCGGATCCCAGGTCACCCGCAGGAAAACGAGAACTACTATCGAAACTGCTCAGGTAGATATGATCATGTTACTGTAAAGGCCGCCTGTCTGTCTATCTGTGAAAGTGATGCTGAGAACAAAGCCAATTTCCTGTGTCAGTAAGACGGTTTTTGTAGAATAGAGAGTAGGGTAGCACTTTATTGATCCCCTGGTTGAAACTGCAAAGGCTGTCATTATTGTCAGCTCATGCCAGTTGTCAATAACATTTGAATGATAAGGTACAACGTTTGTTTAAATGTTACATCCTCAAATGGCTGAAATCTTCAAGAAACTGAAAACTTATAATAGGTTTGACCTCTACAAGTTGGGACATGCTATGCATCTATCCATACAATATATTAATATTTTCTTTGTTTTACTTTATTTCTAAAACATTCTCCCTGCCGACAAAAGCTGATCTAGGTAAAAATTGAATCCTTTTTCACATCGGCCAACACAGAAAGGATGAAAACAAACACATTAGACTCTTTATCACGTGAAAAAATGCTCAATAAGCATATTTTCAAACCAAAAGAAAACCTTTTTTCCACTTTTCACATTTTATTCCTTTTCAAAAATATATTTACGTTTTGAAAACTTATGAGCTACTTCTGAGTCATATTGTGGTTTTTAAAATATCCTGTATTTAAATAAATTATGTTAAATTAATTGTAAGATAAACGTAAATATAAAAGTATGCATGCAACAGTGCACAAATCATTTTAGCCATTTATTTTGTGTTAATTTAAACTCTTAAGTTCTTTAAAATACAAGGTATTTGCATGGAATTATGTTTCAGTTATTACATCAACCTTCCCAATTGATTTGATCTTATTTTGGATCTGTGGATTTGCTTGAGTGAAAGACATGCCCTTTTCCTTGCCTCATTCACATATCTCAAGCATTTCAATATTTTCCACGCTATTTTCTAAACTTACAAACCTATAAGTGGTACCATGTTTAAAACTGATCCGTTGTGATAATCAGCGATAGTGTTATAGCTTGCTGTTCTGTCACTTTTATTGTCCCTCTGTGTAGAGCTTCGAGATGGTGAGTGTACTCCTCTGAATGACCCTCAGTAATAAAACACCTCACTTTGGCAATATAGATAGAGGTCAAATGATTTGTTAACACCTCATCACACTTTGTGACCTAAACTCTTAAATACTGGACCTAAAACTGTCACTGAAACTGAACTACCCTGATATCCAGGGGGATTATAGAGAAAAAGAGGGAGGCATTCAGGACGCCTCAGCTAGGAAAGGGCCCAGGAACATCTTGGGGGGAGGGATGCCTGAAATGACTTTCAGGCCCTAAATTCCTGCCACCACCCCCTGCTGATATCATCTGAAAATCTAAAGGGTGGCAGATTTCAGATGTCAGTTGACCTCTAATATATGCAGCTATTGGGATGTTTTTATGCATTGCGCGTGAGAGCACAATTGACTGGTTTTTGTGTGTACTGTGTTCTCACACCTTCAAGACCTTCAGACTGCTGTATAATAACATAGCCCAATAACAACTGAAGCACAAACTGCCCACTGGCTTCTCTCTATACAAACTGCATGTTGGCCCGGTAGTCTAAGCCACTCGCTCAAGTTTTACACGTCCTCACAGTTTTCTCCAATTTCTTTTTTCACGGTTGGGTTTTGATTACTCTATGTTTCTGCCATCAGCACCACACGCGTTCACCAGATTAAACTAAATGATGAACTCTATCGTGAACAACACTCATTAGTAGTCTTCTACATGCTAGTACAATTTATCTACAAGCAAGACGGGGTCGAACCCAAGGAGTAATACAACTATGTCACTCCTCACTGGTGTCTGCGGGTATATGATCTCACACATGGAGAATGCGCACATTGCCTGCGGCTAGCCCACTGGATTGATTAGTAGTGTGTTAATTTGCACTGGTGTCAGATGTTGCCCTTTTTGGTTAATACTAACACATGAGCGAATTAAAGTATGTAATATTTCTACCAAAGCCCTTCAAATATAAAACACACACGTTGATAGTGTAACAAATTGTTGATTGTGTTGCTTGATAGATTTTGGTTTGTTGACATATTTATAATAGCTTCATTTGTATTTACAGTGTTCACGCTTCCTGCTTCTAGCTTGCATACAACTGAATTGATAGGGTGTCCTTGGACATTAGTGTTAAGAATGCAAGTGTCATAAGAATTGTTTCTATCACAGATATTCTTATAAAAGTGTAAGCTGAGTTGTAAATTAAACATCCTGATTTTATTAGCACGCCAAGAACGTGGTTAGGTGCCAAGTGAGGATACAAACAGAGGGAGGTCTGAATAAATTAGATGATTGAGCTTGTTTTCTCTCTTAATTAGTTATACAAATCTGCATAATGTTTAACATTGAAGGCTGAACTGAAAATGCAGAAATGGCCCGCTGATCCCTGTGAACGAGCATTCTTTTGAAGCTACACTCTTGTGCTGTCTGCCCTTTGATGCTCTCTCCCACAGAACCGAGGAACTCCTCTTGCCTAAAGCTTAACAATGTGTCTTTGGAAACCCTATCATTCCTTTGTAATAAGCTGGTTACATCATGCTACAGACAGACAGCTGACAAACTCAGACACTGTAATTTTCCTCTTCTCGAGCAACAGTTAGTGATGACCTGATTGCGTATTTTCATTGTGTAATGCTTGCATAACGCTTGTAGCGCTGTAACTGCTTAAACCAGCACTCTCACTTATGGATCACTCCTTAATGAATGTCCTCGCTCCTTATTTTGATTCTGTGTTTTTTTCTTTGTATTGACAGGTTATGAAAATCTGGAGGATAACTACGTTCAAGACAGCAAGATGGGTTTTGTCATCAATGCCATCTATGCCATGGCCCACGGCCTTCATGACATGCACAAACACCTGTGTCCTGGTCACGTGGGCCTCTGTGAAGCCATGGACCCCATAGACGGCAGCCAGCTGTTGGACTTCCTGTTAAGGACGTCCTTCGCCGGAGTGTCTGGGGAAGACGTGTGGTTCGACGAGAACGGAGACACCCCTGGAAGGTACGTATATGAAGCACAGAAGCATGAAAGTATGAAGCACTGCATTTTGGGCTATAAATAGTTCAACTTACAGTAAAAGCAAACTGTGAGTCAGACAAACCTCTAGAACTGGATGATAACCACAACCTCTGTGACAAGGACCCAACCTGTGTCCCTCTCCCAACTCTCAGGTATGAGATCATGAACCTGCAGTATGTGGAGCCTGGCATGTACGACTACATCAACGTGGGCTCATGGCATGAGGGGCTCCTCAGCATCGATGACTACATGATCCAGATGAACCGCAGTGAGATGGTCCGCTCCGTCTGCAGTGAGCCCTGCTCCAAGGGAGAGATCAAGGTAGCACAGAAGCTATGACTGTCCCTCTGGCAGATTTCAGGTTTATTTTGCCATTTGCAACAAGTCCAAGTTCGGGCGCACTGAAATTCTTGGTCCTGCTCCTCTTGCTGGCATAGCAGTGTGTTAATTTCCGAATAATTTAGATCTCAACTATTTCGTGATAGTCAGAGTTATTGGCATGGCTTGAAAGACATCTTGCATTTCTAAAAGAATGTTACATTAGAATTAGAGAACGTATCATGTTATGGATACTAACTCTGTTCAAAGTGTGATTGTGTAATCCATCGTGTTTCCTGCTGTGTGGTACAGGTGATCAGGAAGGGGGAGGTGAGCTGCTGCTGGATCTGCACGGCCTGCAAGGACAACGAGTACGTCCTGGATGAGTTCACCTGCAAGGTCTGCGACCTTGGCTGGTGGCCTAAAGACGAACTGGAAGGTACAGTTGACCCCAGTGAAGACACCTGCTGTAGAACAGGGCTGGAGGTTTCAACTCATAGGCTTTCACTCCAACACCAGTTGTGGCTAACCTGACTCTGCTTGTTAACCATCTATTTCCTGAACTTATTTGTAAATGATGTTATGAGGTGTGATAAATTAGGGTGGGAGTAAAAAGCTGCTGTACATGATAGCTCTCCAGGATCTGCTGTAGATAAAATCTGAGAACGTGTGGCTTCGAATGCGTGGATGCTTGTCGGATGACCCGATTGGTCACCTTGGTCGTTCATGTTGGAGTTCAAGCATAAAAGAGGCTTTATCCTGCCTGAGGAATTTTGTTACTGCAAGCCCTCTCCTTCTAACTTGTCTATCCTGCTGTGGTGTTACAGCAGTGTCTCGTTAACCTGGGGTGCCCCATTTTCAAAGGTTTCCCATGACACCTGAGCCCCATTCATCATCTCTACCCCTGATCCGACAGGCCACAATGGCTTCTACTGTGGCCTACTTTCACATGCACCCTGCGTCGTTCACACTTTCGACACTTTCAACACTTTCTTCAGAAGATTTCCTGTTTCCATCATTTTATCTGTTACATAAAGAACAGATAAAAGACATCAATTATAAGATAAAACAGCAAACAAATCTGGAAATTATGACCAATTTTTTTGAATCTTAAAACTACAGTTAAAAAAATCTACTGTCATGATTTTGTTAATAACTGTAATAGTTAATAATGACACTAGGTTAAGGACAGTCCAATGAAGGAATATTCAGTGTTGACAGTTTGCAGATACATTGGGGTTGATTCCTGTACAAGTTTTGATCTACAGTGATTTACTTAGTCCTGCTGCAGTGGCCTCAGTCTCCCCTGGCTGTGCTCTGTATCTCTGCCCCCCCCTCCTCCTCCCCCCTCAAGACACAGTGTATTTATAGTTGAGCTGAAAACCTACTTTAAGACTTGGACACACAAGAAATGTATGCGTATGTCACAGGCTTCAGTAAAGAAGAAGGCAAACAATCATGGCATTTTTAATTCCTCCCCAAATGTGCCGATTCTGTAATGATTCTGCAGCCAAAGAAAGATACAATTTTAAAACGACCATGAATCCTTTAGCGTATTTAATGGAAGTCATTTCAAAAACATTAACAACGTAAAAACTTACAGGAGATGTCTGTGCCTCTCAGGTTGTGAACCCATCCAACTGCGCTATCTGGAGTGGGGAAACCCAGAATCCATAGTCCAGGTGGTGTTCTCCTGCTTGGGCATCCTGGTCACGTCCTTTGTCACCTTTATCTTCGTCCTGTACCGCGACACGCCTGTGGTGAAGTCCTCCAGCCGGGAGCTGTGCTACATCATCCTGGCGGGCATCTTCCTGGGCTATATCTGCCCCTTCACGCTGATTGCCCGACCCACCGTGTTCTCCTGCTACCTGCAGCGCCTCCTGGTGGGCCTCTCGGCCGCCATGTGCTACTCCGCGCTGGTCACCAAGACCAACCGCATCGCCCGCATCCTGGCCGGCAGCAAGAAGAAGATCTGCACCCGGAAGCCCAGGTCTGTCTGTCTGTTGACACAGACTGTCAATCTTTACGTCTAGCTGTTTATAGAATCTGTCTAGCTGCCTGCCTGCCTGCCTGTCTGTCGGTATGTTTGTTTGATTGTCGGTTGGTCGGTCGGTTTGTCTATTTGTTTGTCTGTTTATATAGCCTGTCTGTCAGACTGCCTGGCTGTTTATATAGCCTGTCTATTTGTCTGCCTGTTTGTACAGCCTGTCTGCCTGTTTAAACAGGTTGTCTGTTTGTCTGTCCAAATGTCTGTCTATTCATCTACAGTTTCATTTTGTAATGAAAACTCTCTCTAGGTTCATGAGTGCGTGGGCCCAGGTGGTCATTGCCTCCATCCTGGTCAGTGTCCAGCTCACCCTGGAGGTCACCCTGATCATCCTGGAGCCCCCGGAGCCCATCAAGTCGTACCCCAGCATCCGTGAGGTCTTCCTCATCTGCAACACCAGTAACGTGGGCATGGTGGCTCCGCTGGGCTACAACGGCCTGCTGATCATGAGCTGCACCTACTACGCCTTCAAGACGCGTAACGTGCCCGCCAACTTCAATGAGGCCAAGTACATTGCCTTTACCATGTACACCACCTGCATCATCTGGCTGGCCTTCGTGCCTATCTACTTCGGCTCCAACTACAAGATCATCACCACCTCCTTCTCCGTCAGTCTGAGTGTCACGGTGGCGCTGGGCTGCATGTTCACGCCCAAGATGTACATCATCATCGCCAAGCCGGAGAGGAACGTCCGCAGCGCCTTCACCACCTCCGACGTGGTGCGCATGCACGTGGGCGACGGCAAGATCGCCTGCCGCAGCAACAGCCTTCTGAACATGTTCAAGAGGAAGAAGAACTCTGGCAACGCCAAGTGAGTTCGTGTGTTTCAGTTCTGCCCTGCTCCGGAGGCACCTTGGGGATGCTGGTTCAGGCTCGCTGTAATTCTCTCTCAGGGCACCTGTAGCAGACATGGCCTAGTGGAGGTTTAATTAAACGACGATGTGACATTTGATCTGTCGGTGGGACACAATTAAAACCAGCATCCTCAAGAGTACTAATGGATCGCAGAGGGGCTGAAGATACACTATGGAATTATACAGTAAATCACCTCATGCTAGCTATTTATTGTTTATTATTTATTTCTCTTAAATATTGATCTAAACATATCACTTTGTATCGACCTAGAGTTATATAGTTACCTTTTTTTTTACATGAACCAGAAATGCTGTTGTTGTCTCCACTTTTCTGAGTTCCTGTGAAATAACAGCCGTCTTTATTCTGTTCATAGTTCTAATGGAAAGTCTGTGTCATGGTCTGAACCAGGTTCAAGACATCCTCCAAAAGGGGATCACATGTGGCACAGACTGTCAGTGCATGTGAAGAGACAGGAGGCAGGTTCCAATCAGATGGCGGTCATCAAACCCTTAACTAATACCTACCATAACACAGCCCTGGACTTCTCAGACCTCAGCACCAAGACTCTGTACAATGTGGCTGAGGAGGATGAGAATGACCCAATCCGATACAACCCCCCTAGTCCTCCCATGATGGCTCACGGGCAGATGCCCGCTGGCGGGCCCATGAAAGAGGTGGACGAGGACGAGGTGGAGTTCTATACCCCAGAGCGCCTGCAGCAAAACAGCTTGGTCCAACAACACGTCATTACTCCCCTCCAGGGGGTGGGGGGACAGTACAACAGTGATGTTCCCCAGCTCAGTGATATGATCAGTCTGCCGGATTCTATGGTGGGAGGGGGCCGGCCGGTGTACCACCAGCCCCACCTCATCCAGCAGCACCAGGTGTTGCCCTTGGAGATGGACCCCTTTGATGAGGAGCCCATCTCCATTATGGATGAGGAAGAGGAGGAGGAGGAGCTGGAGGAGGAGCAGTTTGGTCTCCTCCACGGATACATGTACGACAATGCCCAGATTCATGACGAGGAGGAGTTGGTCCAGGTCAAACTGGCAATGGAGAACTCCTTGTCCCTGATGCCTCCTTCCCCATTTCGTGATTCGATGGGGACAGGGAACCCCTTTCCAAACTCCCCTGTGTCCGAGTCAATCTTGTGCACCCCTCAGAGTGTGACCTATGCTTCTGTAATCCTCAGAGACTACAAACAAAGTTCCTCAACTCTTTAAAAGGTGCACTGTATCCTGTACATATGGGGAATTACGTTTTGTATGTGATTACTTGTCTAATTAAGAAATGGAGTGAGCTGGTGACTAAATGACTTGATGAATTAGGATAAATTCTGTAACATCAGTGGGAGTGACTTTTAAAAACCCCATTGCAAATGTTGTAATATGTTTTAGAGAATACACCCATCACAAAGTACAGTATAGTTGTGTCATAAATTGCCCACTTGACGGCTGTCTAAAAATATGCTTTGAAGTTCATAGAATACTAGGAAGATGAATGCTAAGATGTGTCTGCATAATGCTTTCTGATTAGCAGTTATAGGATACAACAGAAAACTGTGTTTATATAACATATGTAGGAATTTAGGTATACACTGTTTAACTTGTAAATGAATAATTACTGTTTGTTAATGAGAAGAATGTGTTCTTTATTGATATTTCCAGAGTGATTTGTGCCAAAAAAAGTATTCAATTTAGGTGGCTTATTGTGAAGCAATAAAGCATTCATTGTCTTGTCAGATGAATACAGAATTGATGCATAGTTAAATCAAATATCGAATTACCATATTACAGGAAAAAAGTGCTGTATCAAGAATGTAGCCTGTCTTAGAGAATATGTTAAAGTGCCACATACCTGCCATTAAGATATTTATTTTTGTGTCTAATTTCTGTTTTCCAATCAATTAGATTTGTATGATACTTTTTATAATGAGTCCTCAAGCCTTTGTTAGTACGTGCTAAAGTGTACAGTATAGTTAATATTTAAAAAATGTCAAGGGTTTTGTGTGAATGTACATTCCAACTTTTGCTAGATGCATAAATAATCTGCTTGTAGCTTCTAAAGTGCTTGTTGGAGCTATGTACAGGATAATAACTTTGACCAACTAACGATGTACCAAGTAACGATTTACCATGTAACGATTACATACAGTAGTGAGACATCAATGGCTGTTAACATTAAAAGACAGGCTTTATATTAATATCAACATTTTTTATGCGTTTATGTACTGTCATAATAATTAATTGCCTTACACAGTTATGTAATCCTTTTAAATGTATTAAAATGTTTATGGGTTTGCTTGTGAATTATTAGACTTTGATTTAGCGTTATTACTTTGAGTGTGGTTAACTTGGCCAGTATAGAGAAATTATTTCTTCACATTAGAGATTCTTATTAGGAGTAGCTGAAAATACACAGACGGGATTCTACTTCAGAGTAGATATGGAAAGAGATGTTTTGAAAATGAAATATATTTTGGAATCAAGTATTATTATTGTTGTTTTCGACATGACAAAAATATCTACTTTAGAGGCAGTTATAGAGTGGAAATGGGACCTAGATAGCAAGGTTAGACTGGCCAGTGGAGTCTCCATCCCTGCCATCCTCTTTGCCAACAAATGCGACAGAAAGACACATAGTATAGAGCAAATTTGTGGTCACATTCTACAAAGAGCAAGGCTTTCTGGGCTACTTACAGACTTCAGCAAAGGTATGTATGTGTGTATTAGTACATTCTTTCACTTGTCTATAATTTGCTTTGCTTTGCATTGTAGCTACACATACTTTATAGTTATATAAAGCACTTCACATTTCACAGTCATGTAATTTTTTGACTAATCATACTATGCAGTTCATATAAAATGTTTGACAGAACATTAACAGAGATGATTGATGTTCAGGCTCAAACTATACTGTACCTTCACGTTTAACATAGGGGTCAGAGTGAATGTAGGGATCCAAATACAATTTTTTTTGGTTGTACAAACTTCAGACCAGTATCAAAAATGATGAGGCAGGTCCTCTCATGGTGGATGACATCATGCTGCTAAGTGACCAATCCTTGTCCAATGAAGAGCACCATGGGAACAAGATCAAAGTGAAGCAGGAGGCCATGGTTACTCAGCACCGAACTCCATGCTGTTAACTATGTGTAGACAAATTTTATGAAGCAGAGAGCCAGACTACAGCAGAGGTGTGTGTTTGTGCTCTGTGTGGAGCTCATGCACTGACAGATTAATCCTGTGTAATAGAATATTTCTCCAACTTTGTAAAGAGAAGCGTTGCAACAACCAGGGTACCAGCTTTTGCCGTGCAGTGCAGTATCGTCATCATGACAGATATAATTCTTCCTTACCAGTGCTTGTGTGGGTTGTTTCATAAACACCCCTGTGGAGAAGATTGAACTAATTTCCCTTGTTAATCCAGTGATACAGTCAACAGGCCAATATACAGAGCAGCGTGATACAGGGCATGCTGGGAGAAGGCTGTGACACTCTCTTACACCACAACCACTCCACAGATGACTTACTAGCAGTGCCGGTCCTAGCACATTTGGTGCACTAGGCTGCCTAGTGCACCAACCCTAACCCCCCCCCCCCCCCCCCCCCAATGGTCAACCACAACACGGACATATGACATGCCGCGGTTGGCGCCCTCTGCTGGTAGTGCATTTGAAACTCAAGGACAGTGGGAGGGTTCATTTAAATGGATGCACTTGGAAAATTGCCGACCCCCTCTTCATGCCACCCTAGGCGGCTGCTTATGTCGCCTATAGGAAGGATCGGAACTGCCTACTAGTCGTACACTATCTGTCCATGGAAATACTGAGGAACTGTTCTTTTATTTAAAAGAACAGTTTTACCTGTCTGTCATGTAAGTGTATATCTCTACAAAGCTTCTGACTGGATGAGAAAATAGATTTTTTTCTTGTAGTGTTGTGGGTCTCGTGTAACTTGTGGATATAATCATCTCTGTCACCATAAAAACCAACACAAGGCACAGAGGTTGTCACATACACTATGAATGTGGTAAATGTTGATAGAATTGAACATGCAGAGTTAGACATGGCCCATTTTGGCGGGTGTTTGCTTGATGAAATATAGTGTCTGAGACTGCAGCATGCCACAACACCCTCTATGGGTCTGTGCAATCTTGATAGGGGATTAATTCCAATTGCAATCAATTTGGTTAAAATGACCAGATAAACCAGACAGTCCAGTGAAAGGTCACCACAGCACCTCCAACACAAATCAAGTCTGTGAATTCAGGAGTGTGACTGAAAGCATGGAGAACCGTGGGAGAGCTATGGCCCCCTCCATATCAGACAGGAACTGGACATGAGTCATTGTGGTCACAAAACAGGGAAGACAGAGTTACGATCACAGTTTCTAAGTGTTCGAGTGTTGATTTTCACGTGATTCATTCAAACTGTTTTGGAACACAACCCACTATATTTTTGTTCCATTAAGAAAGGATGAGAGAGGATTATGAAATAAAGACTTGTTCAGTGGTTCAGGTCGCGTACGTAAGTCCTGATAGTTGTTTGTTACCGTTTTTGCATTCAGTGAAAGTGAAACCTTGACCCTTATATTTGCTGACATTTTGTATATTAGTGGCTGGTTATTTTTACACACCCATCTGTTATTTGCTTTACTGTAGTTTTACTTTGCAGTGTCCTTGCTGTGTGTCTAGGGATCTGTTCTATATACCCGTGCTTACTGTGCCTCTATCCAGCTCCACTTGTCTAACATTGAGGTTCCTTCGATGAGTCCAAAAAGTCATGAGGTGATATTTCCTTGCAGGGAACCTTGAGAAAGCCCTAGTAGGCTACTTTTGAATAGTTGGTTGGTGTGTTTCTATCACTCAGGAGTGACGCAAGACACACTTACTGATTGTACTTTACCTTGTATGGTAGATTTGCCTGAGGGCATGTGAAGGAGTGGCAACAACTAAATCGGGATGTTATGTCCCAGATACACAAGACCTAGATTCTGAAGTCAAGCAGGGACGTTGCCTCCATTTGGTGTCGATCTGGACAAACACCAAAAACTCTCATCGATAACATAAATTATTACATTGAAGATTATACACTGTCCATCTGATAGCCTATTCTCATGTGAAAACGTCATCAATTCCATTACCCGACAACAGTGGAATACATGCTTATTATGTAGCCTATCATATTAAATATTAAAGATGTCTCCAATCTGTCCTCAAGGCCAATGTTGTATGAGAAGTAGGAAAAGTACTTGCCCAGACTATATTACAATATGAAAGATAAGGAAAAATTAAACAATAATAAAAAATAAGGACACAGTTTGCAGAGACAAGGTGTCTAACCCTTCGTATGATTCCAATAGATTTGTTAATTTTTCTACAAACACAGTCAATATGTTTACTCTTATTATTACTTAATGTTTACTTATTATTGTCAAGTGCAGAGATAACCGTATCAACAAGATAAAGTAAATATATGTTGAATGATTTTTAAGGAAACCATACTGGTGCTTGTAAAGAATTAAATTAGATTCTATATGAAACATAATCCTTTTTTGTACGATTTTTTCTAGTATTTTTTTAAAAACAAGGCAATACAGATATGGGTCTATAGTTGTTGAAACAACATGTGTTTTCAGCTTTAAACAAAGAAATAACTTTGGAAATGTTTTAATCTTCTGGCACAACACCTGTTTTCAAAGACAAGGTGAAGATGTGAACAAGTGGCTGCAGTATTGACTGTTTCACCTGTTTGACAAGAAATCCACTGGATTC
Source organism: Osmerus mordax (assembly GCF_038355195.1). Lineage (NCBI taxonomy): Eukaryota > Metazoa > Chordata > Actinopteri > Osmeriformes > Osmeridae > Osmerus > Osmerus mordax. Next base: position 15,396,276 of record NC_090058.1, on the reverse strand, counting down.
CCATGACAAGCTGGAAAATTGTCAGCTAAATCCTGACCAATGTTTACAAAGAATTCATTACATTTTTTAGCGATATCAACCGGTTTGTCAAGACAATTGTCACCATCCAAAAAGACTGAAGGAAGTTCATTGGTAGTCTTTTCTCTTTGCAGCACCTGATTTATTACTTTCCACTTATTTTTTATATCATTTGAACACTTCAGAAATGTTTAGCTGAAATATTTCTTTTTTGCAGATCTAATTGTATGGGTATAATTATTTCTACAGGATTTATATGCACCGTGAGTAAGAGGAGTAGGAGTTGAATGACATTTTCTGTACAGCTTTTATTTTTTCTTCAGTAGCTTAAGTAAATATATTGTAAACCAGGGCTTGCTAACTTGACAGTTTTTCTGGGTGGAACTACACATTGTAAAACATTCATTGAAACTAAGGTTTATAACTTTCATAAACTTCTGATATGCCAAATCAGCGTTGTTTTCCATTTAAGTCTTCCCATGAAATATTGGTAAGAATATCTTTAAATTTTGAAATATTTGATTTGCTCATAATTATTTTCTGCATCATTTTCTTAGTATGTTTAGCTATCTTAATTTAGATTACAGAGTAGTGAAAAATGGGAAAATGATCAGACAAGTCGGAATACAAGACTCCAGATTTGGTTCCTTCACTCAGAGAATTGGTTAAGATGTTATCAATCAAAGTCACTGAATTTTCTGTAACTCGTGTTGCTTTATGAATAAGAGGGAAAAAGTAACTAGAATAAAGAATATTAAGAAAATCTCCCGTAGGAGTATGTAGATTTTTTTGAAGGTTTATATTAAAATCGCCTAAAATGTAACAAAGTTTATCCTCATAGTCTATCAAGTCAAGAGATCAGCCCAGGCTGTCATTGAAAACTTTGATTACAGAGAGTTACCAACAATAACATTCTTTCCACCAGAGAGCTCCAAAAAAACAGATTCCACCTCATACCTCTCTGACTTCAAAGTGAGATCATCCCTAATTTTGAAATCATAGTCACTATGAATAAACAAAGATACTCCACCGCCAGGTCTATTACCTCTCACATGATGAACTGAGTTGTATTTTGGTATTTTAAAGAAGTCTCTTGAGTCCTCAGTAAGCCATGTTTCTGACAGGGCAATAACTGAAAAATCCTGCTTCAGTAAGGATAAATAATGAATTAATTTGTCATAATTGCTAGGCAGACTCTTATATTTAGGTGAAAAGTAGAGAATGTATTCTGCGGCAGAGAAACACATAAATAAACTACTTCTCTTCAAAAAATGTTGGTCCTCCAGAAACGTTTTGTTAGGATTGCCACAGGATCACAGTCACACATCTCAGCTGGTCCTTTGTTTCAGAAACTGCAGATTCTTACTATTTATGATATTAATATTTCTTTAACTTGCATTTTTATGTATGAGATACTTTTAGGGGATGGAAATATTCCTGACCATTTCAAGACCTACTTCAAAGTAAATTGCTGTTTTGTAAGAGTTGTATGTATTATTGTTAATTTCTTTCTTGTTTTTGCCGTTATAGTTGTTTCACTTAGCATTCCCATCGCTTAGGAAATACCACAGGGGTATAATCCAACATCCCTGAACAAACACAAGTCGAGCTTACTTTCACATGCACACACATGCACTCACACACACTCAACGCAATTATATAATTTTCTTTTCTTTTGTTGTCTATTTTATGCATATTTCATTTTCTGTTTGTCATTTTGTAAAATATTTTAATATTATATAGGTGGAGGCTTCAAATAAGCTCAGTTGGCTTTTTGCCTCTTCCTGCACAGTGATATTCATTTATCTCTATTATGTTTGTTTATTTTGTAATTGTATTGCTTGAATTGTGCAAAAAAGAAAAGAAAAAAAAGATGGTATACCAAGCCCTAATGTAACTCTCCATGGTGCTGAACTAATTTTAAATCGACTCACTTCAGTAAGACATTAACAATCCCTCAACATCACAGAGTTCAGATCGGCCTTGCGAGGCATATGGGATAAGTATTTCTCACAGAGATGTTCCGACGTGAAGTCGTGATTTGCAATCTAAAAGCGTGCACAGCCCTCTGTGGTCAGACTTGTGATGCAGTGATTATTCATTCATAAAGCCGGTGTTTGTGTTGGACAACCGCTGGTCTTCGAGGTATGACCAAGACGAAAATTGCGATGGCAAGAACTCACGGAAAACCCTGAGAAAGGGTTGAGGGGGCTACAAAACAACCAATAGGCAGCCTGCCTTCTACAAAGGAATTCAAATCTCCTTTAATAATTGCATAGTAATATTTATTTACAAAATCGAGTCATTGAAATATATAGATATTGTCTTGGAGTTTTTGAGACACCTAAAGTGAGAGAATAGATAGATTGGTAAATGGTTCCCTCTCGTGTCTACATTTTGTGTAGAAGATGTGTAGGCAGAGACACCTAGTGGAGAATGCGGGGAAATAGGCGTACTTTTGAGTAACTGTCCTGTAGTTAAATGTACCTAATACACATGGAATAGTGCCGTCTAGCATGTGTATAGACAAGGATAGCCTAACCTGTCACCTGTGTTGTCGATGGCTCAAAAGAAAAAAGGAAGTGACCAGAGCTTGCCGTAAAGCAGTATCTCTGGTCGTACAATGTGTATGACGTCATTGACATTTTAAAAGGCTTTTTAGAACAGAAAGGCAACGTTAAAAAAATCTAACACCTTGCAGTGTATCTTTTTTTGCCTCCCCTTTCGAATTCAGAATTCAAATTACTAGACCAAAAAATATCGTGAGAAAAGTGGATTTTGAGGGGTATAGCTCCATAGACCTCAATTCATTCTGCACTCGCTCGTTAGTGCCCTCATATGGAACTAGAGTGGAACTGCAACCAGTTCAGAACCCGGAAGTCTCCCGAGTGACAGTTTTCCCTATATTAGACATTTTCTGCATGCTACTCCCTTTCTGCAGTTCATTGCGTTTCCGTGTTTAGCCACTAGCTCGGTTTTTCCTGTCAGAGGAGCTCACGGAAACGATTGAGTCCGACTAAAAAACGTCAATACTACAATGTCAGTGGTTCAAAATTAATATCGTAGAAGACTCAATCAATGTTTATTTGCGATCAGCGGGGTGCTTTTGTTTTATGAAATGGAGAGTGCAGTGCCAACACCCTCTGTAACATGCGAGATCAACAGAGCAATATATTAACTGTACGTCTTTAACAAGAACTCTATAAATTGATGGTGGCTCCGTTGATAATTTTTTTCAGTTTCATACTCGTCTATATTGTGGGAAAATGAAGAAGTTTAATATTAGAAAGGTCTTGGACGGCTTGACGGCAGCTTCCTCCTCCTCTGCATCTGCACAATCGGGAAACAAGGAAAACGATGCAATTCCAGAATCCCTACAATCAGAACATTTTCAGCTGTGCAAGGTAGGAATTTAGATAGCAATGCTACTGCCAACAGTATTGACTGATGCCAGTATGAGCGTATTATGCAGTTCCCTTATTCAAATGAATAGCGCAAACTAAAAATAACTGTAGCATAAATGCCATGGCCAGCACCGAAATGGAAATTGTACTTCATTAGCAAGCTATATCTGTGAGGGTAGCCTTTAAGCTAGTTAGCATGCTGGCTAGCTAGCTGTCAAATCCTCCACAGAGCACTGTCAGCTGACTCTGCTCCCCCCATGCATTGCTTAGCATAGGCAAAGCTATGGCTTAGCTAAACAGCTACAGCACACACTGTTGTTTGCAATGCATTGAACTTATGCTTCGGGCGAGATGAGCCAGCTTCACATGCAAGCGTGTGAATTAGCAAGTTAGCTGCAAGCATATTATGAAGATCAGTCATTTATCTGCTGAGTGTAGGCCTGCTTGTTGTCTCTAGTCGTCCAGTTTATGACATTGTCACGTGCTTCATACTATTTCAGTCAACAAACAGGCTATTAGCTTTATTCCACTTTGGTAGTTACTTGGCCCACTGTCAGACAGTATTGAACTGTCCAATGTTCACAGCCTGAGCAACATGCACAGAAACTGTATTCAGCCCCCACTCAGGGCCGGCCCAACCCAATAAACAAAACAAATTAAATATATGGTTAGGACCCCGCGATTGGTTCGCCCCCCCCCCCCCCCCCCCCCCCCCCCCACAAAAAAACAAACATTTGTAAAACAAAATGTTTTTGCCAATCAATGGGCCCCATACACTACTTTTTGTTTAGGGCCCCCAAAACCCTAGAGCCCCACTGTACTTTTATCTCACCTTTCAGTTACTATGGACCGATATAGCATTAACAACGGTGTGCTTTCTAATATAGACTGTGCGTCACGGCTTCCCTCATCAACCGTCCTCCATGGCGTTTGACCCTGTGCAGAAGATACTGGCCATCGGGACGCAGAGTGGAGCTTTGAGGCTGTATCTTTTTACAAATGACAATTTGAAAACAAAGATTTGCATTTTTTGAACAGTCTATAGGTCAAAATTTTATACTCATGTCTTGCCAACCACATCTCTTCCTACTGCTACTACTGTATTGTACATTGTATTTACACTGTCGATAGACTCATCTGATATACCTCACATTTAGGAAGCACTATACTTGGTAATGGCCGTGGAGTGGAGATATTGACTGATATGGGATGGTATTTGCAGCCCCTACATAATATTTTCCAATTCTGCTCCAGGAAAGCTCATTCAAACAAGAAGTATTTCAAATACTGTTCGCCTGAGGCTATGGTTAGATGGTATTGTGCCATGTTTTTCGAAGCATTGCTGTGTTATTCCAGGAGAAACCTGGCTCATTAATGTAATCTCCACTGTGGCATAAAACGCTCAGCTGCCATATGTGGAACTGAGTTGAATGAGTTCTACTCACTCCTCTGTATAAATACCACCCATCTCACCATCAAACTGCTTGCTTTTCAGTGGCGTAGCTGGCTGTGTTCATGAAAGGTGGTCATTGCATGAGTGAGTCAGAGGACCTGAGATCCGGCAGTGGGCAAGGGAGGGAGGGAAGTGACACGATGACACCCATGCCTTGTGCTTCTGAGTAGCCAACCTAATCCACCGTGCGGCCTAGTGTTTGTCAGGATGCCGTCTTGTGTGTGCTGTCAACATCACTGGTGCTGCTGTGCTCGTCTTGTAGACAGAGGGAAACCCACCGTGTTTCTTTGCCCTTTTGCAGGCCCCATGGGGAATCCCTGCTCGGTTTTGGAGAGTCAGGACTACCTCAGATACCCTACCTTGTTCAGGAAGACTATTGTTATTTCCTGCTTGAGGATGTTTGATGTATTTCTTAATCTATATTGCACAGTTCGGCCCCAGCCCTTACCCAACATGCATAGCCATCTGCGTTATGGTGAGAATGATCTTGGACTGTTGTGATCCGGCCTGTCCTGTTAGGATAGGCCGTCCACACAGTGTTGTCTGTGGCTGGTCCAGACAGCTAGGTGTGCATAGGTCTCCTCCCCAAAAATACACATGTTGTCCTAACGTGTATGGGTGGGGGGGTGGGTGGGAGTTGATGGGATTACTGTCATCAAGGCAATTGGCCCATTTATCAAAAGACAGACCGTATCGATCCATCTCATGAACAGAAACAACTCTTAGCCAAGACATGCTTTATTCGATAAAGGACACATCAGTATAAGGAAAGGTTGTGCAACGTAGTGTGGGAGACCGCATTACCAAACAAGGAAGTGTTTTCTGTTGCAGATCCTTTCTTGGTATTAGGTTGATATAGTAGATAGTGCACTGTCATGGTAGGAGGTGGCAAGAGTGTGTCTGTATGTGACCTCACTTCTTGTGACATATTCCAAAAGTGCATTCAATTTGGCTCATGAGCACTCATGATAAATGTTATTTCCCCCCACTGCTATTGTGCGCCATCTAAAATTGAACTCTTTCAGTTCCAGTTGGGGAATGTCTGCTGTGAATGAACGCATGACAGATGAGTGAATGAGTGACCACAGCACAGTTGGTGGAGGTGGAATTCCACTTACAGCTTGCTCAATGCAAATCAATAGCACTTCTTGATCTAACCAGTTTGTAGGGTCAACTATTGTTTGTGAGGGAGCTAAGAAGGATAAGGGACCCTGGATATGAGGACCAATATAGAAATCCCCCCTTGTAGGAGGGCTGAAGGAACCCAGGGGTGAAAGGTTGTCTGGAGAGGGCAGGTAGAGGATCATCATGCTGTAGCTGAACCAGGCTGGTGCTGCTGGGCTTTTATCCCTTTCCCTTTTGTTATGCCTGGCGCCAAGGAGATGCCCACTGTGGTGCCTCCGTTAATGGCTTTCTGCTGTAATTCCACCTTAGTTTGTTCAAGGCATGGAGGGATTGTTTGATTACAGCTTTGTTAATCTTGTTCAGACATATCTCATTTCAGCGTGTCAGCTCTCGTTGACACTGTCGCAAATGCTGCCGTTTCTGACAAGCAGAGCCTGTCTGATGACTGTTGGTGGCCCGCGCTTGATGATTGATTAAAGATGTTAAATTAGCAGAACAAAGCAATGACACCTGTCATATCGCTGGAGCCATGTTGGTCTACTGTCCCACAAAAATGAAAACCTTGTTTGGGCATGGGTATAGTTAGAGGTATGGAGTTCACTGGAATTTCCTCAGTTGAGGCTTTTTTTTTTCTCCTCTAACTTATGACATGAAACATTTTAATTTGAGTGGTTTGGACATTAGTATGCCCCAGCAAGGCAACTGTGTGAGGTTTGGGTGATTATTGCATTTTTGGTGATTATTACCGCTATTATCTACAGTGTTAAATAAGATGTGCTAACAGGTTAACTCTTCACCAATCTTTATAGTTTAGTAGGTGACACCTGAGGTTGCACAGTGCTGGACAGGCTTGGCAGTTCCTGTAGCATCGGTTAGGTTATGGGTCAACATCTACAACATCTGAGCCTTGTTGTTTGTATTGTTTTCTTGTTTGGTCTCCTAAACTCTTGTTGATGAAGAGCATGTTTGTGTGTTCCCTGTAAGCACTACTCAGGCACCTGTATTCACTTTCCTCATACCAACCTGGAGTGTGCTAGCAGGTTAGGTGTAGTATATCCATATTCTACTCATTTTATCTCTCTCTACCTCTCTCTCTCTCTCCACTCTTTCAGCACCTCAGTCCCCAGTCTCCCTGCCACCCTCTGTTTGGGGCTGGTATATCAGATGTCACACGACAAAAGGGTAACAATAGGAAATGAAGACTTTTGAACCAGTTTTACCACTAATGCCAGTTCCTCAGAAATGCTCCACTGATCCTACAGTACCTGACACCTACAAATATTTACACATTTCCTTAAAGTATGCTTGTAAAGTAGTATTTTTCTATGGCTATATAAGGAATTCCTGTAATGTCTAACCAATTCACCATAGACAGATCCTCCTTTTATCAGTCACAGTTCAGGAGTGGTTCAGAGTGGGTGGTTTTCCAGGGGCACATGACTGTACATGACTGACCTTGTGGTCACTGTCTTGAGAGCTAAGATCCTGTGATCTGAAAGAACTGAGATCATGCTGCCCTCCGCACTGAATGTAATAAATACGTCTGTCAGAGCCTTCAGGTTTTTATTTATAGTGTAACTTTATTTATTCATTCTTGTATTTAGGAGGCATGTTTGTGCCAACTCTCATAAGGCAGACTGCCTAAATAGGACTGGTTCTGACTGCTGTTTAAAATAATTTGATTAGGGAAGCCCATCGCTTCACACTCACTGCTCCTCTGTGTTTTGACTCGAGGAGACGAGATCATGCAGCATCACAGCTGAGGGGAATGTCAAAGCGTTCACACAGAAATCATTTTTAGTGGGTCCCATTAAGACCACGTTGCACCATATTACAACATTTAGTGTACAGTACGATAGTGGCCGACAGTTTGTTGTGTTCCTTGATGGAGCCTGGCTGCAGCTTTGGGCGTGCTGGAGTGGAGTGTTACTGCCAGCACGAGAGCGGAGCAGCTGTCATCCAGCTCCAGTTCCTGGTCAACGAGGTGGGTCGCGCAGCTGGGCCTTCAGCCCAGAGCTCACACACATACACACAACCTGCCCTTCTTCTCAAAGTTGGAACACACACGCTACTTGACCCTCTATCACACACACACACACACACACAACCTGCCCTTCATCCCAAAGTCGTAACACACCCATGCTGCCTGACGGTCTTACTACAACACACACACACACACACACACACACAGTGTAGTGTAGGCCCACTAGCCTGCATCCTAATTAGTGTTGTGTGAGACATGCTCTGTGTTAATGGACTGTCCATCCCAGCAAGCTGGTTTACATGGCCTCTGAGTGAACACATTGATCAAACAGTAATGTCATCTTGGGGATGGGAAATGTTTCGGTAATTCAGCTGCTCTGTCTCTAGCAGGTTGTAACTGCATAGAAGGGGAAAACAAGGGTTTTCATACTGCTAGTAAACACTGTTTTGGTTTTGCACTTCTCCACAGGGGGCGCTGGTGAGTGCCTTAACTGATGACAGCATACACTTGTGGAACCTGAGGCAAAAGCAACCGGCTATCCTGCACACGCTCAAATTCAGCAAAGAAAGGTAATTTGAGTTTGACACTTCAACACAGTATAGGAGATCAGGAATTGCGTAACCATTATTTACCCAGGGCGAGCTTGTGGCTTTTGCATGGGACTCTGCAAATAAACAACCTAGTGTTGTCTGGTTATAGAGTAGCACAGTGCAGCACTGTGTACGCTTCTGACACTTGTTTGTTATGTGGGCTCGAGAGCATGGTGAGAGACATACGGTATGTGTGCTCGAATGCACGCGTGAGATAAATGCATGTTAGAGTTGAGAAGTCAAACAGAATGGTCTAAGCTTCTGTTTGAACAAAGTCATACTGCAGCTGGTTTGCTCTGTAAGATGTCATAGAACCAGGTTCTCATACCTGGCAGGCTCATTACAGTTTTTCACAATTGCTAAAACACTAAACCCCATTCTCTGAATCAAATGTTCAGTGGTGTAAACCCATTTGTTGAATCAGACACTTTTGGCAAAACTCAAAACACATTCTCATTGACTAAAAACATTTTGCAACATTTGTAAACACAACTACAACACAGTTGTAATCCATAAAACACAATGACTCAAAATTGTTCACACTTGTTTTTAATGGTGGTTTGGGACAATTTCAGCTTTCATCGTGGTGTCCGTATACAAGAACGGTTCAACATCAACCAGCAATTTTTACTGTAAATGTTTGCCTTCCACCATACAGCCCTTTTCTCAACCCAATTGAAGAGCTTTTCTCTGCGTGGCAGTGGAAGGTCCCAAATCAAATAAAATTTACTGTATTTGTATATCCCTTTTTACAAGCAATGTCACAGAGGGCTTCACATACGCCCATAGAACTGCCCCTCAGCCAACCTCAACCCTCAAGGAAGACAAGGAAAATCTCCCAGAAAAACTCACTAGACAAGAACAAATTTAAGAAACATTGGGAGGAGCAATTCAGTGAGGGATCCCCTCCTCCAGTCCATAGATGGTTGGTGAAAGAGGGGTGCAGAACACAGGCTAAACATAGTCATACATCAGGAAAGTGTCAATGGGTGTTGAAACACAGGTCTATGACCGAAACCCATATACCAGGGTAAATATCCTATAGGCGTGTTTTCAAGTCTGGATCCAGCACACCAGAGGGTTTTTACCCAGTTTTTTTGTTGTTTTTTGTTGACAGTACTAAGTTGTGATGGTTACTGTAAGATACATTTTTTGCTAAATGCATTTACTGTATACATAAAAAAATAATAATAATCTTTACATGTAACTATATGCCTTGGATGCTGTGTTCTCCATTTTTTTGTGTTGTGTCTAATGATTGCTCCATAGTGTTTATATAATGATTTGTTGTGTTTATGATCTGAAAGCATTGTTTGATTTTGAGCACAGGTTAAATGGTTCTGGGGTGAGTGTTTTGAAGAGTCAGAGGTTTTGGAAATTGAGTTTGAAGATTTGGTTTTGTGTTTACGGTTTTGAGAAAATAGGTGACTGTTTCAAGAAATGTGTTTTACCAATTGTGAAAAACTGTAATAGAAGTCTTGGTTAGAGTAGTTGGATAAATTGCATAATCCAGCTAGCCTACAGTAATCCGGAATAATGCAATGAATTGCCGTCTTGTCCTGCAGGATCACCTTCTGCCATCTGCCCTTCCAGAGCAAGTGGCTGTACGTTGGGACGGAGCGAGGGAACATCTACATCGTCAACGTGGAGTCCTTCACCCTGTCAGGCTACGTCATCATGTGGAACAAAGCCATCGAACTGTGAGGCTTGTTCACGTAGAGCTGTAGTTAGGTGCCCTGTGTGGACAGAACAATGCAGGATGTTTTTACTTCTTTAGTTCAACCGTTTCTTCCTTCTCTGTGTTACAAAAACAAGGAAGAATGGCATGGTACATTCAATTGAGCAGTGGAGCAGGCTTGGAAATCGCCACAACACTTTCTTCAAAGTCTCTTTCTTCAACTTCTCTCTTTCCAATCTCTCTCTCTCTGTCTGTCTTACCAATCCTTCTGTCACTCCAACCTCTCTCCATCCGCAACTTATTTTTCAGCAAATCTCTCTTCATCCTCTCCAACCTCTCTCTCCTACCGCCTCTCTCCCTCTCTCTTTTCTATTACCTCTATCTTTCTCTCATTGTCTCTCTTTCTCCACCCCCCAGGTCCACTAAGACCCACCCAGGGCCTGTGGTCCACATCAGTGACAACCCCATGGATGAGGGGAAGGTACAGAATCCTCACAGCACGTTTCCCAGGCACGAACAGAGCCCTCTGACCATCAGAGGTGCTTTATGACAAAATTCCACCACTGTTTTGTTTTTTTTCCCCTCTTTTCTTCAGCTCCTGATTGGCTATGAGTGTGGGATTGTGGTTCTGTGGGACTTGAAGTGCAAGAAAGCTGACTGCCGCTACAACTACGATGAGGTAATTCGTCCCTGAACACCTTCCTCAGAGTTCATTTGGGATTTCCCCTCTGTGTGCCGGTACTGGAATAGGAAAACAGTACCATCAATTAATTTAATTAAGTTAATACCGTATGTCTGTATTTTATGGTCTGTATTTATGGTAATACAGTACACTATGTTGTTATTATTGGGTGGGTGTTTCCTGTAGTAATAGTAGTGTGAATACACAGCATATGTGGCCTGGTACTGTAATAGTAATATAGTATTACCAGTATTATTATACAGTAAGACAGTATTACACAGTTATTATATTGTATAATATAGTTATTAGCTAGTAAGACAGTAATATACAGTTATTATATTGCATAATATATTTAAATAGTAAGACAGTAATATATAGTTATTATATTGTATTATTGACATTTAAATTTACATTTAGTCATTTAGCAGACGCTTTTATCCAGAGCGACTTACAGTAAGCACAGGGACATTCCCCCCGAGGCCTGTAGGGTGAAGTGCCTTGCCTAAGGACACAACATCTTTTGACATGGCCGGGAATCGAACCAGCGACCTTCTGATTACTAGCCCAATTCTCTAACCGCTCAGCCAACTGACTCCTTACTCCGTATTATATAGTTATGACTGTGTATCTTGCAGGCCATCCACTCTGTGGCCTGGCACCATGAGGGGAAGCAGTTCATCTGCAGCCACTCTGATGGAACTCTGACCACATGGAACGTACGCGCCCCCGCCAAGCCTGTACAGACCATCACACCGCATGGTAGGGCTCCTCTGGTCACACACACACATGCAGGTATACACATACACAGGCACACACACGTACTGTGCGCACTCATGGACCGACACATACACATTTGCAGATTAAGACACAGAAACAGCCATACAGACAGACAGACACACATGCAAATACAGACACAGAGACAGGCTTTGGGCCACTGTCTTGGTGCGTTACCTTCAGTTCCAGACATCGAAAGCAGACTGGTGTAGATGGTCACATGTCCTGTCTGCTGCCCTGTCCCAGGTAAACAGTCCAAAGATGGGAAGAAGCCAGAGCCATGCAAGCCCATCCTGAAAGTGGAGTACAAAACAACAAGAGCTGGGTAGGTTTCACCAGCACTTAACCCTAGTCCCATTCTGGTAGACTATCCTAGTTATAGTCGTAGTGCATTTCCTGTAGGCTCAATCATCCAAGTCTATATACATGCCCCCTCCCCTGTAGAGTGTGTGACTCTGCTTGGTGCTGTTCAGGGATCCGTTCATGGTGCTGTCCGGGGGGCTGTCCTACGACACGCTGGGGAGGAGGTCCTGTCTGACGGTGATGCACGGCAAGAGCACCACTGTCCTGGAAATGGACTACCCCATCGTGGACTTCCTGACGCTGTGTGAAACTCCTTATCCCAACGGTACGCTTCCGCACTAACCTGGCAACCCCTTGTGATGTTGTTGTGGCATAGCTTCGGAAGACAGCAGCTATGTTTTTTTCTCCGATGTTGTCATTTTGTGTAATTGAATGTGGTGTCATCGCTTCAACAGATTTCCAAGAGCCTTATGCAGTCGTGGTTCTACTTGAAAAGGACTTGGTTGTGATTGACCTTGGACAAATAGGGTGATTACCAGCTTTTGAGTCACCCCATGACATGGTTTCCATGACAAAACCGACTTTGAATTATGAACTACGTTGAATGATTTCACCTCCATTTGCTCAGTCATCACAGTGCTGGCTACATGTTGTTGATGTAGGTATCCCATCTTTGAGAACCCCTACCCACTGAGCATCCACGAGTCTCCTGTGACCTGCTGCGAGTACTTCGCTGACTGTCCTGCTGAGCTCATACCTGCTCTGTACTCTGTAGGCTGCCGCCAGAAGAGACAAGGATGCAGCAAGAAGGTACTAGAAAACACTCAACTGGTGGATTTGATATGTTGTATTTACCGACTGACTGAGCGATTAACTGTTTTATAGTATTTTGGAAGAAAAAGGAAGAATGGAGAAGCCATGTTTTAACTGTCTCATACTTGTGTGGTTCTTTGTAGGAGTGGCCTATAAGTGGTGGCAACTGGGGCCAGGGCACACACAGCTACCCAGAGATCCTGGTCACAGGGTGAGTGGTTCACTCAGACACAGTGGCCCAGTGTCACCATGCACGTGTGTTACGCACATTTTTACGAGTTTTTCATTTTTACAAGTTTTTCATTCTTCCTGTCCTCACAAACAGACATGCGGACGGCTCAGTCAAGTTCTGGGATGCTTCCGTGTGTAAGTATGCTGCACTGGAGCTGTAATGTCAGGCTGGGGGTTGGCTTAGGGGTTGTCTTTAAGACCGGATGTACCTTCATGCAGAGGTGTAGTTGTGTGTATACCCAGGTATACGCTGTATGTCCTCCTCCAAATTGTGAGAAACGTCAGTTTACTTAGAGCTAGCCAGCAACCCTTGTTTAGATAATGTTACTTCCCAGTGGTTCATTGTGTGCAAATTGATTTTTCATAGAGCAATGAACTTCACAGCGTCCTGTCATGAGTGGTGTCATGAGTGGTATCATGAGCACACTCTTGCGCTTCTGTTTTTAAACCAGACTTGGCTGTTCATTCCTCATTTATGCATTGGGGTATTCCTCTCTTCTATAGTTATAGTAATATAAAATTATATCTAGCACAGTTGATACATATACAGGGAGTCAGGTGGCTGAGCGGTGAGGGAATCGGGCTAGTAATCCGAAGGTTGCCAGTTCGATTCCCGGTCAAGCCAACTGACGTTGTGTCCTTGGGCAAGGCACTTCACCCTACTTGCCTCGGGGGAATGTCCCTGTACTTACTGTAAGTCGCTCTGGATAAGAGCGTCTGCTAAATGACTAAATGTAAATGTAAATATATATATAATGCCATGGTCTTTCCTGATGTCTCTTCTCCTAGTAATGCTTCAGGTCCTGTACAAGCTGAAGACAGCCAAGGTGTTTGAGCGGGCTCGTGGCAAGGAGGAGAAGCCGAGCACAGATATCGTGGATGAGGACCCGTTTGCCATCCAGACCCTATCGTGGTGCCCAGAGAGCAGGATCTTCTGTGTGGCGGGAGTCTCCGCCCACGTGATCATCTACAGGTTCAGCAAACAGGAAGTCACCACAGAAGTGATTCAGGTAACTTCCATGTTATTTCATCACCTAGTTCCACAAGGTTTTAAATGTGGGTTATCCACTATGTGTTTGTGAGTATTTGTTGTCTATGGATGTGAATTTCTAATTGGTTTTAACAGTTTTGGATTGTTTTTGCCTTTTGATGACGTCTGTATTGTTTGTGTTTGCTTTTGATAAAGTTTGTGCTGTTTTCATCCTTGATAAAGTTTGTGTTGTTTTTACCCTTGATGAAGTTTGTGTTGCTTCACGGTGCATTTTTTCTCCTCAGCTCCTGGAGGTGCGTCTGCAGTGTGAGCTGAATGATGTGGGCTTTCCAGACGGGGCAGTGGAGCAGACTCCCACCCTGCCCACCCCAGGGACTACCTCCTCCAGCCCCCAGGAGAGCGAGCCCACCCCCCCGACCTCCACAGGCAGCAACTCCTCTGACGGGCCCAGGGACAATGTGCCATGTCTCAAGTATGTCCCCTATGCTGTGCTGTCGTCAGCAGGACTTTTTTATTGAAGGGATGCATTGTTAGATTCTGAGGCAGGTTGGACGGCCTAAAAACTCATAAATAATATGCTGTAATACTCATAAATAATATGCTGTAATACTCATAAATAAAATGCTGTAATAGAGGTTTGTAATAACATATTACAGCACAATAATATATATATATGTCAATAACAATTTATAATAATGTAATAATATGGACCATGCTTGTCTTCATGTGGTCTCACCCTTGTGTGTGTTTATCGGTCTTATGTTTGTGTGTGTGTCTGCGTATGTCCTCTCCTTTTACAGGGTGCGGAGTGCCCCTCTGAATCAGTCTCCGGGGTACCAGGTGGAGCTGGTGGTGCAGCTGCTGTGGGTCAGTGGAGAGCCACCCCAGCCAATCACCAGCCTGGCGGTCAACTCCGCCTACGGCCTGTGAGTCTCTCACTCATCACCACTGTCACCTCCATCCCTTTACTCATCACCACTGTCACCACGGCAACCTTGTACTTTGAATTTGTCCTTGGCTCATTCTCTGTAAAACTCACAGATATTCATAATTACCATCACAGTTAGCTTCATGTTGAGGAATCCTGTCTGAGCTTCGTGTCCCTGACTTGCGTTACAGAGTGGTGTTTGGCAACAGCAATGGTCTGGCCGTAGTGGACTACCTCCAGAAGACCCTGCTCCTCCATATGGGGACGCTGGAGCTGTACAGCCCCACAGAGCCCTACCTGAGGCAGCCTCGCTCGCCACGCAAAACACAGCCCTCTGGAGGTCAGGAGTTCTCAGCATTCACTTACCCTCCTCACCTGGCTCCTTCTCACCTGGCTGATCTACGGCTTTTAAAAAATCTCCAGGAGATTTTAGGAGATTGACCCCATTTTAGACTGTTTTGAAAATCTCCTGAGTGAGATGATTTCAGTTTTTTTATTTCAGTTTTTTCCATTCAGACTATTTATTTATGTACACTATTTCTATGAGCTTCAAAAATGTATCTGTTTGATCTCATGAAGTACTGTATTTTTCGGAAAATAAGCCGCATTTTCTATTAACCGCACCCCATCAGAATGGGAGCTTTGTGTTTGTAAATCGGAGTATAAACCACACTGGAATATATGCCGCACTTGATACAGGAACAATGATACCAAGCAATGCATGAGTATAGGCGATCTTACAGCATGCCTCAACACACTTCGGTTGTGGATAGTATGTCCAGAAATAAAGCCGAGTCACTAATTTAGTGTCAAAATCCATTGTTATGTCTACAAAATTATTTTAGATATAGTATAAGTTTAGCCATCTTGCAAATCCTGAGGATAGCCTACCGAAGTTTAATTAGTCAATGTCGTTAGCGATGCTAGCTAACGTTAGTTTGCTAGCTGTAACATTTCACTGGGTCTTGCAGCTGTTTGATTTACTGAAATTTATTATGAAATGTTATGTTCTACTAGCCATTTGCCTACTTTAGCAAGTCACTGTATTTCCAAGCCCTGATAGTGTAACTGAGACGACACAGTAAATAATTCCTCTTTCAAGTAATAAGTCTCCGTTCAAGTGTTCAGCATTAAATTATCTGCACGGTGTGTAGAGATCTTGGGACAAAGCCACTTTTTTGTTCTAAAACCGGGCTATAAGCCGCTTCGAAATATAAGCCGTACAACCACAAGAAAACTGTAAAATCGGGACACAAGCCGCGGCTTTATTTCCGGAAAATACTGTAGTTATTGTAGTAACATTATGTCAATTGAAAATGTGATTTGAGGTCAGTGAGCAATAGAATATCAGGTCTCCCTGTAGTTTAGTGGGACATCCTCCTGTGATCCCAACCACTGCCTGCTGTAGCATTATTTCCCTCTCTAGGGGGCAATAGAGGGCATATTACTGATCTGTTACACAGACATAAACACTTGCTACCACGAAACGCTGGTATAAGGCTGCTTAGCTACTGCTGGACTCCTCACCGTAATCCCTGTTCAATAATCATGTTGTAGTGCAAAATAGGGATTAAATGAGGGTGTTGAGGGTTGTATTACTGCTAATGACACAACCATGTTAATCCTGTCTCGTCTTTTTTCATGCGCTTTTTTGGCACCCCACCTCTCATGTCTTCCTGTCTTGTTGTGTTGACATATCTCAGTCTAGCCACTTAGAGGTGTTAGACTTGGATTTACTACTCAGCACCAACTTTCTCAAAAATTAATAATGAAGGGGGGAAAAAACCTTCAGCTTCTGAATGAATATTGGTGTTGTTTTGTTGATGTGCTGTTTTGTTGATGTTCTGAGAGTCAATCCAGTGTCCAGCTTCTTGAGTTTTTCTGCCATTTCTTTACTGTTTTCTTATTATTTCCTACCATTTCTTTTCTCCCTCATCTTTTTTTACCCGTCTCTCTCTATGGTTTTGGTAAAGACATTCCACCTGTGACGTCTTGCATGTCCAGCCTGTCTAGCTTTTATACCGAGTCTGTGAAAAAACTTCGATCCTCTCACTTCCGTAAGTCACTTCATGTTGTTCTCAATTTCTCTTCCTTCTCTCTCAAGATTTATCTCTTCCTCTCTGTTGGTTTGATATCCATTCCTACCTAGTTCATTCAGACAACCTGTCCCTCCCTAACCTCCCAGTAGGAACGTAGCCTCACTAAACACAATGTGTGATACTGTCAATCAGGGAATTCACTCAACAGAGTGGATGTTCAACAGATACATTAGACTAATGGGTTGTTAGTCTAATGTATGGTGTTGTTAGCCAACATCACTCAAGTGAAGTCTAACAGTCAACAGTAAAGCTCAACTCCTGAACTGTCTGTTTGCCCTGAAGGAGTGCTTAAATTCAACTAATTTTGCCTGTCTCTGGTTAAGCCTAGTTAATGACATGGCTTAAGTAGAAGATTAAGAGGGTGTGAGAGCCAGCTCTGGCTGGAACCTGTGATGTTGTTTACGTGGGAGATGTCCTCCTAACTTCGGTTTGCTCTCCTCAGCTGTGTATGAAACCAACGAGGGAACCAACATCACAGAGGAACGCTGCAAGTCCCCAACATCAGGTAAATCTTCTAGTCTCCCCCCCCCCCCCCCCCCCCCCCCCAAAAAAAGTCCTAAGTCCTAAATGGAAACAAATAACAGGGTTGTTTGTCAATGTTGATGCCTGGGAGTGTTTAAGCAGCAAAAGCAAAGAAAAGTGGAATGAAAACTTTTACTAATAATAATTTAAGTGATGTTGTTGCCACGATAGGCCCCACATCGCCCTACAACTCAGATGAAGAGCGCAAACAGCAAAGGTTTATGCAGAAGGGTATGGACATTCACAGCTGCATGTTTCCATAGCAGTCCAACACACCAAACGGCTGACGTACTTTTGCTTTGTCTCCTTGTTAAACGTATGTGCAGTGAAATCCAAAAGCAGGCGCTTTTCCAAGACGGTTGCCAATGACTTTGGTACTGTATGATCCAAATGTACCGTCTTCTCCCTCTCTCTCTCTCTATAAACGACCAGACGCTGTCATCTAACCAAGCCACGCCTTAATCGCTGTCCGCATCTTACCGTAGCCAATGAAGGGGACATGCGCTGGGCTTGTAGATCATAGCTAATATGACCCATAGTTGGGAGAACACCGTTGATAGGAATGGCTTCCTGTCAAGTGATACTGTCACGCTTGGTGTGATGCATGGTGTGAACAGTGGGCTCATGTTCACCCAGACAGATTTACTATGCTGGTTGGACCAGACATTGGAACAACTCTTATTGTCCTAATCGATGATGAGAATAAGGTAGAAGACCAGGAAAACTTGAGGTTCCGGGTAAACACGTGTCAAACTGTGCACCAATTCAAAAGCATAGTCAATCTGCCTGTTCAACTCACAGTACTAATGTCTAACCTGTTTGTTGCAAATGGGGAATCAGCTCTCGTTGATTTGAGGGATTTGGCGGTGTTTTCTCCTTCCTTGCAGGGACTACTTGAAGTTTAGATGCCCAAATTAATTACTTTCATAATCCCCCCCCCTCCTCCCGTCACTAATTTCACAAAATAGAAATTTCTCTCTTGTCCTGCTTCTTCTCTCTCTAGTGGACATTACAGGCCTTGTGTGAGTGTGTGTAATACTGTGATTGTTAGACTTCTCTGTTCTCTCTCAGGGCATGTGGAGGTTACGGGGTGTTTGTCTGTGTGGAGGTGGGGGGGTGAATCTCAAAGCCTCGGCTGTTCAGCACGATGTCTAACTACACAATATCATGCCTCTGTCCTGCTGTTCTAATCCAGCTGGTTGATCTTCATTTCAAAGCTTCCTCACGGTCCTAATGAGGCCTACTGTGATCAAAGTGTTCTTCTCTTAACCCGGCCACATCTTCTCTGTCAGAGAGGGAATCAAAGTGTTTGATAAGTGTTCTGTGTTCTGCTCTTCCACACAGAGTAGTGTGGTAAAGAACCGTGTTGTCTGTTCTCTTGCAGCCAAGATGTCGCGGAAAATTAGCTCTCCTACCACGGAGCACAAACCAGAAATGGGTAAGCCTTGATTTTGCTTGACTTCACCAACCTAAACATGACTTTCTGTCTCGATGTCCCGAAGTGTCCGACTGTGAGCATGGTCATGAGGCTTGAGTAAAAACCGTGTCAGTGCGAATGTGAAAAAATGCAGTTCTGTTGTAATTTTGTGAGTGGAGACACACTGTCATGTCTGTGTTGCGGGGTGTGCAGCGGAGATAGTCCTATGACAGTGCTTCCACAAGCAGTCTGGTTCTGTGAAGGTAGCCAGGAAGCCAGGGACAGCACCCATGCTGGACGTCCAGAGAAGTCAATCGTGTGGCAGCTTCAGTGAGTGGACCTGCCGTGGTCTGACCTGGGCTGGAGCGGGGTAGAAGTAGCTAGTACTAACCCTACCCTTCTCTGCTGGGCCCTTCCCTGCAACTTCTTCTGGACGTTTGATCTCTCACTTCTTCTTTGGTTTTGAGGAAGTGTTGTGTTTTTCTGTGTCAAAATTGCCCTCAGGATTGTCTTTCTTGTTGACAAGGTTTTTTTCTCTCCCCACTGTTGAATACAGGACGCTGTTTTGAGTTAATTGTGTGCATTGTGGTGTTTTTCTGTCGTAAGACTGCCAGACTAAACTGTAGTTTCAGCAATGAATAACCATAGTACAGTTGGGTGTTGTTCTTCCAGAGGCACCGTGGTGTATGGGACTGGGTGTGTGGGATGGGTTTTATCCTTGTGGTAGATTTTGGAAGTGTTTAAAATGTCCCGTTTGAACTCATCACTTGGAAGGCTCTTCCTGGCCAACAAATTGGGTCGTAATGTAGGTGAATCAGTCTTGTCAAACATGTTTTTGTCAAAGTTCAGCAGGCCTTTTGCGTCCTCTAATAAACACTATAGCCTCTAAGTGATGATATGCAATCATAGTACTTTCTAGAATGGTGTTCCTTTACCTCAAAAACACAATTTTACTCCTTAATCTCACAATGCAACAAATTGTGGATCTGTGTGATGGCCTGTGCATCTCCACCAATGTGCTCAGACCTCCCATCTCACTGGTGACAGCCCCCTTTCCTCTGCAAGTAGGATATTCTCCTTTCACTCTGTCTCACACTTCTCTCTCCGTTTGTCCCTGGCTGCCCACCGCCCCGGGCCCCCCAGATACCAACAACGCCTTCGCTCGTTCGCGCAGCTCCAGTGTGACCAGTATAGACAGAGAGTCGCGGGAGGCCATCTCCTCTTTTCAGCTGTGTGACAGTTTCCCCAGGAAGACCGACCCTGCCTCCGCCCCGGGACCGAGCCTGTGGGTGGGCACCTCCCAGGGTGCCGTGCTGGCTGTGTCCCTCTCCATGCCCCCCGAAGGAGACCAGAGGCTGCAGGAGCATGTGGGCGTCTCACCTTGTGGTAGGTAACATGGGTCGGGGGTGTAGTGATGACTAAAATGACTAATGTCATTTTTAAGGTTCCTATTGTTTTTGTTGGTATTCCTATAATTAGGATTTCTCCAGTAGGAAACCTATTGTTATTGGTAGTATTATGTTTGTATCATGGGAGTCAATGGCAGCCCCTAGACCAGTAATGGAAAAAGTTGTGAAATTTGGCATGTTGAAACTGCAGCGTATTAGTAACTAACATACCAAACATGGCCCACATGAGACAATAGGTGGCTCTACAGGCTACGCCCCAATTTGTCAGTTTTCAAAGTGATGCCATTTACAGCCCATAAGTCCCAAAATTCTTAAACTGAGTACATATTCCTTACTTCTCATGAGGAACAAAAAAGCATCAAGAACCTATAATGGCCGCCATCTTGGATTTTTCTGTACAATAAATATTTGTCCAAAACTACAAAAATCTTGTCATGAATCCGAGCTCAGATTGACTTGATTCAGGGTCCTGCGGATGTAGGATGCATGTCTTTCAATTCGATATTTAGCTGAAAGGAATGTAATCCAATATGGTGGATTTATTAGCACATTGATGAATTTGCACCTGTTGCACATACTTCATGTGTGTAACAGAGTGAGAACCGTGAAACTCACTCCTCAGGTATGTAAGAGGCCACCCGCGTCAAAGAAGAGCTAGCTTTTCTTTGGCATAGTTGGTAGCGGTCGTGCTTGGCAAGTCAGAGGTTGTGTGTTCGAGCCCAGCGAGTGGCGAACAACACCTTGTTATGATGGTGGAGCTTGGCTACAGCTCTTACAGACCCGTCATGTGTCCATAAATAAGTGCCACATTGACCTAGGGACTTGATCTGTTCCGCACACAAGGAAGACACTACAAAATGTTACCATGTGTAAAGCCAACTTCATATCTCCAAAATCTTTTCAAGGAAAATATACGTTTTTGCTAACCCAAAAATATTGCTTTACACATCCACTATTCATTAACCGATACTTCGATTCAATCACAAGTTCAGTGGAAGACTCATGACAATGTTTAGTACACAAATCTGAGAAATAGTTGAATGTAAGATGAAAATTAGATTTTATTGTGAATATTTGAAATGTGCATGGTTGGCTAATTGCTAGGGCCCCTTCCAAAGACTGTCTCCCTTGCTCCACAGTTTGCGTGCGCCAATTCTCACTGACACATCATGGCCCCTGACAATCATGCAAGCTTGGAGCAACACACACACATCCCAAAGCTTCTTGCAAGGTTTCCCTCACTCCTTGGCTTGAAACAAAGGCCCTGTTAGATCTTGGTGGTATTGCATTTCCGATTTGGTATACAATGGTAAAAAGTTGTCCAAATTCTGAAACATTGAAAGCATAGGCCATGACTAACTACCACACGACAAATGGCCCACCACTGCCCACAGGTGGTGGTACAGGCCACGCCACAATTGTCAATTTTCAAAGCGATGGCATTTCCACCCCATGAATCAAAAATTTCTGAAAATGTCTATACATGCCTTATTTCTCATGGTGAACAGAATAGCCTTTGGTGACCAATACAGTCCGCCACGTACAGTGAAAATTTGGGAAAACGTACAAATATCTTTGTACGTTTGCGAAGATGGAATATCTATAAAATATTTAACATTTCTCTGTTCGCTTTTTACATTGATCTCTGCTGCACCCCGTATCAGTGACAACCTTTTTTTGATCCTACAGACCACGCCTCAAAGTTGTCACTTTCAAAAGGATGGCATTTTCACCCAATTAGGCCAAAAAGTCAAAAAGTTGGTATGCATGCCTGATTGCTCATGTGGAACAAAAGTCTCAAGAACCAATAATGTCTGCAGCATTGATTTTCCTCTACAGTGACAGTTGTGAGGAATTTAAAAAAATAACTTAAAATCAGCCATTGCTCCAATTGTCTTGAAATGTTGTGTACATTTATGAAATGCATGTCTGTATCATGTCAATTTTGAAATGGTGTGCAATTTTGAGGAGGAATCTGCCATTGCTGCTTGTAGCTATATTTAGGGTTCCTCTGGTAGGAGGAAACCTATTGTTTTTGTTGGTATTCTTATTCCTATTAGGGTTCCTCCGGTAAAAATGTGGCCCAATGATACAACAGGTCACTCACTACTACCGGTCCGCTAATGGCCCATGTATGCCTATAGGTGGCGCTTTTAAACCATACCCAAAGTCTACGCCAGGATTTCCCCTGCCCCCTCATTACTCCAAGATGCCTTAAAATTGGCATACAAGCCTTATTCTTCATGAGGAACAAAAAAGTCTCATGGACCCATAACGTCAGACTTCTGAATTTTTGTAGATAAGATCATGCTACATCTAGTCAGCATATCGAATATTGTGCATCATGTATGTAAAAGTTGTATTTTGATAGATATTGTGAGACTGCTTTGGGCACTAAACTGCAGTTAGTGCGTAGTATCTGTAACCCAAGGTAGGTTTTGTAGTTCAAATGTTGATGACTGCTGCAGGGTGAAACTTGTTTTACTAGTCTACCATGTACATTTTTTTATACTTGCCATTTTGAGGAGGATCCCACATCGCTGCTTGCAACATGTAGATGTGAATATTGCTTCACAAATAATATTTGTTGAGAAATTGATGTAGACAAATGTAGGCACCCATCTAGAACCTGTGACAGAATCCAGACACAAGCATTTCTGAAGGTCATGCCAAGAACTTTTCGATCCTTTCATGTCTTTACGTTGAAAAACGCTGTCTTCCATCCCTCTCTCTTTGTGTTCCCTAGGGACCCTGGTGAGACTAAAAGGAGGGGTGCTGACCATGGCCTTTCTGGACACGTCAGGGGCCCTAATCCCCCGGCCCTGCGAGCTGTGGTTCGAGCCCAACGCCACTGACCAGGACAGGGAGCGTCCGAAGAGGCGCCCGCCTGCCTCGCCCCCGGCCTACTCTGAAGGCCAGTACGCCGTGGTGTGCTCTGAGAAGCAGGCCAAGGTGGTGTCACTGCCCTCGCACTCCTGCGTCCACAAGCACAACATCACAGAAGCCTCGTTCGTGCTGAGGGCCGAGGTGGTGCAGCTGGCCGGGGGACTCTGCATCGTGTGCTTCTGTGCCAACGGACACATCATGGCTCTGAGGTACCTAACCAGCACCACCCTAGGACTGGACTGGACTCTATTGTACTGGTCGATTCTGTACTCTACTCTACAAAGTAATAGTGTAGAAACTACAATGTCTAGAAAACTTGTTTTCCTCATTCTGCTTTGATTTCTCTGACTCTCACTCTCTGTCCCCTCTTTTCCTCCTCTCATTTTCTTTCTCCCCCCACACTCCGCCCGGCTCCTCTCTCCCTCTACCCCAGTCTGCCCAGTCTCAGGCCCCTACTGGATGTGAACTACCTGCCCCTGACGGACATGAGGATTGCCAGGACCTTCTGCTTCTCCAACCTGGGCCAGGCCCTCTACATGAACTCCTCCATGGAGATCCAGAGGATCACCTACATCCAGGAGACCTGCGACAACCTGCAGGTTCACCCCTCTCTCTGTCTTAACTCCCTGTCTCAATGGCGGCATATAACTTAATAGTGTCCATTGAAATTGAATACCTAATTTATAATGTTCATTTGGATGGCCGGATTAATGAAGGATAATGCTCTTTGTTTCTTATTGCCGTAGTTTTATATTTAAATCCTTTTCTTCCTGTATATTGAGTTTGTGTTAGGTCACCTATCAGTTGGGTCCGGGGCAAAGGTCTGCAACATGTGGCTCCCACACAGCTTTAGGATTAGTTTTTTGGTTAATAGTCAGTAGCCCAACTGGAGATGCAGTGACCATTGGTCTTCTTTCTGTTCTTCCTTTACAAACAGACCTAAACTGAAAAAAGGCAACAGAAAAAATGCAGCATTGATTAACTATATAAGCTATTTCTTCTCTCAAACTTAAGTCAAGCTTTTCATCCATTGTGGCTCCCCATTTTTGTTGAAAAATGAAAAATTGCTCTTGCTCTCAAAAAGGTTGTCGACCCCTGATTTGGGGTTATTCCATTGTCAAATATTTCTGACTTGCCTGAGATGGAGGCTGTGAAAGTAATATTGACACAAAGCATGTGTGTGTTCTCCAGGAGATGCTGAGTGAATTGTTCACCCCTGTGGAGACGCCCGAAGCCCCAAACAGAGGTTTCTTCAAGGGCCTGTTTGGTGGAGGTGCTCAGTCCCTGGACAGAGAAGACCTCTGTGAGTACTCAAAGAAAAAAGATATCCTTCCATCAAGTACAAATTTGTCATATAAAACAGAATATTAACGGCCATGGCAAGGTAGTTGTTAGGAATTTGCTTCAGTGTGCTCGCAACTGACACAACCAATCATGACAAAGACACAACCAATCATAACAAAACTATACATACATGCATATGCAAAATAAGTTACTGGAAATGAAATGCTTGATTTCCAGACCTCTTCAATGGTGCAGACATAAGTTGAAGTGGAAATCAAGCACTTCATCATCAGTAACTCAGATAATGTTTTAGATCCTCCTTGAGACTCAAGGTATTTTATTTTGAAGGACATACTGTTGACACCTCTTTTGTTCGCTCTGCCTGTGCTAGTTGGAGAAACGACCGCAGGGAAGGCCTCCAGCTCCCTGGCACAGCACATCCCTGGCCCAGGGGGCATGGAGGGCATGAAGGGGGCGGCGTCAGGGGTGGTGGGGGACCTGGCGCGCGCCCGCATAGCGCTGGACGAGAGAGGGCAGAAACTGGGAGAGCTGGAGGAGAGGACAGCTGCCATGATGGCCAGCGCCGACTCCTTCTCCAAGCACGCTCACGGCGTAAGCACCTGGCTCTGTCGGCTGGTTGTGGCAATCACTCTCTCACTCACTTTCTTTCTCTCACTTTCTTTATCTCTTTGTCAGTCTCACTCTTCTGGGGCCTCATTTCTAAAACCTGGGGTTTATATGTCATACTATATGGAGATATGGAGAAAGTACAATTCTACATAAGCAACTATTTATAAACATGATGCATGCAACTTGAACACATGTTTACAATCATAAATCTGAAGTAATCCTAAAATTGTTCGGACGCGAATTAGTTTTGTGCTCTATGCCCCTTTAACAGTGCGTTCACACTGCAGCGATGCGAATCGCTTGCCATCGCTCGCCTTCCCACAGTTCACCACGCTCGGGGGAGTTTCAAACAGATTAATGTAGAATGTAGTTCTCTAAAGTCACTGTTGTAGTTGTCATGGCCAAGTGTGCAGACTTGGGTTTACGTACTCGCAACATCAAAATACAACTTGTATACAAAATACAAAACTGTTTAATAGACATACACGTTGACATGGGTAAAAACTTGTATTATATTATTCAAAATCTCTGCTAATCTGTCGATACGATCGTACAGGACTGGGTAAGCAGCCACACAAACGATTAGTTTCTCCTCCACCTTGAAACCTAGAAATGTTCACCATGGTTGCTACGTTACAAGAAACAAGAAAACACTCCGATTGGCCATCGCTAGCGAAAATCGCTCCTTATTTGCATAAAGAATATCTCAACTCGGTCGCGTCCCATCGCTACCCACAATGCACCACGCAAGCGATTCGCCTGGCTCCATAGAAAATGAATGGAAAACTTGTCGCTTGTCGTCAGTGGCAACTATCAATGCTCAAAACTAGAGTAACTGCAACTGGCTCAACACTGTGTAAGAGCTCTGGCAATAGTGTTTCCCCCAAAAAACACCCTTTCTTTCTCCTTGTTCATCTCTCTCCTCCGGTGTCTCTCTCCCCTCTCTGTCTCTTCCTCAGATTATGCTGAAGTACAAGGATAAGAAGTGGTACCAGCTCTGATGGCCAAGCGTCCGAAGAGAGATGGACAGATCCCGCTCAGATCCCTCTCTTGCTGTCCTCCTCTCCTCCTTCCCCCCAGAGCACAGTGCCACACCCTGTTTGACCTCTGTCATCACAATGCCCTGAGTATCCCACAGGCCAGGGGCGTGGAGGCTGTCTGGGACAGTCAGTTCTGGATGGTCAGTCCATGTCATGTGGGCGCTGACAGGCCTAATTTCCATCCTGTTGAAAGTCAGAGGAGACAGAGAGAGAGAGAGAGAGAGAGAGAGAGAGAGAGAGAGCGCATGTTTACTGTTTCCTTCACATCAGTAATGCTCTCCGTCTGTGTGTGCAAGCTACTGTTTGGCAGTCTGGAAGAGAAGGACTACGAGGTCTATAAACTGTGGAGGTGACAGGTTGTTGTGGTGACATCCCCATGCTCTCCAGTGTGAAACAAACACAATGGACTTCTTAAGCAGAGACACTTCCCATGTGATGAAGACAATGCTGGTGAAATGTCATATCTATAGCAACGGTAATGTTTGATAAATGGATGATTGTTATCTTTCCGTCATTCACAATCTAGGTTCAGGTTTGCATCGACTGTTCCATGTCTCTTGTCGACTATTGTATGTCATTGTTTGGACAAGTCTGTTTTGAGAACAACATTCACCAGTTTTTGTCATGAATATACAGAATATATATTTAATAGTTTGCAGGAGGGAAATGAAAAAAGAACCAAGATTCTTTCCTCAAAGTTACTGTGCTCCTTTTTGAAATTATGTACAGTAAGTGGGTCCATCCACATCATGGGTGGGTTTGTGCAGCATACATCTGCAGCAGTTTACACGTCTGAAACGAGTTCCTAATGCACTGGAAAAGCTGGTAAATGTAACCCCCACAATTCTTTGGGCATTCTAGAAGGAAGTTGTTACTTTTGTCTTGAATGACCTCTGAAGGCATTGGATGATGTCAATTAGTGTTTATATGTTTAAGAACGGAAGCACGAGTCTCTTGGAGCAAATGGAAACCGGGTAAAAAAAAAAAGGACATACTTTCATTTTGTAGTAAAAATGGCCAAGAAACGCAGTGTTTCGATGAAACTCATCTCTCTCTGTCTTATCCTCTTCCTGGTAACTCTTTTCTGCCTCCGCCAATTATGCTGATATCCTAACCTCTGTCTGTGTTTATGAAGGTACATATATTAAGGAATATGTGTATGGGCATCTATATTTATACGTATTGCATAGACAGTATATTACAAAGGGTGTTTTGAGAAAAAATGCTTAAAGGTTCAGTTTTCTTTCTCTTGTCTGATTAAATAGACTTTTAATTTAATTAGTTTTTTTCTTAAAGAGATGCAAAGAAATGCTGCTATTTGTGTTATTGTAGGAGCATTCTTTCGGTTCTTATTTTGTTCTTTACTGACATGAGACAGATTAGACTTCACTCCAGATTGCTGCCAAATGTTGTCGACAATGCAACAACAGCTGATCTTACAGGGCTGTTTGAGGCAAAGTAACATAGCTAGCTCGGTAGCCATGGTCTTCTCTGACACCAAAGAGTTGCTTTCACAGAGTTGTCTTGATTCTACAAATTGCATATCATAATATCGGTTTGTGAGTATTTTTGGTTGTGATGACAAAGCCTGGGTATATTACATTGAATCCATATAACTGCTGTTTGTAGAAGGGGATTGGTTTATCATACTGATGTGTGTCCCCAGAAAATTGTTCCCTTCTGATATAAAAGCTGTCCCTTGAGATGACACAAGAACAATGGATTTTACGTTTTCTAAATTTGACCTTGTGCGTGACCTACGTGTATTGGAT
Organism: Osmerus mordax; assembly: GCF_038355195.1. NCBI lineage: Eukaryota > Metazoa > Chordata > Actinopteri > Osmeriformes > Osmeridae > Osmerus > Osmerus mordax. The sequence continues at coordinate 15,368,243 of NC_090058.1, read as the reverse complement.
ACTACTGAACTGCAGTCACTGGACAACAATCATGTGATTTTGCACTATTTGGTTTTGTATTTTAAACCACTTTTTGTGTGTATTTCTTTGTTGTTTTTGTTTAGTTATTTCTTTGTTTCAGAAGGACCAAAATATGACGGAACTAAATCTGTCTGTCATTTGACAGTTGTACTGACTGACATGTCAGTTCAATGATATTGTAATATATTTATATAATTCAGAAACAGATATATACTTTTAATTTCAAGAATACATGACCTTTAAATGAATTATTTTGGAATTGATTGGTGACATATAGTAACATGTTCAAAACCATAGTTATTCTGTACATAATTTGCCCATTATTCAAACAGAAAATAAGCATTTTCTGGAGATATTCAGATTCAGTTATAGCACCCATCACGTTTTGCAAAATGTATATTTAACAAACTACATATTCAACAAACAGGCCTTTTTTTACAGACCTTGCCTAGTTCATCAAACTAGTATAGTGTATCAACCAGATATAGATTTTAATATGATTACATCATTTTCTGTGTCCCTCATATTAGCGTTGCTTCTTGGTTTGCTTGTTGGTGGTTTTACTCTCCCCTCCAAACAACAGGAGAGTTCCCTTCTAAAGCGCCGTATTTCTGTCTTCTGTTTAAAACATGAAACATCTGGGATATTTAGGCTATTCAGTCAAAATTTTTTGTTCAATTATTTTATTATTTTTTATTTATATACAGTACAGTATATAGGCTATGCAGTCTATATAGTGTATATCCTATAGTATATAGGCTACATACTTGAAAACAAATAAATACAACATTTTAATAAATATATTGTCCTATTATGGCCTATTATTTTGTCTGTCAGAAGTTGTACATTGACATTAATGTGTAGCATACATGAAAGGACTATTGGCTACGTAGTCAACAAGATTAGGCCTGTGAATTCGGTCTGTTTTTGCTGATCCTTCTCGCACGACACAATCATCCCGGTCCCTCAAGGGGACGCCAAAGCACACAGAAATGTGACAACTAAACGGACAGAAAACGAATCCCAAACGGGGAGTAAAGCCACAGATTGGTGAGAAGTTCAATTAGGAAGATGCACCAGCCGCAACATGAAGTGCAACAGAAACTGCTCTCGCGCCAGGTAGGCAAATGAAAGAAAAATCGAAGATTTTACGGTCACATATTTCAGAGACTAAGCGCCGTCTATATTGTTTGCAAAGCCTTGCGGATAAGTCTGACGATTTTTACAGCGTGCCACCGTTTTGACAACAGCTGGGATGTCAGCAACAAAAGAATATCGGATTATGATTGCTTTCAGCCAATGGACACTTGCGCAGTTTATTTAGCTGTGTGTTGTGTATATTTCTTTTGTTGCATTTTTGTTGAATTATTAGACTATTTCTCTATCAAGGGCTAAGCGTACTCCTCAACCTGGACATGAATAATTCATTGGAACATGGAAACAGAAAAAGTACTTTGAATTCTAATGAGAGGTTTGAGTTAAGACAAGTTAAAGCGCCATCGATGTATTTCCATGCAGCCCACCAATTAACCTCCTCTTTCGGAATCAATAGTAGGCCTAATCAATTTCTGGTCAACTTATTCCTCCGTTCATTTTTACGAAAATTATCTTGTTTTACCGCTGGGACTTTTTGATGCTTCGAACCTGCTTTGGGATTCTGACAATGTAACATATTGTAATGGTCTGAATTCTTCAGTCAGCATCTTCGCCAACGACTGGAATTCAGTTAAATAAGGAGAACACAGAGTTTAGTCCGCTTTCCCGATGGCATGAATGGAGATGATTGAATACCATACTATAGCATGCATAGGCCAAAAATAGGCTACTACTAGTATTATAGAAAAATGACCCAGGGCCCCAATCTCGTGTTTGAGTGGCTGTCATCACTGCAGCTGTCTCAGTACTTGGAGTCCTTTGTTGACAATGGATATGATGATTTGGAAGTGTGCAAACAAATTGGAAATCCCGACCTTGACGCTATCGGGGTTCACGTTCAGCATCACCGACACAAGTTACTCATCGCTGTGAAGAAGTTGAAAGGAGATGACAAAAAGAAAATACCTGGCTTGTACTTCACCTTGGAGCCCTTAGACCCTAGTTCTGGTTCCCACACACTCACCGTTGAACAGGGAACTAACTTGCTGGACTCCAAACCGTGTAAGAACATCCAGAAAGGTATTCACAGACACCAGGGCTCATGGTCAAATAAAAACAATCAGCATTTTACCAATAACGACTTTGTCAGGTATCCCAAACTGAAATTGAAGGTGCTGATTCGGGATAAATTGGTAAAAGATGGAATTGACCTCAGGAAGCCACCGTACACCCACAAGGTTTGTTGGATTCAACCATGTTTGTTGCCCTGCCAGTGATAATGTGTCAAATTGTTATGATATTGCTGTCTGTGTACCAACAATAACTGCCCTTCTAAGGATGACTGTCAGCTGTTTTGAGGGTGTGTGTTTGTGTGGGTGTACATATACTTCTATACACCACACACACACACACAGGAACTCCTAAAAGCTGTGAGTTTTGTTGAAAGTTAAATAGGGTCAGTGCATTGCAAAGGGAGACAAAAACGAACCATGAAGGTTAATTGGTTGAAGTCTCACACAGCATGCCTTGGAGTTGGATGGTATTGTTAAAACTTAGACTGTACATTGTGATTGGGCTGGGGCCAGTTACAGTAAATACAGGGGCAGTGACCCATTTGGGATACATTCAACAATCTGTTTTGCCAACAGAATGCAGTACTTACCAACTGCTAATTCATCCAAGTCCTTCTAATGCTTTAAGATCTACTGTATCGACTGTAGGATATAGATTAATGACCCAGGCAATACAGTATGATGTGCGTGTCAGTTAAATACATGTCTTGGATCACTTATCCAGAAGGGCTTATATTTGGTTTGAACATTGGTGGGAACATAAGTTGTTGATCACCTTGTATGCTAATACTATCCCTGCTAATTAGTGGATAGGACTTTTCAATGGTTTCTTGACAGTCTGCCCTTAAACCTACACCAGTGCTTGCCCCAGTACTGCATGAATTAGTGATTGTCTGTTGTACCTGGGTAACTTTTCTTCCATTAGAAATTTCAGACACTAACATAATACAGCATGCTTGTGCAACCTCCATTAAACAACAACCTCTCATCTTGAGTAAATGTTCTGTTCTCTGCAACCTAATGGTTGTTGTAGACTGGGGGGTCATCACGGGCAGTGATGTACTGTTGTGGTCTTCAACCCTGGTCATCAAGGCCCACTGTCCTGAATGTTCTAGAATGTTTTCCTGCTCCAACACACCTGATTGAAATGATTGGGTGATTACGACCAATCATTTGAATCAGGTATGATAGAGCAGGTAAACACCTAAAACAAACAGGACAGTGGGCCTTGATGACGAGGGTTGAAGACCACGGATGTACCGTATAGTGGTGACTGAAAAGGTATTCCCTGCATAATCTAATTCTCACCTGCTGAAAGTGGGTTCTGTTTACATTAGTAGAGTTTAGGAGGGGTGTATACTCCAGGCATCCATGATAAAGATGTGTCCATGCAGTACTATGCTACATTTAGAGGCTCTCACTGCTCTGTTTACACTTTGTTAGCCTGGCTGAGAAATGTTTCAGCACAGAACCATAAACAACTGTAAAGTAGTGTGTCCCCAGTAGCCTTCTCCTGCCAGGTGTGTGCGTTTTTGAGTGCGTGCGTGTTTCAAGATAGTGCTACCTTTGTGCTCGGATCCACTGGTACATGTACATAATGTTTATGAAATATTCAGAAGCCACAAAGTGCAAAAAGGCACTCTGTGAGTTACTCCTGACTTTTTCTATGTCTCTGCCAACGCAGGCAGAGGCAAACTGATTTGGCTGTCTGGAAAAGTTGTTTTTAGTGTTCAGGACTTCTGAAAGCACTGCAGTGCCGTTCTGTGGAGGATTAGTCAGCAATATTGTACTGTTAAGTCTCATCCTCTTCTGGGGGTAAAAACCTTTTATTGTTCTGAAGTAGTACAGTATGATGTGGATTGATCATTTATTTTTATAAGGAATCACAGTGATGGAAATCAGAAAGTGGCCATGCAGAGGTCCTTTCACAAGCATGTTTTGGAGATGCGTGTACTGTGTAGGCTTTCATGCAAGTCCTTTACTGAAACATTGGTACAGGAAGAGAAAACGTCTCCTTTTTATAGAAACCAGTACAGCACAGAAATACAGTTCTGTACAGCGGCGGCGGGGGGGAGGTGGTGGTGGGGGGCAACGGCGACCATTTAGAGACAGAAATGACATGCCGTCGTGTAAATAAGATAAATAACATAAGGCCATGTAGTTTGTTTATAAATGAGCAAGCTATATACCTGTTTTATAGGAAAGGTAACCTTAAATGACTTATTTTGTGATAGGGCAGGGCACCCCCCTAATATAATTGTAGGAGTAACACTGGCCTGGTTGTCCAGTTATGAGTCACTCGAACTGCCACCAACAAAGATTGATCCGGATCGTGTTTACTGCTTTTGAGAATTGGAACAGTGTGTCCCTTTCAGGATCACTCTGGGTAGTTAAGTGTAGATATTCAGGGCAGCTGTGTTACACAAGCAGTGCTCATCCAAACACAGGAGGTATTTCAATGGGTTTCTGCTACATGTACAACCATCCATAATTTTTATGTCCAAATGTGTTATTCTCTGCTGTCTGTTTACTGATTTTAAGTATTTCTGCAGTTTCTCTAAAAACCTTCAATCTGGTTCTTGGTATGAGATACCTTCACGACTGCCAATGATGGAATGTATGAGAGAGAGTACGACTGGTCCTAATGTTCTGTATTGTGAAGCACATTTCTTGTTAAAACAGGATCTCTTGTCCTACACATCCCAAGTCAGTGGTTTGGAAAGAGACACTAATTAGACCCAATGCAGTATGGATCTGTCATCACACAATAATTCACAATCTGTATGTGGGCTTTCTAGCCTGATCAATAGTCACTGGGCAGCTTTCCAACCAGCAAGCACGCTTGGCAAGGCTGCTGCGCCCGGCAGGGCATATCCGGAACGGCTGGAGGCAAAACAATCCATTTGATTAAAGCTGGTTGTTAAGTGACTTAACTACAGGTGCCTGGATGAGACATGATGTTTTGATGAAAAGGAACATGGCATCTGCTGTATTTTCTCACAGCCAACTTAATCTAGGCCGAAATTCTCTTTTTTTGGCATGGCAAGTGATGGGTGAAAGAAGTGCCAATTTGAATGGTTTTAGTGTTTATACACAGTTATATATTGGGATTGGTTCATCCTGAAAGGTTGTGTGTGAGATTTTCCTCATGCTGTATGGTTCAAAAACATTGGATGTTGGCAGTTGATGCTGGCAGTTGATTTTCGGCGCAAACCCAACAGTGTACATACTGCTTAATGAGCTTTTCCACCCGATTCACATGTAAATATTCCCTATTGTCGAACCATAGCGAGGCATATGGGAAGTTGTTTCTCCTGCAGGAACCCTGCTGGTGTGTATTCCCTCTAAAGCTGTCACAACAATGGACACACCTCCCAGAATCCCTTACTGGAGAGCCGGAACGTTCTTAGAATGGGAGGGGAGGGGGGAGGAGGAGGGTGGCATTCTAAGACCTCTGGAAGGTTTGCCTGTGATGCCCTCTGTGAGACTCCCAGGACAAGCAAAACCAGCAGGGCCTTTTTTATAGAAGCTGCTTGGAGAAAAGCCAGGCTGAATAGACCTGACAAACACATAGGCCCCGTACCAGCTGACAGATGTCTCTGTCTTTGTTACCAGTAAATGTGCTTTTGAATGAACAGGTGTTGTTTGTTGGAACTTTATAAGTTTGAGAAACATCTGTTGACAGTTGTGTGTTTTCTCACTCCTCCCCAGCCTGTCTCTGTTTCTGTCTCTGATGTTTTAGTAATCTCGGGAAATCAAAGCCAAAGCACTCAGCAGTTATGTATTAAACACTTGAGTATCTACTGTTTATTTATTTTTCGTTTAGTTTGTATATACAGTATACACAGCCAAGCTGTGACTTTATGAGAAATGGATCCAGTCTCTGAACAGTTCATAACTTCCATTTGTCTCTGCCTGTTTCTGTGTCTCTGTGTTTACAGTACTATACATTGTTCTCTGCTGCCTGTGTTCATGTGATGCGACCGCTGCAGTATGACTGAGTCTCTGGCAAGTGTGCATATGTGTGTGCTGTGCCTTGCTCCAAGGCTTGTTATATAATGCCTCAGGTTTCTGATGAGATGTGTTTTTCTATGGTTGGGGATGTACTGTGTTTTACACCAGCATGGAGTAAGATTCATCGAAAGAATCAATTACAATCAGTGTCATGAGGTTTGTGTCAAAAATAGAGCAATTCTCCACAATAGTTTTTCCCCCAGTTATCATTAGTTGAACAACAGCTTGTTTTGCTTGTTTGTTGTTCCATACTAATATATTCTTATTGACTTGCTTGGTTATAAACAGAAAAGAAGAAAAAATAATTGCTGATTACAGTAATTATGACAAGAACAGAGTGAAATCATGTACATTTGTACAGACACTTTTTAAGCTGTGTTCGAAATCAAACAATGTGTTCGATTTCAACCTTTGATCTCCGCAGTGGAACTGTCCCTGATAATCCCTCAATAGATAATGTATACATATTATATATGCATGAACACATTTGTTCTTACAGGCTATGTACAGAGTTACATTAATGGCTTATGTTAATGTTATTTCACTACAGTAATGTATCATCCAAGTAGTTCCGTCTGGTCTCACCAGTTGACATTAGAGCGACGCTGCTGGATGTGTAACACGGATGATGTCTGGAGGGGGAGGTAGTGTTACAGAGAGCACTCAAAAGATTACAGGATCATTATGGTCTGGATACGGCAGAGCTGTTGATGAAGCACCCTGGCCCTTTAACGAACGACCTAGATGTCGGGGTACAGGCCCACAATACACCAAGGGGACCATCAGCGCTTTAGTGCTTTATCTCTCTTGGCTTCGTGTCCTCTGGGGGTTGTTATGGCCGGCCTGGTAGGGAACAGTATAGCACGGTATCAACCATCAGTGATTATGCAGAGATTGCTGAGCTCTACATAATGTAGGTACAAAGGCATACAATAATCACTGACCTACATTTCTGCGTACTGTTGGGACGGAAACAGGGTCAGAGGAGTCGACGTGTAAGACATCGTTCCATCTATATGTTTCTCTCCGGAAAATGCTGTCTGGTGGTGGATAACCATGTTCCCCACCCTTACCAAAGCCTCATATTGTTGTTGTTCTGGTAGGTGGATGGAGGTTGATTATTTAATCTTTGAATTGAACCATTATGTTTATTTTGGATAATTTTTTAGAACGAGAGAGGGGCATTCTTTACTCACTTAAGTCTCCCTTCAAAATAGTGTCCATTAAAATATCCCCCCACTCTCCAGCCTATATGGTTCCTTGCCCATTTCCTGCTGGGACAATACAAGGCAGGTCTTTGAAGCCACAGGTTTGCTCTCTGAATATAAATCAGCGCGGATGAAAGGTTTTGGTTGCCTTTGCACCAGCCTTCATCTAGGCAATTGAATTTGGAACCGATAATGCCTGAATACAAGCCTACCAGAGACCCAGGGCCTATGGGAGGGTAAGAGAGGGTGTTTGGTCCTGCAGGGTGTTTAGGGGGGTCACAGTCTGGCTGTGTGGAAGGCTGGCCTGCCTGGCTACCGTGTCTGTACCTCCCCTTGCTCTGAAGGGAGACTCTCTTGTCTACTGCTACTCTACACTTCTCTCTCTCTCTTTCTCTCTTTTTACATCTTCTAACTCCCTCTCTCTCCTTCTACCTTTCTCTCTTACTCTCTCCTTCCCCAGTGCAGAGCTATTTTGGTAAGGGTATTCATTGAGTGTATTGGAGTCAGTGGAGCAGAGCAGGCCTTAATACTCGCCATTAGTGACTAATGCACTCGTTTCCACATGTTAGTCTGGTTGTCATTTATTTATGCTTTACATTATTCATGATTTAGGACTTTATAGTATGGTTGACTGTTTGAGCATATCTGTTCGATAGCCTTGGGCGAAGAGCATTGCTATTCTACTAATTGTGTTGGCAGGATCGATTAGGTTTTTACACCCAATATTACGCCCTGTATTTCTTGCTTCCTGTGTTAAAGGCCAACACTTGCAGGGGGGCTTCGAGAGCAGATTTACATATTATCTGTGAGTTGACCGCTGTCTGGACTGGGGAGGTGGGAGGTCCTGTTCACATTCTTGACCCAGTCAGACTGTGTCTGCGGGCTTCACCAGAGTTTCAGTAGAGAGACTTATGGGTTCTGGGGGGTGCTGGGAATCAAGGGAGAGGAATTTGGGGTGTGGATCCTGTACTATTAGAGGTAATCCTGCGCCCCCCTACCACCTACCCCCCCCCCCCCTGCCCTCTTCATTCACTGTGAACCCCCCAAGACCTCTGACTCCCTTTAAACCATGGTCCTGTTATCAACTAGCACACAACCTAAAGAACTTCCTGCCTGAGAACCTTGAGCTTCAGTACTGTACGTCCCCATGTTCCACAAAGAACTGACATGTAGATTGATGAACCCAAAACAAAATAGTTACAGGTTAATTAGATTGGATTATTCACATTTGGTCGTTAGTGTCCCACCCCTTCCAACGGTAGAGCAGTGTTTTCTGTTGGTCTCTTTGTAATAATTTCGAGAAAATGGGCAACAATGCATTTATAGACTATGGATTACACTGAACCATGTGTCTGAAAGCGGCCTTGTCTGAAGGATGCATTAAGCACAGTGATTATGATGACTGCACCCTGAACTAGAAATGATCATTATCAAGAGAGCTAGACCTTTTAAGAGCATGCTACTGTAGTTATGACTGGGCTTCATCCTTCAAGCGCTCAAATCCAGATACATGTGCTGTGTGCAGGCCTACCTCTCCATTGTTCAGTCCTCATATAGGATCTGTCTCTAACAGTGTTGGGGGTAACGCGTTACAAAGTAACGTGTTGACTGTTTGAGCATATCTGTTCGATAGCCTTGGGCAAAGAGCATTGCCAGAGAATGTCTAATATAGGGAGAACTGCCACTCTCGGGAAACTTCCGGGTTCTGAACTGGTTGCAGTTACATGTGAGGGCGCTAACGAGCGAGTGCAGAATGAATGGAGGTCTATGGAGCTATACCCCTCAAAATCCACTTTTCTCGGGATATAATTGTTTGATTAGTAATTTGAATTCTGAATTCAAAAGGGGAGTCAAAATAAATACACACTGCTGGCTGTTAGATTTTTTTAAAGTCGCCTTTCTGTTCTAAAAAGCCTTTGAGAATGTCATTGACGTCATACACATGGTACGACCAGAGCTACTGCTTTACGGCAAGCTCTGGTCACTTCCTTTTTTCTCTCAAGGCATCGACAACACAGCTGACAGGTTAGGCTCTCCCTGTCAATACACATGCTAGAAAGAGTTTTGGCTTGTTAATGTTGTTGCTAATGCTCTGACATTCTGATTCTGCTTCGGATGCCATCAAGCGGGTCGTAGTCAGTCCTTCACTAACCAATCAGCATTCATTAGCAGAATGCTAGCGTGTTATGGGCAACAATTCACCCTGTAAGAAATCAAAAGGACATAAGTACTTGTTCAGGCGAAGAGACATTTAGCCGTTTAGCTCCATAGACTCCCATTCAACATGCACTCGCTCGCGATCACCCCCAGTGGAACTCTGGGGGAACTGCAACCAAATTCAGTACAATGGGGCTTAATAGGGAGTGGCAAGGCTCTCCTTAAACAGGCTCTGGCATTGCTATTCTACTAATTGTGTTGGCAGGATCCTGGTCGTGTATTGCATGCCGCACTATCTGATCAAAATTACAGTTCTCTCTACAACACAAGCTCTTCCCCTGTCTGGCCCCCCAATGGTGGAATCAACTCCCCACCTCCATCAGAGACACTGACTGTCTCCCCACCTTCAAGAAAAGGCTGAAGACGCACTTGTTCCGGGAGTACAACGGCACATAGGAATGCTTGGCTGGACCTGATGTTAGTTTCCTCCAGGATCACAATCACGGGAGTCAGGTGGCTGAGCGGTTAGGGAATCGGGCTAGTAATCAGAAGGTTGCCAGTGTGATTCCTGGCTGTGCGAAATGACGTTGTGTCCTTGGGCAAGGCACTTCACACTACTTGTCTCGGGGGAATGTCTCTGTACGTACTGTAAGTCGTTCTGGATAAGAGCGTCTGCTAAATGACTAAATGTAAATCACAATGACTCGTATTGAGAGACTTGTTGGTTAGTTGTAACGGTTTCAAATTCTTGTACTCGCGGTGAAATATTTTACTGTTGATAGTTTTTTTCTACAGGTGCACTCTTGTGGGGAGTTTCATGTTGTTCAATTGTAAGTTGTTTAACTACATGCTCTTATGGTTCTTCCCTTTGGCACTTATTTGGTTTTCCACAATGTATGCTTCATGTTTTGGCTGCTCGCAATGTTTGGGGCTATCTCGTTGTTATGATCAGTGACCTATGCTCTTTTGTAAAGCTCTCTCTTGGAAGTCGCTTTGGATAAAAGCGTCTGCCAAATGCATAAATGTAAATGTACAGTCAGAGCTTGCGCAAGAAGGTGGAATGTAAGGGAGACACCCTTTCCAAAACTTTCCAACGTTTGTGAAAGACCCAGAGAAACACAAATATCCGACGAGGCAAAATCCCGGACAAATTTGGAATCCCTGCCGGACGCATTTTTTAGGTCTCGAAAAGAGGCCAGGTAAAAGAAAAACGTCTGGTCACCCTACAAAAATGGCTGGCGTTGCTGGCGTTGCTGGCGTTGCTGGCGTTGCTGGCGTTGCTGGCGTTGCTGGCGTTGCTGGCGTTTTGCATATCGGGAGGAGAAAAAACAAAAAATCAAACCTCCCTTTACAGTAGGCTACGTGTGTTTGCTTAACACTCGTCAGTTGACTTGGCCCCAGAGTTCAGGAGGCAAAACAAGAATGTCAGAGCCGCTTAGGACGTCTTTTGAGGGATGGAGGTATGCACATTACTTCGTATTAGTTGCGCGAAAGGACAAAAACGTAACTGTACAATGTACATTGTGCCCATGCCCACGTCCACCCAGGTTTTAAGCATTATTTTATTTTGAGACATTTTTCTTACTGCCAGTACGTAGCCTTGTTATGCTTGACAACTTTTAGGTTGATGTTCACAACTTTTTTGTCAGCTTTGTGGTATTAAAAAGCATAAAAGAGAGATCTGTCCTCATTATAATAAGTATGAGTTGATTTGGGCATATATATTGTTATTTGGCAAGTGCATCTCAGGTGGTGTCACGGAGTAATCCAAAAGTAGTGTAACTAGTTACTTTCAGCAGTGAGTAATCTAGTAAAGTAAAGCATTACTTTTTTTTTTAAGTAACTAGTAATGTGTAATCTATTACTTTTTGAGTAACTACCCCAACACTGGTCTCTAATAATGTTGTCTGGTTTCTGGATGGTCACCCAGCAGTGTCAGAAACGGGCGCTGTGTTGGAGTTTCCACTCTATGCGCCCAATCAGAAACAGTTGTCACTCTCACCTTCTTGGGTAACCATGGCGACACAGAGGATGAACTTACACTGAACAAAATTATAAACGCATGCCCCCATTTTTCACGAGCTTAACTCAAAGATCTAAGACTTTTTCTATGTACACAAAAGGCAGTACAAAATACAAATACAAAATTATTGCACAGGTGTGCCACAATAAAAGGCCACTTTAAAAGGTGCAATTTTACTGTATTGGGGGGTCTGAAAACCAGCCTGTTAGGCTTAGCTAACCCTCGACCTGACTGCGGGTCAGGTCGAGGGTCGAGACCCCGACCTGATGGGGCGACCTGATGAGGACGAGCATGCAGATGAGCTTCCCTGAGACGGTTTCTGACAGTGTGCAGAAATTATCACCCTAACTGACTGGTTTTTGGACCCCCCCCCAATACAGTAAAACTGCACATTTTAGAGTGGCCTTTTATTGTGGCCAGCCAAAGGCACACCTGTGCAATAATCCTGCTGTCTAATCAGCATCTTGATATGCCACAACTGAGGTGGATGGATTTTCTCGGCAAAGGAGAAGTGCTCACTAACACAGATTTAGTGAACAATATTTGAGAGAAATAGGCCTTTTGTGTACATAGAAAAAGTCTTAGATCTTTGAGTTGAGCTCATGAAAAATGGGGGCAAAAACAGAAGTGTTGCGTTTATAATGTTGTTCAGTGTATCTCCACCTCCTCCCCCCTCAGACCATCCAGTTCAACTGTTATAGCAGTTAATCTGGTGTACAGTATAGGTTTGTGTAGGATGGGGCTTAAGCATAATAATCACTTGCTAATGGTATGAATGTGAAAATGTATATGAATCCTGTAATACACCGGGAGTGCTTAGTGTAGGGGACCGGTTGCTGGGCGGATTACCTGAGGATGTCATGAATGGAGAATGTTATTGAACCAGGGAGATGTTTACTGGAGAGCCCAACCAGATGCTTTAGGATGCCCCGGCAGCAACTTAAATCTCAGACATTCCCGTCTGTGTGATAAGGCTGATCCATTACCATGGGAGACAGACGCAAGACTGGCTTTAACGTCTATCTGCCAGTGGTGTGTGACATAATATGACCTTTAAACTTACATGTCAGAGTCAAGCTGGATGTTTTCCTGGTCTCTGAACTTCAGTCTGTGCATAGATTTTTATGCCTTAACATTATGTACACAGATGTGTCTCTGTCAACTGAGAGTGGCCTTGCTCAATATACATGGAATGTAAAAAAAAAAAAATATTTTCATGCTAGAGAGAGGGAGAGACTTAGCTTCTCCCCCCCCCCCCCCCCCCCCCCCGCAGGCATCCTCTAACCTCCCTCCAGATGTACTGCATAAGATACAGTCGCAGAGTAAGTTCTTTGGCTGCCCAACAGTAACAACAACATCCACTCATCCCCCCTCAGGCAATGGGAACCGGGTCACACTACGGCAGTGCATAAAGTGTGCCCCAGATATGACCCACTTACCCCCACCCCCCTTCCCCACGTGGCAGCATCAAGGGTCCATCCACTCTCCACTGTGAAATTTCATAGGAACTCACTGACTGCTAAATGCGTAAATGTAATTACATTTTTGGAGTCCTGCGCCCTTCGTTTGTGAAGAAACATCACAAAACAGACCAGTGTTTCCCCTCTTGTCCATGAGCCAATGACACAAGATACACAATGGTAAGCGTCTGTGGTTTCGTTTTTTTCCATTCAGGATAGCTTTCTGAAGGTTTCTTCACAGTGTTGCGAGACGTGAGGTGAAGGCACAGTGTTCGTTACCTCGACACAGCTGAATAGTCTGTTCTGTGAGGACAATCTGTGCCATGTCGTTTTGGACCGTACAAGAGCAGGACTTCAGCATAGTGGTGCTGAGTTGTTTCCCCTTCATTAAAGATGGATGGATCTCTCTCTGTCACAGATCCAAGATCATAACAGGCAGAAGGCTTTACAATGTTACTGCGTAATTACACTTGAGAAGACGCAAAAATACAGATTTGTTTTTGTTTTATTGAATTAGTTAAAATCGATTCTAAAGATTTTCTTTACAGTGTTGACTGTGTATGGTAGTTCCATGCTTCATGCATCAGTGCCCACACACACACACACTACCATCTGTGTATGGACAATTTAATAATCTGTAGACACACACAATACACAGTTCTGACCATCTGTATAAACACTCACATTGCAGAAATTACATATCTATTGAGAGAAACACATTACACATCTGTAACTCGTACTCCCTTGGGTGTGTACATCCAGATATTACATATCTGACACAGAAATACCAGCGATTGATAGTAATCCCAAACAGATGTATTTACAAGGCTGTTAAAACTTCCTTGATGATATTGACATCCATGGTTCCAGGTTCCTCGGGGTGAACATCAGCAATCATTTACATTACATTGACAATTAGCAGACGCTCTTATCCAGAGCGACTTACAGTAAGTATAGGGACATTCCCCCCCGAGGCTAGTAGGGTGAAGTTCCTTGCCCAAGGGCACAACGTCATTTCGCACGGCTGGGAATCGAACCAGCAACCTTCTGAGTAATAGCCAGATTCCTTAACCGCTCAGCCATCTGACTCCCAGCAATTGGGACAATGAAAGACTTGAACTTGAACATGGTTATAGTTACATTCATGGTAGTAGGTAAGCCATATGCATCCCCAACATGGAGCCATGCCTTCTCGGTTTATCACTGGGCAGGCTGCAGGACCGTAGGACCTGGCCTGCTTTCTCTGGAGCTGGAGCCTTGGGTTGAACACTGCTGCCCTGCTATTGAGATGGCTCAGCTACCGTCACTTACACAGCAAGCATATGTATTGAGATGTGTGGAACTTCTCAGTATTGTAAATTATCCATGCATCCATCTTCCTACTCTGAGTCAAAGAGAGGGAATTATCTCTTTAGTGATAAACCTGGATAATGAGGGCAAAGCCATCGACCTTCAGGAAGTGTACGACAACGCTCCCATACTTGGCCGTCCTCTACCATCCCTCTCCAGTTGAGAGAGACTGAGCGTTTAGCCGCCCTGTGAATAATGGATGCCCATGTTACCCCCCCTATTCTGGAGACACTGGAGCACAAGGCCCCTCTCAGAGAGCTACGGTGTGCTGGTAGCGGAGCACACCTCTTGGGACCGCTGATGGGCGTCACTGGGCTGCAGATGCAGGTCGAGGTAGTGGCACGATGCAGACATCTGTGTGTGTGTGTGTGTGTGTATGTGTACGTACACACAAGCCCAAGGCGAACTGCCTGTTGAAGGAAGAACAGAGAGAGTGCTCTGGGCAGAGTACATAACTGTGAAATATGAAAACATTAGGGTGGGTGTTATCTCATGAGTGAAAGAATCAGGACAAAAAAAAGATATTGCACCATGAGTAAGTGCATTTCTGAATGAAATGCTAGCGTTAAATATTAATTGGTGTGTGTATATGTTTTTTTATTTTTTTACAATGACATCCCCTTTTCCCAGGATGTAGGAAACAACATGTGACAGATTTCCTTCTCTAGACTTATATAGGGACCTTTGCTCACTTGGCCTTTTGTTATTGTTAAATGTCAACTCTGAAGAAGCCAAAACATACTGTATAAAACAGTAATGATTAGAACCTTATAATCATTAGTGTGCTATTTGTGTTGATTTGTTGTGTTGATTTGTTGCTATTTGAGTGCTATTTGTTGTGTTGATTTGCATCCACGATTAGGATTCTCTTGTAATCAAATGTTTGTAGAGAAAGGGCTGTTGGGGCTGGATGGACGAGTTGTAAAGTGGTGTTGTTGACCTTTTCCAGTGTTGGTATACTTAGTCTCTTAATCTCTCAATAAGTCTTAACCGAATCTGAAATTGCTGCCATGGGGTTTCATGCCAGTTCATGCAGTAATGCTATATGAAAGATTAACATGTGGAAGGCCAACAGGGTGACATGCTCAGGGAAGTTTCCGGAAAGAGTTTGGGCAGTTTAGAAGTTGTAGTCTTGGAGCTTTCCAGTATTGTTTCAGGCCTGTGATATTGTAGCGGGCATGGAAGCATTTGGGTGGTTCATCTTGACACGGGCATTCCTGTCCAGAGGGACACAGTGAACTGTAGAGTTCTTGGCGAGGCTCACCAGCAACACTCTACAGACAGTCGACATCTGCTTTGTAGCGTGTCTCAATTGTCCCCATCCAAGCCACTGAGTCATAATGAAAACAGACAGACTTTTTTTCCTGTGACTCGTCCAACCATCTGTAGCCTAGCCATCCCATTCTCCCAAACCTCTCTTTCTCTGCCGTCTGGCGTCACATCTAATGGGAATTCCCCCAGTTTTAACAGTACGATGATCTCGGCCGGGCTGCCGGCACCACAGATAGCCAGAAGGGTGGCTTCACGGCTGAGGAGAGCAGGATGCGGGCATGGCTCCACTTGACCTCGACAGCTGAAAGCCAGAGTGGACAAAGCACACAGGCTTGTGGGTAATCCCTCTGTCCCCCCCCTCCTTTTTCCCCAACCACATCAAGGAAGGTTGTTTATCTATTTGATATCTTACTCTTATTACTCTGATCAATGTCTTCCTAGTTGATTCTTCTTCTAGAAACATGGACATTGTTCCAGGCATTATTCGTGATCATCATGATCGTTCCCTGTCCCCTTAAAGGTGACATGACATGCTGTTTTTGGATGCTTTTATATAGGCCTTAGTGGTCCCCTAATACTGTATCAGAAGTCTCTTCGCCCGAAATTCAGCCTTGGTGCAGAATTACAACCACTACTAGCAGTCCCACAAGGAGCTTTCCTCAGAACGCGCTGTTTTGGTGTCTGTAGCTATAAATGCTAATGAGGAGCGGAGGGGCGGCACCATGCGCTAATGTTTACAATGGATGTATCGCAATGGCTGTAGCCCCGTTGCTGTAAGATGCCTCGAATTTGCCCATTGTCATCTGATAAACCTGGTTTGCAGAGGTACACACTCAGTCATTTCAATGAGGGGAAAGGCGGATATCGCGGGCGCCATAACACCAACAGCAGAACGGTTATCCAAATAACAAAGAAGTGTACAACACTCACGCTACAGCATGTATTTACACACATACTTGATGCTATCTACCTTGCCATTAGCGACAGTAACTCAGCTGTTAGCTGCAGAGCTTATGTTACAGCCACATTCTAAGGGTAGCAAGCTAGGTAACCATATACAGTAGCGTTAAAGCTACAAAATGATATAGCGTTAGTTAACTTACTTGTCCGAGGTTAGTAGCTGGACGAAGGAGAGTTAGTACTGATCCAGAATTTAATTTCAGCATGGCCAGTTTTGTATTAGCTCAAGTTGAGGAAACAGTCGTGGCTGAAGTGTTAGGTGCAGACATACAAAACTAATGCACCTACAACAGAAGTTGTGTAGGTGCATTTCGAGAGAAAATAAAATTAAGACACTGGGTCTTCAGAGGCTCGGATGAAGGAACTGTAAAAAGATTTTTGTTTTCCTTTGTACATCCAAACTGAGCAAATGTAATGCTTCGTTCGTTTGCAAGCCATGATGTCTCTCGAGGATAAAAACACTTGCACGGTCGTAGCTCAGTTTCTTATGGGCGGGCCAGATTCTCTGGGCGGGCAAAGCAGAGAGAGGGGAGGTAACCTTCCTCCTTGTGACGTCACAAGAAGGAGATTTTCAAACAGAGCAATTGAGCCTTAATTTTCTCAAAGGCGGAGAAGAACAACCAGGGCTTGGTTTACACCTATCGAAAATTCTAGCCACTGCCACCAAAGGCAGGTTAGGGGAACTCATATTAATGTTAAATAACCTCCTAAAGTGAAGTTTTGATGTCATGTCACCTTTAACAAAACTGACAGCGGTTTGTTACCAGCTCATTAGTTATTCATGGGTATACAACTCCTTTAATGGGATAGACAGTTGTTTTATTTATTCATGCTGTGGTTGACAGCAGTCGGCCCTAGCTCTCCCAGAGATCCCCACACGTTTTACGTCTCCGTGGCGATATTCCTCCTTCTTTATCTTGTGCTTCACGAAGGACAGCAAGTCTCACAACACAGGTTTATTTCTGTCAGGTGTCACCTTGAAGCAATCGTTGGACATTGCGTGTACCTGGGAGAACGGGCAGGATTTATGTTCCCAGTCTGTAGATACAGGAGGAGGATGATGACCGTGGAACAAGAAGAGGAATGGGATTCACTGACATTTACAGCAAGTGTGATGTGTGCATCATCTGACACACACCACCGGGGGATACGACTTCCCAGCTGGAGACCACATTACTCATGTCTTCCTCTGATTCTTCTCCTCTCTCTTCCTTCTTTTCTGCTCCTCCTCCCCTTCCTCTTTTCCTCCTTCTCAACTACTGCCATGGACTTAGCAGACACTTACAGGCACAGTGTAGAAGGATAAAGTACTGCTAGAGAATGTGAACCAAATGCATGTAACTCCCCACAAAGTCGGCATTCGGGTCAACATTTGTCTCAATTTGTTTATTTCCAGCTGCTTCCTGTTGTCAGGCCGAGCAGAAGAACATGTCATCGGAACATGCTGATCCTTTTTATCCCCCTACAAATATTTTGTGGGGAAAAAAAGCAAAGCTTTGTAACAAAGCAATACTATCGAGGCAACACTCAATCCGTACTAACCTCCAACCTTTTAATTATGCAATGGCACAGAGTGGATTGAATAACTCTATAATTTGAGGACTGTCGAGTCGTAATTCGGCCACGTCCCATGTCTGAGCCTAGAAAAGGGGTTTATCCCAGATTATTTTTTAGAAAAGCATTGATTACTGTAGTTTCACACCAGGTGTGACTGGTGACTTGGTGTCTGGCCTATAGGGTCCCTGTGCCTTTCTCATCCTCCAACACCAGACAGCGTTGCCTGTCTAGTGTTTCATCTGTGGGCTGGTCATTAGCTCAATGACACAGGAAGGCTGGGAGGGGGTAGGGTGGAGTTGGGAGACTGGCGCACCCACACTGTGACCCCTGTCGCCAGGAGCTGTTCTCTCTCCAGCCCGCGCCCTGCTCTACTGACAAGAGGCTGCGATCACCGGAAACCCGTCTGCCTGGATGTGACAGCTGGAGCCCCCGGGCCCACCTTTGCACCGGCAGGTTAAGGGACGGCCGAGCCCGCCAGCAGCCTTTTGGTCTCTCTCTTCGATTAGGACAGATGAGCAGACAATCTCCATATGGCACAATGAGGCTGAGCGCAGGCTGTACCCGAGTCTGGTGGCTCCATCGGGGGTTGACTCACTTCGACGACCCACCCCCCCGGCCATCCTCCTACCCAGTCACCTGGATGAAATGTGAGGGGGGAGGGGGGGTGTATTTTCAGAGGAGAATATTGGAAACTGGAGGTCTGACTTAGGTTTGGTTTGTGAGGGATCGAAGTAGACAGGCTCTGTCTTAAACGCAGACTCCTGAATGTCACCAAATGTCTAGGGCACTCTGGAGGAGTCAGCTGCTGTTTGCGGTTTACATTTCAGCCTCGTTCACAGAGCTCTAGGTGGTGGGAAAAGCTGGCATGGCTGTTTGAGTGACAGATGTAATGTGACCTGCTTTATAAACTGGATTCCTGGAAGCGTTGTCGTGGTTGAAGGAGATTGGAATTTGACCCTTTTTTAAGGACTTAGGATGGTCATGAAAATGGTTAATTGAATCTGAATACACACACCCAGTCAGAACCAGACTGGCTCGCTCAGTCCACATGCCGTTTGACATACTGAAGTTTATAGTGTATTTGACTGTTTATGAAGACATGGTTATTATTTTAAGGGTGGGTGGTTAATGGATTCTCACACCTTGTTTGTCTAATGCTAATCAAACAAGTAGATTGGGCTGTGAGATAGACCTAATGCTGGTTTGGAATATTAACCATCAGATTATAATTCTTCTTTTGTATTTAGCAGAACTTGCTGTAGCAGAAGTATATTTCAATGTTGTTCAACCCAGTCTGGCAAAGAAAAAAGTTTGGTTGAATTTCAATACGGTGGGAGCCCCCGTTTGTTTTTTTGGGGCTTTATTCTGCACCATTTGCTTTTTTCAAGTCCCTTGCACAGAATCTTTCTTACTTGGATTAGTCAGTCTAGGCTGCTCTCAGAGGAACCAGAGGAAGGCAGATGTACCCACCCACAACCTCCCAGGACCTGGGTAGCAGGAGTGCTTTATCATGCTCTGTCCTGGACAGATTACCGGGAAACTAGGTTAGGTCCAACCCACTGTCCCTGACTGAGACACTGCACAAGGACAAAGTGGTTCATGAAGCACTGTAGTGTGTCATCTCTGTGATTCTGTGTTTTCTATCCACAGTGGCACCTTTACCCCCACATCCTTCAATATTCACACTGATTAACATGCCTTACTCTGCACACACTCTGGCTGGCCTGAACTCAGTATAATGTGTTTTGTACGGAGCCATGCCCTGTCAGTGTGCATTACAGGGCTGTCCTCGGAGCCACACCACTGGGTCAGAGTCTGGGCCAACTCTAAAATTTTACCTGGAAGGTTGTAGACTTCCATATGGTCTGCCTCGTCAATGCAGATCTTTGAACGCACACACCTTCCTGTGTGACTGGAGTAGGAGGAGGGGGGTGGGGAGAGTAGAGGAGGTTGAAGAGTGAAGGATGATGAAGTTGTAGATGACGAGGATGAGGAAAAAGTGTGGAGGAGGAAGTGTGGAGGAGAAGGAATAGGAGGAAGGAGGAACAAGGAACAGGGTTATTTTAAGTGAAAGATGGTATCATCAGCGTCTCTACCCAGCCCCCTAAACCATGGCACACACAGCCTGGAGGGCACTTCACTGCAAGAGTGGTGACACACACCCTAGGCAGAACATTCATTTTACCATGCAAGGCCAAACGACTCCTGTGTATGAGACAGTGTTGTGATTAGTGTTCTGTGTAGACCTGTCGCTGTTTGAATGTTCTAACACAACCATGTAGCACTGTCCTGATTGCAATGAACTGGCATAGTACAGTGATACTCATGAAGTATCACTGTGTGTGTTGTGTTTGGTTGCTTGCTTACATAAATGTACCCAACTGAGTCCTGACGGTAATGAGACTGTCTGAGGCTGTGTGTGTGTGTGTGTGTGTGTGTGTGTGTGTCTTATCCTAGATTGAGCTCATTGATTTACTGCTGCCGTTTTCTTTGATGCTGCTATACTGAGCATCCAGCTGAGGATGCTCAGTATAGCATTATTCATTATTCTGTCATTATTCAACTATGACAAGGTAAACTGGGTTTTGCAGTGAATGACCCCTTTAAAAGCAGCTGTATGGACCATTTCTGGGATCTTTTATATAGTAATTAATTTCATGAAGTGTGTGTGTGTGTATGGACAGATGTTTGTCCCATATTTCTTTTCAACTACTGTATGAAAGATCCCAGTTTGCTAGGTCCCATCTTCCAAATTCTTGCAAGCTGTCGTCAAATCCACAGACCAGGACCTACTGCATACATGCAGACATGCATACAGTAATTTTGGGACAACGAATGTCTCATCAATGTCTTATTGGGGTAAAACTCCATGGGAGACGACAGCCTCGTGGCTCTGTTCATGTGTTGACTGTGTTAAATCATTCACAGTATGTAACAAACGCTATCTACAGCTTTACTTACATATACATTTAATCATTTAGCAGACGCACTTATCCAGAGCGACTTACAGTAAGTACAGGGACATTCTCCCCGAGGCAGGTAGGGTGAAGTACCTTGCCCAAGGACACAACATAATTTTGCACGGCCGGAATCGAACCGGCAACCTTCTGATGAATAGCCCGACTTCCTAACAGCTCAGCCATCTGACCCCCCCATACTTCCGCATGAACGTATCTTTTGCGTTTGGTAGGCTGGTACTCACTGGTACGCAGTACCGGCACTTCTACATTTGACTCTTAAGCGTACCTGCTCTTTTTCTCGCATGTAGCCGGTCCGGTACTCTACCACTGACAGAGAAAGCGTCAGTGTCAGAGAGATTGGTAATGACCCTAACGTTACATAAACTACATTACCCAGAGGGCACTAGCACTACGTGACTGTAAGGCAGAGTTTCTGGATACATGTACAGCTTGTGTCTCTGTAAGGTCAATAGGTCATACAGCGAGGCCCCCTCTGAGCAGAATATAGCATGCAGTCCAGACAGTGGGGAGACAGTGAGGAAAATCATGTACAAATAAGGCTTATGTGATTAACGACCACTTCACCTGTTGAACGTTCTAGTGTATCAGTGTACTGACCACTGAAGACCCGTTAAGGAAGCAATTCTGTGCATCCTATGTTTGAACATGTCCAGATACTGTATTTAAGCACTCTTGTAAGAGAGAGTCTTCACTCATGCTAGCCACTCTGGTGTGGATTGGTGGCATGATCCGACGTCGAGCTAATAAAACCGAGTCAACCCTTTTTATAATTGTCGTGACTCCTTCCGGTCTGCCTTCTCCATAATTTACATCTTATCAGTGACTTACCTCAGATCTTGACGAATCAAGTAAAGGCAAGCAGAGAGAAAATTGAGAAAAACAAAGGTCACTAGCTACTACAATATATATAAAGATGCCCTAACCACCTTTAACAAAACCATCTGTCTTGCAAGGACAGAATATTTTTCCAACATTATTACAGAAAATTCCAGAGTTCTTTTCTCCACAATTGTCTCCACGGTGCTACTGGGTTGCTCAAGAAAGCTGCTTAGGTCCAATATTTTTTCTCTTTATATGTTACCCCTCTGCAACATAATCAGATAACATAATACAGATTTCCATAGCTATGCGAATGACACACAACTGTATATATCCGCTCAACCCAACGATGCACCAGCCATGAATTCCATTAGCAAATGCTTGTCAGGAAAAAACTAATAGAAGAATGACAACTGTCTTAAATAAAATGAAGACAAAACTGAACTCCTATGTGGCCCCAAATCCAAAAGAGAGATGCAAACTAAGAATCTAGCAGGGTTTAACCCCCTGTCTTAAACCAGAGGTGACAAGTCTCTGTGTAATCCTGGACCCTGGACTTCTGGATTACCACAAAGACTGGATCGGTTCCCTTTACCCCGTATGGAGGACTGCTTAGATACTGTTTGGGGGGCTCCGCATGTGACAGTTAGATATACTGAAGGGTTACTGGAAAGTACCTCTTACCCCTTGTGCCTCCACCATTTCAGCTTTTGTAACTCCCGACAGTTTTTCAGTTTTTCCCTTTAAGCTTGAGGTGGGTGCCTCTTCGGTGGGTGTCGGAGCTGTTCTCCTGCAGGAGGATGTGGATGGAGTGGATCACCCAGTATGTTACTTCTCCAAGAAGTTAAACCCCTGTCAGTCCCGTTATTCCACAATCGAACAGGAGACCTTAGGTTTGCTCCTTGCTCTGCAGTTTTTTGAGGTGTATGTCGGTTCTAGTGCGCTGCCCGTAGTCGTCTATATCGATCACAACCCATTGGTGTTCCTGGGTCGTATGTATAAAACCAACCAACGTCTCATCCGCTGGGCTTTAATTATGCAAGGATACAATCTAGAGATCTGTCACAAAATTGGCTCGGACAACGTTTTGGCTGATGCCCTCTCCAGAGTGTGTTCGTTCTGTGCGGCCTGTGTATGTATGGTGGTCGTTATTGCAGTGTAGGCTACCTGGGTGGGATGGGTGCACAATGCCTTCTCATTTTGTTTTGTTGCGCACCACATGCAGGTTTGCTCTTTTTGTGTGGGTGTGTTACGACCCCTGTCGTTGTGCTGTCTGTGTGTTCTGTATTATGTTCTCACCCCGTCTTTTTGTCTCCCCCCCCTGATTGGTCCGTGCCGCATCCCTCGTTTACCCACTCACCTTGTCCCTCTACAACGACCAATCGGCAACCCCTGCTTCTGGCTATTAAGGCCGCTCCCTTCGACATCCGAGAGAGCTGTCATAACAAGAGAACCGTGTGTGTGTGTGTGTGTGTGTGTGTGTGTGTGTGTGTGTGTGTGTGTGTGTGTGTGTGTGGTCCGCTTTGTTGTGTCAAGTTTGATCTGTGTTTGTGGATTTTCGTACATGTTCTCCCTGTTTGTTTTGCATCATTAAATATTAGTTCCTTTTTATGCCTACACTCGGTGTAATGCTGTTCATTTTCCCCTGGCAAGGAACAAGGGGACAGGCAAGCTACCCATGGGTCTACACAACCCATCACGTAGTTGGCAACCTGTTGAAGAACACTAGGTAAGGAGCGGGTGCCACCCATTGTATTTCTGTTTAGTTAGTGTTTGGTTAGGCAGGCAGGGCTGTTTTACTCTGTTCTATTATTTGGCACCGCTCTCCGTTCCCTTGCACCATTGTCGGGGTTGTTAGTTATAATAAACCACCTTTTTTACTATACATGCTTGTGTACAGTGTTCCTTTAATACTGAAACCATCTCCCCATACGTTTGGGTTAGCAGTGTTGCATCCCCCTGCCCCGCCTTAGGCACGCAACATCTGGGCAGGGAAATGTATGTAACACCTTCTTTATTAATCTCTTTTGTATTTTATGTTTTGATATCTTTCTGTCTCAGTCTTATTCTCTGACTTTGATCTCCTAGACTCCTTGCCTCTTTGTATTGAAGCCTATCATTTCAGTCACATCATCTTTCAGTGAAGGCAACTCTAAATTTAGACACATTTTTCATCTCTCCACGCATTTTGTCTTTTAATAAAGCATGCATCTACTCTGTTGTTGGTACTTACAGTGTAGTGTTCCAGATAGCCACTGACAGATAAAAAGCAGGGAGGGGGGACAGGGCGTGAGGTGAAATAATACGAGTGAGAGAGGAGATGGATTTCTAAAACCTCCTAGATGGGAGGAAGGGTATCAAACAGAGGGTGGAGGATGATGACTGAGTGAAGGAGGAGGTGGGGATCAGACACCGAAGGAGAGGGGACATGAAGACAAACAGCCCTGGCTAAGAAAGTTGAGATATCAATCAGCGCTGTAATCTTCACTCCACCTGCCCAGGAAGCATGAGCATGAGGAAAGATAAGAACAATACACAAGATACAAAAAAAATATTTTCAGCAGTACTTTTAATTTTATTTTAAAGAAATTACGACTTGCTGACAGGAAATGAAAGCTTAAAACTCCCCTGGTGAACGTTGAGGGTACATGAAGTTAAATAATAAAACAGTTCATTCACCAGACAATCTTGTGTTGACTTGGTCCAGAGACCTTTAGTTTCTCTGATTACCCAGTTTCTCTGATTACCCAGATGACAGATTATCTTTAATGGGATTAACAGCAGGATATCACACCAGTCACGTTTCCTTTTATAGTTTTAAATATCAAAATGGAACCGTTTTTCTCATTTTGAAACGTTGAAATATGACTCAATACTTTTACAGGGAGGACAACTGCATCCTGCAGGGAGATCATTATTATAATTCTGGGATTATTACACATAATATTTAATGACATTACTCCAGAATGGGGGTGGTTTAAAATTAATGTTTGTAATAAAATGTTACATCAGCTTGAATTCATTCGCTTTAAGCATCCTGCAGTATTTAAATTAAGATGAAATATTTATAACCGGGTCACTTGCTTATCTTGTGAAGACCACCACAAGAAAAATGTGTCCAATTTTGTCTATGTCAATGGTTTAAACCATAAGCCCAGTGGGACTCCTGCAACAGCCTCCACAGGGGGTGTGGAACAGCAGTAACTGGCATGCAGCTGTGAAGGGAATGGAGGTGAGTGACAGGATGCACATTGACAGGGCTGAGGAACACTGTCATGAGGGTGTCCAAGTACAGGGAGACCTGTGCGAGACATGTCGACCGAGGGGAGGCTGAGTATCGACCGAGAAATCGATGCGAAACGCGATGCACGACGCATATTCAATCACTCTGACAGGTCTCCGCCAGAGTGTCGTAGTTCAGGGCTTTAGCTTGTGTGTGTGTGTGATTACAGCCACAGTCAGTTGTCGACTGCTCTATCAGAATTTTTCTCTGGCGTTCACGCCGTGATATGACCTCGTTCTATCAGTGTCAGTTGACGTTATCGATCACTTCCCATGATGCCGTATGGGGATGTGGGCAGTACCAGAGAGACTTTTTTTAACGATGTGTTGTAGTCAAGACCACCTAAACCGAGACCAAGTCATGACTAAGACCAGAGTGTATACCGAAGACCGAGACAAGACAAATTAGAAATTAGTTAAGTTATTGGTTGTGTAGGGGGTGTGAGTCGGTGAAACTCATTCCTCAAGTATATAACAGGCCACCCACATCAACGAAGAGCTAGCTTTTCGTTGGCGTAGCTGTATGTGGTTGCACTTGGCAAGTCAGAGGTGCCATGTTTGAGCCCAGCGAGTGGCGAACATCGGCCCGTAGACCTTGTGATGGAGCGTGGCCACGGCTGTTACAGATGCATTTGAAGCGTGACGTTTTACATCCAATAACAGTAATAATATTAAAAAACAATTAAACAATGCACAGGCAATTTAGTGATATTCCCACAGTTGTGGTATTGACCTGTCTTGAAATAAAATCCAGAGTTCTCTTTGTCCGAGACAAGACAGAGTAAAAATGCGATCGATTCCGAGACAAGACCGAGACCTTCAAATGTGGTCTCGAGACCAGTCTCGAGTAGGCCTACTACAACACTGGTGAAGACTCTGTGTGCGTTGTCTGCTGACTGAGTGGAGTGAGATGCAGCCACATGGCAGCAAAGCAGAAGATTTTCAGCACCTCTGAATTAAACATGCTGGGGACAATTCCTTCCACTGTACCATACCAGGAAATGCACAACCCTCTTTGGCTCCTCCTTGTGGGGAGCTCCACTAAATCAGAATTTTCTTTTAGACCCTGGTAGAGCGTTAATTAGAGGTGCTATCTGCCAGTAAAGTAAAATAATTTAGGTTAATAGATTTAGATTATCATTGGAACACCCCCTCACACACACACAAATAAAGGTTTCTAGCTTGAGACAAAAAACCTTCTGCTCTCTGTGTTGTTAATCTTCTTTAAGGCTTAATCCGGCTCCTTTTCTAAGACTCTTGTAGTCCGTTTGTAATAATGCTTTGTTATAAATTTATGAGTCTTGGGTCACAGGTTTACCCCTCCTGCCTAAAGCAACTGTCTTCGAGCAGAGCTCAGGACAGGCCAATCCACATTACAAAACAAGAAGAATGTTTGCACATTAGAATAATGAGTGGTTGTCTGTATGGGGGAGGTATTTCTATTGGCTGAGACCAGATTGTGCTGAGTGGAGGAGAGGCGGGCAGATAGAGGAAGGCAGTGGATTGAGATGTGAGGAAACGGCGATGGAGTGAGGAGAAAATGAGGGAGGTGTGGGGAGGAGGCCCATAAAGGAGGTGGATAGGAGGAGGGAGAGAACGCTGCAGATGACATGTGAAAAGGCAGGATTAGAGGAGGAGGAGAAAGGGATGAGATCAAGGGAATAGAGAGACGAGTGAAAGGAGATGGAGTGATGAGGAGGAGGGATAGATGAGATATGGAGGGGGTAGGAAAGGGAATGGACAGATGAGGGAAGGAGTGAGATGCCCTCACAAAGGAGAAAAGAAGAGGTAAGAAAAGAAAGAGAAAGGTAAATTGCAGATGATTGAATGGGATGGAGAGATGTGCTTGAAGGGATGGAACGAGGCAATGCGGAGATGAGATGGGGAGGCTGAGGAGGATAAGGAGTGTGTTCATGTAATTCACTCAGGGTCAGGCAAAAGCGATTTTCTATGCAGTGCACTTGTCATTCTCTGACAGCACACTTGACACAAAGTGAACCCTCTCAGGATCGGCATGCCTCATTTGGGACTTGTCAGAACCCACTTAGCACTCAGGCATCCCTGGCTAAGCTCCTTGACAGATTCCCCTGGTCTCTCTGGAAGAATGTCCTGCCTGCTAGCTGGATATCTGGGGTGCATCCCTTTCACTTACCCACTTAAACTGAAATGGTTTAGTCTGATAGTTGAGCTCTGTCAACCTGCCTCATTTGCTCTGCATGTTAAAATATCAGAACAGCTGTAGAATTTACAACCCTGCAACAGCACACGCCTACCTAATTTCTTGTTTAAATATACATCGTCCAGATGCTAGCCCAGTTATTATTAACCATAGCTTTCCCAGTTCTCATCCTAGAGAGTTCCAGAATGCAGTCCAGTGTTGCGTGTTCTGTTCTTAGTTCAACATTCTAGCCCACATTCTAGACCCAGAGTTCCATTCCCAGACAGCTGAAAATTCAAGACCCATTGTTGCGTTCCAATAGCCTGGCTCTTCCCTCCTACGTACTTCCGCTCAATTTTATTTTTGCTTCTGTACATAGGTCTGGCCATGAGGTACGTAATTCAGATTTTTCAGGTTGATTTTCTACCGGCGAATCAGCGAACAGAGGGAGTGGCTGAAAACGATGACGTTGATGTTGTGCGCTAGTTTGTGTTGTAGTTCTGTAATGGCGGCGGAGAAAGATGCCAGCAAAGCCATTCGGTCCGTTGTGGCAACACTGCCGAATATCCAACAGCTAAAGCCGGAACAAGAACAAGTTTTGCTGAGTTTTGTTGGTGGCCATGATGTTGTGGCCATCCTCCCCACGGGGCTCGGGAACAGTTTGATTTTCCAGCTACGGCAGCTAGCTCTGTTACAGTAGTGGTGAAAGAATTGGCTAAGGCGAACGCTAGCGATTGGTTATGGCAGATCAGAGTGGCTCTGGGCAGATCCAATAGTTTTAAACTTCAACAGAGTACCCGCCTACAAGGAAGTCAACGCTTGTCAATGGAGCGAGGCCAGACTCTCTGTACAAATGCAATGTACGAGAGTCTGGTTAGGACCAGGCTAGCGTTCCTATTGATGAAGAAAGTGTTTTGTCCGTCTCTTCATTAACGGAGTGACAGTTCAGTTGAGTTCTGGATTTTAATGAGTTATCAATCTGCAGATTGTGAGAGAGAACCAGATCTCTGACAATAATTGAGAAAAATACCAGGCTTAGGTCTCAATCATGTCTCTCTCAGCTCTGGAGGCCGGAGGACCATCTTTTATGGGGCACAAGAATGTAAACATAGATAGTGACAGTCAGGCAGTAATTACATTACAACAGTCTCAGAGAAAGAGATTCACAGCTCACAGCCCATGACCACTCTCAGGGCAGAGAGAGATCATAGGTGGAGCTCTGCCCGTTGTTGTTGTCGTCATCATCACAAGAGACGTTTACACAGTACTTTCTCCTGACCCCGAACATCTACACAACTTGACAATTAGACACAATCTACTCTTATCAATAGCAAACTCACGTGAGAACATGCTAACTAGTATCCAATGACTAGTTATATTGATTAATTAAAGTTCTATTGATTAGTGAATAATGTAAGTACACAGGAAATCCCAATTTCCTCCACACTAGACAGCTGTACATTGTAGACCCAGTGTTGCGTTCCTCGAAAGACTTGGCTCGAGAGGTCCTCCTAGCTCAGACGGTCGCTGCCAGGCCAGGCAGGCTGATTGACTGGCAGACTACAGACCCCTCATGCATGCCTGGCATCCATGTCCACTGGGTCTAGCTAAAATCTGCACTTAAACTTAATGTCCCATTCACTTTTGTGTATATCCAGATCTCTACCGCAACTGTGTATCCAGGTCTGCTTTCTACCTCAGCTGTGAATCCAGCTCTGCTCTGTCTCCCTATAATATCCCATTTCTCCTCCACGTCTGTGTAATCTGCAGCCTCTGCCATGGATCTGATCATGGCTTTGTTTGCCCAATCTCTACTGTGGAAACGGTAGGGTGAAGATTAGATATCCTTTGCTTCAGATTTGACAAATACATGAGGGATTACTCTTAATCCTACTATGCAGATCTACAATACTGCGAGTCACTGAAGGAGGTCAGATGGAAATCTCAAATATTTATACCCTGCGCTGGTTGATGTCAAAATAACTTGGAGCAAGAGTGGGACACGCTGTCTCCAGCTCCTGGTTTAGTCCCCAGGGAGTGCTTCCCTTATATACATCCACTCGACCAAAGTGTAACCTATTTCCATGTCTATGGCTATCGATAAATCGTCAAATCAATACGTGCCTTGACTGAAGTACAATATCTGATTGATGAGCATTTTAGCTCGAGTTGTCATTTGCTGCCCTCTGTTGGTCATTGATAGTAACTATTTTTGTGCTGTCTGTAGTAAGATATACTTCATGTGATAGGGTTGTGTGCACACAGAGAGAGAGAGAGCGAGAGAGAGAGAATTTATTTGGACCATTAGGCGGTCCTAGTGTTGTTCAGCTGAAGCTGGTGCTGGGAGTCCCTCCCTTCAGCAGGCTGTGGTTGACCCTTCAGCATGCTGTCTGATTCTGAGCTCACTGCAGGTTCCAGAACAGTTGCGAGCAGATGAGTAGACAAGCAGCCAGCGTCTGGGAGACCTCTGACAGACAGATGGCAACTGGTGGTGAGTGTTGAATTGAACACTCTTAACGTTCCTTAACAGGAGTTAAGTGAACTGTTTGTTACTTTGTTTGGGATGTGCTAAGGGAAGACTTATCGTGGATCAATCCGACAGAATGCACCTATGATTTTCTTTCTGATAGTCATGTTGTAGTTGGATGAATTATGTGGATGAGGTTAGAAAGATAGAGAATTTTTCATGTTTGAGTTAGGAAAGTCTTCTTTTGTAGCACTTCCCATGCTTTGTGATGTGACCTGTCAAGCACAGGTCACATGAGAGGGTACTCATGGTACTTAGGCTAAGTGCTGTTTGAGCACACAGCAGTTCTAAAGCCTGCTTGAGTGACTGGCCACTTGGGTCGGTACCTCCAAAGTGGTGAGACTTGCTTGCGAAAACTCGGTGGTGGTTCTTAACTTTCTCCCTTTTGCTAAAGGAGCAGTCATATTTTGAGGTCTTGTCTAGCACAAGCTATTTTTGCTGGGCTGTCTACTGCATTACTTTAGAAACAAGTGTTCCATATTTAGGAAGAGAGCTGAAACATCGTCCATGTTTGCTTAATAAATAATCACGCCTCACATAATGACTATGAAATGTGTTTTCTCATGTTGGAATTTACCTATAATTGGATGTATCCGTACAGCACTGTATAAACAATAAAGGAGGAATCAGGGCAACAGTGAGACTGAGCCTGGTCGTAGAGCAATGTGGTCAGTGCAAGGTCTCTTTCCCAGGAGAGGCTACTGATGCCTGGGAGAACAATGTGGGACAGACGAGCAGACTTTCCTGTTGTTGTCGGGAGTAAGGTGACACCACGGTGTCCTTCTCAGCACCCACCCCCTCCTCCTCAGACCTGACACGTTCAGTGTTTTGTGTGTGTGTGTGCCGGGAGGGGGGGTTGGTTTAAAGATGGAGAGCGCTTTAGGCAGATCAAAGCATGTCTTTGATTGTGTCTCCCATCACCTCCAATTTGGACTGCCGTTGGAGTGCGAACGTTTAAAAAACAAATGAACTACACTTACCACTTGTTTTTAAAATGTAACAGGCATGCCATGTCTATCAAGCTCTCGGGGCGATGCGATATCATGTGGTCGTATTCACAATAGGCTGTTTATCTGGCTCAGTGTGCTGCGAGGGTCTGGAAGAGGCTCAACACTGTCTGTCTCTCTCTCTGTTTCTCTGGACCCTAGCCTCATTTTTGCGAAAGAGAAAAGCAGCCGGATATCAGGCCGTGGTTGACCCTAGGGCATGTCATTTAGCAAATGAATGGCCTGGTTTTCCGGACAGTTGAGCCAGTTACAGAGTATCATACCACGAGACAAGTGAGCCCACAGTGTTACTTCTCACAGCACAAGACTGTTTGGGGGCACATTTGCATACGGAGATGGAGACCATATAGAGAGGGAATGGTATAAAAACACACAAATCGTTCTTATTGTGGGGATCTCTTGTGGAGAGCCTGTTACGTGTGCACAGAGGCTGCCATAGTTGAAATACAACTCACCATCTGAGGATGATAATGCTAGCTACCCCATTAAAGAAAACAAAACAAACCTTGTCATGTAGTATAATATCATGTAAAAATGACTTATCTTAAGGGGGTTATTTACATTTCCAAACGTCAACAATGTTTTGTAAATTATTCAACCATAGTATAAGTTTTTGCTTCCAACTTGCCAGACAATGTAATGTGACATACGCTACATTCCAATGTTGATAAAGTATTCATCAACATTGAGTTGCCTGTTTTCAGTGCATTTGAGTAGTACATTACGGGTGGGAATCTTTTGGTACCTCACGATTCGATTTGAATTGATTCTTGGGGTCACAATTCGAACCAGTTGCTTAGGGTGAGAATTTCTGCAGAAACTGTCAGAAACCGTCTCAGGGAAGGTCGAGGATTAGCTCGAAGGTTAGCTAACCCTGACCGTAACTGACTGGTTTTCGGACCACCCCCGGACCACCCCAATACAGTAAAACTGCACATTTTAGAATGGCCTTTTATTGTGGCCAGCCTAAGGCACACCTGTGCAATAATCATGCTGTCTAATCAGCATCTTGATATGCCACAACTGAGGTGGGTGGATTTTCTCAGCAAAGGAGAAGTGCTCACTAACACAGATTTAGACAGATTTGTGAACAATATTTGAGAGAAATAGGCCTTTTGTGTACATAGAAAAAGTCTTACATCATTGAGTCAGCTCATGAAAAATGGGGGCAAAAACAAAAGTGTTGCGTGTATCATTTTGTTCAGATCAATTCACAAATTTATGTGAATCGATTTTTTAATAACAAAAAATCGATTCACATAAATTTGTGAATTGATCTGAATCGCCAGCAGACTGAATCGCGATTCAAATGTGAATCGATTTTTTCCCCCACCCCTAATGTAAAACAGTACATTTTCTCTGCTCTTTTAGTGTCACTAAACATCCTTCTCTCAGTCGCACAAGATTTCCCACCAAGGTTTATAAAAGCACAAAGGCACATATCAACTGTCTGGTTACCATGTAGGTTAAAGTAGAAACAATGTGGTTGGCCGTTTGTCTACACTATATGCATGCTTTCTGACACATTATGAAACTGTGAACTTCGGTGTGTTGTCTGTGATGTTTGTTTATGAAAAAAATAATCTTTCAGACGCTGATGAGGTGCATTGACCTGGCATAAAACGAGTGATTCAGTAGACCATGTCTTGTTTAGAATGTAAAGTCCTTAAAAAAAGAGGATCTGCAAAGGTCATTGGTCCTAATCAGCCTCAGTAAACATTTAATCTGGACATCAGACCGGTCTGTTCAGGATGCTATTCCAGGTAGCGGGTTTAGTGAAAGCTTTGAGTTGGTTAACCCTGAAAAGTGGCATAGCCTACTTTGGGTTTCCCGTTCCAGAAAGAGAGGTAACGAAACCTTTTTGTTAAGTTTCCATGGTAACTTACTCCGTGAAACTAACCTGCTCGCTAGCAGGTTTTCCATGCCAAACTCTGCGTTTCTACCTATCCCCTCCCACTTTCTGAGCCTGATAGCATTGGCAGACATGGGATATCCTTTCTTGGTTCAGCCGACCGATCTCGAACAAAATTTAATTGGGTGTGCTCAAGCCTTCGGCGAGAGCACAACCTTTGTTCTCTCACATATATATTTATTATTTTTATTATTTATTTTCGCCCCCCTAAGGATCAGTCAATATTTGGACTACATACACAACGGCGGTGTCAAAAGGTTCGTCTTGGTAGCGATTGCGTTGGTTGTATTTTTATTTACGTTCCGTTGCATGGTTTAAGTAGAAATTGCGTTTTTGTGGTGAAAAGTGAAGCTAACGGTGGCTAATTTGCTAGCCACAGTCACTGACGTTACTAACGTCACTACGTCACTAACGTCACGAAAACACGCGTGACTACCTGTAGCAGAACATTCGTTTCACATCTGTTAACTTGGGGGATAGCTAGGCTAACTATAGCTTTACTGCAAGGCAGCTGCAGGAACGCCACAAGCAAAGAGGCCAGGGTGATAACTATTTACTCATTTTACTTTGTGATGTGAAACACAATTATGAAATGTAATGTACAATATTAGCTGATATTATTAAGAAAGTAGGCCCACATCTACTTTTGGAAACGGTAGTCTACTATTTCACTGAAGCATTAGCATCATGACATTAGCCTCTGTTGCCCGGGCAACACATACTACAGTGTCTATGATGCATCTGTTTTCAATCTTTAAAATAAACATTCCTCACAAATACATTTTCGTTGTAGGATTTATTATGACATTACATTACAAGTAAACGATTTGTGGGTGAAATTATCATTACCTTTGGTTTCAAACCAGTGTTGCTCACTGCAACGCTGTAGCCGACGCGAGACACTACAAAAACATCTACACAGCTGTAGGAAGTCAAACGGCGACAGAACATGTTCGGCACTCCCCTTACTTAAATCAAAAGTCTATCTAACTACTAACCTGAACTTCATTGCCACAGCCTAAACGTTGTCAATCTGTTCATGAAAATAATTAATTTCAGCCTAAACCGTACAACGGAACGTTACATCCAATTCAACCAACGCAATCGCTACCAAGACGAACACAGCAGTAGTCTAGTAGTACTGTACCGCAGTAGTACAATTTACCGGGGCAGCTTCTCCACACAGGGCTATATCGCATTTTGCGTTGTTACTGACAATGATCGCTACCAGTGAGCTTTTTATGAATGAGCGATTTTCCACTAAATAAATGTCAAGCTTATTTACGTTTTGGGGGGCATATTTTCAGTTAGCAGATGGGACTGTCTGAATCGCGATTCCATCTTCTACTGCCGGGTAACGTCGTAGAATAATCTTCAAAGGGGGTTCTTTATGAATGCAATGAGTAGGCTACATGCCTGAAAATATCACGAGAAGGGAAAAACTTAAAATGACGTTTAAGTCATAGAGATTAGGTCCATTTTTACACCGGTCTGCCAAATTTATTCGTTTTGATTCAACGATGAGGCTGCCTCTTGCAGGGGAAATGAGAAGACATTTATTTCATTCTACACTTCACTCGTATTTTCAGTTGTAAATGAGCAGCAAAAAAATATGCTTTTAAATCTATTTAATCTTTATAAATAATAAGTATGCATTTTCATATAAAATATACAGAAATCAGTGGTAAAAATGTCATTCAAAAACGGACCCCTGTGCAACCGACGCAAGCAAGCACACCCTACAATTTCCCCAGAAATTGTACCCTCTCTAGTTTGCTTAGTTATACGCCGGGAGAGGATTTTAAGACTGCGATTCGATGTGCTTTAATTCCCTGATGAATACTGAGGTTAACATTACCGTTTCCCGTCACAATCTGTAATTTATTTTAGCAACATTCTCAGCTCTTAGGCCTACATCACTGATGTTACTCGCCGTGGACGTGCACTCAGAACTAACCAAATGCTTTTTGGCACTGAAATAAAGACAAATAATTGAAATTGTATTTGGTCTAAGTCTTCATTGCCTACAAATAGAAATCTAACAATGAGTATGTTTATCGGCTATTCCTACAATTTACATGATTCACCTGTGACCATATAGCCTACCGTCCTGTAACTGGTGTTTCAGCAAATCTATTTCAAGATTGTAGGGGGTCAATATTGACCAAACAACTGAAACTAATTCCCCTATGGTTTGAAGGAAGATGGGAAACTGAAGTGTATTAACACTAACCAAATAATGTCAAAACCAATGGAATTACAGTTATTTGACACTATGGGTTAAATCAGAGCAAGAATGGTCAAAGTAAGATAATCATTTATCATATTGCAAATGAATGAAATCAGTGAAGGTTAACTCTTACCTACTCTACCATGATTATTGTAAACCAGAGATAAAAAGCAAGAGGTGAGGAAGAAGGAGTAGGACAAGCCAGAGCTGAGGAGAAAGTCTCAGGAGATCAAGAATCCACAGATGCTTCACAATTCCTTTTATACCCAATAACAACTAATCACACCACAATCTTGACCCTTACTTATCAACATATGACTAGCAATGCTACAGTAAGTTACACAATGATGTGTGAGAGCCATCAAGTTGAGACTCCATCCAGTAACTCCAAATTGTACCATATGACAGGTGGGGGCAGGTTGATAGCCTTACAAGATCAGCCTTTATTCTTCTGCCCTAAGTACACCATCTCTTGGTCAAAATAGAAATTCAGCAAATTCAACAATTAATATTCATATAGGCTATTGTTCCTACAATTACCTGTGACCATGCATCCTCCTGTAACTGGTGTTCGAGTAAATCTTTTTCAAGCATAGCCTTTATTATTCTACACTAAGTAGGCCTACACCATCTCTTGGTCAGTTTTTGGATGACTTCGTCATCTTAATCATCATCTCATTTATTTGTAACTGGGAAAATCATTCTGCTGGGGGAATCTGCTACTACAAGTTGAAATAGGCACCAATTGATATTTACTTTGTATCATGTCGAATATGATTAAAACCAAGGTGACGTGGAGGCTACAATCATAAGCGTATAGCCTAAGCAAAATATGTCTTACCTGTTCGTAGTATGTTTTATATTTAATATAACATTGAACATGCTATTTTATTAAGTCCACCACTTTTTCTCCTGTAGCCCAATACTAACGGACAGTGGGGTTAAATGTTCGATGTATGGACTGGCTATTACATTCAAATGTATGCATTGACTTGGCAGTTTGTCTCCCACGCCAGTTATACGCTGCTACAGCCGTGTTGTTGTTTTTCCGGAATATGTGCTCAGATTGACCATAACACGAAATAAAACTTGTATCTGAAGTGTGGTTTAAGTAGGACAACGTTTTTTGTCGCCGGGTGCCATGGTGGATCCTAGTATTGGAGCTCCATTGACGTTGGCTTTTAATAGTTCTTAAGCCCGCGTTTAACTCAGAGTTGACGTACTCCAAGTTGAGTTAACAAATTCAAATCAGCTTTGTGGTGTGATTGGTTGTTCTTGGGTATAAATTGAATTGTGAAGCATTGTTCTGTGGATACTTGATCTCTTGAGACCTTCTCCTCAGCTCCGGCTTGTCCTACTCCTCCTTCCTCACCTCTTGCTTTCTATCTGTGGTTTGCAATAGTCATGGTAGAGTAGCTAAAAGTTAACCTTTATTTGTAATTGATTTAATTCATTTGCAATATGATTACATTATTATTTTATTTAACCTTACTTTGACCATTCTTGCTCTGATTTAACCCAGAGTCAAATAACTAATTCCATTGGTATTGGCATTATTTGGTTAATGTTAATACACTGTTCAGTTTCCCATCTTCCTTCAAACCATAGGGGAATTTGTTTTGGTTGTTTGGCCAATATTGACCCCCTACAATCTTGAAATACATTTGCTGGAACACCAGTTACAGGACGGTACATGGTCACAGGCAAACCTTACAGGACTCTGAAATCCAGAACAAAGAGACTAACAAGCAGTTTCTACCCGCAGGCCGTCAGGATGGTGAACAGCTCCCCCACAAGCCACTTCCCCATTTCCCCCCTCCCCCCCACTACATACACAGACACACACATACTGAACCATGACTTGCGATATTTGCAACAACGCACTTTAACACTCAGGAAACTGTAATTTCATTGATGTGCGTTTTTAATTTATTTTATTCTGACTGGATATTTATATATTTTTGTCTTTTTAGTGTTTTTATTGTAATTATGTGGAAGGAGGACATTGCACTATAAGAATTTCATTGTACGGACTAACTTTGTTAAGCCTACATGACACAGGGCTCTCAAATTTTGAAGATAGGCAAGAGTGACATTCTCTATATATATTCTCTCATAAAAATTCATTGCTTTTTAACTGACATATTTGAAAGACAGCAATGATTAATGCATCCATGGCCAGGATATAATTATATGATTTTGAAGTGACCTATATCGACTATGCAATAAAGTTACATTTATTTAGTGCTAATAACATTATTAAGCCTATTTGGAGAGAGATGTTTATAATGTGGCAATATGTCAGTCACCATGTGATAACGAAAATATGACCTAGTCCATATGGCCTAGACTACTCGTTCTGAGCATTATCTGGGAAACATTGTCTAACAGCAGTCAAGTTGTCATTGTTTGTGTCAAACTAGTTTTGAATTAGTTGTAACATTAAAACAGGAGATCATGATACTCTGTGCTCAAAGTGATGCTCGAGCTCAGGTGGTTTGCTCTGTGAGTGAACGAAACTTTCCAGGATATGCTTTTTTTTCATTTGGTTGTTGCGTTAAATATTACCCAGATACAATAGTGCTATTTTCTGATGGGCTATTGTGTAGCCCCTTTCTTTTTTTTGATTGGCTGATAAGTGGCAGGCTCGACTAAGAACGCGCTTGATTCCTGCCGGTTCCATAGTGAGAGCGGCGCGGTCAGAGAAGTTTCGGTTGGGCGCTGCGGCATATTAAATATAAATAGTTTTTCTGCGTGATAAATACAATGTGTGGCGGGAGTGCGTGACAAAAGACCGAAATGAGTGACTGTTACGCTCAATGCGTGACACTTGAGAGCCCTGATGACAATAAATATCTTGAACAGTCGAATCATGTAAATTATCGGAACAATAGCCAATAAAAATACTCATTGTTGTATTTCTATTTGTAGGCAATGAAGAAGACCAAATACAATTTCAATGATTTGTCTTTATTTCAGTGCCAAAAGGCATTTGGTCGGTTCTGAGTGCACGTCCACGGTGTGTAACATTGGCGATGTAAGGGCTGAGAATGTTGCTAAAATAAATTACGGAGTGTGACGGTAAACGGTAACGTTAACCTAGGTATTCACCAGGGAATTAAAGCACATCGAATCGCAGTCTTAAAATCCTCTCCCGGCGTATAACTAAGCGAATTAAATTTTGTTCAAGATCCATCGACTGAACCAGGAAAGTACATCCCATATCTGCCAACTGTATCAGAAAGTGGGAGGGGATAGGTAGAAACGAAGAGTTTGTCATGAAAAAAGCTGCTAGCGAGCAGGTTAGGTTCACAGAGTAAGTTACCATGGACACTGACCAAAGGTTTTCGTTACCCTGTCTTTCTGGAACGGAACACCCGGAGTAAGCCACTTTTCAGGGTTAAACAACTCAAAGTTTTCACTAAACTCGCTACCTGGAATACCCCCCAGGTTACGATCAATCTTGGTGTTTATTTTATTTTGTTTGGGTCACAATGCAGCGTTGAGAAATCCTCAGCAAAAATCCTCCCCCAAAAAACATTTTTAGTGCCCGTTTTCCTCGGCCAACACAACAAAGGACACTCGTCAACAGGCAGCACAATTGTAGGAAGTCTCTGAGAAGGTCACACCTAAGTCTAGGGTCCTGTCCAGGGAAAGGCTCTGGAGGGCCACGGTGATTTACAGCGAGCGCTGGGCACTGAGGTCATCAAGAGCTGCAGCTGCGTCACACAGCGGCTCTTAAGGGATCAGGGGGCACGGCTGAGTAGGCCTGAGGAGTGTGTGAGAGTCATTTGGAGAGGAGGTGGGGGGGGTGGAAGATGTGTATACACACACATGCACGCACATACACACACTGTACAAACACAGACAAACACATGCCTACACACTTGATGGGAACAGTACAACCAGTTCTGTCACTAGACCTCTTCCAGATAGCTGGATCAGTGTTGATATTGACTAGTCAGTCTTTGATGCATTGTTTACATCAGTGTTCCGGAATCTCTGGCGTCTGTGTTCACTTCCCTTGGCGTGTGTTTCAGGACGGCTCGCTGGGGAACATTGCTGAGCTGGCTCAAGAGTACTCGGCCTTCTACGGAACCTCTCTCAGCGACGTGAGCGACAGGATGGATGAGATTCGAAAACGCAAGGTCGTCCAGGATGTCGACGCGGTAAGTAACCCACCTCTTTCGACAGGCGTGCCAAGCAGACTACACTTTCCTAGATGTCTGTCTTGGGATGGATTGGGTTTATATCCGTGGTAGAACATTTGACTGTAGATCTAGAGGTTGCAGGTTCAAATCTAAGCTTGGGATAAAAGTATCTGCTAAATGAACACATTATTATTCAGTATACATTATTGATTATGCAACTATCTCTAGTCTTTATGCAATTATATGGCCTGGAAATGGCCTTCTGGTGTATTTTAACATTGTAAGGATGACATGCATGATTTTTAAGTGCAGTGAGTCACCTGGGTGCGCTGTCCTAAAGATGAGTCTTATCTCTTCCCTTGTTGGTGTGTTTCAGGGGAAGGTTGACTCAGTCTCCACATCCCTGCATCTTCGCTTCCAGATACAGGTGAGGCCACCCCCCTTCCCGCACACACTCACACACAACTATCCCCACCACAAAACCCCAGGGCAAAGTCACTTCCTGGTCCAGTGTGTCACCGAGCAGGGCAGTGGAATTGGCCTGTCATAGTCAGGAAAACCTACAGTCATGTCACAGTCATGCCTCACTGAACATAACACAAGCCCTGGAAGTGTGTCCCAGTGTTTTCCCAAAGTGTTGCCTTTTATTGGTTTGTTAATTTTTTTGTGGGGTTTGTTTGATTTAATAGTGACATTCAAATCATGCGTGTTTGCATCCATTCTCACCCTCCTTGCATGTCTGAACAATCTCAAATTTTCTTTTCCTGCAGGAATCTCTGGGCTTCAACAGTACCATGTCCACCCCCGAGACAGAGAGACGGTAAGATCTTCCCAGCCTCCCCTGAAACCCCATCCTTAATCCTTAATAGCAGTATTATCAGGATTGTTTAGGGTTGGCCAGGCAGTATTCTTAGCCATGTTGTTATTAGTGGTAATACGTGTGCTCTTGGAGGTACAGTAGTGAACCTGTTCTTCCTGTCAGCGGAGAGAGTCGTGTTTATCTCACTTCCTGCTGACCTCAAGTTCCTCACATGATGCGGCCCTCTAGGAAAGACCTCACTTCCTTCCTCCGATTGTGTGTTTGTAAGGATGGATTGCTCTTGTAGAAAATCTGAGTTGGGGTGTCACGTCATTTGTTGGTGAAAGCAACCCGTTATTTGCTTTGACTAGCAGCTCTACGGCTCATTCTGTCGGTCAGTTGGTCCACACAAATTACATGCACTTACGTGGTTGCAGCTATTGTGAAGTTGCAAATGTTTACATACAAACTGTAAACATTTATAGAAAAAGATGATCCTATAAATCAAAGACCAAGTGTACATTTGAAAATGGTGTGTGTATATACACTCAGTAAGAAATGCATCAACACTAAAAAAAGTGTTATGTGTTACAGTCCCTGGGAAAAAGCATGTTGCAGTGTCTTGATTAAGCTATGGAACAGGTTTTATGAATGGTGGGTTTGACTGCCCCCTTCTGGTCAGTTTACATTTACATTTAGTCATGTAGCAGACGCTCTTATCCAGAGCGACTTACAGTAAGTACAGGGACATTCTCCCTGAGTCAAGTAGGGTGAAGTGCCTTGCCCAAGGACACAACGCCATTTTGCACAGCCGGGAATCGAACCAACAACCTTCTGATTAATAGCCCGACTCCCTAACCGCTCAGCCATCTGACCCCCTTCCCCCTTTGTAGACTGTAAATACTGGGCCTCATGGCTAACAGAATTAACAAGTGTTAATATCTAAGCGATAATATCTAAAAAAGTGTTTGAGAGAGGGAGAAAAAGAGGGTCGGGGGAGAGGCAGGATTTAGGGCAGATAGAGTGGGAGGAAGGGCGAGAGATATTGAGGGGGGTAGAGAGAGGGAGGAAGGGAGAGAATTATTAAGGGGGGTAGAGAGAGAGGGAGGAAGTGAGAGAGATATTGAGGGAGAGAAAGAGAGAGAGAGAAGGAAGGGAGAGAGATATCGAGGGGGGTAGAGCAAGAGAGAGGGAGGAAGGAAGGGAGAGAGATATCGAGGGGGGTAGAGCGAGAGAGAGGGAGAGGGAGGAAGGGAGAGGAATGTGAGAGCAGCGTTCTAGCTGGTGTTGCAGTAAAGCCCAGTATGTGTGTGAAAAGCCCCTATTGTTGCTGTGATGGTCACAGTGATCTGACCTCTGCTCATAAGCCAGCTTGTTTAGTTTTTTTTCATCTGTGTTGACATCTTTGATTTAGCACCAGCATACCAAACTGGTAGAATGAAGGCCAGGGAACGTTTGTAATCTGTGGACTGGGAAGTGAGTGGAGAAGGTGGAGGTGTATTTAGCTGACAATGGTGATATAGTTAGCTGCAAGCATGAAGAAAATTGCATGGGAGAGCAGGTGAGAAAAATCTTTCCATAACGTGTGTCATCAGTGTTACTGGATCTACAGGATGACTTTTATTAAACTTCAGGTTACTTTCTCTTTAGGGTTACCATGAACAAGTCTAGCTCTGAAGATGGATCAGGGGGTGAGTTTATGATTTGATCCTATATTTATTAGACTTGAGATCTGACAAGGTCTCTGAGATGTGTCTAACTGGACGTTACAAAAGCTGTTTAGATACACACAGGTATGCCGTTCTACTGAACATTCAGATGGATGTACAGTATGGTTGGATATGTACACTATCATTCATAGGGTTTATGTACTGTTGTTTTATCCAAACATTCTACATTCCAACTAAAACCTTTGTTATAGTCGCTGTGGTTTATTATTTGCGCTCCAGTGACTCAACTACGAGTTATTAAATTATTTTGTTTCTGATTGTAGGACAATGGGATGGGAAGAGAAAAAATAAGTCTTTCTGGACAAATTTCCGTAAGTCACAGAAAGGTGGCATGCGACAGATGTCTAAAGGTACTTATACACAAATCATGTATATGTATTTCATGTAGAATATAATATACAGTACACTATATGGCCAAAACCGTTCAGAGAACAGTCAAGGCAGATATAAGAGCAAAGTGGTCAACCAGCTCCAAATCAATGCTCTTGATTTTGGAATGAGAGGTGTGCAGGTGTGTGTATACTGGGCAGTTGTCCACATACTTTTTGGTAGTACAGTGTATCAGATCTGAATATCAATGATATCCACAAACATCCACTGGAATGCTCATGCCGGCGGTTGTGTCAGCAGGCGAGGACATTGGCTTTGTGGCCAGTGACATCACCATGAGTGATGAAGAGCGCATCCAGCTGATGACGATGGTGAAGGAGAAAATGATCTCCGTGGAGGAAGCCCTAGCGCGGGTA
The DNA here is from genome assembly GCF_038355195.1 of Osmerus mordax. NCBI lineage: Eukaryota > Metazoa > Chordata > Actinopteri > Osmeriformes > Osmeridae > Osmerus > Osmerus mordax. The sequence continues at coordinate 15,325,711 of NC_090058.1, read as the reverse complement.
CGACCTCACTTCCTGTCCCAGATTTCAGCTGACGTCAATACTTAGCTAAACATGTTCAATATGGCGTTGGTGCTCGGTCTTCTAGCTGCCTGTGACGGATCAGATCCAATACTATTTTTGTCTTGCTGTTCACAGCTGAGGGAGTTTGAGACCCAGAACAAGCAGTCCTGTAGTGCTGAAGCAACAGAATGGATGGATCACCCCTGTCCCAACCTGAACGACTCCTTCAACTGCAACGTGAGTCAGCACGAAAGACACGAGACACGACCGTGCCCCCTCCCACTGGGAACAGAGTGCATTCTGGGCGATGGAGCTCATCTTCTCCTGGGCACTGGAGAGCACCAGGGCCTCTCGTACTTCTGTGCTGTTGTAGATGCCCTCGCTTCCTCTACCGTTTTCTCCCTCTCTCCCTCCCTCGCTCTTCTTCTTGCTCTCTCCCTTTCCCCATCTCTCTCCCTCTCCCCCTCTCCCTCCCTCCCTCCCTCCCTATGTATGTCCATGTCCTGGCAGTGAACCGGGGCCCCTCTAAGCCCTTCCAGCCCCCCAGGGCCCTCTCCCATCTACAGGGCTACAGGCAGACTTCTATTCATCCCAGTGAAAGCGCTAACCCCCTATTGTGCTGCTCTGAGCTGGGTGATTCAGCACACAGCTCTGTTGTGCAGGCTGCAGCGCTTTCATGCTTGGGTGGGGTGATTAGGGGGCTTGGGTCCAGGGCACATTTTTCAGATTTGTCTGGATGGATTCCCTATTTCTCTGTTCCCTCTGTTCTCTCCTCACTATCTCCCTCACTCTTTCTTGCTGTCTTTCTCTCTCACTCTGTCCCTGTGTCTTTCTCCACTTATATGAGCAGTATTTGTACTTCTAAAAACATCGAAGCATGAACAAACTGTTAACTTTGGTAGGTGATTATAGGTGCAGTCTGTGGGTTACTTATCAGAAATAATAAAGTTTCTCTTCTGTTCTCACAGCATCTGTGGCTCCAGGAATAGAACCTGCGTGGTCAGGATACACACACAGACACACACACACACACACACACACACACACACACAGTCACAAACACACAGACACACGCACGCATGTGGGAAAGACTCAGACATGTCTGATGTGTGGCCAAGTTCTTATGGCTTTTGATGGTCTCAACCATAGGACCTACATTAGAAGATAGATGCCCACTCTCACACACAACAGACGTGAAGAGACGTCTGTTGGTAGACTGATATCATAGCCGAATGTCACGAAACATCTGTTCAGTCCAGCTTGCAAACCTAAAGTATTATTTCCCCTCACCAAAAAGCCCCTTCTTACCCAGCTGTGTATGTAGATGATAGACCACAGGGCTTCACTTAGCCTGCAGCTCTGCAGTGTGGGTTGTCTGCTGGTGCATTTATGGGGAGCGCTAGGCTGCTCGTGGCTTCTGCTGCTACACGTGCTCCTCACCGCTTCAGTCTCTGACGTACATAACCGCTCTGTCTCTGTGTGTGTGTGAAATGGTGAGCTGTATGTCGTTAACACCAAGCAGAACACATGAACTGACATTTTTTTGCCAATTAGACAGGCCTTTTTTAGGCTTTTTTTCTCTACCATCCTGATGAACACCAAACATTCAACATATATACTGTTTCAAAGCTCAAATCGGCCAATGGTCTCAAAACCTACTGTTCATGGACCTTGTACAGGACTGACACTTGTACTGAATACATCTAAATCGAAACCCTCCAACCAGACCAGGAGGGTTATTGTCCGTGAGAGTTAGTACTGCTTGATTTGGCACAGTTATTTTCCCGCGGTGCACTTCAGTGTCCTTAAACTGACAGACCGTACATATGTTGAAAACCTGTAATGTAGCTTGAGGCGAATCAGATAAGGACCCTTTCCATCCTCGCCTCTGCTAACAGTTGGCTCCTTCTCCCACAGTCATGTGAACTGTCGGACACCGAGCAGGAGGAGTCTGGCACCTTCAGGAGGCTCCACAAGCTGGTCTCGTCCACACGCAAGGTGAAGAAGAAGCTGATACGGATAGAGGAGGCCAGGAGAGTTGGACCAGAGGGTAGGAGCAGCAGCGGTCAGCCGTGCATGAGACACAACCACACCTGGCTACTGTGGATGAGACGATTTTTCAAAGATTTGTGTGAAAGATGAGCTGAAACTAAATTTGTTATATGCGGTTACTGGATTGTCAACCAAGCACTCATTGGGATAGATCACAGGCAGTGTTCTACAAATGTCTGAGGTTTCCAAAAGCTTGAGTTCTGTATACCAGGCTGTTAGTTGACCATGTCCACCTGCACCCTGTGGCCGTCTGTCCCCCCGTTCTCTCCAGAGTGCGTGGCGAGCTTGGATGGTCCCCTCCACGTGGATGACGGCTTGTCTCTGTACTTCGGGGTGCAGAAGAAGCCCGCTCCCTGCCCTGTGGACGCCCTGGCGGCCGCCGTCCGCGACCAGCTGAGCCCCCGCAGCCCGGCCAGAGACTCGGACAGCCTCACCACCTCGCCCTCCTCCAGCAGCCTGGACACCTGCGGCAGCCACAGGCTGCTCCGAGCCTTCAGCAAGTCTTCCGGCAGCAGCCCAAGCCTGCAGGAGAAAGGGCCCGGTGGCGGGGCCCGGGGGGAGGGCGAGGGCAGCAGCTCCTCCCTGTCGGAGGCGGAGAGCTGCGGAGGAGACGAGGCCAGGATGCAGCGCTCGGTGACGGATGGAGAGATCCGGCGAGGCCTCAGCCCGCTCAACTACCATGGGGTGAGTGGGGGGGTGAGAGAGGATGGTAGGAGGGTGGGTGGAGGGTAGGTAGGGGGGTGGGTGGAGGGTAGGTAGGGGGATGGGTGGAGGGAGGCGGATGGGGGGAGGGCAAGTAGGGGGGTAATAGCTCAGGGGTAGAGCACACGACTCCAGATCAACAGGTGCCAGGTTAAATTACCCCACTGTGCATTGCTATGGATAAAAGTGTCTACTAATTGAATACATTACATTAGAGGCAGCGGGCTCTAAGCTGGAGTGAACCTGATCCACCAATCACAGTGAGGGCTTTGTCGAGTAAGCCACTATGTGGAAATCGTATTCAGACCCTTAAAAAAAAAAGGCCTCTGAAGAAGGCCTTCTTCAGAGTTCTTCCATTGATTGTCCGGTGTTGTGTTCTTCAGAGAACTTGCAGCTTTGGAGGCTTCGATCTGACCAACCGATCTCTGCACATAGTCAACTGTGACTGTGATGTCACTGTAAGTCTCTGCTGTTCACATGCTCTTGTCAGTATTAGCATTTCATACCGCGGCCGTCCAACACAATATTCCCGTTACTTCTGAATCCTAGAACAAAGATGGAGACGGCTCCTCCAGAGAGGCTGCAAAGTCTCCGCCGACGTCTCGAATTTCTCTGGGCAAGAAGGTGAAGTCCGTGAGAGAAACGATGAGAAAACGCATTTCAAAAAGATACCACTGCTCTCTCTCCGAACAGGTAGGTCATCCAAATCAAACACGCACACTGTTTTTTGTTTTCTTCTTCTCTTGAAAACTTCACTTTACAAGACAGTATTTTCTCCAGCGTTGTGTATCTGCCCTCCAGTCAAGCCCAGACAGGGCGTCCAGCTGCCCCCACTCCCCCCACCCGGACACACACTCCCTGGAGAAGCCCTCCCTGAAGCCTGGGGGCTCGGTGGAGAGTCTGAGGAGCTCTCTCAGTGGACAGAGCTCCATGAGTAAGTGTTCAACCAGTACAGGTCCCACATATCATAAAATAGAGACTGTCTCGCACTGCACTGACACCAACTTTGACTTATGAATGTTATGCAAAACACGTTGACCAGCTTGCTTTTTCCAGAACCTAGCTTCACCAACCTAGCTTCAACATACCAGTCAGAAATCAGTTAGACTTATTGTATAGATGCACTGATGTTCTGTACTTGCTAGTGTATGTACTCATTATCTGTACTACGTGTACGCACTATATTCATCTGTATTTGTTGGTGCGAACCACATCTCCTCACCCCTTGGTAGTTTAAACAGAGTGATTCACCCTGTCCTCCTTCCCCTGTCCTCCTGTCCCTTCCTTCCCTCCCTGCCCCCTGCTCCCACCTCGTCCTCCTGTCCCCTGTCTCTGCTCGGCTGTGTGTAGGTGGCCAGACTGTGGGGACCACCGACTCCTCCAACAGCAACAGAGAGAGTGTGAGGTCCGAGGATGGGGAGGAGGATGAGCTGCCGTACAGGGGGCCCTTCTGTGGGCGCGCCATGGTGCACACTGACTTCACCCCCAGCCCCTACGACAGCGACTCCCTCAAACTGAAGGCAAGGGTGCACACACACACATCCACCGAGCCGTTCAGTCACACCCTGTTTGGACAGCGCAGCTGATCAGATGAACAAAAGACAGATTTCTTCATTTGTCAACCAGATTGATTCATTTAAATGTTGTTCAGGTTGTTGCACTGTCCTATCATCAGAATGAGGTAATATTGCAGTTTAGATGGTGAAATACAGATTACCACTAAAATAGTCAGATGGCTGAGTGGTTAGGGAATCGGGATACTAATCAGAAGGTTGCCGGTTCGATTCTTCCGACTCGTGCAAAATAATTACGTTGTGTCCTTGGGCAAGGCACTTCACCCTACTTGTCTCGGGGGAATGTCCCTGTACTTACTGCAAGTCGCTCCGGATAAAGATATTCTAGGATTTCCCACTGCACTTTCTATATGCACTATTAGTATGTTGCTTTGGATGAAAGAATCTGCTGAATTAATAACAATTTAAAACAGTTGTCAAAACCCTCTGAACGTGTTGGTGTGTTTTGGCTCCAGAGAGGAGACGTGATTGACATCATCAGCAAGCCGCCGATGGGGACATGGATGGGCCTGCTGAACGGCAAGGTGGGCACCTTCAAGTTCATCTACGTGGACGTGCTAAGCGAGGAGCAGGCCAAGCCCAAACGCACGCGCAGGAGGAGGAAGAGCCGGCAGCCAAAGCCCACCTCTGTCCAGGAGCTTCTGGAACGCATCAACCTCAAGGTACCCAACCCAACAAAGCCCTTCTATTAGATACACTGAGCACAAGCAAGTACAGGTTACCTTATTGTTCATTTAGAAGAAGCTGAGTGTCTGCTTAATAAATACAAATACTACAATGCACGGTAGTAAGTGCAGAAGATAATCAAGAACCAGCAGGTGTTATTGATAATAAGAAGTATTTAGCAAAACTAAAAATATTTTTGTGAACACTTTAGATGTAGGTGCTTGTAATAAGCCTTATTAGCTAATAGGGCCTTAGTAAGTCTTAAATCGATATATTAATGTTAATAATCATTTTATAAAGGCCTTATTATTTATTAACTAACGCTTATCTAATCTTACAATAACACCAACCCTAGCCCTAATTCTACCTGATATTACAAACACATATATTATTATCTCAAATTAATAAGCATCCTTAAAGGGCCTTCCTACCTATTAGCTAATTCAAAAACTGTCTGGAGCTAAATTGTTAACGCACTATAAGTTATGCTACACTATACTAGGTCACTGTGGACAGGGCTCGACCGTGCTGAAGCATTTCGCTTGAACGGTCTGACCTCCCTGAACGCCTCCCTGTCGTTCTCCTCAGGAACACCTTCCCACCTTCCTGTTCAACGGTTATGACGACCTGGACACCTTCAAGCTGCTGGAGGAGGAGGACCTGGACGAGCTCAACATCCGAGACCCCCAGCACCGCGCCGTGCTGCTGACCGCCGTGGAGCTGCTGCAGGAGTGTGATGGTCAGTGAGCCGGGAAGAAGCACACACACACACACTGTGGACCGTACTGGATACATACACACACAGTATTCTGGTTGTCATCGTTGAGAATGCTTGCTTAAGGAGAATTATGTTGTTGTGTGTTACCTGTATGCCTCACACGCATGTGCATACTCTCTCTCTGGCATGCAAACACACTCTGTCTCTCTCTCACGCTCGTGGAGTTCATGTCACACAAAACACAGGCTTACATCAGTGTTTGTTTTAAAAGTGTAGCTGTGTCTGACTGCCCCCTGGTGGTGGTGTGTGTACCCTGCAGGCAGCAGTGACCCGGAGCGTGGAGAGACGTCCGGGGGCTCCCAGGAAAAGCTGCTCTTGGACCGGAGAGGCCTGCTGGGGGACTCGCCCCGGGACTCAGGCTGCTACGAGAGCAACGAGAACCTTGAGAATGGTAATGAAAGCCTTGCTCGCCTGTGATTCGCCTCTGACTTGCCTCTGACTGCCCTCCTCCTCCTTCTTCTTCGCCATCTCAGACCTCGATCTGAAGGTTGGCATTCGTCTACAGTCTTCACACTTGACATTCCAAACCCAACTTCCCAGTTTTCCTGCTGTACAGCAAAGAGAGACTTCTCGGCTGTACTAACTCATTCTTTGAAACCTTATTTCTCAGCAATCTTAAAAAAAATATATATATATATTTCTCTACTTCCTGTCACACTTTTTACACCGGTTTTTGCAGCATCAGAGTAAAGGACTCCTCCATCCATCCACCTACAAGTGTTTGTACATCAAGGGGCATACCATTTCCTTTATTTGCAGTAAAACATTCCCCATTCATTCTCAATGGAGGTTACATAGTAGGCTGGGAGGCTGACTGTCAGCCTGTTTGAACAGGGGAGAAGGGAGTTCTTACTGGCGCTGGCATTTTAGTCTGGCGCGGTTATCAGCCACCAAACACAGGTTTAGTACGACTATTTCTTGATCTGCCTGCAGGTGCATCTTTGTGACATTCATCTCAGTGTGGCGGTGGGATAGCATTTGCTGAAATGGGTGGCTGCTGAACTGATGGTGTGACAAAAGCTGTAGTTTATAAAGACTTGCCTGATATTTTACTAATTTACTGTGAACGTTTGCTCAATTAATGATGATACTACCATATGACATCATTTTGTGGTTGGTTGTTTGCTTGGTTTAGGTCCTATCCAAGATGTATACATTATTCAAAGAAGTTGTTCTAATATTAAAGGATATGGTGAATGTCAGAAACCTTTGTGGAGAGAAAATGGTTTTAGAGTAGTGTATTTTCCTCCCAAGATTTTTGTTGTTTTTGTGTGTATATTTTTCTAGTTCAGTACCATATAATGTTGCACAATATTTTATGATGTGCCTAAAAACTTCTTAATACAAATCAATACAGAGTAGCATTACTAAATAATCTAATAATGTGTTAAAATTGAGCATTTTGTGCAACAATTGTTTATCCAGTAAAATGCTGTTCTTAGGTCTGGAAAACCATCTTTAAAATGACCAGTGAAGCTTTGTGTTACAGAGATAGGGTTGTAATAAATCTAATTTTAGTTCATTATATCCTTCTTTCACTTCTCACTCTGGAGGGTTCTGAAGTGTATGACTGTCACAGTTGAGCCTATGAGAATAAATGGTTTACTACAGTGGTCTGCCTGCTTATTGCTGCTTTCTCTCAGCCATCAGTCATGCATACTCAAGTCTTCCACGCTTTATACTCAACAATCATGCACTTTTCTTTCCTTATTATATGTCTCACTTCGCATTTTTTCATGTCAAAACCTTGTTTTACACACTGCAGTAATACAGCTGAGCTAGACATGTAACGACACACTGCGCCTGTTTGTTTCAGGGAGGGACACAAAGACCTCTTCCTCCATGAGCAGGTCCTTCTCGGGTTTTGAGTCCAGTCACCTCCTTTCCCCAGAGCTCGCCTGCCTCCCCCTGCCCCTCCCCAGAAAAGCCATGCCACACCCCAGCCCTGACCAGCTTCTCTGCATGGCTCCCTCCCCAGCAGGGCCCCACCAGATCCCCAGGGGGCAGAACTTCCCCCGGGGAGTGACTCTGAGTCGCAGCTGTGGGGAGATAGGTGGTGGAGATCCACACACAGACCTGGGGCAGCAGAGACGCGTCCTCTCCCTGGAAGACCTCCACCTAGAACAGGGGCTCCACGACCGGGTATTCCTTGGCCCAGTAGCCCTCAGTCTGACTCACAGCACCACCCTCCAAGCAAGTCCCTCCCTCGAGTCCCTCCATCTGCTGAGGAGCCAGCAGACACATCTAGACGGGGCCCTGCTACTAACACAACCACCACTCTGCTGTGGCCTGTCTAATTCTTTGGGCATGGACAAGAGAGACAAGACTAGTTCTTCCAAACCAGGCACACACCCCTTAATATTCCCTGTAGTCCAAGCTGGCAGGCCGAAGCATCACACCGCTAACTCTTCCACATCCAACCAGAGCTTGCGATCATTCCCACCAGTGACGAACGGGGAACATCCTTGTGAGTTCAAACCCCTGTCTGATGACACAGCTGAGTACGGCGTTGCTATGTTAGTGCCCACGACCCAACCCTTGACCCCCCAGCTTCCGGGGTCGACCCGGGCGGAAGGTGCCAGAAAATGGCTGGTATCAGGGCGGAGAACATCCACCATCCCCATGGATCTGGTCTCCCAGCTGGAGGAGAGGCTACAAGCACAGGGCATAGACCTCACGGCCGAGCCCTTCTCTGATAAGGTACGGCCGTGTCAGCTTTTAATGGATGATATGTAATATGTAATCAGCGACCTCTTGATCTGCAGTTAAATGCTCTACCATTGAGCTAGTCCAAACATCCTTTTGTTATGCAATGTCTCAGTTAGATGTTAATTCTGCAGCGAATTTAAAGTATTCCTCAATACAATGATGCACTGTCACTCTTTTTTAATTGTAGTTTTTATTTTTATTGACTGCTGACACACTTACACAATAAGTACCCATTATTGAATCTATAGGGGTTTTGTATTTGTATCTCGGTTTTTTATATTTTTAATAATCTGTACATCTTTTGGTACATATTTAAAATGTTCTGTATTTTTCATTGGATTCCATCTATGTATATCCTACTTTATCTAATGTATTGTTTTCTGGCAGTATGGTCGTTCTGGGATCCCAGAGGCTCTGGTCCAAAGGTATTCTGACGAGCTGACCCAGCCGCTGAGAGAGACGGTCTGGGCCCTGGACCAGGTCAGAGTCCAGCAGCTCCATCGGCAGCAGCGCACAGCCGTGAGTCCTCTCCTCCATCACGTCTCTCAATCATTTACCTCATCTGGAACTGAAAAGTATGCCTTTGCTCTAACCGCTTTCTAAGCAGCCTTCCCCCTTGTGTTGTGTGTGTTCTACAGATTCCGTTTGGAGGCCTGGCCAGGATGCATCGGAAGCTCCAGTCCCAAGCGCCTCTTGCCAATGTGGTTGGATAGATCGTGTCCATGCACTTGTACAACTAGTCACCAGCGAGCAGGTGGTCCTCAGATACAGCATCTGACTGAGAGAGCTGCTTTCTAATGTGACATGGTCCGATTAGCAAAAGCAAGGGATCAGATCCAAGCTTGACGATGGATGCATGCAAGCTGAACGAACCTGGACTAATTTAAGGATAAATTCCATTTATTACAAAACCAAGATAATGGAGTGTACCTTTAGGAGGATTATATGATTAATCCCAACAGTCAACTTGTCATTTTGCCTATTTTTAATATAACAATATTTACAATCACTATTGTTGAGTTACAGATGTGTATTAAAGCTTTTTGTGTGGGTAATGCAATTTGTTCAAGATTAATTTCAGAAAAATACAAATATTCAGCATTTATTTGAGAGCCAAGGCAAAAAAATCAAAAAAAGCTAAACATTATTTACACATTTTCAAAAGCTACCAGAACTCATGACTCACAACTGCACTGAAACAGCCCCTGTAATATCTGATGTATTAAACAACCAGTGTTTTACAAACATTTCCTAGCACAGCTTAATTGGAGGTTTAAACATCTAAAGGCATTCTCCATAATTTGCCAAACAAGCTTAATTGAATGTCATTTCCACTTTTGTTAATAAACACATTATCATTTTGATATTTAAGTGCAAAGATTTTTTTCTGACTAACGTAATCAGCAGATAGAGGTAGAAAACGCACTATATAATTGCAGTCCATATCAGTGTAAGTGCCCACTCCCAACACAGTGTTCCCTCACAGTCTGGCCTTAGGTGGGTTCTCGTACAGCCAGCTCCTGATCAGCCCCAGAGCGTCCAGGGCAGTCCCCCAGCTTAGGGCGACCCCCCAGCCCCCGTGCCCGTAGTTGTGCACCACCGGCACCTGCCGGCCCCCGAGCAGCACAAGCTCCCTTGCCAGCCTGGGGTTCCTCCGGCCAGGCCTCAGACCCACCCACTCCCCCAGGACCTGTGCCCGGCTCAGAGAGGGCTCCAGCCGGCTGCAGCGCTCCAGAATGCCCTCGCTGTCCCCCTGGTCCACCTCCAGCCTCCAGTCACCCACCTGCCGGGTGCCCCCCACGGTGACGCTGTGCGTGCCGGGGAAGATGTAGGTGAGGCCGTCCCCATCCCTGATGAAGTGCTGCAGCCAGGGGGCCTGAAGCTTCAGCACCTGGCCTCGGACCGGGTACACCTCCTCATCACCCACCAAGGACCTGGAGCCCAGACCACAGCAATTGACGATCAGATCATAGCTTGGACCTAGCTCCTCAAGGCTGCTCACTCTCTTTCGTATTATCTGACCCCCAGCTTTTATAAACCTGGAGAAAAAAAGAAATTGGGTCATGGAACAAAAATGTTCAACAAATGGTATTACTATGCTTTACTTAAACATTGATGTTTGTTTACATCTCGTTTACCTGTTCTCCAGCCATGGCAGGTAGGTGGAACATTCACATTTGATGGTGGTGAAGGCTTGACCAAACTTGTGATTGGGAAACCGTTTCAGTTCTCGCGCCGACATGGTTCGGAACCCCAGCACATATTCAGACCAGAAAGGATTTTTATCCGCAGGGACATCCTTGAAGATTTGCCACCTTGAACAAAATTAAATAAGATGATTGTACTATGAAACTGTGCCAACTGTAAGAACGTCCTCACAAAGTTAACGGTTGTCACGTTGTGCAGGTGACTGTTACCCTGAACTCAGCAACACTCCGGCATCTGAGGACTCCTGGGACTGAGCGATTGCCAGCAGGTGATCAAAGGACTCCTTAAACCAGCGACGCTGTCTTTCCAGAGGGATCTCTGCAGAAACATTAGGAGCTCAACGTGAAGGTCATCTGGGTAGTCAGTCACACAAACCATTTTCTTCTTCCATCGTCTATTAATTATGTTTGAATAATTTGGCACAATTGCAATTTGACCTCTGATCTTTTGAATTACAATTTCACCTCTGATTTTGTGATACCGAATTAAGAAGTGAAACGGCTGTTGGGCATCCCACACAGCCTGTTAAAGAATTATAAATGTTTAAAAAAAAATACATTTATAACTTAACAAGTTATAAATTGTCTGCCTAACTTAACAAGCTATAATTGTATTCATTTAGAAGACGCTTTTGCTAAGCGACAGCTAGACACATACACCGATGAGACATACAGACCACCTGCTTATTATGCTGTTGGTCTTCTGTGTGCCACAAAAACAGGGCTTACGCCCTGAGACGTTTGTCTCGCACATTATTCTGCTGAAAGAGCCCATTGCCATTAGGGAATACCAATGCCATGAAGAGATGTACCTGGTCTGCAATTATGATGTTTCTAATATACTATTATTATAATTAGACCAATACCCGGTTCTTATTGGTCCAGAGAAGTTCTATGAAGTCCGCAAAACCGTTTGCAGACTTCTGAAAGTTTGCATAGGTCTGCAAACGTTTTTACGGACCTAGCAACAATCGGTTGCCTTGGAGATGTTGACAACATGGCGTCTGCTTTTTTGTTTTTCTGCCAGATTATTGTTGAAGTATATATAGGGATGGGTATTGAGAACCGGTTCTTGTTTAGAACGATTCTGTTAACGATTCTCTGTGCCGTTAAACAATTAAAATGTTAAGTTTAATAATGGATTAAAAATCGATATGCTCAGTTTAATAATGGGACACCCGAACGTCTGTCTGCTGACGACTGCAGCAAACATGGCAACTAGGAAGAAGCGTTCTAAAGTTTGGTTGTATTTCACACGACAAAATGACAACAACGCCACTTAACGCGTGTAAAAAGTCTATTTCGTCGAAGGGAGGAAATATACTACAAATATGAAGAAGCATTTGAACACACAGCATGGAATGAAGTTACTGGAACGTCATGTGTTCGATGCATGCAGCAGCGCAGCTAACGTTCGCGCTTCATCTCTATCTAAGGTAGAGCTAAACTGCTCAAGTAATCACAACCACTTGTTACTGTGTGAAGCAATTTGCCTTTATTGTGTGTAGTCGATCTAGTTATATTATGTCCTGTCGTTTGAAGCATACATTTTAGCTCCGGTGTTACCTCCCAACTGGTTCCCAATTTAACTGGTTCGCGAATGGTAGCCTAATGTAGTGCGCACGTAGCCTATAGGCCTACTTTCATATTTGCCGCAGCAAATATGAGATCCGACTTGAAAATCACCAGTAATATGTTTGTGAATTTGTAGAATCTGGTGATAGGCAGACTGATAGGTGCACGCACAGCTGGGGAACCAGTTGGGACGTAACACCGGCATTCGTCTCCCATTAGTATTGATCTTGATCATTTCACGTTATCGGGGCGGCGTGTGTTATCAGCAAACGTTCGCGTGTTGCATTATTAAACGGAGCATATCGATTTTTAATCCATTATTAAACTTAGCATTTTAATCGTTTAACCTTTTAATAGTCCTGTTAAATGTGCCTGAAAACGCCTAAACAACATACCCAAAGTACATTGAAAGCTGTTGTTGAACCATTTGGAGTACATGCATGTAAATGGTCTCTTTTGAAAGGTGACACTGAAGTTATTTCCCCTGTTGTTAGGACCCCTGTAAGTCCTACTGGTGTTGAGTAATAGAAGCTTGAACACAAGGAAACTGAAAGTTTCTATCGACTAGATTTTGTTTTGAAAACAGAGGCCTAGAGGTGATAGCTCATTTCAGAGCCAGTCAAAGCCAGTTTGAGAAATTTGTTTAGAACGAGTGTGTGTGGGGGGGTGCAGGACGCACAGAACTATGGCTGTAGAGGGGAACATCGATAAGAGAATCGATAAGGAATCGAATCGATAAGCAGGAATTGATAAGGAGTCGGAATCGTTAAAATCTTATCAATTTGCCTCTCAGTACATTATATAGGCCTACGTGTGAAATTATTTCCTGAAAGCACGTGCAAAGCGCGAAAACTTTGTCGCACTGAAATGTGGAGTTAGACCGTAGAACAGTTTCTCTTCCGTTTTCTCTACGTCATTTTGACCCATCTATGTCAGATCACTGAATGGTTCCTCCTGCTGTACTGTTATTGTAGCCTACATCAGCTAGCTAGCTAGCTTCAGGATGTCTCCCTCCACCTGCAACTGCATCTTCCCTGGATGCAAGCACTTTGCAGCGCTATTTAATTTCCCTATTGATGAGGAAAGGAAAAATAGGTGGATTGATTTTGTGAAGAACCACGCTGATGGAGAGCTTCGGATAAACTCCAACAGCCGCCTCTGCAGTGACCATTTCACGGCGGATAGTTTTAACATGGACCAGAGACAGACGGGGTTCAGGGACACACGGCTTCTCTTGCAGCGCAGAGCCGTTCCGAGTATCGCCCTCCCTGCCGTTCCTCCGGTCGCACTTGGACCATCCACCGCCTCCAGCAGTTCATCACTCAGTTCTGTGTGCTTGTTATAATTATACTAGATAACTTTTCCAGAGGTATCTCTGCTATGAGTTAGTGCAGACCGCTAACTTGATATTAGGCTACTCGGTATAGAATGATGGTCTTTTGGTGAAATGGTAGCTAATGTGCTAAGTAGTTGGAGAGCTCACTGTCTGCTGTCTCTGGTGTCCATTTTTACTCCTGTGTTACAGCTCAGGGGAACATTTCATTTATATGCATCTGTATGTTTCACTCATTGAACAAATACATTCTAATTCTATACTGTTTTGTCGCTGGGTCGTAGGTAGGCAGCGAGGGGCGGAGCTTCTGCTCCTTCAGGCGACACGCCCCCCAGTCTCAAGCAGAGAAGAGTGCTGATTTTCTCACGATTTCAAAGCCTAATTTAACATAATTAATTGTCTGTGGGTTTTTTTCATTCGAATTCGGATGGGTAGTTACACATTCTTCTGTGGTGTGCTGAACTGAAAACTCGTTTTCAATTCCACTTTACAGGATCTTTAACTCCAGTCAACATATCCAAAACTATCCCCCCCAATAATTTTTGTTCGATTCTCGAACCTGGCTCATACTATAGCTTTTTCATAGAATACTTTTTCCAGATTTTTGCTAATTTTGAAACCAATCCAAAATGGGTAAACTTGCACCCCATTTATTTGCTACGTCAATAAAAGTTGCCTGGAAATGTGCTCACGGATACCAACAGGGCACGAGCACAAAAGTTAACATCAGCCGATCGCTGATTTACCTGAGCTGAATGAGCACAAGGAGAAAGGGCTTCATAAACTACAGTTGCCTGTAGCCAGTTTTACAAATGTTTGCACACATACATGACGGTTGTTTGTAGAGTTTATTTCCATAATTTTAAAGCAGATTTAACCATTTTGTAATGAACGTTATGTCAGTTACCAACAATGATGGCATTACTTTACCTGTAAGAGGTCATAATGTTCATCGGTGTACATTGTAATATAACGAAAGATGATGTTCAACCTACATACCTGGGAATTCTGAGGCAAATACGATCCCAGCAGCTACATCGCTGGTGGTGTCTGGGGTGAACTGATCAGCCAGCAGTGTTACTGAACAGAAGGGCAGTACCTCGGCGATGCAAACAGCGGTGGAGAACCCAACAACACCTGCCCCTACCACAACAATCTTCACACTTTTCATTTTTGGTCAGAGCTTCGGAATAACATGTAAAAATGTATATTCTTACGGTGACTGTGTTTTCTTAAAAACAAAACAAAAAAAGAGTAAATTAAAATGCATTGGAAATTCACTTTAGGATGGCACGAACAAAATACAGGACAGTCAAATCTCTTCGATTTGGTCTCGAAGCCCACACTATGTTCACAATTGCAACCGCTCTTGGAATTACATAAGAGAATGTGCTCTTTTTGTGAACAATTAACAGATTGCCTATCTTACGCAAGATCTTATATAAGATTTCAGCTGGTTGTTGTGCTTCAAATGACCAACTTAGGAGGCTACCTACAACCATAGTTTGTTACAATTAAGAAAAACTGAACTATTTATTTCGAATTGATATTGATCATAATTATGAGTGCGTGATATTTGCCAAACAAAATACAAAGTCAATGTAATCAAATACAACCGTTATACATAGGCTAACCTGTTGAAGTGCTGGCAGGCGTGTGTCAAGTCTCAGGCTAAGGCAACGAGCAGCATTTTTATGGAAGGCCGACTGTGCCAAAAGTCTAAATTAACGTTCGTGTACAGACCTTAATTTTTAACGTGTACAGACGTCATCAATTTTGGAAGGCCGACTGTGCCAAAAGTATAAGTTATCGTTCGTGTACATACATTTTTATATTCGATATTCAACAGACATTCATATTCGTACCTCCGTTCAGGCGTCGTCATATTTAGGGACCGGGGTAAAATAGTACAGCCCGAATGTTTCTTCAATATCTTTGTCAGAATCGACCATTCAAACTTCAAACTTGTTGCACATTCTTCTACTACTAGCTGACCAAGTTGTCCAACCGTTGGTTTGATGATAAAGTTGATTATTGATTAACCCATAAAGAGTAAGTATAAAAATAGTAGTAACTATAAAGAGTTAAGGGGTCATGGTCAAATGAAGATCAAAGGTCAAACTATGTATTATATGTCTACGTCCATGCTAGTGGTTGGCGTCAACAAACCCACCCTTTTTTTAACGTTGGGTCCAACACCGAAGTGAAATCAGTTTTATATTCGATATTCAACAGACATTCATATTCGTACCTCCATTCAGGCTCCGCGTCATATTTAGGGACCGGGGTAAAATAGTACAGCCCGAATGTTTCCTCAATATCTTTGTCAAAAAAGACCACAGAAACATCAGACCTGTTGCACTTTCTTCTACTACTAACTGGCCAAGTTGTCCAACCTTTGGTTTGCTGATTACGTTGATTATTTATTAACGCATAGCCAATAAATCAATAAAAACACCACATTTTCAGTGTTTACTCAATATCTTTGTCAAAAAAGACCACAGAGACTTCTAACTTGTTGCACATTCTTCTACTACTAGCTGACCAAGTTGTCCAACCTTTGGCTTGGTGATAAAGTTGATTATTGATTAATCCATAAGAGTAAGTATAAAACTAGTAGTAAATATAAAGGGGAGTTAAGGGGTCATGGTCAAATGAAGGTCAAAGGTCAAACTATGTATTATATGTCTGCACTGATGAAAAACAAACGTAGGCCATGTCAACATTTCGACTACTGGTGGAAACTCACTAGCCTGGCTCTGCCCTCCTACGTACTTCCGCTCAATTTTAATTTAGCTTCTGTAGTAGGTCTGAGATTTTGGTGTATTACATTTAGTCATTTAGCAGACGCTCTTATCCAGAGCGACTTACAGTAAGTACAGGGACATTCCCCCGAGGCAAGTAGGGTGAAGTGCCTTGCCTAAGGACACAACGTCAGTTGGCATGACCGGGAATCGAACTGGCAACCTTCGTATTAGTCGGTTTTTGGAAACAATTTTTGTAGGTCCAATCAGCGAACAGAGGGAGTGGCTGAGAACGATGATGTTGATGTCGACCACTGTAAATCTGTTATCCAAGCCTGTTCTCACCTTAGTTAAGACCCACATGTGCAAGCCTAAGCATATAGAGCAGCTCAGAGGCCTCGCTTACATGTTATTCACTGTGACCCTTTCTTCCCCTCCTTCCTCACCTGTTCGACTAGCGGCCACAATTTGTTCCTGGCATCCTTGGCATCTTGAGTCAGGTCTTCGAAGATTTCGATTTTCCTTGAGTAGGGTCGATGTTCTGGCATCCTTCCAAATGTTGGCCCTGTGGGTTCGTTATAGAAACTGCACAATGATACGGTGTTAACGTGCATCTCCCGAGCAAGCGGGGCCCCAGTCTGTGAGTGATGTCCATGGAAAAGGCCAGTTGGTCTGCGATGTCTGGTGAGACCTGGCTGAGGAGGTCCGCTATAATTTTAAAAATATTTTCTCCTGCTTGTTCCTTGACCCCAGCGACACGTAGATTCCACCTCCTCTTCTAATTATCAAGTTAATTGTCACGGAGCACACCGTTTTCTTTCTCCAGGAATCCAACTTTTTCCTCTAAGGTGTCAACTTTGTCTCTTGCTTCTTTTATTTGTTTCCCCATATATTCCATAGCGTCAGTGACACTTTTTATGGAGCAAGTATTATCTTTAACTGTCGCCTCCAACGACTGCAGCCTCCTCAGTGACTCTTCTTGCACCTTTTCAACCCTTTCCATTACCGTTAGCAGAACAGAATTGGGCACAGACTGGCCTTCATTGTCCTCAAGTGTTTTACTTCTGTTGGCGGCTCGCAGCTTCGGCGCATTTGGCAACGGTTGCGCCGAGTCCGAGCCCACCTGCTCTGCCAAAGTCACCTCCATCTCGCCTTCTTGAGCCTTCTTGGCATGAGTGCATTGTGCAGCTAATGTCTTCCTCTTTGTCCATTTTTTAAGAATATGTTGGTCAACCGAGGACTACTGGCAGAATAGAAGAAATAACAGTCTGTGCCGTTTGTAAAGTTAACACTTAAAAAAAATACATACAACCTCACGTTAAGTCAATCGCGCTTACACACTATCGTGTTCCGTGCCGCATGAAATCAACTCACAATGGCTTAGAGGCAAATCATTAGCTTTACTAATAGAGTACAGTAGCAACTGATTACCACATGTAAGAAAGCTACAACAAACTTCCCAGTCCAAATTGATTGGCTATCAGAACATAACGCCGCCCCATATACTACACACACTGCCTCCGAAACCTTTTTCCGTCATAAAAAAGTTAGGATCGGGTTACATTTTCTGTGTTTTTCGCATCCATAGCCAGCATTTTGCGAGTTTTTTTTCACAATTCAGAGCCACCAAATTTTGAGGCTGACGATTACGAAAAACCGCATGCGAAAATTTCGCACTCAGTGTGCGAGGGCCTTAACCCTTAGATTATCAGAGAATGGTTTGCGTTAGATAGCCACTAACTTTAGCCGGTTTTAAAAAAGCCGAAAAAGTAAGGGAACACATAGGAAAACATCTTCAAGAAGTCTCAGAGTTGTCAAGTATAAGGATAGCATTTGAAAGCCCTCAATTCGTGTTAACTGTTCAACAAAGCGAGGATGGTGGTCCAGAACCTTTTCGAAGCCGTTCGGAAGTCATTCTCCATGGCCGGAACTCCTCCCATGCCCGGGTTTTTGCCTCCGCGACCGCCAAAGCCGCATTCCGCTTGGCCTGCCGGTACACATCAGCTGCCTCTGGAGTCCTACCAGCCAATTAAGTCTGATAGGCCTCCTTCTTCAGCTTGACGGCATCCCTCACCTCCGGTGTCCACCACCGGGCATTTTTCTAAGATGATGGTCATAATGGTCATCGGTGTACATACACCGATGAACATTATGACCATCTTCTTCGTATATTACAATTGTAATATAACGAAAGATGATGTTCAACCTACATACCTGGGAATTCTGAGGCGAATACGATCCCAGCAGCTACATCGCTGGTGGTGTCTGGGGTGAACTGATCAGCCAGCAGTGTTACTGAACAGAAGGGCAGTACCTCGGCGATGCAAACAGCGCTGGACAACCCAACAACACCTGCCCCCAGCACAACAATCTTCACAGTTTTCATTTTTGGTCAGAGCTTCGGAATAAAACATGTAAAGATTAATGTTCTTACGGTGACTGTGTTTTCTTAAAAAAATAAAAAAAAGAGTCTAAATTAAGATGCATTGGAAATTCACTGTAGGCTATGGCACGAACAAAATACATGACCGTCAAATCTCTTCGCTTTAGTCTAGAAGCCTATGTTCACAACTGCAACCGCTCTTGAAATTACATCAGAGAATGTGCTCTTTTTGTGAACAATTAAAAGATAGCCTCTTACGCTATAGGCTACATCTTATATGATTCCAGTTGGTTGTTTTCCTTCAAATAGGCCTAACCTACTTTAAAATAGGAGGCTACCTACAACCATAGTTTGTTACAATTAATAAAAACTATTTATTTCGAATTATTTCTCATAAAATTATGAGAGCGTGATATTTGCCAAACATAAAACAAAGTCATTAAAAATACAAAATGTATAGGCTACCAACCTGTTGAAGTATTGGCAGGCGTGTGTCAAGTCTCCTCCAATAGGCTACAAGCATTTTTCCCAACAGCTGGTGATCGCTTGAGTCAACCCGCGAGTTTAAAACGCTTTTTATAGCTGCAAATATTACTTGCTATTTTAAACAATAACGCCTTTTCGGACGACATCCTTAAACTTGATGATAATAACTAATTAAAGGCATACACTTGGACTTATTCATGGACGTTTTATTTTGTATGTTAAATTAATACACATTATATAACTTCTGTTGTTGACAGGTCGCCAACCATTATAACACTAACTGATGTGTTGTTATCCTGGCGTCGACAGTACATAGAATAACTCAATCCAGAACGTTTGCAAATCAGTTGGTTCTGCGCGTGTGCGTGTTGCCCCAAACCTTAACTGCTTCTTTTACGACAATTTTACGCCAAGTACTACTCGATTGCTGAAAGGTAAGGTCCTGAAAGATTTATACATTTTGAATGTACTACTGGATATCCGAAGAGCCGCGGTAATGATGGCAGTTCTTATCAAGTATTCAGTAATGACATCTGCAATTGTTTGGTCCGTCTGTAACATTGTCCAAACATTTTAAGACAAACGACTTCGTTTCATTTACAAGAACAATGCTCATGCTAGCCGCTATAACCCTGAGTTATTTGCTGATGTTTCGGGGCTGTACACACATCTTTACCAGGATGTACTAGATTTTTGCACATATTTGTCCACATTATTGTCAGCTGCGATTATCTCAAATAATTCTCCTATAGTTTTCACGATATCTACTAGTTAGCATATCCTATATTCATAATGTTCCCTGCATCTCGCGCTCATTCAGTAATTCACATGCAACTCTATATTAGCAGGGGCCACAGCTCGCTTTTTGACCCCAACATTGTCCTAGCAAAAAAAACAAGACATCCCTCATGGACCTCCATTCAGAAGCACACAAGGACACAATCTTGAGCAAACTAGATAAACTGAGAAAAAGAGACTTGCTGTGTGACATCACACTCATAGTGGAAGACGTGAACTTCAAAGCCCACAAAGCCCTCCTCGCTGCCAGCAGCGATTACTTCTGCCTCATGTTCACCACCGAGGAGCAGATCAGCCAGTCCACCTACAAGCTGGATGGCATGGAGGCCAGGACTTTTGAAGCGGTGCTAGAGTTCATCTATAGCGCCAGAGTCTCCGTGGAGCAGAGTTCCACAGAGCAGCTCCTGGTCCTTGCCCGCCTCCTGGAGGTCAGCGACCTCGTCAAAACCCTGGCTGAGCTTAGCCACGCCCTCCCTGCTCGGGAGGAGATGGGAGACAAACTCGAGAGGGAGGGTCGGAGTACAGGAAATACGCTTCTGCTGCCAAAACGCAAAAGAGGCCGACCGAGAAAGAACGCAGCAGTGATAGTGTCAGCAGATGTGCTTCCGGAAGTACCCGCTAAAGAGAGCGGCGATATGGTCAGCGAGAGTCCGGTCGCTGTGGAAACCCAGGTTAAAGCCGATGCCATTGCCAGGGGCCACCCTGAGGATTGTCTGGCAGAGACCCGGTTACATGACTCGGACAACGCCGACTACGACCCCAGGAGCCCGGCCCAGAGCAGGCAGAGCAAACGTAAGATCAAGCCGCCGGTGAAGTTCAAGGGCTTCCGAGTTGGGGATGACGGCGCTGAACGCAGGGAGCCTGGGAGGAGGGGTCGGAGGAGGAAGTACCCGAACACGGAGCCACGCTGTGAGGACTGCGGGAAGGTGTTCAAAAACCACCTGTTTTTAAAGATTCACAGGAGAACTCACACAGGTGAGTTAGTTGGTCTCCAAGCTGCAGTCTCGTCTTTGAAACACAACCCTGCTGTGTCTCTAACCCCGTCTCCCTGCTTTGTGTTTCTGTGGCACGACAGGGGAGAAACCGTTCCGGTGTCAGGTGTGTGGGAAAGGTTTCACTCAAAAGCACAGCCTACTGGTCCACCAGCGCATGCACACGGGAGAGAAGCCCTATGTCTGTACAGTCTGTTCTAAAGCCCTGTCCACCAAGCACTCCCTCCTGGAGCACATGAACCTACACACAGGTGAGTTGCACTGGAAAAGGAACAGAGTAGGCTGGTATGCAGAGTATTTTTCATTCACACCCAGAATACTATGGACACACAGTATGCCAGCTTCTTAATTAATACGTCATTTAAACCCTACAAATCTGTTAATACAGTGCACTCACCAATCACTACTAGGCAAGTGCATAGAACCTATGGAAAGTGTGACAACGTCTAGATTAGCTTCCGAAAAGGTGGCTCCACTTCTGTAACTGAATTGTTTGTCTCACTCATTTAGTTTATGTCTATCTCAGAGCAAAAGTCTTTCAACTGTGACAAATGTGGAAAGACGTTCAGTCAGAAGAGGCAGCTGAAAAGCCACTACAGAGTCCACACCGGTAAGAATGGAACCCCACCAGGCAGGACTAAACGAGAGACTCCCAGTTCAGCACACGATGACAAAACAAAAGATACGTCTTACAATCTAGTAATACAGTTCTGTTCTTGTTTCTAGGCAAATCTTTATCCGAGTGCCTGCTCTGTCATCACAAGTTCATGGATGCCGCTCAACTGAAGAAACATCTGAGGACTCACACAGGTAACGTAGAGCCACCTACTGGCAGCAAAAAAACTAGACACGAGAGACACCCTGGAGGAAATAGTACAGGGAGTACTACATGATATGACAGATACTATTACAGGGAGGATGACAGATACTGTTACAGGGAGGATTACAGGGTATTTCCCAGAGTGTTACTGTGTGGAAACGTAGTTGCTTGTTGTTGCAGGTGAAAAGCCTTTCACCTGTGAGATCTGTGGAAAGTGTTTCACAGCCAAGAGCACTCTGCAGACACACATCCGGATCCACAGGTACATTGCGACAAAACATAATCTTCACAGATCAAGAAATTCCACTATGCGTGCATTTTTCAACAAGCAAATGTAACGACGGAAACACCAGGAGCAATCTAGTGTTTCGGTTCTCATTTTCAGAGGGGAGAAACCGTACGTGTGCAACGTCTGCAACAAATCTTTCTCGGACCCGAGCGCGAGACGCCGTCATGTGGCCTCGCACACGGGGAAGAAACCTTTTACCTGCTCCTCCTGCAACCTGACCTTCGCCCGCCTGGACAACCTGAAAACACACACCAAGACCCACAACAAGGAGAGGCTGTCAGTGGAGGCCCAGGCCTCAGGGGCGGAGGCCATGGGGGAGGCCGGGCAGGCAAGGGGGGAAGAGGAGGTGCGCGGCCTGCTGCAGCTGCAGCCGTACCCTCTGCCCGCCCACCCAGGAGAGCAGGAGATCCAGCTGGTGGTCACAGCCGACGTGGGCGATATCGGCTTTGTCCCGGGCCAGGAGCAAGGCATCAGCATCATCGCCGCCACCGCGGAGCATCAACAGGCCCACCCCCGCCTCACCCTCCTCACCCAACCCTCGGGACATCTCCAGAACGTGGCGGTGGTTACCCAGGGCGGAGGGGGGGAAGCCACCCAGATCCAGACCATCAGCATGCTGGAGGGCCAGGTGGGCAGCGCCAGCCACCCTGAGCAGATGCACGTCATCACCCTGAGCAAGGAGGCCATGGAGCACCTTCAGGCCCAGCACGGGCCGCCTCAGCCCCTGCACATCGCCCCCCACAGGCCGGCCCATCAGCAGCTCCACGTGATCCCTCAGCCCCAGCTGGACCCTGATCGCCCCCTGCTGGGCCACACGGCCAGGGAGCTCCAGGAGCAGAGCCTACACAGCCAGAGCATCCACATCAGCCAGACCGCAGAGCAGATCCCCAGCCACCACATCCAGGGACACACCTTCCAGATCCAGGCGGGCAACGTCTCCTACCTCTACACCACCAGCCTGGCCCAGCACAACTGAGAGGGGGAGGGGGCACGATACTGTGCCGTGCACTGCCGCCTCACAGCAAGGAGGCCCGGGGGTTTGATTCCCACATGGGGGTGTGGTTGGTACTGAGGTGAATGGGAAGCTGATTCATACGACCGCTGTCCTGCTGTCATCACATCTGGCCTGGTGCTTTTTGGAAGTACTGTAATCCACACCACATGGACGGAGAGCTACTCTGACACACTGACAGAAACGGAGACCGTCTATCTTGTAGTTATCTAGATTAGTTAAGAGTGAAACTCTGGGCTCCAGGAGGGATATTTATTTGGCAATCAATTAAAAATGAGTGTGCATTACTGGCATGTTTAATATCATTGTTGAATCAAAGGGCTTGAATTAAAGAGTGTATACAATTAAGTGGCTTCAGTGCATGAAGAATTAACCACATCTGTGAAATAAGGACTTTGAATGAAGTAGAAAACGGGACAAAGAGAGGGTAAGGTCCCTGGATCCGAACGTCTTGAGTGGTGCCGAGGGTCCCCTTCACGGTCGGCTGGTTCTGAGCGGCGGAGGTGGTGCAAAGAGACGTGAGGGGCCATCTCTCTCAGAAAGGTCAGGTAGCAGCGCCTCCGACGTGAGGACTCGCAGACGAGACAGGCCCTGAAACATGACACACTGAGGTAAGGCCTGACAACTTTATATTGTGTATAAAGGCAGACAATTTGTGGAGACAAGCAATTTTACAAAGTTAAGAAGGGGTTTTATTGGGGTATTATAGGGGGTATTATTTAATAATTCAACCATTTACTGTAAGAGCGGAACTACTCCCTGCCTTGCAACCACTAGTTTCAAGCTAGGGATGCTGTAGTTCCCTGCTACATACAGTGGCGAGGCAGGGTGTACGCACAGATTTGGCTCTTTGAAGCGGCATATCTGGGGATCCAGCGCCGCCCTGTAGGTGACTAGGCTCAGAGTCGGGGACACCCTGAGAGTCACCCTGAGGGAGCCTGCAGAGAAGGCTGGGCTGCTGCCTGTCCCTGGGGTGCCCTAAGACAGACAAAATATACATCCTTATACAGTATACAGTACACTATATACATATAGTGTATATACCAGTGGAGGCTCGTCAGGGGAGGAAGAGGAGGATCGATCGTCCTCAGTGGAATGTCTTTAAAAAAAGTTACACATTTTAGATACATTTATAAAAATACACAATATTGAACTGAAGGGCTACGCAATCCGGACGCATGATGTACCCCCTCAACCTGCACGTACCCCCCCCCCCCCCCCCCCCCCCCCCCAGACGCAATCAGGATGCGCGATATGCACCTATCTCTACCAGAAATGACAATTACAGTCTCGCTCGCTCAAAATACAAAATCCCTGATTTCCGGGAGATTGTACAGTATTTGCGGGCGTCAGAGAGCCGCTATTGAAATGCGGGACACTCCCGGACCACTACCGGGAGACTTGGGATGTCTGCATAATACTGTGCAAAAGTCATAGGTACAAATACAATAAAAAGCCAAAAGTAAAGCACAAATGCTTTGAGAAATAAAAGGATTGCACTTTTATATTGCCGCCAAAATCTTGAAGACAAATAAAATCTATATCTGAATTAATATACATGTAAGAAAATCTTGGGTGCCTTTTGACTTTTGCACAGTACTGTGTATTAGCTATCAGTGTTTCCTCTATGGTGATTTTGATTTTTTGTAGCCGTGGCGGCCCGCCATGTTAGGAACACTGGCTATAATTAGGAAATATATGTATAAACTGTATATTGAGTGACCCACGTGTTTAAATAATAGGAAAAAAACTTAAGTTGTAAAATCCTTGATAAGTAAATCATGTATATACATGATATCCTTTACAAATGTACATTCTCAAAAGTATTAGAAAAACATATGGGAAGGATATTCAAAATACCGGCTGACACATTTCTGAGGCTCGATTTGCTCAGGGCCACGGTGTAGGAGGACTTCTTGCTTTGCCCTGTGGAGAAAGATCCAGAATGATCCTTGCTGAAGAGAACAATGTATTGGGATTATAATGTATCAGGAACTTCCTGACGCTTTGTCCTCACACACCTGATGTAGCAGAGCACCTGGACAAGGCTGTCTCAAAGTCACAAATATGAGTCTGTAGCTTGTCAACCTGCTGGAAAGCTTCCTGTTTGAGGCTTCGCTCCACTTGAAGCTGGCTTTTCACCTACGTATGGTACAGGAGACAGGTAATAACACCAGTAAACAGACCTATCAAGGGCTTGTTCCAAGACCGCTCACACTGTCCTGAATGCAGTTTTTAGTAGTAGTTGACACAGCCGGGTGGAGAGGCCCAACCTGTTGGATCTCCTTGGCGCTGCGTTGCCTGTGGAGCTGGCCCTCGCGGCAGCCGCTGTCAAGCTGCAGGTTGAGAGCCCGGAGCTGCTCCTCCCGGTCCAGCACCTCCCCTCTCAGCTGCTCCACGCTCTGCTGCCGGTAACCGTCTAGCTTCTGCCGGCCCTGCGCCTCCTTCGCTGAGCGGTGCCTCACCGCCTGGAGGGCCTCACTCTGGGACACCGAGGATGACATGTGAGTTCACCCGGATGCTTATACATCCAGAGGTAACCTACCGAGGGGATTTGAACCTGGGTTCTTGCAGCCATGTTTTTCAAGGTTATGTTTATCTGGAGTCAAATGCTCGACCACTGAGATATACCCAAGAATAGGAATGGATAGATCCATTTAGAGGAAGCATGGAAGCTGACATACAAATGCACACTAGTGTTGTGGCATTAATGAGGATAACAATTGGATAGATTTGCTTTTGTGTCATGTGGGCTATTCAGAACAGTCCGTAGTTTCCCTTCTGTTGTAGGGGGTTATGGATGGGGAAAACTCCACCTGTTTGGCCAGCATTCTCGTAGTGTGGCTGTTCTCCGTCTGACACTGTGCTATGGCCTTTTTCATGGCCTCCAGCTCCCCCTTCAGAACAAGCACTTCCTCCTCCGACATCATCTGTACCTTCAAGGCCTCTCTACGGCAAGAAATCTCCCTCTAGATGGTAAAAAAACAAACAAGATGAGAAACATCTCGATGAATGTCAGCCCAAGTCCAGACATTTGTCAAGGGTGACATTTCATCCAACGTACAGTGTCATCCTTAGGCCCAACCATCATCCTTCTCCACCAGGGTTTGAAATGAGGGGTGTCCGAGACCCT